>NW_027362765.1:71648695-72848695 GCF_046119375.1 Phyllobates terribilis
TTTACAGACAACTCAACTCTTTTTGGACATCGAAAAATTCACACAGGGGAGAAACCATTCTCATGTTCAGAATGTGGGAAAAGTTTTGCAAAGAAATCTGCTGTTGTTAGACATCAGCGAAGTCACACAGGGGAAAAACCATTTTCATGTTCAGAATGTGACAAATGTTATTCTTCAAAGTCTTTTCTTGCTAAACATCAAACAATTCACACGGGAGAGAGGCAATTTTCATGTTCATAATGTGGAAAATGTTAGTAATAAATTAATTGTTACTGTCGGAAAAATTTTACTCAATGTTCAGAAATAGTGGATTAAAGTTTATTTGTTGCTTGCTGCAAGGAGATAAGACAATACAATTGTAAAGTGTTGTCTGGCTATAATTGAGTAACACAAAGGTTATATAGTCATAAGAGGAAGAGTCACATGTTCTCACCCCACAGGTTGTCGCCCCTTCCCTCAACATTCCAACAGTTTTACTTATCTCTTATTCAGAGCCAACTTTTGTTACCTCAGTCTTTTTAGCTGATAGCACATCTAAGAAAGTTAACTCTTAAGGCCCCGTCACACTTAGCGACGCTGCAATGATCCCGACAACGATACGACCTGTCAGGGATCGTTGCTGCGTCGCTATGTGGTCGCTGGTGAGCTGTCAAACAGGCAGGCTCACCAACGATCAGGGGAGCAGCGACATCGTGGAAAGAATCTTTCCACGATGTCCTGGTTACGAGCCTGCTGAAGCAGGAGCAGGCTGGTAACTATGGTAAACATGGGGTTACTAGGGGCACACGCGCTCCTAGTAACCCGTTGTTTATCATGGTTACCACTCTGCTACAGTGAGCGGGAGGTTACCGCTCACTTTAGCAGGCTCGTAACCATGATAAACAACAGGTTACTAGGTGCGCGTGTGCCCCTAGTAACCCGATGTTTACCATAGTTACCAGCCTGATCTCTGCTCCCGCTGGTCACACACAGCGATGTGTGCTGACCAGCGGGAGAGCAACGACCAAAAAATGGTCCAGGACACTTTGCAGCGATCAGCGACCTCACAGCAGGGGCCTGATCATTGCAAAGTGTCACACATAGCGACATCGCTGGTGAGGTCGCTGTTGCGTCACCAAAACCGTGACACAGCAGCGATCTCACTAGCGATCTCGCTATGTGAGACGGGGGCTTTAAAGCAACTCGCAATATAAAATTATTCTTACATTTACCCCCTTTTAACTTTCTTTTTCTCAACTTATCCACATTTAACATTTCTTTAGATTTTCATTGTGTTTCATCTAGAGCACTTTCAAACATCTAAATTTGTGTATTCTTCTTCTTCATTAATAGTCGATAATTGTTGGTAAATAGTAGGGCCGCCATCAGGGCATTCTACCCTTACTGGTGTATTGGACCCGGTGAGCAGTAGCTCAGTAGCTTCTACTCTCCGGGCCCCAGTGGCCTGGGTGGGTTGAGGTGCACATCTCAACACAAGGAGTTTTCCTGGAGCTCCATGGCCATCAAAACAGAATGGCAGTTCAGCTCCAGGGGCACTCCATCCACCTTTTTTGTGACACGCTAGTGACTGTGCCTACATGATGACATCCCCATGCAGGCGCTGTCATGTAAGAGCGCTGTATACCAGAAGTGGAGCTGCAGGAGATCGTATGAGAGGTAAGTATGAAAAACGTTTATTTTTTAATAAAATCAATTATATGTTGTGGGGGGGGGGGCAAATAATGCTGTATTGAGGATGGAGGATGGGGGACGGGGGACCGCAAATGATGATGTATTGAGGGTGGTGGAGTGCAAATAATGTTGAATGAATTGGGGGTGGGGTAGAGCAAATGATGCTGTATTGAAGGTGGTGGGGGCAGAGCAAATGATGAATTGAGGGTTGGGGCGGAGGACAGCAAATTATGAATTGAAGGTGGGGTGGGGAGAGCAAATGATTATGAATGATGACTTGAGGGTGGGGAATACCAAATGACGATAAATTGAATGTGCGAGAGAACAAATAATGAGGTGTTGGGGAGAGTAAATAATTAGGAATTGAGACTGGGGGTGGGAAACAGCAAATGATTATGCATTGAGACTGGGGGGTGGGGTACAGCTAATGATGATGAATTGAGACTGGGGGTGGGGAACAGCAAATGATGACTTGATGGTGGGATACAGGGGAGAGCAAATGATGAATTGAGGGTGGTGGAGAGCAAATTATGAATTGAGGTGGGGTGCAGGGCGGCACTATGTCGACTTTTTCTTCATCTGGCGTAGTGTAGAAGTTGGGGAAAAAGTAGTGAATGTGCTCTGGAAGCCGTGCTCTACATAACTGTATGTTATTTTCTGCAGAGATGAGTCCTGTCTGGAAGAAGTGATGGCGGTCGGCGCTGGATCAAGAGGAAAAGCAAAGATGAAGGACTTGAACTAGAGATGTCACTGTATTAAATATACATTTACACTATACAGTATATACAGAGCTCCTGTGTATAATGTCAACGTTGATCACTTTATTACCTGTACAATGACACTGTATACAGAGCTCCTGTGTATAATGTCACTGGTGATCACTGTATTACCTCTACACTGACACTATATACAGAGCTCCTGTGTATAATATCACAGGTGATCACTGTATTACCTGTACACACACTATATACAGAGCGATTGTGTATAATGTCACCGGTGATCACTGTATTACCTGTATATGCAATATAGAGCTCCTTTGTATAATGTCACTGGTGAGTCCATGTATTACCTGTACACTATACAGAACTCCTTTGTATAATGTCACTGGTGATCACTGTATTATCTGTACACTATATACAGAGCTCCTGTATATAATGTCCTTGTTCCGAATCGTGGTTGTGTGCTTCCACCTGGGAATGGAGCAGGTACAATGCTACACTACTCCCGTCGCAAGCGTCATCATTGTCCTGACCCTGGAAGCGGAGGTAGTACACGTGCAGGGAAACTGTCCCAATCTTGTTGGACGACGTGTCTCACGGATTTCTCTGCCTGGGCAAGAGGTGTCGCTGTCTTCCCCGGTTGCCACGCAACAAAGGACGCTGTGGTGTCTGGTACTAAGCAGTGGTGGGATTATGTTCAGTCTGCTGCTGAAGCTAGCAGGGAGTGGCTGTCTGGGGATGATTGGGATGTAATCAACACCTGATTATTAGGTGGCCTATATAATCCTGCTCCCTGCTCAGTCCTTTGCTGTTTATTGCAGTTCCCTATGTGCTTAGTGGTGAGTGGTGCTAGCATTAGGTTTTGCTATTTTTTCAGGGGTTTTCTCATTTTCTCTTCTGGTTTAACTTTCTGGGGTTCTTTTTGAGTTACCCACCTGGTCCTCGACACTAGGCACTAGCTGTCCGGCGACAGTGGGCCTGGGAGGGCTCTGCGAAAGTCCCCCTTCAATTTATTGGGAGCTGGGTGAAGAGTATTCCCGGCCCTCAAGGGCTCGCCTAGCTGGGCAGCTTGTACCAAGTGCATCTGTGGCTGCGCCTTTGCTGGTTTGGTGTCAGTCTTGCTGGGTCCCTCTGCAAAGCGCATAACAGAATAAACAGCCATATATTTAAAAAAAAAAAAAAAAGGATCCGGTCAAGCAGCTTACTGATCAGATGCAGGGTCTTTTGGTAATGCTCCAGTTGTTAGAACCTTGCTGTTAGGTTTTTTTTCCTTTGCTGGTCACATGACCTTGTTGGCCTATTTAATCCTGCTCCGCCCTTCTGGCTTTGCTGGACTTCATTGTATATCTACTTTCTAGCTAGCCTGTGCTCTGTATCTAACTCTGTTAGTTTGCTTGGTCTACGGACCTCTAGGTTCTATCTATTTTGTTTGTTCGTCTGTCTGCTGCTATTTCTGTTAGGAGGTGTCCCATATTCCTCCCAGTCCTTAGTACTTGTAGGGATTCCCTCCCCAAATCTATAGGTCTCCGTACAGACTAGATTAGGACTTTAGCAGGTCTGATCGCAGGATCAGGTTCCCTGTTACATCGTAGGGATTCAGCTGAGTCTTATAGTAGGGACAGATCTCCTCTCTTTCCTTAGCTTTGGTAGCAGAACATAACAGTAAGTCCAGCCTGTAAATTCTCTAAGGAAAGATTTTTTTTTGTTCCATCATGGTGTCGGTTCAGGATTTGGCTAAACACCTGCAGGGACTCTCTCTGGAAGTGGCCGAGCTCCGTCAGCACGTGAGTAACTGTCCTGGAGCATATTTCTTGGAGCCTAAGGTATGTTTGCCGGATTTATTTTTTGGTGAACATCGAGAATTTTTTTCATTTAAAAATGCTTGCTTATTGTATTTTCGTTTGAGACCCAAGTCCTCTGGGGATGAATCCCAGCGCGTAGGGTTCATAATGTCACTTTTGCGCAAAGAGCCTCAGGAGTGGGCCTTTTCTTTGCAACCTAGTGATACATGCTTCAGATCAGTGGATAGTTTTTTTTCTGCTTTAGGACTATTATATGATGATCCTGACCGTGTGGCATCAGCTGAGACTGAGTTGAGACGTTTAAAACAAGGATCAGGTAATATGGAAAAATATTGTACACATTTTCGTCGTTGGTCCACTCAAACAGGGTGGAACGATTCTGCTCTGAAAAGTCTATTTCTTGCTGGGCTCAGTGAAAAGGTTAAAGACCTGCTAATTGCTTATCCTACACCTGAGGATTTGCAACAGGCTATGCAATTAGCTATACGGGTGGACAGAAGACTGCGTGCTAGGGTTAATGAGAGCAAATCCTCTGCTATGTCAGTTTCTGGTTATGATAATGTGTGTACTAACAGTGGTGAACCGATGGAGATTGGATCGGTGGCACCTCGCTCTCAAGAAAAACACCGTCGTTTTTCAGAAGGCTTGTGTTTCTATTGTGGAAAATCTGGTCATTTGATTAAAGGCTGTGAGCTTCGTATGAAGAAAGAAAAAAAAATGGTCAGTCACGCCCGTATTGCCTGTTTAAATTCCAAGGGTATATTTTTAGCTGCTTCCACGATTGCTCAGGAAAAATTAATGGAATTTCGGGTGTTTGTTGATTGCGGGTCTACACTGAATGTTATTGATGGGGGATTCGTGGAAAAACTCAATTTAAAACCTGAACCTTTATCATCCCCCATTGCTGTGGTTTCTGTGGATGGCTCCCCTTTGAAGAATATTACTCTCAAGGTCAGTGAATTTCCTCTCACTATTAATGGTGTTCACCATGAGAAATTGGATTTGGTAGTGTTGAATAACTTGCCTTCTCCAGTAATATTGGGTTTGCCCTGGTTGAAATTTCACAATCCTGTACTGGATTGGTCTACCAGTGAAATTAAATCCTGGAGCCATAAATGTTATGACAAGTGTTGTAACGGGCGTATTGCAGCTTTGGATAGGGGAGAATTGCCTGTTCCTATTCAGGATTTTTGGAGAGTTTTTTCTGAGAAAGAATCGCAGGTTTTGCCTCCCCATAGAGACTATGATTGTTCTATTGAATTTGTCCCTGGAGCGACTCTTCCTAAAAGTCGTTTATTTAACTTACTATTCCTGAGAGGAAGGCTTTGGAGGAATACATACAGACAAGTTTGGCCGCCGGTCACATTAGGCCCTCTAAGTCTCCTGTGGCGGTTGGATTTTTTTTTGTAAAAAAAAAGGACGGCGGTTTACGTCCTTGTCTGGATTTTCGTGAGATTAACAAAATTACGGTACGCAATCCTTACCCACTGCCATTGATTCCTGATCTGTTTAACCAGTTATTGGGGGCCAAGTGGTTCTCTAAAATTGACCTTAAGGGGGCATACAATCTGTTGCGCATGAAGGAGGGTGATGAATGGAAGACTGCTTTTAACACTCCTGTGGGTCATTTTGAGAATCTGGTTATGCCTTTTGGTCTTACTAATGCTCCTGCATTTTTTCAGAATCTGATTAATGACATCCTTAGACCTTTGATCGGTAAAAATGTGGTTGTGTATTTGGATGACATTTTGATTTATTCGCCAGATCTGGAGTCTCATTGGCGGAGCGTGCGTGAGGTATTACAGTTATTAATGGACAATTCGCTTTTTGCTAAGCTGGAGAAATGTGAGTTCGCTGTACAGAGAATTAGTTTTTTGGGCTACATTATCTCCAGCAAAGGTTTTGAGATGGATCCGGTTAAGGTTCAGGCTGTGCAGGAATGGCCTAGGCCTATTGGTTTGAAATCAATACAGAGGTTTTTGGGTTTCGCCAATTACTATAGAAAATTCATAAAAAAATTTTCTAGTATTGTCAAACCTCTGACTGATCTCACCAGGAAAGGTGCTGATGCGGTTCAGTGGTCTTCTGAGGCCATTGAAGCTTTTGTGTATCTCAAGGAGAGGTTCACCTCTGCTCCCATCCTTATGCAGCCTGATGTTACTAGGCCGTTTTTGGTTGAGGTTGATGCTTCCTCTGTGGGGGTTGGCGCAGTATTGTCTCAGGATAACGGGGATGGATTACATCCCTGTGCATTTTTTTCAAAAAAATTTTCGGAGACTGAATTGAATTACGATATTGGTAATCGGGAATTATTGGCTATTAAACTCGCATTTGAACACTGGCGCCACTTCTTGGAAGGTGCGGAATTTCCCGTTCAGGTTCTTACGGATCATAAAAATCTGATATATCTTGACGCTGCCAAGCGCCTGAATGCCCGTCAGGCTAGGTGGGCACTGTTTTTCTCGCGGTTTAATTTCTCCGTTACTTACATCCCTGGTACTAAGAATGTTAAGGCGGATGCCTTGTCTCGCAGTTTTTCTCCCATAGTCGGTGCTGAGAAAGAGGAAAACATTTTACAAGAAGGTGTTGTGATAGCTGCTTTAGACTCCGTTTTGGAAGATGAGATTCTTAAAGCTCAGGAGAATGCCCCATCTAACACTCCTCATGGGAGGTTGTTTGTGCCTGGGACCTTTAGGAGAGATTTGTTTGTTGAGTGTCACGAATCTCGGTTGGCAGGTCATCCCGGAATCTCTGAGACCAAGAGACTGGTGGGTCGCAGTTTTTGGTGGCCTGGATGGCAGAAGGAAGTCATTAAGTGGGTGCGCCAATGTACTATATGTGCTAGATCTAAGTCCTCACATACTCCTGCTGCGGGGTTGCTTTGTCCTTTGGAGGTCCCCAGTGCTCCTTGGACACATTTGGCTATGGACTTTATAACTGACCTTCCCCCCTCTGAGGGTTTTACTGTCATCTGGGTGGTCGTGGACCGTTTTAGCAAGATGTGTCACTTGGTTCCCTTCGTCAAACTGCCCTGCGCTAAAACTCTCGCTAAGGCCTTTGTCAAGGAAATTGTCAGACTTCATGGCGTTCCTACTGACATTGTTTCTGATAGGGGTCCTCAGTTCGTGGCTCGTTTTTGGCGTGCCTTTTGTGACAGGTTGGGAATTCATTTGTCGTTTTCGTCCGGATATCATCCTGAATCTAATGGCCAGACAGAAAGGAAAAACCAGGATGTTGAGCAGTTCTTGCGTTGTTTTGTGGCAGACAATCAAGAGGGGTGGTCTGAGTTTCTGCCACTTGCCGAATTTGCTCTGAACAATCATACATCTTCTTCTGCTGGTTGTTCGCCTTTTTTTTTGTTGTTCTGGGAGACATCCGTCGTTTGGGTCGTTCTCCAAGTTGGGATCTGCCGTGCCTGAGGAGGAGAGTTTTTCCGGTGATTTGGAAAGAGTTTGGACGGATGTGCGTGGTAATCTTCAGGAGGCCAACAGAAAATCTAAAGACTACTTTGATAGGAAACGACAGGAGGTTTTGTTCGCTGTTGGTGACATGGTTTGGTTGTCCTCTAGGAATCTGCGGTTGAGGATTCCTTCTAAGAAATTGGGTCCCAAGTTTGTAGGGCCCTTTAAGGTGCTTCAGGTTGTCAACCAATCTGCTGTTAGGTTGGAGGTTCCTACCTCCTGGAGAATTAATCCGGTCTTTCATGTCTCTCTGTTAAAAAAAGCTGTTGTGTCGGATGGTGACGCCTCTGCCTCTGTTCCTCCGGTGGTGGAGGACGGGGAATATGAAATTTCTCGCATCCTTGACTCTAGACGGTATAGAGGTAGTTTGCAGTATCTTGTGGCCTGGAAAGGTTTCGGACCCGAGGATAACTCTTGGGTGAGGTCAGATGATGTTTCCGCGTCCAGACTTATCAGAGCGTTTCACAGGAGATTTCCTGATAAGCCTGGTCCTAGGGGATCCGGAGGATCCTCTTAGAAGGGGGGGTACTGTTAGAACCTTGCTGTTAGGTTTTTTTTCCTTTGCTGGTCACATGACCTTGTTGGCCTATTTAATCCTGCTCCGCCCTTCTGGCTTTGCTGGACTTCATTGTATATCTACTTTCTAGCTAGCCTGTGCTCTGTATCTAACTCTGTTAGTTTGCTTGGTCTACGGACCTCTAGGTTCTATCTATTTTGTTTGTTCGTCTGTCTGCTGCTATTTCTGTTAGGAGGTGTCCCATATTCCTCCCAGTCCTTAGTACTTGTAGGGATTCCCTCCCCAAATCTATAGGTCTCCGTACAGACTAGATTAGGACTTTAGCAGGTCTGATCGCAGGATCAGGTTCCCTGTTACATCGTAGGGATTCAGCTGAGTCTTATAGTAGGGACAGATCTCCTCTCTTTCCTTAGCTTTGGTAGCAGAACATAACACCAGTATTTGGCGGGCACCGTGAACCAGCATAGCCAGACCCTGGCACAGAGGGTCCCCCCGACACAGACACGTTTTAACTCCAGTCCTACAGTGGGGGGTCATTTCTATAGAACCTAAGGTGCTCCCTCGTAATTTTTTGGGGGAGATCGGAAACAGTTTAATAATTTTAAGGAGGGGTGCAAATTATATTTCCAATTTCGCCTATTTCATCCGGGAATAAAGGTACTCGGGTGGGTCTTGTTATTTCCTTGCTTAGATGGGATCCCCAGTCTTGGGCATCTTCATTACCCCTGGGTTTACCCATACTCATATCAAAGGATGAATTTTCATGCGATTGTAGATTGCGAGTCCTCGCGCCTCCTGTACCAGTCGCTGTCACATTGTGTTCAAGATTATTGTAATTGTTTTTGCTACGTATACCCCTTTTTCACATGTAAAGTGCCATGGAATAAATGGCGCTATAACAATAAATAATAATAATGTGATACAACTGCTTATGGGGATGATCTTACATTGAAATTTATCGCTGTACTAAGCATGGTGCTGTATAGATGTACTGATGGTGTTTGGTATTTCTGGCCCTGCATTTATGTACTGACAGTGGATATGGCCCTGCAATCATGAACTGATGGTGCTTCTCGCCCTGCATTCATGTACTAACGGTCATGTACTAATCTTGTGCACATGTAGCAATCCATAACATGCTTTATGACTGTTAAAAACTAAAAATCCTCAAAATTTAGAGATGTGAGATTATGAAGAGGATTTGGTGAGTTTCTGCTCATAAAAATCAGTTTAAGTTAATGTGTGTGTGTGTGTTAGTGTGGTGCCTTTATATTGTGTGGGGGCTATTATACAGTGGGGGCCATTACAGTTTGGGTCCTACTGTGGGGGTAATCTTAGTATGTGGGTTCTACTGTGGAAGACCATTCTACAGTATGGTGGACCCTCATACAGTGTGGAGGGCTATCATACTGTGGTTGGTCCCCTCATGCATTATAGAAACATCTTTGGGGGGGCACATAACGTGTGGGGGCCATTGTACAGCGCGGGAGCTAATGTGGATCCATTATGCAGTTTTGGGCCTACCGTGGGGGCAATCTTACAGTGTGGAGACAACTGTGAGGGCCTTTATACAGTGTGGGAGCTAATGCGGGGGCCTTTATACAGTTTGAGGGCTACTGTGGGGCCGTCATAAAGTGTGTGTACTACTGTAGATGCCATTGTACTATGTGGGGGGTCGATTATAAAGCGTGAGTTCTACTGTAAGGGAAATTGTACAGTGTGAGGGCTACTGTGGGGGTCATACTTTGTTTTGGTGGAGTAGTGGAAACATCATACAATATATTAGGGAGCTGTGTGGGTATCATACTGTGTATAGCGGAGCTGTGGAACCACCATATTGTGCATATGGGAGCTGTAGGGGCATTATTCTGTGTATAGGGAAGCTGTGGGGGCAATCTATTGTGTATAGGGGACATCATACTATGTATAAGAGAGCTGTGGACCCATTATACTGTGTATAGAGGAGCTGTGGGTCTATCATACTGTATAATGGAACTGCACATTGGGGGACTCGGAACACTATTAAATGTTAAGCGGGCACTTAAAAAGCATTATTGTTATAGGGGCACTCAGAGGTGCATGGGGCCATTATTACTTTCTGGGGCAAAATGTGGACACTGCATTTACACATGGCATAAGTGTTTGCAAGGGGGTAATATTATCATCTAAAGGAGGCATTTTACTTAAGAGGCACAGTGGTGGGCAGTAAGAAATCACTGTTTTTGTGCCACACAGCATTTGAAGTAATATGGACACTTATGGAAGCAGCAGCTCAGATTTGGGGTATCGGTAGGATGAGGAGTTTGTGCAGGTTGGGAAAAGCTGGGGACAGTGCTGGAAATGTGAGAAGTTAGATGTGTATTTGTTGTAATCTCAGTAGATGGGAGAATTGGGGTGATAGTCCACATTGCTGCTGTGAAATGTCAGAATTCAGGAAACACCAATGAAAGGTTCATGCAGTTTATTCTCTATGTTTCAAAGTTGGAACAACCTCTTACTCGGAAGAACCACAGCACTGGATAAAAAAACAACAACCAGGACAGAATAATTAATAATTTAAGAATTCAAAAAATGGGTACCAAAAGGACTAGAGAACGCCCCTGGATGAACCATGGGAAAAGGCATAAAGCTACAGGTGCCTAAAGCAGGGAGAGACATGGTAGATGAATGCGGGCTCCACAGCCATGCACAACAGCACCAAGAAATGAGAAATAGGTGGTGCTGGAGTAGTGATAAAGATCTAATATACAGATATAGCCAGAAAAAGAAATATACAATGACCTGCCAATATTAATGTGCACAACAAATACAAAGATGAAGACGTTACTTACAGAAGAATCAGAAGCGCAATAGATGCTGCTAATAATAATACATATATATATTTGATAATACTTGAAAAGCTTTAATACATGTAAATAACATAAAAGGAAACTCAGAGATATACAGTGGGTAAGGAAAGTATTCAGACCCCTTTACATTTTTCACTCTTTGTTTCATTGCAGCCATTTGGTAAATTCTAAAAAGTTCTTCTTTTTTTTCTCATTAAAGTACACTCTTCACCCCATCTTGACTGAAGAAAACAGAAATGTAGAGATGTTTGCAAATTTATTAAAAAAGAAAAACTGAAATGTCACATGGTCATAAGTATTCAGACCCTTTGCTCAGTATTGAGTAGAAGCACCCTTTTGAGCTAGTACAGCCATGAGTCTTCTTGGGAATGATGCAACAAGTTTTTCACACCTGGATTTGGGGATCCTCTGCCATTTTTCCTTGCAGATCCTCTCCAGTACTGCAAGGGAGCCCCCTATACAGTATGATGCCTTCCATTGCCCCTGTAAAGTATGATGTCTCCACAGTCCCTAGTATCATCTCCATCATAGCCCCCTATACAGTATGATGTCCACTATACAATATGGTCACCACAGCCGCTATACAGTATGACGCCCTTCGCAGCCCCTATATAATATGATGTCCCTGTAGTTTGTGTGCTAAATAGGAATAATTAAAAAAATAAAAATAAATAATAATAACATTCCTATTGGGATTTGAACCGAGCCACTGTAGTTTCAGAGGCTGATGCTCTACCATTGAGCTATCCAGTCAAGAGATACTGACTAGGAGCTTTTCTTGTCTTATGAGATAAACCATGAAAATACTCAGGGTGACTAAAAGTCATTGTGATTCTGATTCTGATGTTTGAAGAAAGTCACACATCAGAATCAGACATCATTTGAATTTGGCTTGCTTGCAGTCTGTGCATAAGTCCCAATGAGTTTCAATCAGGTTTGCACTGAAAATCATATAACCAAATAGAACGCTTAGCTATTCTCAATTGAGTTTGTAGCTCAGTGGTTCTAGATGTAAAGTTTTGGGTTCAAGTCCCATCAGTGAATATTTTTTTATTGTTATTACAGATGTAAAAGTCACTTGTCAAAATCACTTGTCAGAATCAGTTCTCAGACAGGGTATTTAGCTTCAAACTGACATCATTCTGATGTTTGATTTTGATATCTGATCATGTCCTAAAATGGACACTGTACTTCTGTGCACTGGGCTTTCGCTTTCTCACACAGAGCCGGCTATTTCCTAGTTGGCAGTGGGACCAGGTCCTTTAGCTGACTTGGATTTCGCCTGCTCTATATAAGAATGCTAAATCCCAGTAGACATAAGGACACTTATTGTATATAGATATATATGAATCCTGTCATGTTATATTTCACAGTAATAATGAGCCGCGGACTAGATATGAAGTCTGATTACAGATATTTATATTTAGGTGACGTTTATGCGCAAGAATTTTCCCCCTGATTCCCGTCTGTACAATCTCCTGCGCCAATCACATCCACATCCCGTTTCATTTACTGGTGATCATTTTTTGTAGATCATACGACCACAGATTTTTTCCATGCATGTACCTAGGAGTGTTTTTCCATTTTTTCATTTTCATTTTTTTCCTCCCCATAACTTTTTTATTTTTCCATCCACATCGCCGTTGAGGGCTTTGCTTTGGCGGGAATTTTTTTATTTGACATGGATACCGTTTTTTGATCGCCTCTTACTGCATTTTATTTCAATGTTGCGGTGATCAAAAACACGTAATTATGGCTTTGCGATTTTTTTTCTCGTTATACCATTTAGCGATTATGTTAATTTATTTTATATGTTGATAGCTCAGACCTTTTTCTTATATTTTTTATGGAAATGTGACATAACTGCATCATGTTGTGAATGAGATAATACCTTAACTATTGGCCCAATAGACCAGGTCCTTCTGCCAACTTGGATTTAGCCTGCTTTATATAAGAAAGCTAGATCCCAGTTGGCTAAAGGACCAGGTCCCTTTGAGGGTTTTAATACTAGACCTAGCAGGCTAATGGACCAGGCAGGGCCGGCTCCAGGTTTTTCTGGGCCCCGGGCGAAAGAGTCTCAGTGGGCCCCTTTAACACATACCACGATTCATGATGCAGAGATACGGCGGAAAAATATATATATATATATATATATATATATATATATATATATATATATATATATATATATATATATATAGTACAATGCAAAGATTTCACTTCTTACATTACATGAGTGATATCTATTGTAAATTCCACAATAGCTCAGAAACCGGTGAATCGCTCCACACAGAATACTGGTCCCCATATAAGGCTCCATACGGAATACTGGCCCCCATATAACGCTTCATACGGAATACTGGCCCCCATATAAGGCCCCATATGGAATACTGGCCCCCATATAAGGCCCCATAAGGAATACTGGCCCCCATATAAGGCCCCATATGGAATACTGGCCCCCATATAAGGCTCCATGCGGAATACTGACCCCCATATAAGGCTCCATGCGGAATACTGGCCCCTATATAAAGCTCCATACAGAATACTGGCTCCCATATAAGGCTCCATATGGAATACTGGCCCCCATATAAGGCTCCATACGGAATACTGGCCCCCATATAAGGCTCCATACGGAATACTGGCCCCCATATAAGGCTCCATACGGAATACTGGCCCCCATATAAGGCCCCATACGGAATACTGGCCCCCATATAAGGCCCCATACGGAATACTGGCCCCCATATAAGGCCCCATACGGAATACTGGCCCCCATATAAGGCCCCATACGGAATACTGGCCCCGATATAAGGCCCCATACGGAATACTGGCCCCCATATAAGGCTCCATACGGAATACTGGCCCCCATATAAGGCTCCATACGGAATACTGGCCCCCATATAAGGCTCCATACAGGATACTGGTCCCCTTATAAAGCTCCATACAGGATACTGGCCCCCATATAACACTCCATACAGAATACTGGTCCCCTTATAAAACTCCATACAGGATACTGGCCCCCATATAACGCTCCATACAGGATACCGGTCCCCTTATAACGCTCCATACAGGATACCGGTCCCCTTATAACGCTCCATACAGGATACTGGCCCCCATATAATGCTGCATGCAGGCTGTTACCCCCCACATAATGCCCCATACAGGCTGTCCCCCCCTTATAATGCTCCATGCAGGCTGTTACCCCCCACATAATGCCCCATACAGGCTGCCCCCCCCTTATAATGCTCCATGCAGGCTGTTCCCCCCCACATAATGCACTATGCAGGCTGCCCCCCCTTTATAATGCACTATGCAGGCTGCCCCCCCCCCTTTATAATGCCCCATGCAGGCTGTCCCCCCCTCTCTTTATAATGCTCCATGGAGGATGCCACCCCCCCTTCTCTTTATACTGCCCCATGCCTCCATACATTAAAAAAAAAAAATCAAATACTCACCTCCTTTCTCCTCACCTGCTACCTGCTGCCTGCTGCCCGCTGCTCGGGTCCGAACTCCAGCGTTGTCGGCGTCTTCCCGCTCAGCGCTCCCTGTGACGGCTCAGGGGAGGGCTCGGTGTAAAGACGTCACCGCGCCCTCTGACCTGAGACGTCACAGGGAGCGCAGAGCAGGAAGACAGCTGATCTGCGGAGGCACGGGGAGAGGTAAGTATCCGGCTGCCGGGGCCCTGAGCAAGCGACGGAGAAAGGCGGGCACTGACACCGCTCTCCTCCGCCCATAGCCCAGCGGGGTGCGCGACCGCCAGTGGGCCCCTCTGCCTGCTCAGGGCCCCGGCATTTGCCCGGGTGCGCCGGGTGCTGACGCCGGCCCTGGGACCAGGTCCTAATGCCAACTTGGATTTTGCGTGTTCTCTATGTGAAAGCTAAATCCTAGTTGTCTAAAGGACTAGGTCCCTGAGAGTGTTTTAATACTAGACATAGCAGGCTAAAGGACCAGATCCTTCCTCCCTCTAGGATTTAGCCTGCTTAATATAAGAAAGCTAAATCCAAGTGGGCTAAAGGACCAGGTCCTTTGAGTGTTTTAATACTAGACCTAGCAGGCTAATGGACCAGGTCCTTCTGCCAACTTGGATTTTGCGTGTTCTCTATGAGAAAGCTAAATCCTAGTTGTCTAAAGGACCCGGTCCCTGTGAGGGTTTTAATACTAGACCTAGCAGACTAAAGGACCCGGTCCCTGTGAGGGTTTTAATACTAGACCTAGCAGGCTAATGGACCAGGTCCCTGTGAGGGTTTTAATACTAGACCTAGCAGGCTAATGGACCAGATCCTTCCTCCCTCTAGGATTTAGCCTGCTTTATATAAGAAAACTAAATCCCAGCGGTTAATTTCATGGTGTTTATATTTGAAGTAAATTGATTTTTTAAGTGAGTAAACATCCAAAGTTGTACATTAATTTTTCATATCGTTTTATATTTTTTATGTATTTCTATGCAGCCAAAAAAATCAGCAAAATGTTGTTTTTTTGTGATGAACAAAACTAGCAATTTTATTATACAAATAATTACACGCGGTGCTGATTGTTCAGTTTGTCCCAAATTCAACTTTTAATGAATGTAGACCAGTGCTGGCCGGCAGCACCACACAACAGTGTGAGGAGCTTTACGGGGAAAAGCGTAACGGAGAGAAGCCGATAGTCATCAGAATTTACAACAGAATAACAATGTGAATTACTCCAGAAATGTACAGGGTTCCTGGAGTATTAGGATGTCCTCAGTGCAACAACTCTATTCTAGCTGCCTCACTACAGAAAACCAAGTAAATGAGCCGAAGCATAAAATAATATACGTGGAAAGTGTAAGAACATGTTCACACCATGGCCATTCCAGAGAGAAAACACAAGATAAAAATATTGAGTATATACCGTATTTAGTGACAAAAATGTATAATTGGTGGAGAAAGGTTGGACTTGATGGACTTAGGTCTTTTTTCATCCTATGTAACTATGTAAATAAATAGTGTGCTATTACTAATAATTTACTTACTTACTATCGGCTCAACTTGTTTTTTTTTCTTGTGATTTGTCTCACTACAGAGATGACTAGATTGGAGTTTCTGCACTGAGGCTCATGATTTCTGGGCACACAGAATAAGGACATCCTCCATACATCAACTCCATTGTATCTGTCTCACTACAGAGATGACTAGATTGGAGTTTCTGCACTGAGGCTCATGATTTCTGGGCACACAGAATAAGGATATCCTCCGTACAGCAACTCCATTGTATCTGTCTCACTACAGAGATGACTAGATTGGAGTTTCTGCACTGAGGCTCATGATTTCTGGGCACACAGTATAAGGACATCTTCCGTACAGCAACTCCATTGTATCTGTCTCACTACAGAGATGACTAGATCGGAGTTTCTGTACTGAGGCTCATGATTTCTGGGCACACAGTATAAGGACATCTTCCGTACAGCAACTCCATTGTATCTGTCTCACTACAGAGATGACTAGATCGGAGTTACTGCACTGAGGTTCATGATTTCTGCTCCGCCAGTATTGTCTATCATGGCTCAATCATACATCCATACACATCTCAGAATGCAATGCACGTACTGGCCGTGGGTCTCGTGACAGAAGCATGAGGCTTCATATATTTCTATGAGGCTATCACGCTCTAGTTAGCAGAGCCTTGTCAAGTCCATTCATTGCGTTCTGAGATCAGACCGAGGTGCTTGGACGTCTGAATGAGTCTTTATACAGATTACACTAAAGCTTCCATACACACAAAGCTAAAGTTGGCAGGATCAGCTAACAATCTGACGTGTATTGGGGCTTCCCACCTCTCCATTGATAATTGATGTCAGGGGAGAGAAAGATCTGGCGTGTTGGAATTCCAGTAATTGATCCTCTTGTTCTCTCTGAAGATAAGCTGCCACCAGTGGAGCTCAACACCTGCTCTCTAATAGAGAGCACAAGAACGTTTGGATAACCATGCCTGTATGATAGTTATGAGAGAGCTGTCAACCATAGGATTGTAGGGAATGGATGTTTATGGGCCTTAAAGAGTTTGTGTAGTGAAAACAAGTTATCACCGATCCAAGAGACAAGTGATAATTTGTTGATCAGTGAGTATCCGACTCACACTGCTTGGAAAAATGGTGAATTTTTATCCCGGTTACAGAAGTAGGCCTCTTTCACACGTCCGGATTAGTGATGATGGAGCACTAAAATGCTCGGGTGCTCGTTGCATCTCTGACTCCCACATCACTGCTATGAACAATGTTGTCAGAGTATTACGCCACTTTTACGGACTCTCAATAAAACATACCAAAAACTAAACCAAAATGGATTTTCTTGGGAAAAATGTTAAGGAACATCCTTTCCAGGGTAATGACTTGTATATAAGGTAAAATAAATAACCAAAAACAAAAATGCTCCTCAACACCTTGGGTTATGTTCACAAGCAGCGTTTTTTATGTGTTTTTGCACTTTTGCATTGCTTTCTGCTGTGAAAAATACATTTATTGGTAAATGTCATTTTAATATTTTACTACCTTATCTGGCCATGTGGTGTGTGAGACATGATCAGACACATCCTGTTTCATTTATGAAGGAGGGACTCTGAAATGCACAAAGCCTATTTTTATAGGTCCATCAGGCGGCCCTTACTATTGTTAGAGGGCCATCAACTGGCTATGCTTTGTTGTTCCCATTATGAAGGAGTGGGTCTCCTATACTGTTATAGCGTATGCAGTGACTTCAAAGGCTGCCAAAAATTAAGACACACTCCAATACCCATTTGAAAAGACATAGAGGAGGGCCTCAGTAACAAAATGTTCCCACTATAAAGAAGTGGTTCTGCTATACAGTTATTGCGTATGCAGTGACTGCAATGGCTGCCTAAATTTTGGACGCATCCCAATACCCCTTTGAAGACACATAGAGGAGGGCCTCCGTAACAAAATATTCCCATTATAAAGAAGCGGTTCTGCTACACAGTTATTGTGTTTGCAGCGACTGCAACGGCTGCCTAAATTTTGGACACATCCCAATACCCATTTGAAGATACATAGCGGAGGGCCTCAGTAACAAAATGTTCCCAATATAAAGGAGCGGTTCTGCTATACAGTTTTGCATATGCAGTGACTGCAACGGCTGCCTAAATTTAGGAAAAACCCCAATACCAATTTAAAGACACATAGAGGAGGGCCTCAGTAACAAAATGTTCCCAATATAAAGGAGGGGTTCTGCTGTACAGTTTTGCGTATGCAGTGACTACAATGGCTGCCTAAATTTAGGAGAAACCCCAATACCAATTTAAAGACACATAGAGGAGGACCTGAGTAACAAAATGTTCCGATTATAAAGGAGCGGGTCTCCTGTACTGTTATTGCATATGCAGTGAATGCAAGTTCTGCCAAAAATTTGGACGCATCCCAATTCCCCTTTGAAGAGATGTAGAAGGGGTCCTCATTAAAAAATTGTTACCATTGATAAGGGGTGGCTCTCCTATACTGGTAATGCCCATGCACTTATAATGCCCATGCACTAAGTGCATGGACTGAAAAACATTTATGTAGCATCGGCGTCTCTGCCCCCTGCCAGGCAGAGACGCCGTCCCTCTCACCGCCCCGCTCCCCGCCCGGCGTTCTCCAGCGCTCCTCTTCCTGCTGCTGCCGGCACACGCAGCTTCACGGGCACTGTGCTTAGGGCGCGTGCGTCCCTCCTCTTAAAGGGGCCGCGCGTGCCGCCCTAAGGAGTCCCCGGCCAATTGCCGGAGGTAATCCCATATATAAGGCACCTCCTCCAAAATGGAGGTGCCCGAGCAATAGTTGATGCACAGTGTACTTACCTCTGCTTCAGCCCTCAGGTCCCGCTGCTAGCCTGACTACTAGTCCTGCCCGCCAGCCTGACTATCAGTCCAGTCTGCCAGCCTGACTACTCTCTAGCCCGCCAGTCTGTCTTCCGTTCAGTCCGCCAGTCTGTCTATGGACTTTGCCCGCCTGCTTACCTGGAAGCACCTGCCTGCTACCTGCCGTGCCTACCTGGAGGCTCCTGCTGTCACTTGCTGTGACCACCTGTCAGCCTACCTGGAGGCTCCTGCCCGTCACTTGCTGTGACCACCTGACAGCCTACCTAGAGGCTCCTGCCTGTCACTTGCCGTGACCACCTGTCAGCCTACCTGGAGGCTCCTGCCTGTCACTTGCCGTGACCACCTGTAAGCCTACCTGGAGGCTCCTGCCCGTCACTTGCCATGACCACCTGTCAGCCTACCTGGAGGCTCCTGCCCGTCACTTGCCGTGACCACCTGACAGCCTACCTAGAGGCTCCTGCCTGTCACCTGCCGTGACCACCTGACAGCCTACCTAGAGGCTCCCGCCTGTCGCCTGCCGTGTCTGCCAGTCCATCCACCCGGATAACTCGTCAGCCTGCCAGCTGTGCCCATCTGCAATACCGGTCAGTCCCTGCCATCTGTACCGTGGGAGTCTCCTGCTCCCTTACAAGGTTGTCCCCAGAGTAGCACCTGGTCCCTCTGCTCGGAGCCTCTCTGGTCACGGAGTCGATTGAGCCGCCGAACGACCTAGGTCGCTCCGAGTTGATACCTAGTTACGCCCCTCTGGGTCCCTCCTTGCACCGCAGCACAGAGGTTCCACCATCCGGATCCGTAACAATTTACCTCTGGGGGGTATACATGAACATACTGTATATCATACAGAATGTTAGAGGTAGGCCTCTAAAAAAAATTACCTACGAGCATGATAAACACGTTTAAAAAAATGATGTGGGTGTTGCATCATGGTCACCCTGGTTATAAGAGATTCTCCTTCTGTTGAGGAGAAGGGCAACAGAAAATAGACAAAATCAGGAAGCGTATACCCATGTCTGGGTGTGAAGAGGTGCTTGGGAATAGACCTCCCAAAAAAAGACACTGGATTTGAGTTTATGTTCCGCTGCTATCATTCGGTGGTGTTGAGAAGTCTGGCCCAATCCAACACTTGTTCATTTTTATAAGAGTCAGCCTGTCAGCATTTTCAGTTGACAGGCAGATGCGCCTATCAATTATAATGCCCCCAGCGCCACTAAAAAAGACTCTGAAAAAACGCTAGCGGCAGGGCAGGCCAGGACCTCCAAGGCGTAGAGAGCCAGTTCATGCCACGTGTCCAGCTAGGACACAGAGGAATCACAGAGGACGTTAGTACGGTCGGCAAGGTACTCCTTCAGCATCTTCGAAAAATTATCCCTCCTTGTGAGACTACGCGCATCAGGGCCTCTGTGATGGGAGGGTCTGAGAAAACTCTCCCAGCCCTTTGACAGTGTTCCCCTGCCTCTGCTGGATCGTATTTGTGTCTCTCTCGCCTGTACTCCTTGGTTGTCCAACGAATTGACCTCTGCCGTCAGCGTTTTCAGATGGGAATTTTTTTTAATAATTCTGCAACAAGGGCCTTCTGGTACTGCACCATTTTAGTAGACCTGTCCGCCACGGAAATGAGAGACAGAAAGTTCTCCTTGTATCATGGGTCTAGAAGTGTCAGCAACCAGCAATGACTGTCACCCAAAATTTGGAGAACGCGAGGGTCACAGGAAAGGCAGTATAACATAAACTCAGCCATGTGTGCCAGACTGCTAACAGGCAAGACTTCTGTGTCCTCACCAAGAGGGTGACTGACCATGCTATCATCCTCCTCCTCCTCCCACTCCTAAGGCCATCCATGCTGAACAGACTGTATGACACTTGTGTGGGTAGTACCATCTATAGCGCAGGAAACTAGCTCCTGTTCTTCCTCCTCATCATTGTCACCCAATCCACGTTGGGATGAGATGAGGCTAGGCTGTGTGAAATCACCCTGTATGGTTCCTTGCTCCATCTCATCGTGCTCCGCCTGCAATGCCTCCTCTTTAATTATGAGATGCGATCATTTCAGAAGACAGAGAAGCGGGATGGTGATGCTAATTATGGCATCATCGGCGCTCACCATCTTGGTGGAGTCCTCAAAGTTTTGGAGGACGGCACAGATGTCTGACATCCATGCCCACTCCTGAGCTCTTATGTGCAGAGGCTGACCTGAATACCGACAGGCATTTTGAAGCTGGTACTCAACAACTGCCCTATGCTCCTCACAAATCCTTCTCAACATATGCAATGTTGAGTTTCAACGTGTGGGAACATCGCACACCAGTCAGTGAGCTGGAAGCTACAAACGCTGCTGAACCACAGCAAGGGCAGCGGAAGCTGTAGCTGACTTTCTAAAACGGGCACTCGGCATGGTGGGAGGAAGGAGGATCAGTGTGAGGACTATGCGATCCAGACTCACGACTACTGAGACTTGACCGTGTGGAAGAAAGGGTGGTGGTGGTGGCAAAGTGACTGGAAGCATTATCTGCTATCCAACCAACAACCTTTTGACACTGCTCTGGGTTCAATAGTGGTGCGTTGCGGTCTTCTAGTAATTTTGACAGGAAGGTAGGATGACAAGATGTGGATGCTTGTTGTGACACAATTTCAGCTTGCCCATGGCCTCAACCTCTGCATGCACCATCACAATCACATCCACTTCCCCATCCCATGCCACGTGCCTTGCCCATTTTAAATGAAGGATATTTTGCAGGGTCCCTATAAATTGCTGGATTTGTACCGCAGTAGTATGTGACACGTCTGACGGACACCCACGGTTTTAAATACTGCCCTTGTAGTTTACTATTATTGGCAGCGACCATATGTAAATAGCTTCACCAACACACTTTTGCAAAACTTTAAATGGAGTAGAATATTTTACACGTTTCCTACAAATGGATTTGTACAGCAGTAATATGGGATCGCATCTGATGATGGAAAAGATCTGGCTGTATTCTGCAAGGCTAACAAGTAGTGATGAGCGAGCATGTTCTGTTAACCCTTTCGGCGAGCATGCTAGGGTGCTCACCGAGTATCTTCAGCATGGTCGGGTGTTATGTTTGAATCACTCCGTGTGCATGATTTGCAACTGTTTGACAGCTTTAATACATGTGAGGAATGCCTAAGAAACAGGCATTCCTCACAGGTATTAAAGCAGTCAGTCGCAAATTATGCACACGGAGTGACTCAAACGTAACAACCGAGCACGCCGAAGATACTCGGAAAACACCCGAGCATGCTCGTAAATCTCGAGTAACAAGCATGCTCGCTTATCACTACTAACAAGCAAATGAAGGAGTAAAATGTTGGACTATATTGCTTTTTAAGAAATTAATCAGGATTAAGAGCCATAAAAAAAGCCCTGATATCTAGTCCAATGGCTATCTGTACCAGGCAGCACCAGACAGAACGTGCAATGGACCCTATTGTGCTGTATAGTGTCCACAATCTCTGCCTGCCTAACTCCTGCTATCACCACTGAATATATGCAGCTAGATTAGTCCTCAGAAGGACTGTTAGTTCACATGGATATGTATCTTGCTGTGGGATACCTATACTAACTATTACACCGCCAATTCTGTCCCTCACACAGCAGCAGCTCTCCCTACTCTACCTGTTTCCAGGGTACAATGTGATGAGCATAGGGTCACCAGGTCTTATATATAGAACAGATGAAGCTATGTGGCCAGCCAATCACTGTAATGCCACAACCAAGATGGCTACGACATTACAGTGAGTGGCAGACAATTCCTGCATGTTCATTGGCTCTCTAAAGAGTGCTAAACATGCAGGGCCGGGACCCGAGCTCTCGCCCAAGCATCCCGGAAATACCCACCAAGCATCTTGAGCAGTGAGATGCTTAGGCGAGTACCGAGCACGCTCGCTCATCACTAGTCCAGATATAAAACCAGTACTGGAGATATCAGTATCCGTGTGTGATACGTGTGGCAACCATGTACCACATCAGTATCACATGTACCGGTGCCTGGGAATTAGCGTACAGTTGGCGCTGTTCCCAAGCGCTGGGTGCTGAACGCTGCCCTCATCATTGTCTCCTGTTTGCGCTCCGATCAGCGCTAGTAAGGGACAATAGTGAGTAGTATTCCCCTCCTGCTGTGTCCGGGTGTAAAAATAGGAATAAAATAAAAAAAATCCTTATACTCACCTGTCCGAAGAAGTCCCCCGCTGTAATCCACCTGACCGCTCACGCTGGGGAGAATGACTCGCTGCAGCAAGCGGGCCCCAGACCTACGCTGACCTCAACAAGTGGTGTCCTGTCACTCCAGAACTCAGCGGAGGTCCAAGGCTCTCCCTCGCTCCTTGTTGTTAGTGGTCAGGTGGATTACAGCGTGGGACACTTAGGACAGGTAAGTATAAGGATTTTTTTTATTTTATTCTTATTTTTACACTTGCTAGACACAGCGGGGGCTGAATACTACTCTCATCATTGTCCCTTGCTAGCGCTGATCGCAGCACAGGTAGGGGACAATGGTGGCAGTGTTCAGCACTTGGGAACAGCGCTAACTGTACCGTGGATTCCCAGGCGCCAGTACGTGTCACACTGATGACACACGGAAGTCATCCTTGTGTCATCACTATGCATGTGTGCGGGACGTTTTGCAGCCAGTGCTACGAGAAAAAACGAACATGTCAGCGAGTTTTGCCTGCTGACACACGGTCTGAGGAAACACACATGTGCACAGAACGATTCATTAAAATGGGTCTACGCGTGTCAGTGTCTCCAGTACGTGTGGAAACGGACAACACACGTACTGGAAACATGGACGTCTGAAACGCACCTTAAGAAGTATTGCTATGTGGCTGCCAGAAAAAAAACAGCATCGCTTGAGAGTCCCATAGGGTGGTAATGGAGGTCAGACTGAGCATGTGCATGGCTGCTAAATTCTACAAGAGATAAAAGTGCTGCATTGTGCCGGATAGGATGGGCAATAAGGGGGTTACTCTGTGAAAACAAGTTCTCTCTACTCATGCTTGATAGCATTTCTCATAAGATACTATTGATCAGATGAAACAGTATTATGTATACCTATCCATGTACTCTAGATTTGAGTTACTGCAAATTAGGTCCTCCTCCTTAGCTAAAAATACTCACAATTTGTAAGAGGCGCACTTTTACCGCTCTGTAAAATATGTAATGTGACCTCTGTCAGATTCTGTCCTATGGAGCAGCGGCAGCACCAGCAGTCAAACCCTCAGTGAAAAGCAACGTTACGAAAATGCCTCTTTATAAACAAAAAAAAAATCTGTCAAAAAATGTTTTGCCCCATATATGACCTGGACGGCTAATCAGACTGTATGGGCCACATGGAAAGCCAAGTTACATAAGCGAGTGGTTTTTTTTTTTTTAACCCCTTCATGACCAGGCTATTTTCAGTTTTCACTTTTTGCTCCCCTTCTTCCCAGAGCCATAACTTTTTTTTTGTTCTCAATCAATATGGCCATGTAAGGGCTTACTTTTTTGCGGGACGAGTTGTACTTTTTAACGACACTATTGGTTTTACCATATAGTGTAATGGAAAACAGGAATTTCAAGTGCGGTGAAATTGCAAAAAAAAGTGAAATTCCACAGTGGTTTGTTACCATGTTCACTGAATGCTAAAACTGACCTGCCATTATTATTCTCCAAGTCATTACGAGTTTGCAGATACCAAACATGTATAGGTTCTTTTTTAAGTGGTGAAAAAAAATCCAAAGTTTGTTAGGAAAAAAAATTGCCCCATTTTCAGAGACCTGTTGCATCTCCATTTTTTGAAACCTGGATGAGGGCTTATTTTTTGCACGCCGAGCTGACTTTTTTTTATTGATACCATTTTGGGGTACATCCGATGTTTTAATTGCTCGTTATTGCAATATTGCGGCAACCAAAAAAAACGTAACTGGCGTTTTGAATTATTTTCTTGTTACGCCATTTACCAATTGTATTAATTCTTTTTATATATTGATAGATCGGGCGATTCTGAAAGCGGCGATACCAAATGTGTATATTTCATTTTTTTTATGGTTTTATTTTGAATGGGGCAAAAGGAGGGTGATTTAAACTTTTATATTTTTCAAAACTTTTTTTTTTTTTTTACTTTCTGCATACTTCGATAGTCTCTATGGGAGACTAGAAGCTGCAATTATCTGATCGCCTCTACTACACACAGGTGATGATCAGATCACCTGTGTTTAGCAGAAATGCTCACCTGCTATGAGCGCCGACCCCTGGGTGGGTGCTCATAGCAATTGAGACATGACAACCACAGGGGTCTCCTGCATCGGCGACCTGCAGTCATGTGACACGGGTGCCCATAGGCGGCATTAGTGACACGCTTCCTGTAAACGCGAGTTAAACATGTTAAGAGTTGAGGGTAGATTGCGATTCCACCCGCAGCTGTTAGGGGCACATGACAGATCAGCTTTTACGTGCCCAGAAAGGTGCGCCCGGCCCATGTCGGCAGGGCTGTGGAGTCGGTATAAAATGGACCGACTCCAACTCCCAAATATATATAATAATTTGGGTACAGTAGTTCACTGCAGTTTGTGGGGAACATTTTTTTCATAAGAATTTGGGAAAGTTATGAAGTGTCCTATAAATGTCTGTCCTATTCCTGATCTAAGGGTCTAGACTTTTAGCTAAGATTAATCTGTGCTACAGTAAACTTATCACTTAAACATCAGCCATGTATGAGGGAGTCGGAGTCGTGGAAATTGAGGAGTCGGAGGTTTGGCTTACAGACGCCACGGCCCTGCATGTCGGAAAGGGGTTAAAGGTTGCTGATAAAGACAAAATAAATTGTCGGTGAGATCTGAAGGATTTAGTGCGGGTCTACATGTGAGAAATTTGCTGCAGATTGTTTCCCCGACAAATCGCAACGTGTGAACACGCCCAGATCCACCTGCAGTTTCTCTTCACTAATATCACACCAAGATTCATAATTATAGAAAAGAAAATTCAGCCCATAGTTCTCAAAAAGTTTTTATTAAAACACAGAATTATTTATATAACAAAAAGGAAACAGATATAAATATATTTATGCATTCAAATGTAGAACAATCAACTTTACAGATCAATAAGTAGAATTAAGCCTCGCTGGACATTAGGGCCAATGAAAACAAAAACCTTTTGCACCCAAGTCCCCAGCAATTTAATTGTAAAAATTGTTGAAAAATGTGATTTCTGTATTTACCATAAAATTCCTTTCTAGTTGAAAACATTAGCGGACACAAGAGTTTGAGTATATGCCCGACCACTAGAGGGCATTCCATCTTGTAACCCCGAGATATACCAGGGTCAGGGAGGTGGTGTCCATATGAGTCATCCAGATCTCCCTGAAGGAGAGATGTCCCCCCAAGCTGAAATGACCACAGGATGCGGCCTGTGGGGCTCCCTGCAAGATGAAGTGGTGCATGGAAAAAATGGGCTCAGGAGGGCGCATATTGCTAACCAGAAAAGATTCAGGAGTTGTGAAACAACGCAGTGTCCCCTAAATGGTTGGCAATAGGAGGGCGACAGACGCGGCGGGGGCGAAGGGGGAGGGCGACAGACGCGGAGGGGGCGAAGGGGGAGGGCGACAGACGCGGAGGGGGCGAAGGGGGAGGGCGACAGACGCGGAGGGGGCGAAGGGGGAGGGCGACAGACGCGGAGGGGGCGAAAGGGGAGGGCGACAGACGCGGAGGGGGCGAAAGGGGGGGGCGACAGACGCGGAGGGGGCGAAAGGGGGGGGGCGACAGACGCGGAGGGGGCGAAAGGGGGGGGCGACAGACGCGGAGGGGGCGAAAGGGGGGGGCGACAGACGCGGAGGGGGCGAAAGGGGGGGGCGACAGACGCGGGGTGGGGGCTGAAAGGCGAGGGCGACAGACACGGGGTGGGGGTTGAAAGGCGAGGGCGACAGACACGGGGGGGGGGGAGGGCGACAGACACGGGAGGGGGGGGAGGGCGACAGACACGGGGGGGGGGGAGGGCGACAGACACGGGAGGGGGGGGAGGGCGACAGACACGGGAGGGGGGGGAGGGCGACAGACACGGGAGGGGGGGAGGGCGACAGACACGGGAGGGGGGGAGGGCGACAGACACGGGAGGGGGGGAGGGCGACAGACACGGGAGGGGGGGAGGGCGACAGACACGGGAGGGGGGGAGGGCGACAGACACGGGAGGGGGGGAGGGCGACAGACACGGGAGGGGGGGAGGGCGACAGACACGGGAGGGGGGGAGGGCGACAGACACGGGAGGGGGGGAGGGCGACAGACACGGGAGGGGGGGAGGGCGACAGACACGGGAGGGGGGGAGGGCGACAGACACGGGAGGGGGGGAGGGCGACAGACACGGGAGGGGGGGAGGGCGACAGACACGGGAGGGGGGGAGGGCGACAGACACGGGAGGGGGGGAGGGCGACAGACACGGGAGGGGGGGAGGGCGACAGACACGGGAGGGGGGGAGGGCGACAGACACGGGAGGGGGGGAGGGCGACAGACACGGGAGGGGGGGAGGGCGACAGACACGGGAGGGGGGGAGGGCGACAGACACGGGAGGGGGGGAGGGCGACAGACACGGGAGGGGGGGAGGGCGACAGACACGGGAGGGGGGGAGGGCGACAGACACGGGAGGGGGGGAGGGCGACAGACACGGGAGGGGGGGAGGGCGACAGACACGGGAGGGGGGGAGGGCGACAGACACGGGAGGGGGGGAGGGCGACAGACACGGGAGGGGGGGAGGGCGACAGACACGGGAGGGGGGGAGGGCGACAGACACGGGAGGGGGGGAGGGCGACAGACACGGGAGGGGGGGAGGGCGACAGACACGGGAGGGGGGGAGGGCGACAGACACGGGAGGGGGGGAGGGCGACAGACACGGGAGGGGGGGAGGGCGACAGACACGGGAGGGGGGGAGGGCGACAGACACGGGAGGGGGGGAGGGCGACAGACACGGGAGGGGGGGAGGGCGACAGACACGGGAGGGGGGGAGGGCGACAGACACGGGAGGGGGGGAGGGCGACAGACACGGGAGGGGGGGAGGGCGACAGACACGGGAGGGGGGGAGGGCGACAGACACGGGAGGGGGGGAGGGCGACAGACACGGGAGGGGGGGAGGGCGACAGACACGGGAGGGGGGGAGGGCGACAGACACGGGAGGGGGGGAGGGCGACAGACACGGGAGGGGGGGGAGGGCGACAGACACGGGAGGGGGGGGGGAGAAAGGGGAGGGCGACAGACACGGGAGGGGGGGAGAAAGGGGAGGGCGACAGACACGGGAGGGGGGGGGGGAGAAAGGGGAGGGCGACAGACACGGGAGGGGGGGGAGAAAGGGGAGGGCGACAGACACGGGAGGGGGGGGGAGAAAGGGGAGGGCGACAGACACGGGAGGGGGGGGGAGAAAGGGGAGGGCGACAGACACGGGAGGGGGGGGGAGAAAGGGGAGGGCGACAGACACGGGAGGGGGGGGGGGAGAAAGGGGAGGGCGACAGACACGGGAGGGGGGGGGGGGGAGAAAGGGGAGGGCGACAGACACGGGAGGGGGGGGGGGGAGAAAGGGGAGGGCGACAGACACGGGAGGGGGGGGGGGAGAAAGGGGAGGGCGACAGACACGGGAGGGGGGGGGGGGAGAAAGGGGAGGGCGACAGACACGGGAGGGGGGGGGGGAGAAAGGGGAGGGCGACAGACACGGGAGGGGGGGGGGAGAAAGGGGAGGGCGACAGACACGGGAGGGGGGGGGGGAGAAAGGGGAGGGCGACAGACCCCCTGCACGCAGCCCCATGCAAATAGCTGGACCCCCTCCTTCCCCATGCAGACCCCTATCACCACGCAGACCCCCATGCAAGTAACAGTACTCCTCCTTCCCCATGCAGCTCCCCAGCACACCCCTTTCTTCCTCATGCACACCCCCTGCCTCATACAAGTCACAGCATCCAATCCTTCCCCACACAGACCCCCAACCCCATGCAAGTAACAGCGCCCCCTCCTTCCCAGTGCAGACCCCCAGCACGCAGCCCCATGCACCTTCCCCACGCAGACCCCCAGCCTCATGCAAGTAACAGTGCCCCCTCCTTCTCCATGCAGACCCCCAGCACGCAGCCCCATGCAAGTAACAGTCCCCTCTCCTTCCCGACACGTACAAAACCCCCCTGTGCAGCGCTCATGCAGGAACATCCACTTATCTGCGCCTCCAAAACCCCTCAGCTCCCCGTGTAATCAGCACAGCCTCAGCAGCAGCAGAGCGGCCTTCCTGTATCAGGTATGCAATGGAGCATGAGGCCCCGTCCCTTCCGGTGACATCATCAAATTGCATGGTCACATGGGCATGACGTCACCAGAGGTCCTTTAGCTGACTTGGATTTAGTCTCTACCAAGGTTGGAGGTATGTGGAGATTCTCCATTACTATTAACCCCCTCAGTGCTGAGCCTGTGATAAATCTCTGTATGTGACTATAGTGTGATTGTGTGTTATACCGGGGGCAGGACGGGGCCATGACTGGATGTAGTGATCATGTGAAGCCGGTAACAGCTCCGGAGATTTCTTACATGGGATCAGGGCCGGCTCCAGGTTTTTCTGGGCCCCGGGCGAAAGAGTCTCAGTGGGCCCCTTTAGCACATACCACGATTCATGATGCACAGATACCGCAGAGAATTATATATATAGTACAATGCAAAGTTTCACTTTTTACATTACATGAGTGATATCTATTGTAAATTCCGCAATTGCTCAGAAACCGGCGAATCGCTCCATACAGTGGTGGCCAAAAGTATTGGCACCCCTGCAATTCTGTCAGATAATACTCAGTTTCTTCCTGAAAAGGATTGCAATCACAAATTCTTTGGTATTATTATCTGCATTTAATTTGTCTTCAATGAAAAAACACAAAAAGAATTGTCCTAAAGCCAAATTGGATATAATTCCACACCAAACCTAAAAAAGGGGGTAGACAAAAGTATTGGCACCCTTTGAAAAATCATGTGATGCTTCTGTAATTCGTGTAATTAACAGCACCTGTAACTTACCTGTGGCACCTAACAGGTGTTGGCAATAACTAAATCACACTTGCAGCCAGTTAACATGGATTAAAGTTGACTCAACCTCTGTCCTGTGTCCTTGTGTGTACCACATTGAGCATGGAGGAAAGAAAAAAGACCAAAGAACTGTCTGAGGACTTGAGAAACCAAATTGTGAGGAAGCATGAGCAATCTCAAGGCTACAAGTCCATCTCTAAAGACCTGAATGTTCCTGTGTCTTCCGTGCGCAGTGTCATCAAGAAGTTTAAAGCCCATGGCACTGTGGCTAACCTCCCTAGATGTGGACGGAAAAGAAAAATTGACGAGAGATTTCAACGCAAGATTGTGCGGATGGTGGATAAAGAACCTCGACTAACCTCCAAACAAGTTCAAGCTGCCCTGCAGTCCAAGGGTACAACAGTGTCAACCCGTACTATCCGTCGGCGTCTGAATGAAAAGGGACTGTATGGTAGGATACCCAGGAAGACCCCACTTCTTACCCCGAAACATAAAAAGCCAGGCTGGAGTTTGCCAAAACTTACCTGAGAAAGCCTAAAACGTTTTGGAAGAATGTTCTCTGGTCAGATGAGACAAAAGTAGAGCTTTTTGGGGAAAAAGCATCAACATAGAGTGTACAGGAAAAAAAAGAGGCATTCAAAGAAAAGAACACGGTCCTTACAGTCAAACATGGCGGCGCTTCCCTGATGTTTTGGGGTTGCTTTGCTGCCTCTGGCACTGGACTGCTTGACCGTGTGCATGGCATTATGAAGTCTGAAGACTACCAACAAATTTTTCAGCATAATGTAGGGCCCAGTGTGAGAAAGCTGGGTCTTCCAGCAGGACAATGACCCAAAACACACTTCCAAAAGCACTATAAAATGGTTTGAGAGAAAGCACTGGAGACTTCTAAGGTGGCTAGCAATGAGTCCAGACCTGAATCCCATAGAACACCTGTGGAGAGATCTCAAAATGGCAGTTTGGAGAAGGCACCCTTCAAATATCAGGGACCTGGAGCAGTTTGCCAAAGAAGAATGGTCTACAATTCCAGCAGAGCATTGTAAGAAACTCATTGATGGTTACGGGAAGCGGTTGTTCGCAGTTATTTTGGCTAAAGGTTGTGCAACCAAGTATTAGGCTGAGGGTGCCAATACTTTTGTCTGGCCCATTTTTGGAGTTTTGTGGGAAATGATCAATGATTTGATTTTTGCTTCATTCTCTTTTGTGTTTTTTCCTTGCAAGCAAATTAAATGAAGATAATAAGACCAAAGAATTTGTGATTGCAATCATTTTCAGGAAGAAACTGAGTATTATCTGACAGAATTGCAGGGGTGCCAATACTTTTGGCCACCACTGTATAACGCCCCGTACAGGATACTGGCCCCCATATAACGCTCCATACCGGATACTGGCCCCCATATTACGCTCCATACAGAATACTGGCCTCCATATAACGCTCCATACAGGATACTGGCCCCCATAAAAAGCTCCATACAGGGTACTGGCCCCCATAAAAAGCTCCATACAGGGTACTGGCCCCCATATAACGCTCCATACAGAATACTGGCCTCCATATAACGCTCCATACAGAATACTGGCCTCCATATAACGCTCCATACAGGATACTCGCCCCCATATAACGCTCCATACAGGATACTGGCCCCCATAAAAAGCTCCATACATGATACTGGCCCCCATATAACGCTCCATACAGAATACTGGCCTCCATATAATGCTCCATACAGGATACTGGCCTCCATATAACGCTCCATACAGGATACTCGCCCCCATATAACGCTGCATACAGGATACTCGCCCCCATATAACGCTCCATACAGGATACTGGCCCCCATATAACGCTCCATACAGAATACTGGCCCCCATATAACGCTCCATACAAGATACTGGCCTCCATATAACGCTCCATACAGGATACTGGCCCCCATACAACGCTCCATACAGGATACTGGCCCCCATACAACGCTCCATACAGGATACTGGCCCCCATATAACGTTCCATACAGGATACTGGCCCCCATATAACGCTCCATACAGGCTGTCACCCCCCATATAACACTCCATACCGACTGTCCCCCCCCCTATATAATGCCCCATGCCTCCATACATCAAAAAAAAAAAAATCAAATACCTCACTTCTCACCTGCTGCCGCTGCTCTGGACTCCTCAGCGTCTTCCTGGTCTGCGTTGTGACGGCTCAGGAGAGAGCGCGGTGTAAAGACGTCACAGTCAGAGGACGCGGAAGACACCTGAGCTGCTGCGGAGGCACAGGGAGGAGTAAGTATTGTGCCGGCTGCCGGGGCCCTGAGAAAGTGGGGGGAAGTGGGCGCTGGTACCTCTCTCCTCCGCTCATGGGTCCCATAGCGCGGCGGGGTGCGCCGGGTGCTGGCGCCGGGCCTGCATGTGATCTTTATGATGTTACATCGTCATCTTCTCCCCATTCAGGTCCCTACAATATCCGATCCTCTCAGTGGAGATCTTCTATATAAGAGAATATTCCTGATTGACCCTACAAGGATGGGTATGGACAGGGACAAGATGGCAGAGAGGATATTACAGCTCACCCTAGAGATCCTCTTCCGGCTTACTGGAGGGGTGAGAGATTCTGATGACATCACATTACATAATTCTTATCTATGGGAATAACAGATGGACAGAACTGGAGAGGTGAGGACTCTGGAAATGTCTGTAGTGAGATTCATTAGTGTGTCTCTCCATAACCAGGATTACACAGTAGTGAAGAAGACCTCTAGTGAGCGCTGTCAGGACCCTGTGTCTGAGGGATGGGGAAGACCCCTGAGCCCAATCACGGTGCCTCCACCTCACCCCCTGGTACATGAGGACATCAATGACCAGAAGATCCTAGAACTTACCTACAAGATGATTGAGCTGCTGACTGCAGAGGTGACACTGCTGGGACATTATACAGTAACGCTATGAAGGGATCAGGGGGATGACGGTATCATTGTATGTGTCAGGTTCCTATGAGGTGTCAGGATGTCACCGTCTATTTCTCCATGGAGGAGTGGGAGTATTTAGAAGGACACAAAGATCTGTACAAGGACGTCATGATGGAGGTTCCCCAGCCCCACACATCACCAGGTAATAGACTGGACTAAATACACGCGGCCTATAATTATCTGTATGTAATGAATGAATTCAGTCCCTGTATGTGTTTCCTCCAGTTCTATCCAGTAAGAGGACAACACCAGAGAGATGTCCCCGTCCTCTTCTTCCACAGGACTGTAAACAAGAAAATCCCAATGTGCCTCAGTATCATCAGGTAGATGGAGAGAAGGTTTCATGAGATGTTCCCTATGTTGTGTAGAAGGCTGTGAAGGTCTTGTGTTCAGTCTTGTTTTATCCACCAGTATTATACACTGAATGAAAAATTTATTAGATACACAGACTTTCCTGATTGAAGCTACTGTGTAGTTATACCAGTGACCCCGGAGTAATCCGATTTCAGTGTGAATCCGAAGTAGAATGTAAAAGTTGAGGGACCAGAAAGAATTTGAACAAGGCAAGGTCATTTGTGCTAAGTTAACCAGGACCAGTATTTCAAAATTACAAACCTAACGGGGTTTTCACATGTTAAAAGGACAATGCACTATGCCATAATGGTCGTATAGTCATGAATTGTTTCCAGCAGTAAGTTCTGAACACAGATGTATATTACATTGCAGGCCTCCTCACAGTGGAAAATTCATCACTGCTTATGTAACATTTCTACAACTCAAGCAGTGGGAGTCTGCTTTGCACACTCTTGGCATTCTCTTGATGAGCTTCAAGAGGTAGTCACCTGAAATGGTCTTCCAACAATCTTGAAGGAGTTCCCAGAGATGCTTTGCACTTGTTGGCCCTTTTGCCTTCACTCTGCGGTCCAGCTCACCCCAAACCATCTCGATTGGGTTCAGGTCTGGTGACTGTGGAGGCCAGGTCACCTGGGGTAGCACCCCATCACTCTTCCTCTTGGTCAAATAGCCCTTACACAGCCTGGAGGTGTGTTTGGGGTCATTGTCCTGTTGAAAAATAAATGATGGTCCAACTAAACGCAAACCGGATGGAATAGCATGCCGCTGCAAGATGCTGTGGTAGCCATGCTGGTTCAGTATGCCTTCAATTTTGAATAAATCCCCAACAGTGTCACCAGCAAAGCACCCCCACACCATCACACCTCCTCCTCCATGCTTCACGGTGGGAACCAGGCATGTAGTGTCCATCTGTTCACCTTTTCTGCGTCGCACAAAGACACGGTGGTTGGAACCAAAAGATCTCAAATTTGGACTCATCATACCAAAGCACAGATTTCCACTGGTCTAATATCCATTCCTTGTGTTCTTTAGCCCAAACAAGTCTCTTTTGCTTGTTGCCTGTCCTTAGCAGTGGTTTCCTAGCAGCTATTTTACCATGAAGGCCTGCTGCACAAAGTCTCCTCTTAATAGTTGTTGAAGAGATGTGTCTGCTGCTAGAACTCTGTGTGGCATTGACCTGGTCTCTAATCTAAGCTGCTGTTAACCTGCAATTTCTGAGGCTGGTGACTCGGATAAACTTATCCTCAGAAGCAGAGGTGACTCTTGGTCTTCCTTTCCTGGGGCGGTCTTCATGTGAGCCAGTATCTTTGTAGCGCTCGATGGTTTTTGCAACCGCAGTTAGGGACTCATTCAAAATTTGCCCAATTTTTCAGACTGACTGACCTTCATTTCTTAAAGTAATGATGGCCACTCTTTTTTCTTTACTTAGCTGCTTTTTTCTTACCATAATACAAATTCTAACAGTCTATTCAGTAGGACTATCAGCTGTGTATCCACCAGACTTCTGCACAACACAACTGATGGTCCCAACCCCATTTATAAGGCAAGAAATCCCACTTATTAAACCTGACAGGGCACACCTGTGAAGTGAAAACCATTACCGGTGACTACCTCTTGAAGCTCATCAAGAGAATGCCAAGAGTGTGCAAAGCAGTCATCAAAGCAAAAGGTGGCTACTTTGAAGAACCTAGAATATGATACATTTTTTCAGTTGTTTCACACTTTTTTGTTAAGTATATAATTCCACATGTGTTAATTCATAGTTTTGATGCCTTCAGTGTGAATGTACAATTGTCATAGTCATGAAAATACAGAAAAAATCTTTAAATGAGAAGGTGTGTCCAAACTTTTGGTCTGTACTGTACATTACACAGAATATGCTGGGACTGGAGCATATACATTACACAGGAGACGATGGGACTGGAGCATATACATTACACAGTAGACGATGGGACTGGAGCATATACATTACACAGGAGACGATGGGACTGTAGCATATACATCACCCAGGAGATTATGGGACTGAAGCATATGCATCACACAGGGGACTATGAGACTAGAGCATATACATTAAACAGTAGACGATGGGACTGGAGCATATACATTACACAGGAGACTATGGGACTGGAGTATATACATTACACAGGAGACTATGGGACTGGAGCATATACATTACACAGGAGACTATGGGACTGGAGCATATACATTACACAGGAGACTATGGAACTGGAGCATATACATTACACAGGAGACTATGGAACTGGAGCATATACGTTACATAGGAGACTGGAACTGGAGCATATACATCACACAGGGGACGATGGGACTGGAGCATATACATTACACAGGAGACGATGGGACTGGAGCATATACATTACACAGGAGACTATGGAACTGGAGCATATACATTACACAGGAGACTATGGGACTGGAGCATATACATTGCATCATTAACCCTTTCCAAGGAGAGCTAATTATGGTTGAAATAAAAACAATCTCCAAATCTGCCATTAATTTTTCAATTAAATAAATACGATGCATCGGAGTCAACAAAAAACACACAGCAAGTGCCTATCAGTGTGCAATTCTTGTCTGCCCTCAAACCCCAAGATACAAGTATTTTATTATATCCACAGAAGGAGCGGGAATGGCTAAAGAAAAAGATATGCAAGTTGGGAAAAACAAGTCGTAAATTATGGATTCTGCTGAATTCCTTCAGACTGGCTCTACCCAGTTTACTATGCCTAACAAATAAAATTTAACACAAAGACGCCTCTATATCACAGACATCGCCCTGTGTTATTGCTTTTATGAATAACACTTACAAAACTAATTCAAACACACAAAATCAAAGATTTATAGATATATAAATTGTCAAAATGATAATTAAAGTATATTTACCATAACATCATCATATAGAATATGCTGGGGCATATACATTACAGGAAATGCTAGGGAAATGTATATCACAGGAGGGGCTGGGGGGAATGTACACCACAGGAAAGACTGGGGCATATAAATCACAGGAGACGCTGGTGCTGGGGGCATATAGATCACAACAGGGGCTGGGGTCACGTATCACTGGAGGGATTGGGGGTACATATATCACAGAAGTGACTGATGCTATTGTTTTCATTGGTGGGACTGGATTGCAGAGTGCGCTGACTCCACCAACAAAGTACTTCCTCACTCTGGACCTGTCCAGCGTCAGGACGTAAGTCTTCATTGCACGCACTGCAGCATTCAGTACTGAACGTCAGGAGCAATTAAAGGGCTGGTAGCCAGAGTCGGCCCGAGCACAGAGGTCCCCGGGGGCCGGAGAAAAGCACACTTACGGCTCGCGGGCTGGGGGCAGACACCCATCTCTAGGTCGTGGTAAAAAGTGCCTTTAGGAGTAAGCCAGGACCTTTATCTGGAATGTGTGACATAACAAATTGTTAAGGTTCTACAAGCCAATGAGTGTCTCTAATAAAGTGGCCATTCAGTATATGTTTTATACTTGGTGGAGATGACCGGATAAAGCTGATCATAGACATTAGATGTTGTCTGGATCTTCTCACAATTTTCTGGTTATGGAGACCTGCAGCTATGTGATAACTGCTGTCATGGCATTTTTGGCCCTCATGTTTATTTATGATCTTTTATCGTCTTTTAAATCACCTCATGTGACTACTTCATTTCTCTGTTACTTTCACAATCTTTGTTTTAGGGTGAAGATCTGACACATCTTAACACTACAGAGACATATGTGAGGGATGATGAGTGGATTAAGGTGGAGATATGTACAGACAGCGATTCTGGTGAGTAGTAACCACTAAGTGCTGAGAAGTCAAAGATTCTACTCAAGTCAGTGGCTGGTGCAATTACATCAGTGTTTGGCAAAAAGAAAGAGCACAGAGATTACCGAAGTACCTTGGTAGAGGAGCATCAGGGGATTGATGAGGTGGCGTATGCTTTATTATTTTAATACATGCTGGACCATAGCTTTTTCACTCTGATATAAAATACTGTTACTCAGGATCTCCTCTTTTCCTAACAATTTCTGGCACCAATTTTAGGAGAAGATTATGAGATAACGGGTAGCTAATTTTGAATTAGTGGGCTAAGACAAGACACACAAAACAAATATGAAGAAACGTTGAAATGTGCAGATTGTAGCGACCTGCTTGATTTGGCTGGTAGTCAGCCACTGTCCCCAGGCCACAACTAATTGACTTGTCCAATTTGGCCTTTAGACTGAGGGTGGGAATCTAAAATTTAAAGATACCTTGACCTGTAATTATTCACAGAGCACATGCCAAAACCTTAATGCAAAGTATGCACCTCTGTCAGAGGCTCTGCAAAAGTTCTAAGAAAGCCACTAAAAGACAACAGAAACATGCTCCGAATGGGAGTCCAAATGATTAGAAAAGACTGTAGGATCATTCTGGAGCAACAATGAGGTTTTCAAACTATGTGATTGACAAAGACAGATGGAGAATTACCAAGCCCAAGGCACATGACAATGTCCATCATGGTTTCCAAATACTGAGAACATCAAGACACATTTTATATATACGTTTGAGGAGAATATTTAATCCTAAATTTAAGGAGAGACCCATGGATCGCCTACAGTTAGCTGCTTTGTTTTGTATAATACCAGACTACCAAATAGTATTCACACAATCATAATCGGCAGCATCATGAATAAAAACTTCAAGAGGAGAGAGGATAAGCTTTGAGTTCATCATGAATCAGCTTAGATGATTGTTCAAGTGAAGAGAGATAAGAGCTTGAGACCTGAGCCGTCAGACATGGTCACTTATTGAGTTGTCTGCTAGCTCATTATGGAGTCTGATACATATTGTGATACATTGGAAGGAGTGTGTAACTCCAATCTGCATTGATTCATTAGCTGGTGGCACAGACATTTTCCCCCATTCTAAAGAAAAAGTTAATGACATTTAAAAGGGAAGTTTATAAAACAAACAATTCAGTCTGGGAGTAAAGTCATAGCAGTCAACAGTGAGTCCACAGCTGGATAACACATCATCGTATTCTTAATGGTGTCTAGAAGAAATTTACATCAGATTCCAGAATCATTCCACTAGAAATCTACTATACAGCTGGCACCTGTCTAAAAACTGACAACGAAGTCTGCTCCTATTGCTGCTGTTTAACCATTTAAAACAATCTATAACAGAAGAATTTAAATGGTTCCTATCGGCGTCAGTTTGGTTGGCTATTGTCCTTTTTTCCCCTTCTGAACCCATTGCGGAGTGGATGTGTTAAGAGTAGATGAGGCAAGGAGCAAGCCTATGTCAATTTCTAGTAGTGATTATACTTTTGATGCCACTGTCCTAGTCAGTTAAAAAGTGAATGTCACTATAAATTGTATAGACATTTATACTGCAATGCTATGTATTATATATGAACTAATATACGTTCAAGGAATATTATTGAAAAATAATAAAATTTATTTCATTTTTGGCAGATGACTGTACCAGAAGCTCAGAGAAAAATGTAATATTTTCAGATTTTAAAGCAGATGATCATAATATTGCACCAGATGCATATGAAGAGCATGCCATTGTCCAAGATATACCTCCAGACCTACACCATAATGGCCTGTCCTCTGATGCTTTTGAGAAGGTTCTGTCTACTGCTTCATCACAAAATGAAAATAACAGAATTTCTCATGAATTTCAAAGATTTCACACAAGAGATAAGCTATTTTCATGTTTAACATGTGGGAAAAGTTTCACAGCTAAATCAAGTCTCTCTAAACATAAGAGAATTCACAACAGGGAGAAATTACTTTCATGTTCCCAATGTGGTAAATGTTTTACAGACAAATCTCGTTTTGTTATACATCAGAGAATTCACACAGGGGAGAAGCCATTTTCATGTTCCCAATGTGGGAAATGTTTTAAAGAGAAATCATGTTTGGTTAGACATCAGGGAAATCACACAGGTGAGAAGCCTTTTTCATGCTCAGAATGCGGAAAATGTTTTAAAGATAAATCAACACTTATTGCACATCAGAGAATTCACACAGGGGAAAAGCCATTTTCATGTTTGGAATGTGGGAAATGTTTTAGAAATAAAACAAAGCTTGTTATACATCTGAGAATTCACACAGGGGAGAAGCCATTTTCATGTTCAGAATGTGGGAAATCTTTTACAGATAAATCAACACTTATTGCACATCAGAGAATTCACACAGGAGAGAAACCATTTTCATGTTCAGAATGTGGAAAATGTTTTACAGAGAAATCAACTCTTTCTGGACATCAGAAAATTCACACAGGAGAGAAACCATTCTCATGTTCAGAATGTGGGAAAAGTTTTGCAAAGAAATTTGCTGTTGTTAGACATCAGCAAATTCACACAGAGAAGAAGCAATTTTCATGTTAAGAATATGAGAAATGTTATTCTTCAAAGTCTTTTCTTGCTAAACATCAAACAATTCACACAGAAGAGAATGATTCACACAGAATTTTCATGTTCATAATGTGGAAAATGTCAGTAATAAATTTTTACTGTTGAAAAAATTTTACGCGGGTGCAGAATTACTGGATTAAAGTTGATTTGTTGCTTGCTGCAAGGAGATAATACAATTGTAAAGTGTTGTATGGCTATAATTGAGTAATACGAAGGTTATATAGTCGTAAGAGGGAGTCACATGTTCTCACCCCACAGGTTGCCGCCCCTCCCTCAACATTCCAACAGTTTTACTTATCTCTTATTCAGAGCCAACTTTTGTTACCTAAGTCTTTTTAGCCGCAAGTTAACTCTTAAATTGACACATAGTATAAAATTATTCTTATATTTCCCCTCTTTTTATACTGAGAACACACCTAATAAACTTTCTTTTGCTCAAATCTATCCACACTTAACATTTCTTTCGAGTTTCATTTAGAGCACTTTGAAATGTCTAAATCTGTGTATTCTTCTACTTCATTAATAGTTACTTGTTGGTACATAGCAGGGCCGCTATCAGGGCATCCTACCCTTACTGATGTATGGGACCCGGTGAACAGTAGCAAAGAAAGGGAGCCCGGACCCAGTCCGGCACCCCCTCCTATTTTTATTCTGCTCACCGGGCCCCAGTGGCCTAGGTGGGTTGTGGTGCACATCTCAACGCAAGGAGCTTTCCTGGAGCTCCAAGGCCATCGAAACAGAAAGGAAGCACAGCTCCAAGGGAGCTCCATCCACCTTTTTTGTGACACGCTGGTGACTACGCTTATGCGATGACGTCCCCATGCCGGCGCCAACATGTACATGTGCTGGATACCAGAAGATCTTATGAGAAGGTTAAGTATGAAAAACTTTTTTTTTTTTTTATGAAATTAATTATATGGTTGTGGGGGAAGCAAATGATGCTGTACTGAGGGCGAAGGAGCCCAAATATTAATGAATTGGGGGTGGGGGAGAGCCAATGATGAATTGAAGGTTGGGGGGGGGGAGCAAATGATTATGAATTGAGACTGGTGGGTGGGGAATAGCAAATAATGAATTGAGGGTGCAGGAGAACAAATAAAGATGTGTGTGAAGAGTAAATAATTAGGAATTGAGACTAGGGTGTGGGACACAGCTAATGATTATGCATTGAGACTTGGGGGTGGGGTACAGCAAATGTTGACTTGATGATGGGGTACAGGGAGAGCAAAAGCAAATGATGAATTGAGGGTGGTGGAGAGCCAATTATGAATTGAGGTGGGGTGAAGGGCGGCACTATGTCGACTTTTTCTTCACCTGGCATAGTGTAGAAGTTGGGGAAAAAGCAGTGAACGTTCTTTAAAGGCGGTGCTCTACATTACTGTGTGTTATTTTCTGCAGAGATGAGTCCTGGCTGGAAGAAGTGATGGTGGTCTGCACTGGATCAAGAGGAAAAGTGAAGATGAAGGACTTCAACTAGAGATGTCACTGTATTAAATGTACACTTGCACTATACAGTATATAGTATATGGGGAGCTCCTGTGTATAATGTCACTGGTGATCACTGTGTTACCTGTACACACACTATATACAGAGCGATTGTGTATAATGTCACCGGTGATCACTGTATTACCTGTATACGCAATACAGAGCTCCTTTGTATAATGTCATTTGTGAGTCCATGTATTACCTGTACACTATATACCGAGCTCCTTTGTATAATGTCACTGGTGATCACTGTATTACCTTTATAATATATACAGAGCTCCTGTATATAATGTCCCTGTTGTTACAAATCGTGGTTGTGTACTCCCACCTGGGAATGGAGCAGGTTCAATGCTATGCTACTCTGGTCACAATCGCCACCATTGTCCGGACCCTGGAGGCGGAGGTACAACACGTGCAGGGAAATGGTCCCAATCTTGTGGAGTGTCGCGTTCTGGTGTTGTGGGATGTGTGAGGACATAGGACGCCGTGTCTCTCACTGTTTCGGATGGACCCCGAGAAAGTGAGGGTGGGGTTGGAGTGGACACAACCGGTTAACCTCAAGGGATTGCAACGTTTCTTGGGTTTTCCCAATTATTACCTGAAGTTTATTAAGGGTTTTTCCAAGGTGGGGAAACCTCTCATTAATCTTACCCGTAAGGGGGCAGACATGTCTAATTGGGGACTGGAGGCCATTAATGCCTTTAATACACTTAAGAAGGCCTTTTCTTCTGCTCCAGTTTTGGTCTAGCCTGATTTCAATAAGCCTTTTGTGGTGGAAGTGGATACCTCTGAGGTAGGGGTGGGAGCGGTGCTCTTCCAGGGTTCCACCACTCTAACGCATTTGAGGCATTGTGAATTTTTTTTCTCGAAAATTCTCTCCTCCAGAGCTCAATTACGACATCGGCAATCGTGAACTTCTTTCCATAAAGTTACCTCTGGGAGGAGTGGAGGCATCTCCTTGAGGAAGCTAAGCATCCAGTTACAGTGTTTACTGACCATAAGAATCTTTTTTTGGAGAATGCTAAGAGGCTGAACTCGAGACAAGCCCAATGGGCCTTGTTTTTTACCAGATTCAATTTTTTTCTATCTCTTTCCTCCCTGGGACCAAGAATGTTCGGAGTCTTTGTCTTAGTGAGTCTGAAATTACGGAATCTGATTTCATTCTTCCAAAGTGCATTGAAGTCTCTTCTGTCAATTTAGCTTGGGAGGTGGTTAAGGCTCAGGACACCTCATGATAAATTATTCGTTCCGGTGCAGTTACAGTTGGGCTTACTCAGAAAGTGTCATGACTCGGGCATTAAGGGGACCGGTCACGTGTTGAGCAAAAAGTATTGGTAGCCGTGCTTGGGTAAGGATGTTGAAGCTTATGTTAAGGCATGCGAGATCTGTGCCAGGAACAAGGTGCTTCATGTCGCCCCAGCAGGGAAACGTATCCCTTTACCCATTCCTGTACGTCCTTGGTCTCACATATCCATGGACTTCAACACTGATCTCCATGACTCCAAGGGTATGACTATGGTGTGGGTTATTGTGGACGGATTTTCTAAACAATGGCATTTGGTTCCTTTGCCTCAGTTGCCCAGTGTGCAGGACTTTGTAGATTTGTTCCTTGTTCAGGTGGTAAAATTACATGGGGTTCCTATGAATATTGTCTCTGATCATGGGTCCCAGTTTATCTCCAGATTCTGGAGGGCTTCCTGTAAACGCTTTGGGTCGGAACTCTCATTTTCATCTTCATACCATCCTCAAACTAATGGGCAAACGGCGCGAACCAACAAGTGTCTTGAGTCCTATCTAAGATGTTTTTGTTCACATACTCAGCATGATTGGGAATCATACTTAGCCTTGGCAGAGTTCGCCCTAAACAAAAGACAACACGAGAGTTTGTGATTGTCTCCCTTCTTTTGTAATCTAGGATCCAATCCTAGGTCCCCTTGTTTTGAGGGACGGGACAATGTCCTTCCGGCAGTCTCTGCTACTATCCACCGCCTCCGGAAGGTTTGGAGGGAAGATCTAAAGAAAGCAGGGGAGAGCATGAAGAGGCAGGCTGATAAGCGTTGTCAGCCAGGTTGCAAACTCAAGAGTGGGGGACAGAGTTTTTGTGTCTACTAAGAATCTTAAGATTAAGGTTCCTTCTCCTAATTTTGCACCCAGTTTTATAGGACCATTTCCCATTATTGAGGTTATCAATAAAGTGGCTTTTCTGGTAGGTCTGCCTTGCTCTATGCGGGTTCCCAATGTTTTTCACAAGACGTTATTAAAGAAGGTGGTTACTCCGCTTGTGACCCAGGATCCTTCTCCTACTATTCAGGTTGACAATACTGAAGAATTTGAGATAGAAAGTATTGTGGACTCTCGCAGAGTTCGGAACTCCATTCAGTATTTGAATGGGTATGACCTCAAGAGGTAATATACATGTTAATCGTCTCATCGCTGTGTTCCATAAGAGGTTTCCGGACAAGGTGGGTGGTAAGTGCCTGAAGGTCTGTCCTAGGGAGAGGGATACTGTTACTGTTACGAATCATGGTTCTGTGCTCCCACCTGGGAATGGAACAGGTCCAGTGCTATGCTACTCCGGTCACAAGCGCCGCCATTGTCCTGACCCTGGAGGCGGAGCTACTACATGTGCAGGGAAATGGTCCTAATCTTGTGGAGCTTCGCGTTCTGGTGTAGGATGTGTGAGGACACGGGATGCCATGTCTCTCACTGATATCTCTGCGGGGGAAGATGGGATGCTGTCTTCCCCAGTTGCCAGGCAACACAGGATGCTGTGGTGTCTGATACTAAGCAGTGGTGGGAGTATGTTCAGTCTGCTGCTAAAGCTAGCAGGGAGTGGCTGTCTTGGGATAATTAGGAGGTAATCAACACCTGATCATTAGGCGGGCTATATAATACTGCTCCCTGCTCAGTCCTTTGCTGTTTATTGCAGTACCCTATGTGTTTGGTGGTGAATGGTGCTAGCATTAGGTTTTGCTATCTTTTTAGGGGTTTTCTCATTTTCTCTTCTGGTTTCACTTCCTGGGGTTCTTGCAGAGTTACTCACCTGGTCCTCGACTAGGCACTAGCCTGCAATAGTGCTCTGGGAAGGGCTCTCTGCAAGTCCCCCTTACATTTACTCGGAGCTGGATGAAGAGTATTCCTGGCCCTCAAGGGCTCGCCTAGCTGGGTAGCTTGTACCAAGTGCATTGTGGCTGCGCCTTTGCTGGTTTGGTGTCGGTCTTGCTGGGTCCCTCTGCAAAGTGCATAACACCTGTACACTTGCACTATACACTGTCAGGGCCGCCATCAGGGCATTACTGCCCTTACTGGTGTATGGGGCCCGGCGAAGGCAGAGCAGGACACTGTGGGAGCACCACAAGGTAAGAAGAGACTTTTTTTTTTAAAGTCGCACCATGGGGACAGGATGGGGAACATTGGGGGCAGAAAACATGGGGGCAAGATGAAAACATGGGGGACATTGGAGGCAGATAACATGGGGGCAGGATGGATACATGGGGGACATTGGAGGGAGGAAACATGGGGGTAGGATGGAAACATGGGGGACATTGAAGGCAGAAAATATGAGGGCAGGATGAAAACATGGGGGACATTGGGGGCAGGATGAAAACATTGGGTGCAGGATAAAAAAAATAAAGGACATTGGGGCATTATGAAAACATGGGGGACATTGGGGGCAGCATGAAAACATGGGGGACATTGGGGCAGAATGGAAACATGGCAGAATGTGAGACATTGGGGGCAGAATGGAAACATGGGGGCAGAATGTGAGACATTGGGGCAGAATAGAAACGGGGCAGGAAGGAGAGACATGGGGCAGAATGGAAACAGGGCAGGAAGGAGAGACGTGGGGCAGAATGGAGACATGGGCAGGGTGAAGAGACATGGGGGCAGAATGGGAAATATGGGGGCAGGCTGGAGAGACATGGGCCAGCATGTGGGACATTATTACTGTAGGGGCTAATTGCGGAGACAAGGGGGGCAAGATGTGGAACATTATTACTGTAGGGGCTAATTAAAGGATATTATTACTGCTGTGATGTATTTTATTTCTGAGGATACTGTTTTCAGTGGGGGGGGGGGTCCTGTTACTGTGCAGGGTGACACTATGTCCATTTTTTCTTCATCTGGTGTAGTGTAGAAGCTGAGAAAAATTGGGGAATGTGCTCTGTAAGCTGCTCTAGATAACTTATTTTATGCAGAGACGAGTTCTGGCTGGAAGAAGTTATGGCCCTCTGCTCTGGATGAATAGAAAAAGTGAAGATGAAAGGCTTCATCTACAGACGCCATTGGTGAGTCAGTGTGTTATCTGTACACTGACACTGTACACTGTATACTATATACAGAGATCCTGTGTATAATGGTACTTTATATGGTAGTAACAGTTCTGTTTTTTATTAATGATCAGTATTGTATTCGATCACTATGTGATGGTAATATTTGATCTGGTCATGATCTGGCGCTATTTGTCCCTTGTATGTGGTATTATTTGGTTACTGTGTGGTGCTAATATGTGGTCTGGTTATGAGGTAGCGGTATTTGTCCCTTGCATGTGGTATTATTAGGTCACTATGTGGTGGTATTATGCGGTCCGGTCATTGTGTGGCTGTATTTGTCCCTTGTATGTGGTATTATTAGGTCACTATGTGGTGGTAATATGTGGTCTGATCATGGTGTAGCGGTATTTGTCCCCTGTATGTGGTATTATTCGGTCATTATGTGGTTGTAATATGTGGTCCGGTCATTGTGTGGCTGTATTTGTCCCTTGTATGTGGTATTATTAGGTCACTATGTGGTGGTAATATGTGGTCTGATCATAATGTGGTGGTATTTGTCCCTTGTATGTGGTATTATTGGTTATTTTAAAAAATGTACACTACCGTTCAAAAGTTTGGGGTCATTTAGAAATTTCATTATTTTTGAAGAAAAGCACTTTTTTTTTTCAATGAAGCTAACATTAAATGAATCAGAAATACACTCTATACATTGTTAATGTGATAACTGACCATTCTAGCTGCAAACGTCTTGTTTTTATTGCAATATCTACATAGGTGTATAGAGGCCCATTTCCAACAACCACCACTCCAGTGTTTTAATGGTACATTGTGTTTTCTAACTGTGTAAGAAGACTAATGGATGTTTAGAAAACCCTAGAAAACCCTTGCACAAGTATGTTAGCCCAGCTGAAAATGGCTGATTTGAGAAGCTATAAAATTGACCTTACTTTGAGCTAGTTGAGAATCTGGAGCACTACATTTAGGCTGTGTGCTCACGATGCGTATTTCATGCGTTTTTGGTGCGGAAATTTCCGCAGCGTAAATTCATGATAAACACATGGTAAGCCTTCTGCCATGGTCCCCTATGCAATTCCACACTTTCAATGCCCATGCTGCGGATTTTTCCACAGCGTTTATGCTGCGCTCAAAAAACCGCAGCATGTCCATTAATTTTGCGGAAGCGCAGCATTTTCGCCGCCATTGACTTGCATTAGAGCGCGCCAATTCCGCAAGACTGCATCTGTACTTGCATAATTGGTGCGTTCTAATGTGCGGATGGTACCCGAGTGTGGAGAAGAGAAGACTCTCCTCCACACCCAGGTACCATAGAAACTGTAAAAAAAAGAATAAAATAAAAAATAAAGATTATATTCACCTTCTGGCGGCCCGCGCTGCGCTCCTTCTCCTTTGCCGGCACATCGCGTTGGACTGTAGGACCTGCGGTGACGTCACAGTCATGTGACGGTAGGTCCTTCAGTACAGGGCATCGCGATATCCCGGCAGCCAGGAACGAGCACAGCAGCACACCCCGGGCCATCGGAAGGTAAGTATCAAGGTTTATTTTTTTATTTTTAACCATTCTAAAGGTCACACTATATAAATCCATGCTGTTTGCATGTAATACATGGACTCACTAGTGAGACTGAGATTCAGGAATAGAACCGCAGATGCGGTAGACTAGCAGAGTAAAGCGAAACCGCAGGTGCGGTGGCCAAGGCAGAGCAGAGCGAAACCACCAGAGCGGTGGACTAGGCAGAGCAGAGAGGAACTGCCGAAGCGGTGGGCAAGGCAGAACCGCTGGTGCGGTGAGCAAGCAGAGTGAAACCGCAGGTGTGGTGAACAAGACAGAGCAGAGAGGAACCGCAGGAGCGGTGGGCAAGGCAGAGCAGAGAGGAACCGCCAGAGCGGTGAACAAGGCAGAGCAGAGAGGAACCACTGGAGCGGTGAGCAAGCAGAGCGAAACCGCTGGAGCGGTGAGCAAGCAGAGCGAAACCGCAGGTGCGGTGGACAAGGCAGAGCAGAGGGGAACCGCTAGAGCAGAGGGGAACCGCTGGAGCGGTGAGCAAGCAGAGCGAAACTGCAGGTGCGGTGGACAAGGCAGAGCAGGGCGGAAGGTGCAGGCAGAGAGGACAGGGCTCTGTTCACATGGAACAGACTGGAAGGGACAAGCAGAACCAGATACACACAAGGTATTTACAATGAAGTAGCGAGTGGACTCTAAACTCACAAACAGAAGTACAGAGACAACGAGTTGGAGTTAGGGGCAGGTTCAGACACTGCAGGAAAAGGGAAGGTACGAACATAGAGACAAACAGGTAACAAGCTAAGACACTGTTCAGACAGAGACTGAACCAGGAACAAGGTAAAGGAACGAGCCTGGGAACTCAGCCCCCAGGGTGGCGGAAACAGACTAGAAGTCACAGATACAGATAACGGGCCTGGGCATACTGCCCCCAGAATGTCAGAAAGAGACTAGAAGTCACAGGTGACAGGTCTGAGTATACGGCCCCCAGAGTGGCGAAACAGACAAGAAACAGAACAAGACCTGGCAACTCAGAGGCGAAGGAGCACACTGAATGATAGTGTTACTCAGGCACCTCCTTCAGGGTGGAGTGGGTTTAAATATCCAGTGACTCACAGCAATAGGCTGGGGACGCATTAGGATTGTGCCCACAGCAGCTATAAGAATCAGGAAGTAACCGGGCCGCCGCCCTAAGCAATCAGACCAGAGGCATGCACACAGCATGAACAGGAGCAAGGCTTGCAGACTGAACTGAAGGGTAAGATTGCGATCTTGCATAGTGGGAGGTGGTGCACTATGCAAGCACGCCGCCAGGGATGTTACAGTGCTATGTTCCCCTTAAACACCCAGCACCACCCCACCCCATGTCTCCACAAATCGGGGGGTACAACGGACACGTTAGGAGTGGGATGGAATGAATGAATTGTTCTAAGCCTAAACCCAGAACAGCTAAGGTTCAAGTAGATTTAAGGTATCATATTAATGGCTTTTTTCTCCTTTCTTGCTTATTGAGAAGAGGAATGGGGGGGGGGGGGGTACTAATTCCGCTTTGTTTAATCTATTCCATCTCTCTACAAAAAAAAAAAACCTTTTTAAATTTTTTTTTTTAAAAAATAGGTTTCCCCTTTGCCCATAGATTCCCATAATTACACATCATTATGTTCCCTAAGGTTATTTTGGGGTATTTGCAGCTTATCTCCCATATTTATATACCTTCACTATAAAAAATGCACTATGTGAAACCAAACCTATAGAGTTTCCAAGACAAGGATGACATTATTTAAAGAAGTTGTCCACTACTTTTACATTGATGCCCTATCCGTAGGAAAGGGCATTAATGTATGATCGGACGGGGTCCCGCACGCGGCACCCTCGCCGATCAGCTGTTATTGGGGCCACCGCCAGCCGGAAGTGCTCACCTGCGGGGCTCCTCTGTCAAGTGGTAGTGGCCGCTGCGGTGTACTGCACATCCACCTCCTAGTCAGTTGAATGGGAGGCGGATCTGCAGTACACTGCGGTGGCCACTACCACTTGACTGCGGAGCCCCGTAGGTGAGCAATTCCAGCCGGCACTGATAACTGCTGATCGGCGGGGGTGCCACGTGCGGGACCAATCATTCATTGATGCCCTATCATACGGATAGGGCATCATTGTAAAAGTAGTGGACAACTTCTTTAAGTGCCACTTGTTTCTAGTATTTAATGGAATCTGTTCTAAGGGAGTGACAATTACCGAATTGAAATACTTATTATGAAACATTGTGATATGCTTGGATAGGCTCTGTTTTACAAATCCTATTTTGACATTGTGCCTGTGGCTATTCATATGGTTCCACAACGTTTGAGTGGTACGTCCCACATAATTTAATCCACAGCTACATGTAGCCACATAAATTACATATTCAGAATGTAGCGTCTGCATCGCTGCCTCCTGCCGGGCAGAGACGCCGATCCCCTCACCACCTTGGTCCCGGTCCGACATCCTCCAGCTCCCCTCCTGCGCCTGCAGTTCCCCGGGCACTGTGCTTAGGGCGCACGTGCGCTCCCTCCCTCTTGAAGGGGCCTCTCGCGCAGTCCTAAAGAGTCTCCGGCCAATGGCCGAAGGACTTCCCTTATAAAAGGCACCTCCTCCAAAATGGAGGTGCCTGTGCAAGATTGTTGTTTGTGTGCTAACACTCTCCTCAGTCCTCAGGTTCCAGTGCCCACCAGCCTGTCTATCAGCCGCGCCCGCCCGTTATCAGCCAAGCTCGCCAGCCTGTCTGTCAGCCGTGCCTGCCTGTGTATCAGCTGTGCCCACTAGCCTGTCTATTGGTCGTACCTGCCTACCTGCATCACTTGCCTGTCTACCAGCCGTGCTCATCTTCTGTGCCTGTCGGCCTCGGCCATCAGTCCCGTGGGTGTTGCCTTCTCTCACACAAGGGCGGTCCCAGAGTGGCACCTGTTTCACCTTCCTGGTCCCAACTTGGTTCACGGAGTCGACTAAGCCGCCGTGTGGTCAGGGTAGGTCCGGGTAGGCACTTAGTTACGCCCCTCTGGTCCCTCCTTGTATCGCAGCACAGAGGTTCCACCACCCGGATCCGTAACAGCACTCAGGCTCCTTCACTCTCAGACCAGTACCAAGAGGTCTCTCGCCAGAGATCCCAACAGGATACTATCCTGTCCTATCTGCGGACAGTCAACTCCCGCTTGGACGCACTGTCCACCCTGACTGTGTCCGCCTCTAACCGAGCGGCACCCGCTCCGGCAGGCACCTCAACCCAGTGGTGCTGTAGCATCCGGCTTTGGACCCCGGCTTTCCACGTTTTGGTGGTGACCCTGCCCTATGTCGGGGCTTCATAAATCAGTGCACGCTGCACTTTGAGCTCCAGGCACACAACTTCACCTCCGACCGGGCCAAGGTGGCATTCATCATGTCTCACCTCACCGGAGAGGCGTTGGCGTGGCTTAACCCTCTGTGGGAGAGAGGGGATCCTCTGGTGTCTGATCTCCAGCCCTTCCTCGTGGCTTTCCGGAAGGTGTTCGATGAGCCTGGACAAAATTGTTCGACTGCCTCCTCTCTTCTCCGACTCCGCCAAGGGAGTCTCTCTGTGGGACAGTATGCCGTGCGTTTCCGCACCCTTGCATCTGAACTTGCCTGGAACAATGAGGCTCTGGTGTCCACCTTTTGGGAGTGCCTTTCTGGACGGATCAAGAATGAGCTAGCCGGTCGTGACATACCTCCCTCTCTGGACGACCTGGTGTCATTAGCTACACGGATTGACATCCGTTTTCAGGAGCGTTCTAAGGAGGCAACCCGTGAGAGAAGACTCCTGCGCCTCGCACCAACCTTCCAAAGTCCAGTCTCGCAACCAGCATCTCCCCCTTTGTCTTCTCCAGAGTCTATGCAAATAGACCAAGTTAAGATGGTCAAGTTCTCGCCAGGAGATCCGACGTGCCGAGGGGAGTTGCTTCTACTGTGGCAGTGCAGAGCATCTTATCCGCTCCTGTCTGGTGAGACCGGGAAACTCCAGTGTCTAGGACCGCTCGGAGAGGTCGTCCTAGGCAAAAGTTTTTCCTCTCCGCCCTTGACTCTATCTGTTTTGGTTACCTGTGGTGAGATCCGTTTCTTCGAGACTGCCTATCTGGATTCCGGAGCCACTGGGAACCTCATTCAACAGGCCGTTGTGGAGCAATATCAGATTCCTACCATACGTCTGGATGATCCTTTAGCGGTTTCCTCTGTGGATGGAAAGCTTCTCTCTGAGACCATCTTGTTCATCACTGAGCCTGTAACTCTTTAGGTGGGAATGCTACATTCGGAGAGGATCTCCTTTTACGTACTGTCTGGTCTCTCTCATCCCCTTTTGCTTGGCCTGCCTTGGTTACAGAGACATGAGCCCGTCCTGAATTGGAGCTCAGGTGAGGTGCTCCGTTGGGGTCAGGAATGTCATAAGTCCTGTTTGGTTCTGGTTTGTCCTGCTTGACCTCCATCTACTCCAGGTAACCTACCTGGCCTGCCGGCACCCTACTGGTCATATGCGGACATCTTTGATAAAAAGGAGGCAGAGACACTACCACCTCATAGGCCATATGATTGCCCCATCGACCTAATACCTGGTGCTTCACCTCCTCGAGGGCGAATCTACCCCTTGTCGCTGGCCGAGACCCGTGCTATGTTTGAGTACATAGAAGAGAATCTTGCTAGGGGATTTATCCAGAAATCCACCTCTCTGGCTGGAGCAGGATTCTTCTTCATCAAAAAGAAAGACGGCTCTCTTCGTCCATATATCAACTATAGGGGCCTAACCCAGATTACCATAAAAAATAAGTACCCCCTGCCTCTCATCTCGGAATTGTTTGACTGCCTAAAAGGTGCAAAGATTCTTACTAAGCTCAATCTTCATGGGGCATACAATCTAGCCCGGATTCACCAGGGAGACGAGTGGAAGACTGCATTCAACAGTCGGGATGGTCACTACGAGTACCGCTTGATGCCCTTCGGTCTCTATAATGCTCCAGCCGTCTTCCAGGAGTTAGTGAACGACATCTTCCGAGATCTCCTGTATTCCTGCGTGGTGTTGTACCTGGACGATATATTGGTGTTCTCCCCTAATCTGCCCTTTCACCGGAGGGATGTTCGCCAGGTACTGCTGAGGCTCCAGAAGAATCACCTGTATGCACAGTACGAGAAATGCCTCTTTGAGCAGACCTCCCTGCCATTTTTGGGGTATATCATCTTTGAGACCGGACTGCGGATGGATCCCGAGAAGGTGTCTGCTGTCTTAAAGTGGCTCCGACCTGAGGGGCTTAAGGCTATTCAGCGGTTTCTGGGATTCACCAACTATTACCACCTCTTCATTCCTCATTTCTCCTCCCGGACTGCTGCCAGCTCTGCTCTCACCCGTAAAGGAGCAAATCCCGGGGAATGGACTTCCGAGGCGGTAAGTGCCTTTGTCTCTCTTAAACAAGCCTTCTCCTCTGCTCCAGTGCTACATTGTCCAGATAGCAATAAACAGTTCTTTCTAGAGGTTGATGCCTCTTCCTCCGGGGCCGGAGCAGTGCTCACCCAGAAATTCTCGTCCGGGCGAATGGTGACCTGCGACTTCTTCTCCAAACTCTCTTCTTCCTCCTAGCACAATTACTCCGTAGGAGATCGAGAATTGCTGGCCATCAAATTAGCGCTGGAGGAGTGGCACTACTTGCTGGAGGGGGCTATGCATTCAGTGGTCATCTACGCTGACCATAAAAACCTCACTTACTTGCAGACCGCCCAAAGACTAAATCCACGTCTGGCCAGATGGTCTTTGTTATTTGCTCATTTCAGTTTCACTCTCCATTACCGCCCGGCAGACGAGAATATTAAAGCTAATGCTCTATCCCGCTCTTTCCTGTCTACCGACCAAGAGGAGGAGCCTCTACACATCATTGACTCCTCCAGAATAATGACAGTTGCTCCATTTGACTTGTCTCATCTACCTCCTGGTAAGACCTTTTGTAGTGGCTCAGGATCGGAAGAGGGTCTTACTCTGGGGTCATTTGTCCAAACTGGCTGGTCATGCCGGCCAGAGGAAGACGCTTTTGCTCATTGTCCGACATTATTGGTGGCACCCTCTGCGCAAGGATGTTGCGGATTTTGTCACGGCTTGTTCCTCCTGTGCCCATAACAAGATACATAGGCACCTTCCAGCTGGTCGTCTTCTTCCTCTCCCCATGCCTTCTGCTCCTTGGCAACACTTTGCTATGGACTTCATCACTGATCTTCCGGTATCTGCTGGTTCTACCGTCATATGGGTGGTCGCTGACCGCTTCTCCAAGATGGCTCACTTCATTTCTTTGCCTGGTCTTCCGTCCGCAACTATGCTGGCTAAGGACTTCATCTGTCACATCTTTCGTCTCCACGGCTTACCCCTCCACATTGTCTCGGACAGAGGAGTTCAGTTCACTTCACGCTTCTGGAGAGCCACGTTCCAACTACTGGATGTCACTTTGGATTTCTCTTCGGCCTATCATCCTCAGTCCAATGGTCAGGTGGAACATATTAAACAGATCCTTACCAGTTTTCATCTACACTTTGTCAATGCTCACCATAGCAATTAGGTAGAACTTCTGCCTTGGGCCGAGTTTTCTTATAACAACCATGTGAGTGAGTCCTCTACTAAGTCTCCGTTTTTTGTGGTTTATGGTCGACACCCCCGAATTCCATTTCCCGTCTCTTCTTCAGTGAACAATCCTGCCACGGAGTCTCTCGTGAGTGACTTTTCAGTGATTTGGGAAGACACTAGATCTGCGCTTCTTCAGTCCTCCAAGCAGATGAAGAAGCATGCTGATAAGAGACGTCTGGATCCGCCTCTGTTTCATCCGGGAGACAAGGCCTAGCTTTCCTCCTAATATGTCAGTCTCAAGATACCATCTTACAAGTTGGGCCCGCTGTTCATCAGTCCTTTCGAGATTTTGAACCAAATAAATCCAGTGGCGTACAAGCTGAAACTCCCTGCCTCTTTACAGATTCCCAATTCCTTTCATGTGTCTCTCCTCAAGCCTGTTGTCCTTAATCCTTTCTCTAACGATCCAGGAACCACTCCAGCTCCAGTCTCCGCTGAGGAAGTCTTTGAGGTAGAGAATATTTTGGCCATCAAGAGGGTAAAAGGAAAAACGTTCTTTCTTGTGGATTGGAAGGGGTTTGGTCCTGAGGAAAGGTCCTGGGAGCCCAGGGAGAACATTCATGCCCATCTTCTAGAAAAATTTCTTGCAGGCCTAAAGAAGAGGGGACGTAAAAGGGGGGAGGGGGTACTGCAGCGTCGGCGTCTCTGCCTCCTGCCGGGCAGGGACGCCGATCCCCTCACCGCCTTGGTCCCGGTCCGGCGTCCTCCAGCTCCCCTCCTGCGCCTGCCCGGGGTGCGCGCACCGTGCGCAGTTCCCCGGGCACTGTGCTTAGGGCACTTGCGCTCCCTCTTAAAGGGACCGAGCGCGCCGTCCTAAAGAATCCCCAGACAGTGGCTGGAGGACTTCCCTTATATAAGGCACCTCCTCCAAAATGGAGGTGCATGTGCAACAATGTTGTTTGTTTGCTAACACTCTCCACTGTCCTCAGGTTCCAGTGCCTGCCAGCCTGTCTATCAGCCGTGCTCTCCTGCCTATCAGCCGCGCCCGCCTGCCTGTCTATCAGTCATGCCTGCCTACCCGCATCACCTGCCTGCCTACCAGCCGTGCTAATCTGCTGTGCCTGTCGGCCTCAGCCATCAGTCGCCTGCTCTCACACAAGGTCGGTCCCAGAGTGGCAACTGGTTCACCTTCCCGGTCCCTCCTTGGTTCATGGAGTCGACTAAGCCGCCGTGTGGCCAGTGTCAGTCTGGGTAGTTACGCCCCTCTGGTCCCTCCTTGTATCACAGCACAGAGGTTCCACCACCGGGATCCGTAACACAGACTCGTAAACTCTTGTGTTGGTTTGAGAACAAAAGTGGAGTTCCTTACTTTTAGGGGATTATTGCTGCAATTGATAATTCTGCAGCAATAGCATTTCTTATTCCCACATTTAAAAACTCCCACTCTCTTTTTGATTTTGCTCTGTGTGATACTGATCTTTTTATTCAAAGTTCTTAATTGACTGGGTGCTATATTGTTCTTCGACGTTTTGCCTCTTTTAAAGACAATATTACGTCTTGATGGAACTAAATCTTTCAAAATAGGATCCTTTCTGACTAAATACCAGTATTCAGAATACTACGGACACTCCGATTATCCCTATTGTACATTGTACTGAAACTGTGTTTCCAATTGGGTCTATTGTTTTCCATATTCTTTCGTATCATTTTTTTTACCAGACAATCATTCTGTGTGAGCATAAGATTATTTTGATAGGTAGATATAACCAAGGTGTCTGGATATCCTTTTTCTGTAAACCTCGACATCAAAATGCTCCTTAAAATCTATTAGTGACAAAATTGGCTAGAGGGAATGTCCTTTTTCCACTTTGGATAGTGCGCGCTGGAAAAATCTAGATAACCATTTGTGTCCACTGGTTTGAAGCATGTTCTACTTTGGATCATTTGTTCCTCTATATATAATTCTAGATCTAGAAATACAATTTTGTCGCTTGATACATTAGTAGTGAAAATTGTTGTCTTTGCTCATCTCCTCCACAAATGACAATGCTTCCTCTGTTGTGCCTTTCCAGATTATAATTAAATCGTCAATGTATCTCCGATAATAGCGCATGTGTTTTGTGTATTTGGGAGCTGACGGGGTAATAGGGACTCGAATCGCCCTATAAACAGGTTTGCAAAACTGGGTGCGACCCGAGTCCCCATCGCGGCCCCGTACCGCTGGAGATAGAGTGTTTCCTGAAATGAAAATATATTATGTTCCAAAATAGATATTGTATGCTGGGTGACATGGGGAATAATACAATGGTAGGTGTGTATATCACCCAGAGAGGCCATCAGCTGTTCTAAATGAACTATGAGAGGAGAAAATCCTGCCTTCTAATGAATGGCAATGGGTATATAAAGTTTCTAAGTTGTATAGTACCATGCACCTGATGAAGGGTCTTACGAGCAGAAACTCGTTGTGCGACCATATAATAGTCATCTGTTCATTATGACTTTTAAAATGTTTTTATTTTTTATCAAAAATGTTTTTATTTTTTATTAAAAACCTTTATTAAAAAAAAAATCAAGTTTTGGTACGGGGACCTCCATATATCCACACGGGAGCGCCTCCAGGATTTCTATTTTCACCTTCTTACACGTGGAGTCCATTGTCAGGCAAGAGCAAGGGAATTACCACAGTTCCTGGATGAGCTGCATACCATCATTGGCGACCCCATCCAAGATACAAAACTTATACCAGAGTTGTGCCTTGTCTAGCACAGCCAGCTCAGGTGAGCATATACATGTTATATTTTTTTCCTACATTTGAATTTATTTATTGCGCTCAGGTAGCACTCCTTTTGTCCCAGTCTTTTTCCTGCCCAGATTCCTTGAATATGAGAAAAAAACAACCTAGAGAGTGTCTCTCCATTAGGTGATCCTGACAAAGCTTGTTTACTGAATCAGTCAACTACCACCCAAATAGCAGTTTCCCCATCAGAGGCAAGTCCATGATGAAATCCATGGACAGATGACTCTATGGCCTTTCTGCAATTGACAATGGAGTCAATTTCCCGACCGAACGGTTATGACGGACTTTAGAATGCACACAAGCTTCAAAAGCGGATGCAAATTCTTTAATATCATTAAGCATGGACGGCCATGAAAAAAGTCTACCAATGGCTTTCTACATAATGTAGTGCGGCGGTGTTCACACTGTGCAGTAATGAGGCAGTGACCCAAGGAAAATCCACGGCTTTATTCAGCAAAAAACTCACACTCCAAAGCAAAGACTGTCCTCCGGATCGCAGCCGGGTTATCCACACAGTTCGTATAACCCTGTCGCCATGGGAGACAGCCGCACCGTGACATTTACGGTGCGTCAGATACGTTGCCTTTACAGGCCTGGGTTCAGCCTCACACAAGCTTGCAGAGCTTTCCTGCTCTGCTGCTAGCAATCCCAACACTGACAAACCCAAACCTTTACTGCAGGATTTTTAAAAGGAATCTGTGGCCATGAGCCACTTGTAAGACCCGGCTGGAGGGTGTGGACCACCACACTGCCTTCCTGTAGTCCACTCCAAGAATAAAAGCCCATGCCAGGTTTTCCTAAATCGAACTTAACCAAATAGCTTGACCAAGGTCAAACTTTACTTTTATTCTGCACTGCAATCACAGCTGTGTCTGTGATTGCAATGTACTCCAGCGGGTTTAATATGCCTCTATGCAAATCCTAGCAGAAACATACCATCCCTCGCATATGACCCCTCTCACTGCCTCATATATCTTCCCTCTGTTCAAACTTGTGGGATTGAACACTTGTCTCCATACAGGGTGCCCGTGACAAGGCATCCGCATTTCCCTGCGACATCCCAGCCTGAGGTTCCACCAAAAATCTAAAATTTTGTAGGGACAGGAACCATCTGGTGACCCGAGCATTTCTCTCCTTTGTGTTTCTCATCCAGACGGGCAAATGGTCCGTTACCAAACGAAACTGTCGCCCGAGCAAATAATAGCGTAGGGACTCCAAGGCCCATTTAATGGCCAGTCACTTCTTCTCCACTACGCTATAATTTTTCTCCGCCTGGGGAAGTTTCCTGCTTAAGTAGGTGACCGGATGTTCTTCTCCGTTCACCTCTTGCGACAGTACCGCTCCTAGGCCTACCTCAGAGGCATCTGTTTGCACGATGAAGTTTTTCTTCAAATTGGGGCTGATGAGGATCGGCTGTCCACACAACGCCAACTTCATGGGCTGGAACGCTTACTCCGCCTGAGGGTTCCGCTGTACCATAATCGACTTCTTACCCTTTAACAGATCGGTTAGACGTGCCAATCTCCCAGCAAAATTAGGTATAAACCGACGGTAGTACCCAAAGATGCCGAGGAATTATTTTACCTGTTTAGTAGTAAGAGGCCGGGGCCAGTTTTGAATGGCCTCAATCTTATTTATTTGGGGTTTAATAACCCCACGGCCAATCACATATCCTAAGTACCGGGCTTCCTTGAGACCTATCGCACATTTTTTGGGGTTCGCTGTTAACCCCATGATACCGAGTGAAACAAGCACCACTTGTACCTGGGACAGGTTGGTATTCCAGTCGGTACTAAAGATGATGATATTATCTAAATATGCCGACGCGTACTTCTGGTGAGGCTCTAACACTATGTCAATAACTTCTGGAAAGTGGCTGGAGCCCCATGTGGTCCAAAAGGCAAGACAACATAATGATAGAGACCCTCTGGTGTTATAAAGGCGGTCTTTTCTTTTGCCAATTCTGTCAGGGGCACCTGCCAGTAACACTTGGTAAGATCGAGTGTGGTGAAGTACTGGGCCTGCCCCAGTCTCTCAATTAGCTCGTCTACCCGAGGCATTGGATAAAGGTCAAACTTTGACACTCCATTCAATTTTCGGAAGTCATTACAGAATCGTAATGACCCGTCTGGCTTCGGAATCAGCACAATGGGGCTAGCCCACTCACTCTTGGATTCCTCGATGACTCCTAACTGGAGCATTTGCTTTACTTTAGTCGTGATGGCTTGCCTCCAGGCTTCTGGCACAGTACAGTTTCATTCGTACCCTTACCCGAGGCTCGGTGACAATGTCATACCAGATCATAAAAGTCCGGCCAGACAGTTCTGAGAATACGTCAGTATTCTGCTGCACCAGATTCCGAGCCTCCCGTCGCTGCTGCTTAGTGAGAGCATCACTTATCTTAACCTCACCCCAGGCCACGTCCCTGGCTGGTGTCAGAGGGTTCCTCAATGGTACGACCGGAGTCACATCCGTAACCAAACATTGCCGGTCTTTACAGGCTTTTAGCAGGTTCACATGATACAGTTGTTTCGGTTTTCTCTTTCCGGGCTGGTACACTTGGTAATTCATCTCCCCCACCTTTTCCCGTACTTTATATGGCCCTTGCCACTTGGCCATGAGTTTACTCTCTGCTGTGGGCACTAGCACTAACACCCGATCCCCTTCTTTAAAAGACCTGACCATGGCTCTTTTATTTTATGTGCGACTCTACGCTGCCTGGACATCCATTAGATGCTCTTTTACTATAGGCATGACCGCCTTGATCCAATCTTGCAAGCTTTCCATGTCCTCAATTACACTCCTATGTGGAGTTGGCTCCTGTTCCCACGTCTGATTGGCTACGTCCTGCAACCCCCTAGGATGCCTGCCATATAATAGCTCAAAGGGTGAGAAGCCAGGGGAAGCCTGTGGTACTTTGCGGACAGCAAACATCAAGTAGGACAGTAACATGTCTCCCGTCCTTGGAGACCACCTTTTTTAGCATAGATTTAAGAGTCTTATTAAATCTCACCACCAATCGGTCTGCGGGTGGTACACAGATGTGCGCAACTGTTTAACCTGAAACAGCTTTCAAAACTCCCTTGTCACCTTGGACATAAAAGGAGTCCCCTGATCTGTAAGGCTCTCCTTTGGTAGCCCAAGGCGGCAGAACATTGCAAAACAGCTCACGGGCAATACGTTTTGCCAAAGTGTGGCGAAGGGGTATTGCCTCTTGGTACCGGGTGGCATAATGTACTACCACCAGAATATGTTGGTGGCCACGGGCGGATTTTACTATGGGCCCCACCAGATCCATAGCAATCCACTCAAATGGTATCTCTATAATGGGCAGAGGTACCAATGGACTCCGGAAATTTGCAGTGGGTGTGGTAAGTTGACACTCGGGACATGACTCAGAATACCTCTGCACCTCGGCATAAATCCTGGGCCACAAGAACAGCTGCAGAATACGTTCTTGTGTTTTCTTTACACCCAAGTGACCCAGCACCGCCCAACGGTACGACTGGGGCACTACCAGCTGTTCCACTATTTCACCCTGGATTTTATCAACTCTATAATAACTCCTGGTTGACAGCCATGTGGGGAAATAAGGCCTCTGCACCCGGTTGCTGAGGCACCCCATTTATTTCTACCACCCTTTCTCGTGCCCGGGGTAGAGTGGGATCCTGGAGCTGAGCTGTCCCAAATGTACCAGGGGACACTTCCAGCTCTGTAATCGATGGGATCGCCTCGAGCTCTCCTGCCAACACGTTTAGAGGAAACCTATCGGGGTTACACTCTGTCCCTAGGTTGGCGACCCCTACGGCAGGTATCCCTGACTTGGGATCTTCGGGTTCTGCGCAAGGAATGACATTTACCATGGGAGGGTTCATTTTGTTCTCCCACTGGGACCAGAACAGGGGCAGGTCTCTTCACAGCACAGTACCATAGGGAAGGGTCTTCACCACTCCCACCACATGTTTCATCTCTCCACACGGGCTGTAAAAATTAACCTCCGCTGTTGGGTACTCTTGGAGGTCCCCATGTATGCAAACAACCCCAACTTTCTGACCATTGGGGCTGTCATTGGTAACCAACGACGCATGAACAAGTGTCACCAGGTTCCCTGAGTCCAAGAGGGTCTCCATCGGGTACCCGTTGACGTGTACCTGGCACAGTTGGGGTTCACTGCACGTCGTGTCTGCATTCGTGGTGCAGACTGTCTGGGCATACATGGACACCTGGTGGGGAAACCCGAAGTCCATGGGTTCTACAGTCAGGAGGCAGTTAGAAGCCACATATCCGGGCCCTTGGCATCGCAAGCACCTAACAGTAAAGGCTCTATTAGTCCTTGAGCCTGTTTTAGGGGAAACAGGTCTCCTGCCACTCTCACTCTGGCGTACCCGCTCTATATGGGCTCGGTGCTGACTGTCCCCAGCAGAGGGACGTGACCCTTTCCCTGGCTCCTGGGTTTGCAGGGTCCAGCGTGTCAGAGAGAGTCCCGTATAAAGTCTTGTGTGGCCCTGTACTTTTCGATCAGGCCAACCGCCTGGTCTAGAGTGCCCAGGTCTTCTTGCCCCACCCAATGCTGTATAGCGGCTGGTAGAGTTCTCCGTGGTGCGGTCATTGGTGGTGAGGAAGACCTCAATGGAACAGAGTCCCGTATAAAGTCTTGTGTGGTCATGTACCACTCGATCAGGCCAACCGCCTGGTCTAGAGTGCCCGGGTCTCCTTGCCCCACCCAATGCTGTATAGCGGCTGGTAGAGTTCTCCGTGGTGCGGTCATTGGTGGTGAGGAAGGCCTCAATGGAACAGAGTCCCATATAAAGTCTTGTGTGACCGTGTACCACTCGATCAGGCCAACCGCCTGGTCTAGAGTGCCCGGGTCTCCTTGCCCCACCCAACGCTGTATAGCGGCTGGTAGAGTTCTCCACGGCTGATAGTCCTACTGAATAGACTGTTAGAATTTGTATTATGGCAAGAAAAAAGCAGCTAAGTAAAGAAAAACGAGTGGCCATCATTACTTTAAGAAATGAAGGTCAGTCAGTCCGAAAAATTGGGAAAACTTTGAAAGTGTCCCCAAGTGCAGTTGCAAAAACCATCAAGCGCTACAAAGAAACTGGCTCACATGAAGACAGCCCCAGGAAAGAAAGACCAAGAGTCACCTCTGCTTATGAGGATAAGTTTATCAGAGTCACCAGCCTCAGAAATCGCAGGTTAACAGCAGCTCAGATTAGAGACCAGATCAATGCCACACAGAGTTCTAGCAGCAGACACATCTCTTCAACAACTGTTAAGAGGAGACTTTGTGCAGCTGGCCTTCATGGTAAAATAGCTGCTAGGAACCCACTGCTAAGGACAGGCAACAAGCAGAAGAGACTTATTTGGGCTAAAGAACACAAGGAATGGACATTAGACCAGTGGAAATCTGTGCTTTGGTCTGATGAGTCTAAATTTGAGATCTTTGGTTCCAACCACCGTGTCTTTGTGCAACGCAGAAAAGGCGAACGCATCGACTCTACATGCCTGGTTCCCACCGTGATGCATGGAGGAAGAGGTGTGATGGTGTGGGGGTGCTTTGCTGGTGACACTGTTGGAGATTTATTCAAAATTGAAGGCATACTGAACCAGCATGGCTACCACATCATCTTGCAGTGGCATGCTATTCCATCCGGTTTGCGTTTAGTTGGACCATCATTTATTTTTCAACAGGACAATGACCCCAAACACACCTCGAGGCTGTGTAAGGACTATTTGACCAAGAAGGAGAGTGATGGGGTGCTACTCCAGATGACCTGGCCTCCACAGTCACCAGACCTGAACCCAATCGAGATGGTTTGGGGTGAGCTGGACCGCAGAGTGAAGGCAAAAGGGCCAACAAGTGCTAAGCATCTCTGGGAACTCCTTCAAGATTGTTGGAAGACCATTTCCAGTGACTACCTCTTGAAGCTCATCAAGAGAATGCCAAAAGTGTGCAAAGCAGTCATCAAAGCAAAAGGTGGCTACTTTGAAGAACCTAGAATATAAGACATATTTTCAGTTGTTTCACACTTTTTTGTTAAGTATATAATTCCATATGTGTTAATTCATAGTTTTGATGCCTTCAGTGTGAATGTACATTTTTCATAGTCAAGAAAATACAGAAAAATCTTTAAATGAGAAGGTATGTCCAAAATTTTGGTCTGTACTGTATGTGTACTGTATATATTCTAGGTATCCATAAATGGTTAATCTTTTTCTAGCTACAGTTGTGCTCAAAAGTTTACATACCCCGGCAGAATTTTTGCTTTCTTGGCATTGTTTCAGAGAATATGAATGATAAAAAAACTTTTTCTCCACTCATGCTTATTGGTTGGGTGAAGCCATTTATTGTCAAACTACTGTGTTTTCTCTTTTTAAATCTTAATGACAACCAAAACATCCAAATGACCCTGATCAAAAGTTCACATACCCTGGTGATTTTGGCCTGATAACATGCACAGAATTTTGACCCAAATGGACTTGGATGGCTGCTAAAGGTAACATCCTCACTTGTGACCTGTTTGCCTCTAATCTTTGTGTGTTCATAAAAGCTGAGTGAGTTTCTGGGATCCAGACAGACTCTTGCATCTTTCATCCAGCCACTGACGTTTCTGGATTGTGAGTCATGGGGAAAGCAAAAGAATTGTCAACGGATCTATGGGAAAATGTAGTTGAACTGTAGAACACAGGAAAGGGACATAAAAAAGATATCCAAGGAATTGATAATGCCAGTCAGCAGTGTTCAAACTGTGATTAACAAATGGAAAATCAGGGGCTCTGTAAAAACCAAACCACTGTCAGGTAGACCAACAAAAATTTCGGCCACAACTGCCAGGAAAATTGTTCAGGATGCAAAGAAAAATCTATCCATGCAATCTCTTCCCCTGCTGTGTTGCCTGTGTCAATTTTGACTACAGCTCTGGCATGCGTATCATAAAGCAGGAGGCTCAGAATAAATGTGGAACGGGCACAAACAGGTGAATCAATGGCATTAATAAATCCTGTGATCATCACTTGTGACAATCCTGCATCAATGGCATTATATCCATGAACCAGGATGCCCAGGATGAACAGGTATCACACCTCTAATATCTAATAATACTCACAGATGGTGGGCAGCTGCAGGGTGTCAGATGTCACTTCTCACTGTAATTTTTTTAATTTGACTCTGCTTTTTCTTATTTGCCTCAACCAACCATTCTTTAGCTTGTGGTAGGCTATTTTTTATTACATTTCTTGCTATTACCTTTTATAATTTCCTCCAATAGACATGTGAAAGCACCCAAATTCATGTCACTCATTGACAGATGCTTTGGTTACTTTTAACCACATCCTAGCCTGTTCATGTTTTCCCTTATCTTTCAACCATTCTTTCCAACTGCAAATATACTTCTCAAATTCCTTCTTAGTCTTTCTACTATATCACATGCAGGGACAAGGGTAGTACCTCTAACGTTGCTCACTTCCTTACAGTTGCTAGCCCTCATGCCTGAAATGCCCACAATTATCCGAAGAAATGAAATGGGCAATAGAGTCTTAACCGCTCTAATTTTTCTCCTCTCAGCACCTTATTTGCTCGCAAGAGAATAATTTCTACTCCCAAAACCACTGTATTCACAAGAGAATAATTTCTAAGAAATATCAATATCAGGTGGCAAGCCCTTTGTGCCCATGCAATTTTGATACACAACCAGACAAAATAACAATCCAAAGACTATACTACCAATAGTTATTGCAATTACTTTCACTTGTCAAAATAACATATCATGGGAAAATTTAGTCTTTCTCTACAAAACCTTTATCCACCTCCTCTGATTTAAACAGATTACGTCTAGCACAAAAAGAGGTGGGATTATCCAGATCAGAGCATAATGTCAGGTTTTCACTACTCAAACAAGGAGTTCCCTTCAATGTCCTGTAGGGGGCACAGCTTTACAATTAAATGTGTATTATGTCTTCCCTCTCTGACTACTGTTTCCAGGTCTGAATATACTGGCTGGTTAAGAACTACAACTCCTATCATGACATTTTCTCTCTTGAGTTTATACAACACAGACACCAAAGACGATAATTCATCAGAATTATTTCACAATACATCAGTCACTCAATCCATACTCTACAGTCGCTGATATAATTCCTTCTTCTGTATTTGGGATAAGGCTGCATTCAGCTCCCCTTTCAGGAGAGGGGAGATGACGTCCCCTCAGGGCAGTGGGATACTCGGTGCCGGGCCTCTAGTCATTGCTTGGGGAAGATATGTCACAGTGGCGGTGACCCGGTCCGTGGCCCAGGGCGGTCAACAAAAAGGGGATTATTTACAAGGGATTAAAGTTTTTGTGTTCGTGACGCCACCTGTGGTTTCTGGTAATAGGTACCAGTGCTGCTGCAGACCTCTGGGGCAGTTGATAGGGCAGCTGGGTTAGAACGGCTCCCCACAGGTGGAGCAGGCCCCAGAGCAGTGTAGGATGGTTGTAGGTGGTGATGCTGGGACTTGTGGTGCAGGAGAGATGGCGCAGAGGAAATAACTGGCAGAGACAGTGAAGTGCAGTCATCCAAGTTTACTCACAGTTCTGTTCCAAGTTCCTCAGGTACACTGTACGGGTGTCAGCCTCCCGCGTCGCACTGTGTCCACCAGACAGGGGTTCAGCACTTTCTCAAGTATGTCAGGAGCGCCTGACGGGAGCCCGCTTTCTATATGTTCCTCTCTAGACCGACTTCCCGTGCTGGGTCTTCTCCCTCCTGCCCTGCGCCTCCTAGTAAAGTCCCGAACGGGTACTCTGTGATCCCTCTGGGCAACTTGGAGTTCCCGGACCTACTTGGTGCCCTTTTCGGTGACTTAGATGTGAGAGTATGGCAACTGCACCCTGGAAGTGCAGAAGCCTCCGGTTTTCTGGCTGAGACGTGAAGTACTCGGCCAGGCCGGGGACCGGTTCCCCTCTTGCGGCCTGATCCCTCTGACACTTGGCAAATTCGGGCGTACGGGTGGCTTCCTGCTCCTTCCGTACCCCTGGGATCCCCTGCCTTACTGGAACCTTACTCCTCTGCTCCCCTCCTGGGCCTTCCTTGCTAGGCCCCACTCTGGAGCAGAGCTCCTAAAGAGACTCTGCTCCTTCTACTCCTCCTCCTCTGACTGTCTTCTTCTTCTTCTTCCTCACCTCTCAAGATGGCTTCTCTTTTTATATCTTTTACTATAGTGCTCCCCTGACTACGTCCTCCACCCATACCCACTATCTGGTTCCCCCTCTCTTTGGTTCCCCCTTCTCCAGCCAGGAACAGGGCAGCAAATCAAAGTGCATATTGCCCTTCCAGCTGGCCTGGAGTACTGTAGTGTTGAGTGCAGGTGTTGGGGTCCCGGGCAGTACTCCATGTAACGGGTCTGGGAGGTGGAACCTCTGAGCTGCAATACAAAGGGGAAGTCCTTGTAAGGAAGCAGGTGTCTCCCTGGGAAGGCAGGCAGGTAGTCACGGCAAGTGACGGGGACAGTCTCTGGGTAGACGGGCAGGTGGTCACGGCAAGTGACGGCAGGATGGGTAAGAGTCTCTTGGCTGGCTGGCTGGTGGTCATGGCAAGTGACAGCAGAGCCCCCAGGTGGGCTAGCAGGCGGGTGGCAGGTAAGCGCTCCCAGGTGAGCGGGTAAGAGTCTCTTGGCAGGCTGGCAGGTGGTCACGGCAAGTGACAGCAGAGCCTCCAGGTAGGCTAGCAGGCGGGTAGCAGATGAGCGCTCCCAGGTGAGCGGAAAAGAGTCTCTTAGCTGGCTGGCAGGTAGCAGGCAGGTAACTGGTGCTTCCTGGTCCGCAGGTGGACTGGCCCATAGACAGACTGGCGGATGCTGGAAGGCAGACTGTCGGGCCGGAGGAAAGGCAAGCTGGTAGACAGGACTGGTAGTCTGACTGGCAACGGGACCTGAGGGCTGAAGCAGAGGTAAGAGGCTTTGCAACAACTTTGCTCGGGCACCTCCATTTTGGAGGAGGTGCCTTATATATGAGAGGTCCTCCGGCAATTAGCCAGGGACTCCTTAGGACGGCGCGCGCGGCCCCTTTAAGAGAGAGGGAGCGCGCGCGTGCCCTAAGCACAGTGCCTGGGAAGCAGCGCGCGCTGCCAGCAGCGCGGGAGGAGGACGCCAGGCACGGAGCAGAGAAGTGAGGGGAACGGCGTCTCTGCCTAACAGGGGGCTACACTCCATCCTTACCTGAGAGAAGGAGATACCACACCTCTGGGTGAGGTGCAGTACTCTGTGGCGACTGAACCCTCAGGGACGCCACAAGTCCTTATCAATTTACAGGAGAACTTATAATCTCAGAGTACTACTTTACCGTGAAGGATTCCTCTATTATAGACAGTCACAGTTCCCTGATCCTGTTGAGGACCAATATTTCTCTTCACCACATGTGAAGGAACACACCTAATGGGATCCCTTAACAATCAGAGACCGTAGTCCCTTATTGTTCACTCAAAGAACAATCAGTCCCACATTCAAGGATCCCCAGAGATTACAGCAGTATCATTCTAGACATAACAGTCATATAGACAATGAAGACAACATATAACAATCCTTTGACTCCTGAAATCTACAAAAAAAACTGTACCTCTTAAATTCTAATTTCATTCCATCGTCAGTTCTACATTTAAAAACACATTGAAACATATAATAGACCACAAATTATAATATAACTCTATTATTTCAATGATATACCCAAAATCCAAACACTGGCAGAGGTTTGATCAGAATGGTTTTGTAGGACCACTATGTACCCATCTCGGATCACCAGAAAACACAAACTTTTGCAACACAAAGGGTTACTTATTGTGTTTTTTTTTGTTCAGTGGTTCCTATGAAGATCCTTGACATCTGGTCACAGAGAGGTCCAGTTAACCATCTGTGGTAGATCGGCTCACTCGGCTACTTAACGAGGTAGTCACAAAAATGCTTCTCGTTTAAATTTTCACCTGGTTTATTAAAACAGGCTTCATAAACCAGTCCAAACAAAAGAAACAGACATATTAAGTCTTATTGGCATAAATCAAAAAGCACTCACTATATTCCTTATAACTGCTGGGTTCGCCGCACAGGAAACAGGTTTCAGCTCTGTTTACCAAGACCCCAGGTCAAGAGGTCAACTCCCCTCCAGAGTACACAGAGCAATCATTAAGTCCAAAGACTTCACTTTTTACCTCCTGGATCCCTCCCTAAGATGAAGATATGGTGATATGGTTCATAATAGACCTGGGCCTGTCATGGCCGATTAACCCCCTCAGCACATAACATGTTGGGCAAAACTTCCAGGTTTATATCACTGAAGCTAATAACCTCAGTGAATCATATCTCCCCTCTAGAACATTACCAGTGACCGTCTTACATATTCCCCTCTGCCCAAAGCCGGGGGGGGGGGGGGGGATTGGCACCTTCAATTACTAAACAGGAAAGACTCGACAGGGCATCTGTGTTAGCGTGTAGTTTCCCTGGCCTATGCTGCACATGGAAGCTGAAGTCCTGGAGTGGCAGAAACCACCTTGTCATCTAGGCATTCTTTCCATTCTTTTCCCTCATTCCTCTCAGGGGTGCATGGTCTGATACTAACCTGAACTTTCGGCCCAGCAGGTAGTACTTCAAAGTGTCAATCCCCCATTTGATGGCCAAGCATTCTTTTTCCACGATGGCATAATTTTTCTCACAGAAGGAAAGTTCCTCTCCACTTATTTCCTGTGACAACATCGCTCCCAACCCAACATCTGAAGCATCCATCTGGACCACGAACTCCTTGAGACCAAGACCGGCTGTTTATACAGGGCTAGCTTCAACTCCTGGAAAGAAGTTTCCATTTTGGAAGTCCACTTGGACATTGACGACTTTGTGCCTTTAAGGAGGTCAGCCAGAGATGTGACCCAAATGGCGAAATTTGGGATGAACTGCCGATAGTAACCCACAATTCCTAGAAACGCCCTAACCTGTTTCTTGGAGACTGGTTGCGGACAATTTTGGATCACCTCCATTTTATTCTCTTATACCTTGATTTTGCCCCTACTGACAATATAGCCTAGGTATTTAGCCTAGGTATTTAGCCTGTTCATTCCCCACAAGTCCTGAAAGTGGACAAAGAGAACCAAAGAAATGAGTCAAAGTATTAGACTTTACATTTATAAATGAAGAAAATGATCCAATATGACATGGCAGTGAGTTGCAAAAGTATGTGAACTTTTGCTTTCAGTGTCTGCTGTGACCCATTTGTTCAGCAATAACTGTATTTAAAAGTTTTTGAAAATTGTTGGTTAGTTCGGGATATGTCTGATATGTGAGCGTTGTGTGTGCTGCATGTGTCTGATATGTGAGTGGTGTATGTGACTCATATGTTTGATTTGTGAATAATGTGTGTACTACATGTGTCTGATATGTGAGCGGTGTGTGTGCTGCATGGGTCTGATATGTGAGTGTATGTGTGCTGCATGTGTCTGATATTTGAGCAGTCAGTGCGCTACATGGGTCTGATATGTGAGTGATGTGTGTGTGCTACGTGTGTCTGATATGTGAGCGGTGTTTGTGCTACATGTGTCTATGTGAGCAGTGTGCGTGCTGCATGAGTCTGATATGTGAGTGGAGTGTGTGTATGCCCTATGAGCATAATGTGTGCTGCATGGGTCTGATATGTGAGTGGTGTGTATGTCTGTTGCATGGGTCTGAAATATGAGCGGTGTGTGTGTGTGTGTTGCATGTGTCTGATATGTGAGCAGTGTGTGTGTGATACCTCTGTCTGATATGTGAGCGGTGTGTGTGCTGCATGGGTCTGATATGTGAGCGGTGTGTTTGTGCTGCATGTGTCTGATATGTGAGAGGTGTGTGTACTGCATATGTCTTGGTATATGAGCGATGTGTGTGTGCTGCATGGGTCTGATATATGAGTGGTGTGTGTGTGCTACTACGTCTGATATGTGAGCTGTGTACGTGCTGCATGGGTCTGATTTGTGAGCAGTGTGTGTGCTGCATGTGTCTGATATGTGTGGTCTGTGTGTGCTAGTTGTCTCTGATATGTGTGTGCTGCATGTGTCTCATATGTGCGGTGTGTGTGTGCTACGTGTGTCTGATATGTGAGTGGAGTGTGTGTATGCCCTATGAGCATAATGTGTGCTGCATGGGTCTGATATGTGAGCGGTGTGTATGTCTATTGCAAGGGTCTGAAATATGAGCGGTGTGTGTGTGTGTGTTTCATGTGTCTGATATGTGAGCAATGTGTGTGTGATACCTGTGTCTGATATGTGAGCAGTGTGTGTGCTGCATGTGTCTGATATGTGAGCGGTGTGTGTACTGCATATGTCTTGGTATATGAGCGATGTGTGTGTGCTGCATGTGTCTGATATGTGAATGGTGTGTGTGTGCTGAATATGTCTGATATGTGAATGGTGTGTGTGCTGCTTGGGTCTGATTTGTAAGCGGTGTGTGTGCTGCATGTGTCTGATATGTGTGGTGTGTGTGTGCTAGTTGTTTCTGATATGTGTGTGCTGCATGTGTCTGATATGTGCGGTGTGTGTGCTAGTTGTCTCTGATATGTGTGTGCTGCATGTGTCTGATATGTGCGGTATGTGTGTGCTAGCTGTCTCTGATATGTATGAGCTGCATGTGTCTGATATGTGCGGTGTGTGTGTGCTAGTTGTCTCTGATATGTGTGTGCTGCATGTGTCTGATGTGTGAACGGTGTGTATGTGTGCTGCATGACTCTCATATGTGAGCGGTGTGTGTGTGCTGCATGTGCCTGATATGTGAATGGTGTGTATGTGTGCTGCATGTCTGATATGTGAGCGGTGTATGGGCTGCATGGGTCTGATATGTGAGCGGTGTGTTTGTGTTGCATGTGTCTGATATGTGAGCGGTGTGTGTGTGCTAGTTGTCTCTGATATGTGTGTGCTGCATGTGTCTAATATGTGAACGATGTGTATGGGTGCTGCATGTCTCTGATATGTGAGCGGTGTATGGGCGGCATGGGTCTGATGTGTGTGTGTGGAGATGGAAGGGGGTAACACTACACAGAAAAGGAATAATGAGCATTTCTAAAAGTGAGTATATATGAAAATTTCATTATTTAGCCAACACATACAGTAAGTACCAATGCCATATTAGTACGACACAAAGTGGCTGAAATCTTTTCGCTGCCCCATAAAGTAGAGAAAGATGACTATGCAGCCCTCAGACTATAATAGGCTGATAAGATATACATGGAGAAGAACGAATAAATATATAATTAAAGAAGTTTTCCACTACTTTTACATTGATGCCCTATCCGTAGGATAGGGCATCAATGTATGATCGGCCGGGGTCTTGCAGGTGGCATCCCCGCTGATCAGCTGTTTTCGGTGCCGGCGGCGGATGACGTTGGACGTAAGTGCTTACCTGCGGGGCTCGGCAGTCCATCTGTAGTGGCGGCTGCGGGGTACTGAACATCCGCCTCCCATTCAGTTGAATGGGAGGCAGATATGCAGTACACCACGGCGGCAACTACAACTTGATGGCCGAGCCCCGTAGGTAAGGACTTCTGGCCGGTGGCAGCTGCTGGCACCGATAGCAGCTGATTGATGGGGGTGCCGCCTGCAAGACCCCGGCCGATCATACATTGATGCCCTATCCGTAGGGGCATCAATTTAAAAGTAGTGGACAACCCCTTTAACATTCTATATTTAATGTGCAGACACAGCTCCGCTCCATACACATTGTTGGGGCAGCACGTTGGCTCAGTGGTTAGCACTGTTGCTTTGCAGCACTGGGTCCTGGGTTCAAATCACACCAAGGACAACATCTGCAAGGAGTCGGTATGTTTGCGTGGGTTTCCTCCAGGTTGTTTGGTTTCCTCCCACACTCCAAATACATACTGATAGGGAATTTACATTGTGAGTCCCAATGGGGACAGTGCTGATATTGTCTGAATTGTAAAGCACTGCGGAATATGTTGGTGCTATATAAATAAAAAGATTATTATTCTTAAACACACATGGCTCTGCTCCATCCACACTATAAATCCCTCCTGACCCCACACCCATCACCTCATCCAGCACCATGACAACCAGCACAACAGAGTCCTGCAGACACTGAGGCCCCTGATCATGTGACCCCTGACTCCTCCCCTCCTGTGACCTCATTACAGGTCCTGTAACAGCCATATATGTGGTGGCGTCTCTGTAGGTGGAGGTATGTGGAGATTCCCCATTACTATTAACCCCCTCAGTGCTGCGGTCACATTCCAGGAGACAGAACGTGTTCCCGTCTGTGTCTCTATATCAGGATCTGTCTGTATTGGATTAGATTGGGTCACTTCCCTCCTGACGTCGCTCGCTGCTCTGTTACTGTACAGTGTCCATTATGGCCGTCACCTGCTCCATGTTGTCACTATCAGGAGATATTAATCCCTTAATGATCACTGATAAGCATTTTAAGGGCCTTATTCCTCAGCTTTTTCTCGGAGCTGAAGAATAAGTTAATAGCGCCCCACTGTAAGTGCAATTGGTTTGGAACCAATCGAAGTCTATTGACCCCTCAAATAGCACTGTTAATCGTGACAGTGGCATCTAAATGGTTAAAAGACCCCCTTTGACTGGATCGTTCCACCAAGATTATAATAGCGAGTGCCGATTGATGTCATCTGATGACCCCAGGGTATGGTGTCCTGTTAGACCCAGCTATTAGCAGAGTCTAACAGGCAAAGTCAATGAGGAACTGAGAGGTCTCAGGCACTGCAATACATGAGACCACTGATCAAAGTAAAAAATCTTCATGTCCCAGAGTGGGACTAAGTGAAAAAGTTAAAAAAAAAAAGTTAAACAAAATGTGTAAGTAAAAGTGCATACATCACAAAAAGCTGTTCACATTAAAAAATAAACCCCCAAAAAATGGTATTGCCGCATCTGTAATGGCCTGTACTATAAAACTATTATGCTATTTATACCATTCAGCAAACACCGTAAAAAAAAAGCCCAAAATGTTGCTTTTTCATCATACAGACTCAAAAAAATTAATAAAAAATGATAAAAGTCATATTTAAAAATAAATGGTACAAATAAAAAAAGCCAAACAGTCCTGCGAAAACCAAGTGTTAATATGGCTCATTCCGCAAAAAAAATTTAAAAAGTTACAGTTCTCAGAATATGGCGATGCAAAAGCAAATTAATTTTTAATAAATATTGTTTTTAGTCTGTAAGCAAAGCATTAAAAAACTATATAAATCTGGTATGGCTGTAATCATACCTAAGAATAAAGTCATGTAATCATTTATACCGCACGGTGAGCAGCGCAAAACTTAAAATATGAACAATTCTTGCACTGCTGTCTGTTTGTTCATTCCACCCCCAAAAATTGGAATAAGGCTTGGTTCGCATTTATCCTGTGTTCTCCGCTGAGCGCTTATGTCGGGTCTTCATGTAAATCCCAAAAATGTAATTCAGATGAAACCTCCGATGGAACCACACACACAAGAGGCAGATGGAGTCACTTTGGACTTCGTCTGGTCTCTGTTCCGGTGGTGTCATGTTATATTAGGTGTCTTTTTAGTGCACAAGTGGGGTTGACCACCATTCTGTGCACGCCTAAAAAGATGGATACCACCGGAACAGATGCCAAACGGAGTCCAAAGTAACTGGTATGGTGGGTGGTCCTGTCGGGTGGTTCATGGTCCTATCGGGGGTTTCGTCTGAACCACATTTTTGTGAGATTTACACGGAAACCCCAACGTAAGTACTCAGTGTAGAACAGAAAAACGTGTTCCCAGACTTATTCTGGAAGTGATCAAAAATGTTATGTACCCCAAAATGTTACCAATAAAACCTAATTTATCCCACACAAAGCCAGCCCATACTCAGGTCCGTCATCTGTCACTAGAAATATAGGGGTCCCTTGTACTGGTAGAACAAATACTATGGAAAAGCGACACGGCTCTCATCCTCTCAAATAAAATCCAGTGAAATCTGTGCTCCCAAATGCCCCCTCCTTCTAATCCACACTGTGCCTAAATCGCAGTAAGCGGCCACATTTTTGGCACCCAAAGCACAAGTTGGGCACAATGTATGGGGCCTCTACACTGTATGGGCACTAAACTGCCTGATTTGCAATTCTCCAGAAAAACATCCTGCCGTCTGTTACATAATAGTCACTGCAGCTGTAGATGAATTCATTGAGAAGTGAAATTTCTACAGTGAGGTCACTTTTGGGGTTTTTCTGCTGTTTTGGCACCTTAGGGGCTTCACAAATGTCTCCTGCAAACTTTTCTAGCTAAATCTGTGCTCCAAAAGCCAAATAACGCTCTGACATGTGGCCTTATAGTAGTTTCTGATGATATATGGGACATCACTTACCTCTTTTGTTCAGGAAATAAATAATAGAACTTCTGAAATTACATTTACAATGCATTGTAATAAATTTAAGATTAATTTTCTGGACACAAATGTTATCATTAACGAGAATGGCTCCCTTTCCACCGACTTATATGTCAAACCTACAGACAGAAATAGTTTACTGCATTACATTGCAGCCATCCGAAACATATCAAAAAGGCTTTAACTCATTCTTAAAGGGAATCTGTCACCCCCCTGGGGACTATCAGACCTCTAATATGAGCATAAAGGTGATAGAAATGTGAATCTATACTTACTTGTATGGCCCATATTAGAGGTTTGCTTGCTTTGAAATATGTTTTTATTAAATTAGTTTTGAAAATGTATTTCAAAGCAAGTAGACCTCTAACATGGGACATACAGATAAGTATAGATTCACATTTCTATCACCTGTATGCCCATATTAGAGGTCTGATAGGTCCCATGGGGGTGAGAGATTCCCTTTAATTATGCCGCATTGGGCAAATAGTAAGTGATGAGGCCATCCGTAATACAAGATTAGATGAAATGAGAATAACATTTAGGGAGAGAGGCTATCCTGATAATTTACTTCAATATCCATTACCTTCTGTCCGTTCCAGCCAAGAAAAAACATCTAGGATTGCTTTTGTGAATACTCATCACCCCTTTATGTACTTATTCCATCAAGCAATCCGAAAACATTGGTCCTTGTTATGTAATTCCTATTCTGGAATCTCTGAATTTTCGGTGCCTGCTTTGATTTGTCACAAAAGACCAATGTATCTTAGAAATTGGCTAGTTAGAGCAGATGTTGGCTCATGTACCAAAGTTGATCAGCAGACTATTTACCCTGCCTCCACCGCCCTCAGTGTTCCAATATCACTAAAGGTGAACATTTTACATATCCAAGATCAGGCAAGAGATTTCGGATTAATGGCTTTTATACGTGTGATTCTTCCTTTGTGGTCTACTTGATCAAGTTTCCATGCGGTCTCGGATATGTTGGGGAGACTACCCAACAAGTCCGAACCACATTTCTCAACATAAATCCACAATTAAGTGCAGGAAAATACCAGACGTTGCTCAATGCTGCTTCCAAGTATTGGAGTCTATACCAGTGCCCAGATGGGGAGGTAATCGAATTCTAAGGCTAAAAGAGAGGAAGGCCTTTTGGATTTTTAAGTTAAATATGTTGGAACCTAATGGACTCAACAGAGAGTATGAGGTTCTATATTAGTTGTCAGCTAGTTTTGGTTTCTCTATTTTATTATGTCTAATAAGCCTAATTCGGCACATGGCCATATGAGTCTAATAATAAGTATTAGATGTTGTTGTATCATAGTTCACAAAATGTAACTCATGTGTTCCACTTTCTTTTTTTGTTCACAGGCTCCTTAGAGCTCCAAAAAACATTTGTCCTTCTCTTTCCTTTCATTTTCCTCCTTATTTTCTCTTTTTTTCCTTTCTTCCCCTTCCCCCCCTTCTTTTTTTATATTTCTCCATTTCTCTCTCTCTCCATTTCAGTTCCGTTATTGTCTATTGCGGACTTTATTCTTATATTCCTATTATTCACTGTCTTCATAACTGACATATTTAGGTTCATCAACATAATTTTCTCTATTTAGCACTGTCTTTTAGTACCATTTTTTCATTGCGCATGCACACAAGTGGAACGCAATCTTACCCCTTGTTTTCAACCATTCCAGATGCGTCCCTTCCGGTCAACGGTGGAATGCAAACCAGGCCTCGTTTTCAGATTTCACGTCACTTCCGGTCACGGAGATATTACTCCGTGAGTTAATGCATCCTTTCCTCTCCAACGTCACCACATTCTCCTCCCCTCACAGGACGTATTTAATGAGGGACGCCAGTCTCTATACCACACACCAGCGTTCAACACACACCTGTTTTCTCTGACCCACCCTTTACTTTATGGACTCCGAAGACTAAACTATGTAAGTTTATTATGCACTTTTAGATTTCATTTATGAGTATTAAAACTGTCTCTCCTTCCTCCCTTCCCCTCCCCTCTCACCAACCTTTTTTTCCCATCCATGAACTTAGTGACGATACTCATATTCTTATAAGGAATGATACCTTTGGCTCTCTGGGCAGCAAGTGCTCCTAGATCTGTTATATTCATGATTTTTGTATATTACAGGAATATCCTCACTTAAATATGAACGCTGTCTCTACACATAAGGTTCTACATATGGCGACTTTACTTATGAGCTTTATGTATGTAAACTTCTATTATGCTCCCAAAGAAATTCTTATTGTTCAGTTCTTTATTGGTGACCGTCTTTTATTTAAACAATTTGTTTTCTTTGTATTTTTTTCATTGATATTTTTCCATTTAGCCGAAACTTTGGTTATAGCTTTTTCATGGTCGCTAATATTCCAATAAAAAATAGTTTTTGGCAAAGAAAACTTTTTTTTTGCATTATTGGTGCTGAAGGTTTTCTCATACACTAAGTTGGACTTTTCCTATCATATTGATATATGGGACATCACCACGTTTGGGAGAAACTGCTCAACAAGTTGTGGGGTCCAGTTTCACCTATTAACCCTTGTGTAACTGCCAAATTTGCAGCAAATAAAATAATTACATTTTTACCACTAAAATGTTATATTTCCACGTTCTAATGTTACAAAATTCTGAGAGGCACCTGTGAGTTCAAAATACTCACTACAACCTTAGGCGAATTTCATAAACAGCAAAGTTTCCAATATGGGTCACTTGTGGGGGTTTCTGCTGATCTGGCTCTTCAAGGGCTCAGCTAATGGCACCCACAATCTATTCAAATGAAATTTGCGTTCTAAAACCTAAGTAGCGCTCCTTCCCATCTTATCCCTGCCGTGTGTTCAAACAGTAGTGTACAACCACATTTCTGGGTACTACCACGTTCGGTAAACATTGATTAACAAATTATGGGGTCCATTTTCTCCAATTACCCCTTGTGTAAATGATAAATTTGGTACTAAAACAATATTTTAGTGGACAAAAATTAAATTTTTTGTTTTCCAATCTAAGTGTTATAAAGTTTTGTGAATCACGTGTAGGTTAAAAATTCTCAGTACACCCCTAAATGAATTCCTTGAGGGGTCTAGTTTCCAAAATTGAGTCACTTGTAGGGGGTTTCTGCTGTTTTGGCATGTCAGGGGATCTGCAAATACAACAAGGCATTCACAATAGTGAGTAGTCCTCTTTTCTTTCCGGGCCCCATTTTCTTCCATTGTCCATTGTGAAAATTACAAAATTGGGGCTTAAACAAATTTTATCCCAAAAAAATAAATTTTCGTTTTCACATACACATTTTAAAAGTTCTCTGAAGCAGCTATGGGTTCAACAAACTCAACACCCCTAGATGAATTCCTTGATGAGTCTACACAACTGACATGTGCCCACAACAGCCACGGGTGGGATCCCAATCCACCCGCGGCTGTTAACTAGTTAAATGCCTCTTTTAGTCTCTGGATGATCATGCAAAGCTGTTAACAACTCCGGAGAGTTCTTACATAAGATATTTATGATGTTACATCGTCATCTTCTCCCCATTCAGGTCCCTACAATATCGGATCCTCTCAGTGGAGATCTTCTATATAAGAGAATTTTCCTGACCAATCAAGGATGGATAGGGACAGGGACAAGATGGCGGAGAGGATATTACACCTCACCCTAGAGATCCTCTTCCGGCTTACTGGAGAGGTGAGAGATTCTGATGATGTCACATTACATCATTCTTATCTATGGGAATAACAGATGGACAGAACTGGAGAGGTGAGGACTCTGGAAATGTCTGTAGTGAGATTCATTAATGTGTCTCTCCATAACCAGGATTACACAGTAGTGAGGAAGACCTCTAGTGAGCGCTGTCAGGGCCCTGTGTCTGAGGGATGGGGAAGACCCCTGAGCCCAATCACAGGGCCTCCACCTCACCCCCTGATACATGAGGACATCAATGACCAGAAGATCCTAGAGCTCACCTACAAGATGATTGAGCTGCTGACTGGAGAGGTGACACTGCTGGGAATGCTGGGACATTATACAGTAACGATATGAAGGGATCGGGGGATGACGATATCATTGTATGTGTCAGGTTCCTATAAGGTGTCAGGATGTCGCTATCTATTTCTCTTTGGAGGAGTGGGAGTATTTAGAAGGACACAAAGATCTGTACAAGGACGTCATGATGGAGGATCCCCAGCCCGTCACATCACCAGGTAATAGACTGGACTAAATACACACGGCCTATAATTATCGGTATATAAAGAATGAATTCAGTCCCTGTATGTGTTTCCTCCAGTTCTATCCAGTGAGAGGAAAACACCAGAGAGATGTCCCCGTCCTCTTCTTCCACAGGACTGTAAACAAGAAGATCCCGATGTTCCTCAGGATCATCAGGTAGATGGAAAGAAGGTGTCATGAAATCTGTGAAGGTCTTGTGTTCAGTCTTGTTTTATCCACCAGTATTATACATTGAGTGGACAATTTTTTAGAGACACCTGACCTCTCCCAAATGGAGCTTCTCTGTATGGAAATTAGGCCCTGGTCTTGGAGTGCAGAATAAAATCAAGTTATTTGTTTTCTCACAATGAGGTTCGGTGTAAATCCACATGAGAATGGACAAATTGAGTGATCTGACTGGCTTTTAACAAGGCATGGTTCTCGGTTGTACATTAACTAGGCCCAATATTTTAGAAACTGCCAACTTTATGGGATTTTTTTTTTTTTTACTGTTACATGCAATGGTGTCAAGAGTTTACTGAGAATGTTCTGTTTATGGAAAACATCCAAAGAACATGGATCTGGTGAGAGTTGAAAAGGATGTTGAGACTTGTTCTGAGGAACAGAAGGTGCTCAGTCATGCAATGGCAGCTGAATACTACGCTGGTGTTCAACTAATGTGGCCAAATGCACTTGTTATTCCTCAGCACAGGTGGGATATAACTATAGTTGAACAAAAATGTTTGAGATCCCTATCAACCTGCAGCATTTTTTGGTTAAAGGGCTATTCCCATCTCCAAGATCCTGTCCCAATATGTAGTAGGTGTAATAATAATAATATTAGCAAATATCTCCAATTAGAAATGTAGTATAGTATTTTTGATTCGCTATATCTCTTTTCGTCATGTGCAGGAATTGCAGGACCTTAGGTATCCATTCTTACATCCACTGATAAAGTGACAGATAGTTAGTTAGCTGCTAGTGGTCGTAATCGTGGATACCTAAGGTCCTGCAATGCCTGCGCATGAGGAAAGAGACATAGCAAATCAAAAATACTATACTACATTTCTAATTGGAGATATTTGCTAATATTATTATTATTACACCTACTACATATTGGGATAGGATCTTCGAGATGGGAATACCGCTTTAAGTTAATTTAAGATCTTTTCTGTTCTTAGAAATCTATTCTTACAGCTTATCCATCTGTCTGTGACTTTTACAATATTTCTTTCAGGGTAAAGATCTGCCCCACATTAATACTACAGAGACATATGTGAGGGGTGATGAGTGGTGTAAAGAGGAGATTCCTGCAGATAACCAAACAGGTGAGTAGTGACCACTAAATGCCTAGAAGTCCCAGATCCTACTGTCAATGGATTGTAGAATAATGTGTTGAAATTTTTAGGTTTTGTTACACAGTCTTTTTATGTGTTTATTTCTTAACATATTGTCATTGGAAAGTTTCAATGGGTAAAATTTACGTTTCTCATAATAAAAATATGGGGCCAATCTCCATACATTCTGATGTATTGGTCACTGCCCCAGTAATTGTCTCAAGTGGTCATATTTTTTGGCCAGAAGTGGAAGCACAAAGACTGATGGGGCACCTGGGCAACATTGGAAGAGAAGCATCAGGGAACCGATAAGGTAAGTATGCCTAATTACATTATTGTACACTGGACCCTATTTTTCCAATACTTGAGATAAAATAGTTTACTCTGGTTCTTCTAATATCCAAAATCTATAGGACACTGAATTAAGACCACAAGAAGACTCTGAGATAATAGAAGGACATCTAGGGAAATGATTTAGGATTAATGACCTAAGATGGACACATGAAATAATTGAGAATCCACAAAGGGTTCTGGTGGACTATTTTCTGATTTTGTGAATAAGCTTAAAGTGAACCTGTCACCAGGTTTGGCCAATATGAGATATGGTCACTCACCACCTTTCAGGCCTGTTATACAGCATTCCGACCTGCAAGAAAAGAAAATAGAATTAGGCTTACCGTTAATTCGGTTTCTAATAACCCACCACGACAGCACCAAAGGAGGAGGATGTCACCCCACCCTAATAGGGACAGGAAACACAAAGAGGTTAAATAGCCCCTCCCTCATCCTCCCTCCAGTGTTTTTATAAAGGACCACACAAGTATGGATGCTTCAAATTATATTTATTCGAATTAAATGATTGGCTAACCAAGCCTGGGAGGGAATTACCAGTGCTGTCGTGGTGGGTTATTAGAAACCGAATTACTGGTAAGTCTAATTCTATTTTCTCCAATAACCCCTCACGACGGCACCAAAGGAGGAGTACCAAAGACTCATGTTTAGGGAGGGACAATGGCCTGAAGCACTTTCCGCCCAAAGGCCAAGTCTTTAATGGACATTAAATTAAGTTTGTAATGCTTGGTGAAGGTATGGACCGAGGACCATGTAGCTGCTCTACATATCTGCTCGAGGGAAGCGCTAGCCTTTTCTGCCCAGGAAACGGACATGGCTCTAGTAGAGTGTGCTTTCAGTTTCTCTGGTGGTGAGAGATCCTGGATCTGATATGATTCCACAGTTGCTTTCTTGATCCAAGTAGCGATGGTAACCTTTGAGACCTTCTTCCCTCTGTTCTGACCAGATGGCTGAATAAAGAGGTTCTGATCCTTCCTCCAGGCCTCTGTCTTTTGGAGGTAGTGAAGAACAAACCGCATTACGTCCAAAGTATGGAATTCTTCTTCCCTTTTATTTTTTGGGTTTTGACAGAAGGAAGGCAGAATTATCTCCTGAGATCGATGAAAGTCTGAGACTACCTTTGGCAAGAAAGATGGGTCCAGTTGTAGAATAATCCTATCATCCAGGATTCTCAGATATGGGTCATTCACCAAGAAGGTCTGGATTTCTCCCACTCTCCTGGCAGTGGTAATCGCTACTAGAAATGTTGTTTTCCAGGCTAATTTATCCAGCTCTATTGAGGCCAAAGGTTCAAACGGTGGTAGTGTCAGACTTTTAAGGACGATATTAAGATCCCAGGAGGGAACGTGGTTGATTATTCTGGATCGCAGACGAGTAGCTGCTGTCATGAACCTTTTTACCCATCGGTGTTCGCCTAGGCTCTTGTCAAAATAGATACTTAGCGCCGCGATCTGGACCTTGAGGGTGCTGGGTCTAAGGCCTTTTTCCAGCCCCTCTTGTAGAAAATCCAAGATCTGGGTCATGTCAGGATGCCGAAGATCTGGTACATTTGGTTTATACCATGTTAGGAAGGTCTTCCATATCTTGCTGTATATGGAGTTTGTGATTTGTTTCCTACTTTTTTGTAGGGTATGAATTACTCGGTCTGAGAGTCCTTTCGCCTTCAGGATTGTGAACTCAGAAGCCAGGCTGCTAGATGGAGGTTCACTGGATCTGGATGGAGTATTGGACCCTGATGGAGAAGGGTTTTGATTGCTGGCAAAATGAGAGGTCCTTCTATGCTTAAACTGTTCAGTGCACAGAACCAGCTCCTTTTGGGCCAAAGTGGGGCTATCAAAATTATTTTGATCTCTTCGGTCCTTACTTTCTGTAAGGTCCTGGGTAGCAATGGAATTGGGGGAAAAGCGTAAGCCAGATGGAAACGCCACGGGTGAGCGGATGCATCTATCCCCAGGCATACGTCGTCTGGATCTAGGGAGAAGTATTTTTCTGCCTTGGTGTTCTGGCGTCTTGCAAAGAGGTCCACCTCCGGACGACCCCATTGTCTGGTCAGCATGTGGAAAATGTCTGAGTCCAGCTCCCATTCCTCCCGGATGGATATTCCTTCTGCTCAGAAAATTGGCCTGGATATTGTCTGAGCCTTTTATGTGCAGACCTGATAAGGAACGAAGATGTCTTTCCGCCCAGAAGAATATTCTTGCTGAGATACTTTTTAGATTCTCGTATCTTGTACTCCCTTGATGGGACAGGTGAGCTACGGTGGTCATGTTGTCTGAATAGACTTTTACATGTTTGCCCGTAATGATTGGAGCCGACATTTTGAGTGCCTCCTCCACTGCCTTTAACTCGCGGAAGTTGGAGGATCTCCTGCTGGTCTCTTCTGTCCAGACCCCTTGGAAAGGGGTTTGAGCAATGACAGCTCTCCATCCCGTCTTGCTGGCGTTTACCGTGATTGTTATCAGAGGGAACGGAGACCATGGAACCCCTGTTCCTAGGTTTCTTGGGCTGAGCCACCATGACAGGGATGTTTTCGCGTAATGAGGGATCATGATCTTCCTGTTTAGGGAGTCTGGGGATCCGTCCCACTGTGCAAGAATATGGGTTTGCAATACCCTGGTGTGAGCCTGAGCCCAGGCTATGGATTGGATGCAGGCTGTCATGGAGCCGAGAGTTGACATGGCAAACCTTAGGGACACCCTGTTCAGGGTCTTCAGATTCGATATCTTGGATCTCAAAAGTATCTGTATGTCCTTTGGTAGGAAGGAGGTTTGTCTGGCGGAGTCTAGTAGAACACCCAGGAACGTTTTTTCTGTGGCAGGGACCAGGTCTGACTTTTGATGATTTATCAACCACCCTAGGGTGGTCAGGATTTGGATTGTTCTCTGCAGATCTTCCTGGAGTGCTTCCACCGAGGGACCTATTAGTAAGAAGTCGTTGAGGTAGGGAATTATGCAGATTTTTTCTTTTCTGATTGAAGCCACTACCTCTGACATAATTTTGGTAAATATTCTCGGTGCTGAGGATATCCCGAATGGCAATACGTTGAATTGAAAATGTAACGTCTGATCCTCTTGAACCACCGCAAACCTTAGAAATTTCCGGTATGTTGGATGTATAGGGACGTGATAGTATGCGTCCTGTAAGTCGATGGTTGCCATCACATATCCTTTTCCTATCAAGGGAACTGCTGATCTGATGGACTCCATTTTGAATCTTCTGTAGATGATGTATTGGTTTAGGGGTTTCAGATTTATTATTATTCTGTAGGTGCCGTTTGGTTTCCTTATCATAAACAGGCGTGAATAGTGGCCTGTGTGTCTTTCTGTTTTTGGGACCGGTGAAATAGCCCCCAAGAATAGTAGGTTTTTTAGGCCGGACATCAGTGCGGTCTTTAATCTCGGGGAGGTTAGACGAGTTATCCTTACTTTTCTTGGAGGATATGAGGAAAATTCGATCTTTACCCCTTCTTGAATTACTTTCAAGACCCATTGACTGGAGCAGATCTTTTGCCATTGGGGAAGGTATTTCATGATTTGTCCCCCCACTACTCTGGCGTCACCGCTTCTGTTGTCGCTGTCCTTTTGGGAAAAAAATATTCCTATCTTTCCCCCCTTTGGGGTAACTCCATCAACCGGACTTGCCTTTCCCCTTGTACTGGGGATTCTGTTCCCGAGGGGGGCGAAAGGGGGTCTTCTTGTAGTGTCTGGGTTCAGGCAGGGATTTCTTTTTATCAGCCGCCTTCTCCAGGAGGGCCTGGCCAAACATATATTCTCCCCTGAAGGGAATGGAACAAAGTTTTAATTTTAGAGGCCACGTCACCGTTCCACGATTTCAGCCATAGTGCTCGCCTTGTGGAGTTTGTCAGGACTGCGGCCCTGGCGGTTACCCTCACAGATTCCGCTGAAGCATCCGCCAAGAAGTCAGTGGCCTTCTGCAGTAAAGGTAGGGAAGCTTGTATCTCCTCTCTGGATGTGCCCATAGTCAGATGCTCCTCAAGCTGGTTGAGCCATCTTGACATGGACCGTGCAACACACGTGGAGACTACGTTTGTGTTCAGAAGGACTGCTGATGTTTCCCAGGATTTTTTGAGAAGGCTGTCCATCTTGCGGTCCAGAGGATCCTTTTAGTTGCGACGAGTCCTCGAATGGCAATACTGTCTTTTTAGTGACTCTTGCCACCTGAATATCAACCTTAGGTATCTCGGTCCAACATTTTGAAGTTTCTTCATCTACCGGAAACCTGTCTTTCAATTCTACTGGTGTATTCAGTCGCCTTTCAGGATTTTCCCATTCATCCAGGATTAGATCCTTAATGTTTTTATGTATCGGGAACACCATCTTTTTCTTTGAGCGGAGACCACCAAACATCTCTTCCTGGACTGATCTAGTGGGCTTCTCTTCTTCCACTTCCATTGTTCTTCTTACTGCTGAGAGGAGGTCTTCCATAAATTCCATTGAAAAATAATATTTCTTATCTTCCAGACCTTCCTCTGCTGGACTAAGTTCACCTTCCTCTATAAGGTCTTCTGGAAGGGATACTTCGTCCTGGGAGTCCGAGTCTCTTTTTTCTTCCAGGGAAATCTTCCTCTTTTTGGCCTTTGGAGGCGAATCAGAAGTGGATCGGGAAAAGGAGGCCAATGAAGACTGAACCTCCTGACGGACTATCCCTTTAATTTCGTCTATGAGGGACGGCTGCTCTTCCCTAATAATCTTCTCCGTGCATTTCTGGCATAAATATCTTTTGCTTGAAGAAGATAATTTTTTTGAACATACAGCACATTTCCGGCTAGATTTATTTCCTGGTGCAGGATCCTTGTCCCCCTAAAAAAGAGGGAGAAGGGTAATTAATGTATCAATTCTAACCTGCACCTAGGAAAGGACCCCCAGTCCTAGACTTACTGGGACTGGAATTGCGCTGGGCTGTGCAGACAAGAAGAAGGTAAATTCCTGACCATCCAGTGTAAAAATACAAAAAGGATTAGGTCCTACCTTAGATGTCTTCAGTCGAGGGTTCTTATATAGGCGACTGGACTCAGCGCTCTCCCTCTTTTCCTGGGGAGGTGGGTGGCAAGGCTCCTCCCCCTTGTTCCAATTGGTGAAGCAGGAACACCTGGGATCACCTGCGGGGGCATTTATTTATTATTCCTTTTTTTTTTCTTTTCTTACTGCTGAGAGACCCGGAAATGACCTAGGGGACCATTTTCCGGCGTCCCACGTCACTTTCCGGCCTCTTTCTAAGTACTTGCGTTCCAGGGTGGAACGCACACCGGAAGTGATGTTATCGGCGGTCCGCGTCACTTCCGGGATCCACCGCGCGTCTCTCCACTATGGAGACCGCCGGAGGCCGCCTTGAGAGGGGGGAGGAGCGGGGCTGGAGAGCTCGAGGAGGCCTCCAGCCCGACACCCACCGGACCTTACCCGCAGGCTCGGACTCGGTGGGGACAGGGGTCCCGAGTCCGGAGGAGACGGGAGCAGCATAAGGGGAGGAGGAGAAAAACAGCCCGGTCCCAGCTGCCCGGCTTAAAGGTATACTGGGTGTCTGCCGCCGGCACAGAGCACCATGGATGACCTCTTCATCCCAATAGGGACAGGAAAAACACTGGAGGGAGGATGAGGGAGGGGCTATTTAACCTCTTTGTGTTTCCTGTCCCTATTAGGGTGGGGTGACATCCTCCTCCTTTGGTGCTGTCGTGGGGGGTTATTGGAGAAAAAGAGCTTTTATTATACTCACCTGGGGGGGCGGTCCGGTCAGAGGGGTGTCGCTGGTCTTGCACAGGCACCTACCTTCTTCTTTCGTTGCTGTCCTCCTTCTTGCTTCCTGAGGCTGATGCTTCTCTATGTAATCCACACAGAATCCCCGGGATTGCGTACTTCTCTGCCCTGACTAGGGCAGGGTAAAGTACTGTAGTGCGCATGCGCCTTCTCTTTGACCTTTCCCGACACCTGCACACTGTAGTACTTTCCTCTTCCCTTGTCAGGGCAGAGAAGTACGCCTGCGCAGGAGCACAATGCCGGGGATCCTGTGTGGATGACATAGGGATGCATCATCCACATGAAGCAAGAAGGAGGACAGCATTGAAAGAAGAAGGGAGGCTCTGCTTCGGACTAGGACTAGCGACACTCCTCAAACCGGGCCGCCCCTCAGAAGCTCTTTTTCTTCTCTTTCAGGTCAGATCGGGGGCATTATAGAATGCTGTATATCAGGACTGAAAGGTGATGGCCGTATCTCATATCGGCCAAACACGGTAACAGATTCCCTTTAACAACAATAATCTGAATTTGCACTTTTCTTTTGAAATGGAATGCAGGCGGTGGGAAGTTGGGAAAGTCTTTCCCTCCTGGATGCTCTGATTAAGAAAACAAGTAAGGGTGACCTTATAATACAAACGTATAGGATACCAATGGCCTAATTCCTTGCTTTGGTGGGAATCCACCATAGAATTCACAGAAACTGCTCAGATTTTAACATTTTTAAAAGACAAGCAAAAGATTTGGAAGATATACCCTTTTACATATTAAGAAAAACGTGGATTTCTCTGGAATACGATATTGGATCACAAATATAAAGGTATCATTTTATTACATTTCCTATGACCTGCATGCCTATATAGATGGCTTAGGAGGGTTGAGTCTACTTATAGATTTCCATTATTAATCTGTTGCCAACTTGATGCAACATTTATATGCGGTATTCCTGGTAGTTTGTAGTCGTGGTCTATTTTGGATTTGCAATAGTAAAAGTTATATGTTAAATTTATTCCTCACATTTTGGCTGACTATATTTATCAATCAATGAGTTGTATATATTGACAGCTTTCTTGTTAATAGTTGATTATGTGTGGATTTGCTTGATAACTGTAATGTACAAAGTGATAAAACTATTACAGGTTCAATGGTTAAGTGGACTAAAAAATAAGGTAAAAAGATAAAAAGTTATTAAAAATCGAAAAATTCTAATAAACCCCCACATCATCCGTCTCCTTCCCTGCACTGACCTGGAGATTCTTAGTAGTCTGGGCAGTTCCTTTGAGCTCATGATTTTCCTTTGGTCTGACATGCACTGTGAGCTAAATTTTCAATTTAGAATTTTTTATTCATATTAAACAATCGACCCATGAATGCAGATACATAGAATCAACGTTTCGGCCTACAATGGCCTTTTTCAAGGTATCTGTATATACAAGACAGGAAACCAAAAAATCAAAAATCAATATACCACAAGAAGACATAATGACCTACATAAAATCCATTTTTTTAACGAAAATTATTTTCAACCATTTTGTACACATTTTTTACATATTTTTTACATATAGTATAACATCAGCTTACAATATGTCAATATAATAGAGAATATATAAGCAATATTGTATTGTACCACTAATTCAAAAATATAATATTACCTTTAATATTTAATTCATATCATTATATTATATTATTAGATCATATAGCACCAGCAATGGTAGGGATAGAGGTCAAAATTAACGATCAAATTCCCATCAACAAGAGTTTATCCAGAAAAATTCATCAGAAAGATCCAAAATTCATCAATAAAATATTCCTCTAAAGGTTTCTTAAATATCCCTAGGGAAGTCAAAGAATAAAGATTCTTAAGGGCATCCACTAGATAATTACAATATCTCCATATCAAAGAGCCCTCTGTATAGATAAAAGACTATCTCAGTGATATTCATTATACCCAGGTTTAAGAAAAAGATAATATCCAGAGCTAGAAATAGAGACAAGAGATAGGTAAATATATAAGATAAATTTAAGATATATCCTTAAGAGGTACTACCTGGTGGTAATAGGGTCCTGCAGTACGAGTGAGCAATCCAAAGGAAACCACTGTACGAGCCCCTGTCCTCACCGCTATAAGTACATGCTTTGAGGTGGGCGTGTGTGCTCATTTCCGGTGCGTGGACGAATCGAAAAGAGGTTAGTGCGCATGCGCGAGCAGACCTGTGACGGAAAGAGACGGAGAAAGCTGAAGAAAGCCGATATCAAGTAGCACACGCGCATTAACGTATAAGGAAGTATAAGGAAGTAATGCTATCGCCGTGGACAGAAACAAGAGTAATTCCAGGACAGAAATACATAGAGATCGAGAGGTATATCAAAGGGAAATAAAGGGGAGAAATGAAGACTATGAATAAGAAAAAGAGTAGAATCTAGGGAAAGAATAAAGACAAGAAAAAAGAGAAAGGAAAAAGAATAAAGAAAAAAGGGAAAAAAAAAGAAAGAAGGAACATACCAGGGATATATTATACATGTTGAAATTGAAAATACATTACACCTGTCGAGGTTTTACTGGATAGTCTGAAAGAGATACACACATAAAAAATAATACATAGTAATATTATATATGGAGAATTCAAATGCCAATATTTGTCCATAATAATGATAATAGTAATGGACAAATTTTTTAACCAACAGACAGCAATTAATGATGAATATCGTACTCACGATTAAGGCCCATAGGGGATAAGGTTTGAAGAGTGTGAATCCAATAAGATTCACGTTCTTTAAGTTTTTTAATCCGATTCCCCCCTCTACGTAACAATGAAACCATATCAATAATTTGGTATTTTAATTGGGCAATTGTATGTCCCCTGGAAATAAAATGGGCCGCAATAGGTAGCAAAGTACGGCCACATCTAATTGTGGACTTATGCTGAGAAATACGGTCTCAGATATGTTGGGTAGTTTCTCCAACATATCCGAGACCGCATGGACATTTTATCAAGTATACCACAAATGAAGATTCACAAGTAAAATTACCTTTAATGAAATAACGTTTCCCCGATCGAGGATGAGTAAATGAATCTCCTTTATTTATATTTGAACATTGAAGGCAACTTAAGCATGGAAATGTGCCATTCCCAGTAGGGGCCAGGGTAAGTTGCATAATATTGGGTTTACTGGATCCCACATCTGCCCTAACCAAGTGATTGCGAATATTAGGAGGACGTTTATTACAAAGGAGAGGTCGATTTTTAAATTCCGATATAGTAGGATATGATCTTTGAAGTACTGGCCAATGGGAAAGGATACATTGGAAAATCTTTCTACCGAAAGGATGATATGTATTGACAAATGCCATTCTTCGTACATTATCTCTCATTGTAGTAGTGGGAGTAGTAATTTTTAGAAAATCCTCACGGTAGCCCCTGTTTCTAAATTTCTGATTCATTTCTTCATATCTGGTGGTTCAAATAGAGTCATCAGAGACAATTCGATCAATCCTGCAATATTGAGATCGAGGGAGGGCTTTTTTAATATGTCTTGGGTGGCAGCTTGAATAATGGAGAAGACTATTTTTGTCTGTCGGTTTCATATATAAATCGGTATCAAGAGTATCATTAGAGTTTAAAGTAACCAATGTATCCAAAAATTGAATGGAAGACTTGTTATGGTGGATCGTGAAAGATAAGCCAGGGAGATAAGTATTCAGATCCCCAAAGAAAATAAAAAGTTCATCTTCACCACCCGACCAGATTAAGAAAATATCATCCAAATATCGTTTCCAATATCTAACATAATTTTTAAAGAAAGTGTGGGTATAGACGAAAGTAGTCTCAAAATAGGCCATAAAGATGTTGGCATATGGGGGTGCCACATTAGACCCCATAGCTATTCCCCTCTTTTGAATAAAAAAATTGATCCTCAAACAGAAAAAAATTCTTTGTAAGAATTAATGTTAGAATATCAATACAAAATTGAATCTTGTTGTCAATAAAGGTAGTTTCTTTTGCCAAAAAATCAGATACCGATTGGATGCCTATCTCATGCTCTATACTGGTGTACTATTAACATTTAATGTTACCAAAATACTCCCCCGGGGAATGCGTCCGATCATCTGTATGGAATGTAGAAAATCTTTAGTATCCTTTAGGTAAGAATTTATCCGGAGAATAAATGGATTCAATATTCTCTCTAATGTAATGGCAAGAGGTGATAACACCGAGTCAGTAGATGCAACGATAGGTCTACCTGGGGGTCTTTGTAAATTTTTATGCACCTTAGGTAGAGTATAAAACACCGGGGTTACTGGGTATTGATTTATGAGAAATTCACCCAATTTAGTATCTATCACTTCTAAATTCACATAGTGTTCGACCAAATTGGCTATAGATCTCGCTATTTCGAATGTAGGATTATATGTAATCGGAGTATATGTGTTCCTATCTTTTAATTGGAATAGATTTCTGCCATATAATAGGTGCGGTCCATCACAACAATGGCACCCCCTTTATCGGCCAGTTTTATAATTAAATCTTTCTTCTCACTGAGTGTTCTAAGTGCCTGACTCTCCTCTGTTGTCAGATTATTTTTAATACGTAAATGACCTTTTTCAATTTCCTGTATTGTTTTGGAAATATCCTTACGAGCCAAATTAATATAAGTCTCCACTGGGTGGTGGGAGTGGGGAGGATTAAAATTACTAGGAGTACGTATCTGTAATTTATGGAGCGAAAAGCATCTATTAGAAGGTTCGATATCTGTTACAATATTTTTGTCACTTTCCGAGAAGTGTACTTTCAACCGTATATTACGAAAAAAGCGATACAATTCTTGATCTAATAGAAACGAATTAACCGGTTCCCGACCGCCCACTGTAGATAAACGTCCGCGCTGCCTGGGCTCTGTGCAGCGCGGACGTTTAAAAACGGTGGGTGGTCTCGCAGCGCTCAGGACCCCCAGGGTCCTGCAAGCGCAGCAATTCCGGTGCAGAGCGTTAGCTCTGACAGGGAACATCATCGGGACCTGATTGGATCAGGTCCCAGTGATGTTAACCCTTTGCTGCCTTCTATATGCTGCGATCTATAGTGATCGCGGCATATAGGAGACAGCAGGAGGAGAGGGGGTCGTCTTACTTACCTCTCCGAAGACCTCCGATTCCTTCCAGGACCTGGGGTTGCTATGGCAGCTGGAGGTCACATGACCGCCTCCAGCTCTGCCATATATGGTGTCCTGTCTGGCTCAGCATGCAGCTGAGCCAGACAGGAGACTCTGACTGAAACAGTCAGGGAAGATCTCATGTAATGTAATGTAATATATGTCTATTACATTACATGAGATCAGTGATCAGAAAAATAAAAATTAATGTCCCATACAGGGACTAAGTAAAAATGTAAAAAAAAGTAAAAAAAAAAAGTTTTTAAACTGTTAAAAAAAAATCACAAAATAAATAAAAATAAATAAATAAAATATTAAACCAATAAATCCGTATATTTTTACAAAACCAAAAAAAGAACACATATTTGGTATCGCCGCGGCCAAAACAACCCGAGCTATAAAACTGTCACACTAATTAACTCCTTCTGTGCTCACCGTAATAAAAATAAATTAAAAAACAGAGCAAAAAAATATGCTTTTTCATCATATCGCCAAACAAAAAGTGGAAAAAAATGCGATCAAAAAGCAAAATAGAAATAAAAATGGTACCACTGAAAACGTCATCTTGTTCCGCAAAAAACAAGCCACCATACAGCTCCATCAGCCGAAAAATAAAAAAGTTATAGTGCTCAGAATAAAGCAATGCAAAAAAAAAATATTTTTTTCTATAAATTTGTTTTATTGCGTAAAAGCGCCAAAACATAAAAAAAAATACAGTAAGTGTAGTATCGCTGTAAATGTACTGACCTGAAGAATAACGCTGCCTGATCACTTTTACCACACGCAAAACGGCATAAAAAAAATCCTCAAAGAACAATTCCTGAATTGTTGTTTTTTGTTAATTTTACCTCCCAAAAAACGGAATAGAAAGCGATCAAAAAATGTCACGTACCCAAAAATGGTACCAATAAAAATGTCAACTCGTCCCGCAAAAAACAAGCCATCACATGACTGTCAAAATATGGTGATGCAAAAACTAGATTTTGCAAAAAAAAGCGTCTTTTAGTGTGTGACAGCTGTCAGTCATAAAAACCCGATATAAATCTGGTATCTCTGTAATCGCACCGACCCGAAGAATAAAGTAATCTCATCACTTATACCGCACGAGGAGCGGCGTAAAAAATAAATAAAACCAATTCTTCACCTGCTACTGATTTGTTTATTATGTCTCCCAAAGATCGCAGTATGGCTCGGCACACATTTATCCTGCGCTCTGCCCTGAGCACTTACGCCAGAGTTTCCATGTAAATCTCTGAAATATGTGAATCAGCCGGAACCCATGACGGAAGATTCCCTGTAATGAGGCAGATATAGGCCACTGTGGACGCCGTCTAGCCTGGGATCCCACGGTGTCCTTTGTTTTAGGCGTGCATAAAAGTGCGGTTGGCCACAGTTTTGTGCACTTCTGAAAAAAAGGACACCGCTAAACAGAGGCCAGACGGAGTCCAGAGTAACTCTGCTGCCTCATTACAGTGAATGGATCCCGCAGGGGTTTCATCTGAATTATATCACTTGGAAATTTAGATGGAAACCCCGATGTAAGTGCTCAGCCTAGAGCGCCGGATAAATGTTACGTAAAATGTTCCCAATAAAAGCTTCAACTCAGTCCTCAAAAAAAGCTAGTCCCCACTCAGGTCTGTCATCTGTTAAAAATATAAGGGACTTCCAAGTTACTGGTAGCAGAAAGGCTCTGGAAAAGCGAAATGGCCCTTGCCCCCCAAAAGAAATTCAGAAAATTTTGTGCTCCCAAATCCAAATGCCTATTCTACAATAATTTGTTCTCCAATTGTCAAATAGCACTCCGTCCCCCCCAGATCTCGCCGTATGGCTGAGCGGTACGATACAGCCACATATGGGGTATTGCCACTTTTAGAAGAAATTGTGTGACACATTTCGGCACCATTTTTACCCATTGCCCTGTGTGAAAATGTAAAATCTGAGGGTAAAACATTTTTTTGTGGTAAAAATATAATTATGCTTTTTTCACTGTCCAATGGTATAAATTTAAAAATTAAAAAATACTCACTACTTCCCTAGATGAATTCCTTGAGAGGTGTAGTTTACAAAATGGGGTCACTTGTGGGGGTTTCTGCTGTTTCGGCATGTCAGCGACTCTTCAAATGTGACATGGTGTCTGCCACCTATCCCAGCCAACATAGCGCTCCTTTCTCTTCTGAACCCTGCCGTACACCAAAGCAGTGGTTTTCCCCCACATATGGGGTATCGGCGTACTCAGGAGAAATTGCACAACAAATTTCATGGTGCAATTTATCCTATTACCCTTATGATAATGCAAAATTAAGGGATGAAAAACGGTTTTGTGGGAAAAATGTGAAAATTTTATTTTTACAGCTCAATATTATAATCTTCTGTGAAGCACCTTGGGGTTCAAGGTGCTCACCACACATCTAGATAAGTTCCCTAAGGGGTCTAGTTTCCAAAATGGTGTCACTTGTGGGGGGTTTCCACTGTTTAGGCACATCAGGGGCTCCCCAAATGCAACATGGCGTCCGCTAATTATTCAGACAAATTTTACATTCAAAAAGTCAAATGGCGCTCCTTCCCTTTCAAACCCTGCCGTGCGCCCAAACAGTGGTTTACCTCCACATATGGGGTATCAGCGTGTTCATGAGAAATTGCACAACAAATTTCATGGTGCAATTTTTCCTATTACCCTTATGATAATGCAAAATTAAGGGATGAAAAACATTTTTGTGGGAAAAATGTGAAAATTTTATTTTTACAGCTCAATATTATAAACTTCTGTGAAGCACCTTGGGGTTCAAGGTGCTCACCACACATCTAGATAAGTTCCCTAAGGGGTCTAGTTTCCAAAATGGTGTCACTTGTGGGGGGTTTCCACTGTTTAGGCACTTCAGGAGCTCTCTAAACGCAACATGGCGTCCGCTAATTATTCAGACAAATTTTACATTCAAAAAGTCAAATGGCGCTCCTTCCCTTTCAAACCCTGCCGTGCGCCCAAACAGTGGTTTGCCTCCACATATGGGGTATCAGCGTGTTCATGAGAAATTGCACAACAAATTTCATGGCGCAATTTTTCCTATTACCCTTATGATAATGCAAAATTAAGGGATGAAAAACGTTTTTGTGGGAAAAATGTGAACATTTTATTTTTACAGCTCAATATTATAAACTTCTGTGAAGCACCTTGGGGTTCAAGGTGCTCACCACACATCTAGATAAGTTCCCTGAGGGGTCTAGTTTCCAAAATGGTGTCACTTGTGGGGGGTTTCCACTGTTTAGGCACATCAGGAGCTCTCCAAACTCAACATGGCGTCTGCTAATTATTCAGACAAATTTTATATTCAAAAAGTCTAATGGCGCTCCTTCCCTTCCGAACCCTGCAGTGCGCCCAAACAGTGGTTTTCCCTCACATATGGGGTATCAGCACGCTCAAGAGAAATTGCACAAAAAAATTTGGGGTCCATTTTTTCCTGTTACCCCTGTGAAAATAGAAAAAATTGGGTCTAAAGTAACATTTTTGTGAAAAAAGTTAAATGTTAATTTTTTTCTTCCACATTCCAAAAATTCCTGTGAAGCACCTGAAGGGTTAATAAAGTTCTTGAATGTGGTTTTGAGCACCTTGAGGGGTGCAGTTTTTAGAATGGTGTCACTTTTTGGTATTTTCTGTTATAAAGACCCCTCAAAGTGACTTCAAATATGATGTGGTCCCTAAAAAAATGTTTTTGTAAATTTTGTTGGAAAAATGAGAAATCGCTGGTGAACTTTTAACCCTTATAGCTCCCTAACAAAAAAAAATTTTGGTTCCAAAATTGTGCTGCTGTAAAGTAGACATGTGGGAAATGTTATTTATTAACTATTTTGTGTGACATATCTCTCTGATTTAAGGGCATGAAAATTCAAATTTAGAAAATTGCAAAATTTTCAAAATTTTCGCCAAATTTACGATTTTTTCACAAATAAGCACAAGTTATATTGAAGAAATTTTACCACTATCATGAAGTACAATATGTCACGAAAAAACAATCTAAGAATCAGGGGAATACGTTGAAGCGTTCCAGAGTAATTACTTCATAAAGTCAGAGTGGTCAGAATTGAAAAAATTGGCCCGGTCACGAAGGCAAAAACAGCCTCTGGTGCGAAGTGGTTAAATTTAGGTACCGGACAAAAAGAAAGGCCCTTCTGGAGTAGAGTCAGTTCGGATGGGGAAAGGTTCTTTGATGAGATATTGTAGACAATGTCAGGTTGCCTACCTGTGACCTGGTCGTCATCCTGGGATATTCTGTTACTGTGTCGTTTCGCCCTCCTCGTTTTCCTCTGTTTGGCCTTGTTCATCGTTCTAAAAAACGGGGCGTACGATAGGAACTGTGGTCGCTGTCTGAGCTTGTAGAAGTTGTATTGTAGCCACCTTTGGCCGGTCGATAGTTTCTGTAGGTACTGGAAAATCGCCATCTGTATACCTGATTGTTCATATAATCATCCACATCAATGAGAAATTTAATCTTCTTTTTTGATTGTAGGGTCTCTCGGAATTCCAAGATGTTTTTAGCAATTAGATTTTAGGGTGTTCAATTCCTCAGCCAATATGGCATTAGTCAACTGCTGTTCTGTGGTAGCAATCTTAGTACTAAGGTCCGTGATTTCCTTCTGTAGAAAATCAATAGTGAGTAAAATAATGTCCATAGAACATTTATTCAATATACTTTCAAATTTTGTACAGTAATCAGAATTCTCTGAAAATAGAGTCGGATGAAGTGAAACTCTCAAACCCCTAGGAATACGTTGAACTTTATGGTATTCTGCCAATGTTATACTATGTAAGTCCAAGGCAGTCAATCTCCTGAGGTCCTTCTCCAGGTCCCTGGATCGAAGTTCCTCAGTTGGTGTATGTAGAAAAGTACCTGGGGTAGTTACTTTAGAGATTATACTGTTGGCATATTCTTGGTTAAAAGATAATGTTGAAAAAGACATCTGGTATATCAGGAGCAACTCCAAAAATTAGTAGTCAATAACTTTTCAGATTGGGTGCTCACTATTTTATAGACGGTGCTCAGGAGTAATAGGGTATCACAAAAGTCAATAATAACTCCGGCACTCAATAATTTTTGATATGCAAAATTTTCAATTTAGAATTTTTTATTCATATTAAACAATCGACCCATGAATGCTGATACATAGAATCAACTTTTCGGCCTACAATGGCCTTTTTAAAGGTATCTGTATATACAAGAAAGGAAACAAAACATCAAAAATCAATATACCACAAGAAGACATAATGACCTACATAAAATCCATTTTAACCGGTTCCCGACCGCCCACTGTAGATAAACGTCGGCGCTTGCCAGGCTCTGTGCAGCGCCGACGTTTAAAAACGGTGGGTGGTCTCGCAGTGCTCAGGACCCCCAGGGTCCTGCAAGCACTGCGATTCCGGTGCAGAGCGTTAGCTCTGACAGGGTACATCATCGGGACCTGATTAGATCAGGTCCCAGTGATGTTAACCCTTTGCTGTTTTCTATATGCTGCGATCTATAGTGATCGCGGCATATAGGAGACAGCAGGAGGAGAGGGGGTCGTCTTACTTACCTCCGAAGACCTCCGTTTCGTTTGAGGACCTGGGGTTGCTATGGCAGCTGGAGGTCACATGACCGCCTCCAGCTCTGCCATATATGGTGTCCTTCCTGTCTGGCTTCAGCCTGTATGTAGCTGATGCCAGACAGGAGACTGACTGAAACAGTCAGCGAAAATCTCATGTAATGTAATATATGTCTATTACATTACATGAGATCAGTGATCAGAAAAATAAAAATTAATGTCCCATACAGGGACTAAGTAAAAATGTAAAAAAAAGTAAAAAAAAAGTTTTTAAACTATTAAAAAAAAAAATCACAAAATAAATAAAAATAAATAAATAAAATATTAAACCAATAAATCCGTATATTATTACAAAACCAAAAAAAGTACACATATTTGGTATCGCCGCGTCCGAAACAACCCGAGCTATAAAACTGTCACACTAATTAACTCCTTCTGTGCACACTGTAATAAAAATAAATAAAAAACGGAGCAAAAAAATATGCTTTTTCATCATATCGCCAAACAAAAAGTGGAAAAAAATGCGATCAAAAAGCAGAATAGAAATAAAAATGGTACCACTGAAAACTTCATCTTGTTCCGCAAAAAAAAGCCGCCATACAGCTCCATCAGCCGAAAAATAAAAAAGTTATAGCGCTCAGAATAAAGCAATGCAAAAAAAATATTTTTTTTTCTATAAAATTGTTTTATTGTGTAAAAGCGCCAAAACATAAAAAAAATACAGTAAGTGTAGTATCGCTGTAAACGTACTGACCCGAAGAATAACGCTGCCTGATCACTTTTACCACACGCAGAACGGCATAAAAAAACCCTCAAAAAACAATTCTTGAAGTGTTTGTTTTTGTTAACTTTACCTCCCAAAAAACGGAATAGAAAGCGATCAAAAAATGTCACGTACCCAAAAATGGTTCCAATAAAAATGTCAACTCGTCCCGCAAAAAACAAGCCGTCACATGATTCTATCGGCCGAAATATGGAAAAATTATAGCTCTCAAAATATGGTGATGCAAAAACTAGATTTTGCAAAAAAAGCGTATTTTAGTGTGTGACATCTGCCAAACATAAAAACCTGATATAAATCTGGTATCTCTGTAATCGCACCGACCCGAAGAATAAAGTAATCTAATCAGTTATATCACACTAGGAACGGCATAAAAAATAAATAAAACAAATATTATTCACCTGCTACTGATTTGTTTATTATGTCTCCCAAAGATCCCAGTAAGGCTCTGCTCACATTTATCCTGCGCTCTGCGCTGAGCACTTACACCAGAGTTTCCGTGTAAATCTCTGAAATACGTGATTCAGCCAGAACCCATGATGGAAGATTCCCTGTAATGAGGCAGATATAGGCCACTGTGGATGCCGTCTGGCCTGTGATCCCACGGTGTCATTTGTTTTAGGCGTGCATAAAAGTGCGGTTGGCCACAGTTTTGTGCACTTCTGAAAAAAAGGACACCACTAAACAGAGGCCAGACGGAGTCCAGAGTAACTCTGCTGCCTCATTATAGTGAATGGATCCTGCAGGGGTTTCATCTGAATTACATCACTTGGAAATTTAGATGGAAACCCCGATGTAAGTGCTCAGCCTAGAGCGCCGGATAAATGTTACGTAAAATGTTCCCAATAAAAGCTTCAACTCAGTCCTCAAAAAAGCTCAGTTCCCCAAATGTGACATGGCGTCCGCTAATTATTCAAACAAATTTTACATTCAAAAAGTCAAATGGCGCTCCTTCCCTTTCAAACCCTGCCATGTGCCCAAAACAGTAATTTGCCTCCACATATGGGAAAAATGTGAAAATTTTATTTTTACGGCTCAATATTATAAACTTCTGTGAAGCAGCTGGGGGTGCAAGGTGCTCACCACACATCTAGATAAGTTTCCTAAGGGGTCTAGTTTCCAAAATGGTGGCACTTGTGGGGGGTTTCCACTGTTTAGGCACATTAGGGGCTCCCCAAATGTGACATGGCGTCCGCTAATTATTCAAACAAATTTTACATTCAAAAAGTCAAATGGCGCTCCTTCCCTTTCAAACCCTGCCATGTGCCCAAACAGTAATTTGCCTCCACATATGGGGTATCGGCGTGTTCAGGAGAAATTGCACAACAAATTTCATGGTGCAATTTATCCTGTTACCCTTATGATAATACAAAATTAGGGAATGAAAAACATTTTTTGAGGGAAAAATGTGAAAATTTTATTTTTACGGCTCAATATTATAAACTTCTGTGAAGCACCTTGGGGTTCAAGGTGCTCACCACACATCTAGATAAGTTCCCTAAGGGGTCTAGTTTCCAAAATGGTGTCACTTGTGGGGGGTTTCCACTGTTTAGGCACATCAGGAGCTCTCCAAACGCAACATAGCGTCTGCTAATTATTCAGACAAATTTTACATTCAAAAAGTCTAATGGCGCTCCTTCCCTTCCGAACCCTGCCGTGCGCCCAAACAGTGGTTTTTCCTCACATATGGGGTATCAGCACGCTCAAGAGAAATTGCACAAAAAAATTTGGGGTCCATTTTTTCATGTTACCCCTGTGAAAATAAAAAAATTGGGTCTAAAGTAACATTTTTGTGAAAAAAGTTAAATGTTAATTTTTTTCTTCCACATTCCAAAAATTCCTGTGAAGCACCTGAAGGGTTAATAAAGTTCTTGAATGTGGTTTTGAGCACCTTGAGGGGTGCAGTTTTTAGAATGGTGTCACTTTTGGGTATTTTCTGTCATAAAGACCCCTCAAAGTGACTTCAAATATGATGTGGTCCCTAAAAAAATGTTTTTGTAAATTTTGTTGGAAAAATGAGAAATCGCTGGTCAACTTTTAACCCTTATAGCAAAAAAATTTTGGTTCCAAAATTGTGCTGATTTAAAGTAGACATGTGGGAAATGTTATTTATTAACTATTTTGTGTGACATATCTCTCTGATTTAAGGGCATGAAAATTCAAAGTTTGAAAATTGCAAAATTTTCTAAATTTTCGCCAAATTTCCGATTTTTTCACAAATAAACACAAGTTATATCGAAGAAATTTTACCACTATCATGAAGTACAATATGTCACGAAAAAACAATCTCAGAATCAGGGGAATACGATGAAGCGTTCCAGAGTAATTACTTCATATACTGGCAGTGGTCAGAATTGAAAAAATTGGCCCGGTCACGAAGGCAAAAACAGGCTCTGGCGCGAAGTGGTTAACTACCCAACATATCCGAGACCGTATTTCTCAGCATAAGTCCACAATTAGATGTGGCCGTTCTTTGCTACCTATTCCGGCCCATTTTATTTCCCGGGGACATACAATTGTCCAATTAAAATACCAAATTATTGATATGGTTCCATTGTTACGTAGAGGGGGGAATCGGATTAAAAAACTTAAAGAACGTGAATCTTATTGGATTCACACTCTTCAAACCTTATCCCCTATGGGCCTTAATCGTGAGTACGATATTCATCATTAATTGCTGTCTGTTGGTTAAAAAATTTGTCCATTACTATTATCATTATTATGGACAGATATTGGCATTTGAATTCTCCATATATAATATTACTATGTATTATTTTTTATGTGTGTATCTCTTTCAGACTATCCAGTAAAACCTCGACTGGTGTAATGTATTTTCAATTTCAACAGGTATAATATATCCCTGGTATGTTCCTTCTTTCTTTTCTTTTTTTCCCTTTTTTCTTTATTCTTTTTCCTTTCTCATTTTTCTTGTCTTTTTTCTTTCCCTAGATTCTACTCTTTTTCTTATTCTTAGTCTTCATTTCTCCCCTTTATTTCCCTTTGATATACCTCTCCATCTCTATGCATTTCTGTCCTGGAATTACTCTTGTTTCTGTCCACGGCGATAGCATTACTTCCTTATACTCTCTCCGTCTCTTTCCGTCACAGGTCTGCTCGCGCATGCGCACTAACCTCTTTTCGATTCGTCCACACACCGGAAATGAGCACACACGCCCACCTCAAAGCACGTACTTATAGGGGTGAGGACAGGGGCTCGTACAGGGCTTCCTTTGGATTGCGCACTCGTACTGCAGGACCCTATTACCACCAAGTAGTACCTCTTAAGGATATATCTTACATTTATCTTATATATTTACCTATCTCTTGTCTCTATTTCTAGCTCTGGATATTATCTTTTTCTTAAACCTGGGTATAATGAATATCACTGAGATAGTCTTTTATCTATACAGAGGGCTCTTTGATATGGAGATATTGTAATTATCTAGTGGATGCCCTTAAGAATCTTTATTCTTTGACTTCCCTAGGGATATTTAAGAAACCTTTAGAGGAATATTTTATTGATGAATTTTGGATTTTTCTGATGAATTTTTCTGGATAAACTCTTGTTGATGGGAATTTGATCGTTAATTTTGACCTCTATCCCTACTATTGCTGGTGCTATATGATCTAATAATATAATATAATGATATGAATTAAATATTAAAGGTAATATTATATTTTTGAATTAGTAGTACAATACAATATTGCTTATATATTCTCTATTATATTGACATATTGTAAGCTGATGTTATACTATATGTAAAAAATATGTAAAAAATGGTTGAAAATAATTTTCTTTAAAAAAATGGATTTTATGTAGGTCATTATGTCTTCTTGTTGTATATTGATTTTTGATTTTTTGTTTCCTTTCTTGTATATACAGATACCTTGAAAAAGGCCATTGTAGGCCGAAACGTTGATGTATCTGCATTCATGGGTCGATTGTTTAATATGAATAAAAAATTCTAAATTGAAAATTTTGCATATCAAAAATTATTGAGTACCGGAGTTACTATTGACTTTTGTGATACCCTATTACTCCTGAGCACCGTCTATAAAATAGTGAGCACCCAATCTGAAAACTTATGCACTGTGAGCTGTGAGGTCTTATATAGACAGGTGTGTGCTTTTCCAAATCAAGTCCTATCAGTTTAATTAAACACAGCTGGACTCCAATGAAGGAGTAGAACCATCTCAAGGAGGATCACAAGGAAATGGACAGCATGTGACTTAAATATAAGTGTCTGAGCAAAGTGTCTGAATACTTATGACCATGTGATATTTCAGCTTTTCTTTTTTAATAAATTTGCAAACATCTCTACATTTCTGGGGTTTTTTTCAGTCAAGATGGGGTGTAGAGTGTACTTTAATGAGAAAAAAAATTGAACTTTTTATAATTTACCAAATGGCTGCAATGAAACAAAGAGTGAAAAATTTAAAGGGGTCTGAATACTTTCCATACCCACTGTACACCCCTGGCAGAAAGTACTTTATGCCAAGAAGCAAGCAACTGTTTTGTGGGATTTAGAGATAGATGTGTCTAGGTGTCTGGTTTTTATTCAGTTTCTTAGGCACTTGAAACGTGTTGCGGGGCAGGGGGGTTCTGTGTAAAAGTGCTACCTGATAGATTTAGAGCATAAACATGGGGACTGAGAAGATAAAATGGATCCACAATGTTCACAGGTCAATTTATTTTACCATAAAATTGATGCCGTGAAAGAAAACAGAAAACAATAGTGTAATTGTATCTATTCACTCCTCGGTTAAATTTTACTGCAGGGAGTGGCGCCATTTACAGTTTCGCCTCAGGCAGCAGGAAAGTTAGAATAAGCATTATGTATTGGGGTGCCGTATACAGGTGTTGAATTGGACTAGTAAAACAGGTGTACAAAAACAGACACAAATAGTTACATGTCTAGATTTTTTTCAGTTTTTTTAACTACATTTTCCCATTTTACCAAATTTCAACCACCTTTCCCCCAAAAAAATGCAATAAAAAAAGCCAGGTATGTATACAGGTAGACATCCATAAACCCAGCACCTGTTGCAGGTCTTTTCTTTTTATGTGGCATTTATTGATGTGAAATTTGACTTGGGAAGAAAGAAGATTGTGACACTCACACTTTAATTAAAAGTTACTCTTTAAGTCTATAAACAAAGCTGGAGGGTACAATACCAAGAAAAATGAACCAGTTGTGGAAAAACTAAAGAATTTGCAAGGACCAACTTAAAAACATATTAAGAGCTGTCGGGGCAATTAGGAGGCTAAAAGATGATGTCTTTTAGCCTCCTGTCGGGGCAAATAGGAGGCTAAAAGAAGAAGTGATCATCAGCAGCATGATTTTTGGCAAGAGAAGAGAAATAATAACTGAGATGGCAAAAATAATTTCTGTATTTCCAGACAATTATGATACCACCGAAAAATGTAATGGAGGAAGAAGAATGCTTGGGTGAAGAGACAAAGCAGCATCTTGAGGACATGGAGGATCGCACACGGTGTAAAGATTTGAGAGTTCTGGGTTTCCCAGAGAAAGTGGAAGGGCAGAATATTAAGGACTTCAGTAATAAGTGGCTCAAACAAAAGCTGGCTGAGAATAAGTTCTCCCCAATATATAGGATTAAAAAAGACAACTGAGTTCCTTTAGGCCCTCTTAAACCGGATTTTCTCTGAGGCCAATACTAATAAAGTTGTTGGTATTTGAAGACTAAATTTACAGATTATTAGTACTACATGGTCAAAAGATTGAGTTGGTTCATACACAGAAGATGGGCTTCTAAGCAGGGAATGGGGTACGATGAAGGTCAGAAGTAAGCCACTGACAATTCTAGCTGTATTACAAGTTCTTCTGTTGCTGCCATTGTCCTAATACATTGAAAATCTAATTTTACTTCAAATTATATAGATATTTTATTGCAGAAGTATTATGAAATATGTTATAATTTATTAGAATTAATATACTTCCAAGGCACTGTTATTGTATAATAATAATGGTTTAATTTTTTTGCAGCTGACTCAGAGGGACATATGAAACTTTCAGATGATCATGATATCGCACCAGCTAAACACGAAGAGAATGCCAATATCTCAGAAACACCTCCAGCCAATCATAGTAAAAATCTATCATCTGATCTTTTTCATCAGGTTCTATCTACTGATTCATCACAAACTGTTAAGCAAAATAAAAATCACAGAAGGAATAGTCAATATCAAAGAGATCACACAAGAAAGAAGCCATATTCATGTTTAGAATGTGGGAAATGTTTTAATCAGAGATCAAATCTTGTTACTCATCAGAGAACTCACACAGGGGAGAAGCCATATACATGTTTAGAATGTGGGAAATGTTTTAATCACAAATCATATCTTGTTATACATCAGAGAATTCACACAGGGGAGAAGCCATTTTCATGTTCAGAATGTGGGAAATGTTGTTCTCAGAAATCTGATCTTGCTAGACATCAGAGAACACACTCAGGGAAGAAGCTGTTTTCATGTTTTGAATGTGGGAAATGTTTTATACGAATGACAGATCTTGTTAGACATCAGAGAACTCACACAGGGGAGAAGCCATTTTCATGTTCAGAATGTATGAAATGCTTTAATCAGAAATCAAATCTTGTTACACATCTGAGAATTCACACAGGGATGAAGCCATTTTCATGTTCAGAGTGTGGGAAATGTTTCAATGAGAAAGCAAATCTTGTTCGACATCAGAAAACTCACACAGGGAAGAAGTCATTTTCATGTTCAGAATGTGGGAAATGTTTTTCTAAGAAATCTGATCTTGCTAAACATCAAATAAGTCACAAAGGGAAGAAGACATTTTCATGTTTAGAATGTGGGAAAGGTTTTACAAAGAAACCTAATTTTTTAAAACATCAGAAAATTCACACAGTAGAGCAGCAATTTTCATGTTCCCACATCCTAAACGATTTTCATGTTTAGGATGTGGGAAAGGTTTAAATGGTAAATCAGTTCTTGATGATCACCTGATCATGGGTTTTGTAATGTATTTAAAAAAATATTTTCATTCTCCTTTGTAAGGTACATGATTGTCCTCCATGTATTTTAGGGTTAATACTAGCTTATTAGAGGAAGATAAGGGTAACTCTAGGAACATTTGTAATTGGTCAGTAATGTGATCTAGCACAACAAATGAACGAAAACTAGAACTCTCAATTGTTTGGAGTGTACAAGTGGGTAAATTACTTCAGATCTAAATTCTGTACCATAAAGCCAATAGCATATGCATTATATGGGTAGAAATATTCAGACACCTACTAGCAATCTTCTTTCTAGTTAATCCTAAAGATGTTCAATATGGTTGAGGTTGGGGAAGACCAACTAAATTCTTCCATACCAGACTCCGTCAACCATGCCTTTATGGACCATGCTTCATACATTGTGAAACAGTCCTACCGAAACAGAAATCACAAAGTTGTAAGTTGGAAAAGCATATGTAATGACTGACAATCTGCCCCTTTCACCTAGAATATGTAATGCACACGCCCGGGCTGAGCGGCGTGTGCGTGTGATTCCACTGGACCGTGCCGGAGAGTGAATGCCTGGAGGGGCGTAACTAGGTATTCACCCGATCCGACCAGGGTCGCACGACGGCATACGATGCCAGTGCACCAAGGAGGAACCGAGCAGAGGGACCAGGTGCTACTCCAGGACAGACCCCGGACACGGCTGTTGACCCACACAGGGGAATACAGGAACAGACTGGTTAGGCTGGCACACAGACAGGTGGGTATAGGCAGGCACGACTGGTATGCAGGCAGGCGGGTATGCAGGCAGGGGGGTACAGGCAAGCACGGCTAGAGTGCAGACAGGGAGGCACTAGCAGGTAGGAACACAGGCGGGATAGGACCCAGTACACACTGGGACTCAGGAACAGAACCACAGATGTGGTGGACAAACACAGCAGAGTAAGGCCGCCAGGCTAGCAGACTGGACTGGAGATCAAGTGCGCGCTCTTGCACAGTGGGAGATGGACCACTATGCAAGGACGCCGCCAGGTATGTTACAGAATAAACTCTGGAGGCAGATTCTCAGGGAGATCTATGTCCACCCCATAGATCTTAACAGCTCATTTACATTTAAGAAAAATATGGATTTCTCTGGAGTAAATCATTCAATTACATATATCGAGGTACCATTTTATTCAGTTTCCTTTGACCTACATGCCCATATAGATGGCTTAGGAGTAGAGATGAGCGTTGTTCTACTCGAACTGTTCGCCAATCTCAAATTCGAGCTGTTTTGGGCGGTGTTCGAGCCGTTCGGCGAACACGAACGATTTGAGAAAAATTTGGCTGTTCGAGGTTATGTTCGATAACTGTTCGTGCACCAAAATCATAACTGGATTTTTTCTCAGTAATGATGAAAATTAATGTTAATACGCAGTTTGAGTGTACAACGGGGTGGGGGGAGGGGCAGGGGATGGATCTCTGCAGGAATAATGAAGATCTCCATTTTTTTTTCTCTTTCCCGCATTTGCAGTGGGGAGGTGCAATCTGTCAGCCTATCAGCAGCGCACACACGGAGCGAACTGCTGTTTTTCACACAAGCAAGGGCATGTGTCATTGGCAGTGTATGTCACATGTCCTTGCCCTATAAGACCAAGCCATTTTCCCCGTCGCCACCATTTTCTCACTGCTGCAGCTGCGTGTTAGACGGCACCGCTGTTGCTGTGTGCGCTATACCTTGTTAATTTCAAGCCAATTTTCGCACAAATCTACAGATAGCTTGGGAGTAGGGAATAGTTGTGATTGCAGTCCTTTTAAGGACTAGGTTACAGCATTTCCTACGACTTTTATCAGGCAGGTCTGTGCTCTTAAATAGATAGATTGTGGGAGTAAAGACTAATTGTAATTGCAGTCCTTTTCAGGACTAGGTTACATCAGTTCCTATCAGTTTTTGCCAGGCAGGTCTGTGCCAGTGCTGTGCAAGTTTTTTTCACAGCATTTGGCTGAATCTAGCAAAGCTAATCCTTTTTGGCCTATTGCAGAGTGTGTTAGTCAGTGGAGTAGCCTATCTGTGTTGCAAGATATACCACCTGTGTATAGAATACCAATTTTTTTACTGCACCTAGTGAAGTAAAATCTTTTGGGCATAGCATCATTCTATTAGTCCATCTATACTGACCTCCATCAGGTTGCAAATTGAATATATTTTTTTTCTGCATCTAGCTCTGAAAAAATATTTGGGCTTCTAGCAGTGTGTGGGACTTGTTCTATTAGTCCATCTATACTGACCTCCATCAGGTTGCAAACTGAATATAATTTTTTTCTGCATCTAGCTCTGAAAAAATATTTGGCCTTCTAGCAGTGTGTGGGACTTTCTCTATTAGTCCATCTATACTGACCTCCATCAGGTTGCAAATTAAAAATAATTTTTATCTGCATCTACCTCTGAAAAAATATTTGGGCTTCTAGCAGTGTGTGGGACTTGTTCTATTAGTCCATCTATACTGACCTCCATCAGGTTGCAAACTGAATATAATTTTTTTCTGCATCTAGCTCTGAAAAAATATTTGGCCTTCTAGCAGTGTGTGGGACTTTCTCTATTAGTCCATCTATACTGACCTCCATCAGGTTGCAAATTAAAAATAATTTTTATCTGCATCTACCTCTGAAAAAATATTTGGGCTTCTAGCTGTGTGTGGGACTTGTTCTATTAGTCCATCTATACTGACCTCCATCAGGTTGCAAACTGAATATAATTTTTTTCTGCATCTAGCTCTGAAAAAATATTTGGCCTTCTAGCAGTGTGTGGGACTTTCTCTATTAGTCCATCTATACTGACCTCCATCAGGTTGCAAATTAAAAATAATTTTTATCTGCATCTACCTCTGAAAAAATATTTGGGCTTCTAGCTGTGTGTGGGACTTGTTCTATTAGTCCATCTATACTGACCTCCATCAGGTTGCAAACTGAATATAATTTTTTTCTGCATCTAGCTCTGAAAAAATATTTGGCCTTCTAGCAGTGTGTGGGACTTTCTCTATTAGTCCATCTATACTGACCTCCATCAGGTTGAAAATTAAAAATAATTTTTATCTGCATCTACCTCTGAAAAAATATTTGGGCTTCTAGCTGTGTGTGGGACTTGTTCTATTAGTCCATCTATACTGACCTCCATCAGGTTGCAAACTGAATATAATTTTTTTCTGCATCTAGCTCTGAAAAAATATTTGGCCTTGTAGCAGTGTGTGGGACTTTCTCTATTAGTCCATCTATACTGACCTCCATCAGGTTGCAAATTAAAAATAATTTTTATCTGCATCTAGCTCTGAAAAAATATTTGGCCTTCTAGCAGTGTGTGGGACTTTCTCTATTAGTCCATCTATACTGACCTCCATCAGGTTGCAAACTGAATATATTTTTTTTCTTCATCTACCTCTGAAAAAATATTGGGCTTCTAGCTGTGTGTGGGACTTGTTCTATTAATCCATCTATACAGACCTCCATCAGGTTGCAAACTGAATATATTTTTTTTCTGCATCTACCTCTGAAAAAATATTGGGCTTCTAGCTGTGTGTGGGACTTGTTCTATTAATCCATCTATACAGACCTCCATCAGGTTGCAAACTGAATATAATTTTTTTCTGCATCTAGCTCTGAAAAAATATTTGGCCTTCTAGCAGTGTGTGGGACTTTCTCTATTAGTCCATCTATACTGACCTCCATCAGGTTGCAAATTAAAAATAATTTTTATCTGCATCTAGCTCTGAAAAAATATTTGGCCTTCTAGCAGTGTGTGGGACTTTCTCTATTAGTCCATCTATACTGACCTCCATCAGGTTGCAAATTAAAAATAATTTTTATCTGCATCTACCTCTGAAAAAATATTTGGGCTTCTAGCTGTGTGTGGGACTTGTTCTATTAGTCCATCTATACTGACCTCCATCAGGTTACAAACTGAATATAATTTTTTTCTGCATCTAACCCAGCCAATAGTTTTGGCCTAATACCACAGTTTGGCCACTCAGCTCTGCTCGGTTCCCATCCATTGTTTTTTTGTGCAAACAACTCCAGAGTTGTGAATTAGTTAACCACCAAAATGAGTGGAAAAAGGCCTGCTGCTGGTGGAAAGGGGAATAGGCGTGTTGGGAAGGGGAAAAAAGGTTGTGTCCGTGGGGTAGGTGTTAAAGCAACAGTAACATCTGCAGAAGAAAGACCATCTTCCAGCCAAACTAAAATGTCTACTTCTTTTAGCGGACAATGTGATAAGATCCCTTTCTTACGGCCACGCCAATCGCTACAAATTCCAGATGAGGCACAAAAACAGCAGGTGCTTCAACGGATATCAAGTGCTCCTTTAAGTGGGCTCTCCTCCACATCAACTTCAACATCACAAATACTCCAGTCCTCAAAGGTGTCACCCCAATCGCACTTGCTTCCTCACAGCTCCCAAATCTCCAGCTGCCCGTCTGAGTATGAGGTAGAACAGATGGTTGAGTCTGCAGAGCTGTTTACTCATACTATAGCCTGGGAATCAGAGGTCGACTCCAGCGCTTCTGTGAATCCAGACGAGGAAATGATCTGCACTGATGCCCAGAATCTTTATGAGTCGGATCCAGGACCAGACGCAGAAGGTTCTGACCATAATGTAGACCCTCATTCCCAAACTGTAACTCCTGTTGGTGGAGACAATGAGGAAGACGATGATGAGACTCAAATACCTGATTGGAGCGACAACTTTAGTTTTTTGTCAGGGCAGGAACAGGTTGGCTCTGAGGACGACGGGTGTGATAACGCACAGGGTGATGATGATGAGGTTGGAGATCCCACTTACTGTCAACCCACAGTCAGCCAAGAGATGAGGTCAGCAGAGGAGGTGGAGGAAGATGCTAGTGACGACGAGGTCAGGTTGCGCCTTCCTGGACAGAGACGTAGTACTGGAAGCACGTCAACAACTGCATCCTCAAACACAACTCTGCCTCTCACCACAAGTCGTGGTGGCTCTTCAGGTCGCATGGGTGCTAAGCCTTGCATAGCCTGGGCATTTTTTCAGATCGATAAAGATGACCCAACTCGTGTTATCTGTAACATTTGTCAGCAAAAGCTAAGTAGAGGCCAAAAAATACATAGTTTGAGTACTTCATGCATGAACAGGCACATGGACATGAAGTATAAGTTGCAGTGGGAAGCTCAGTGTGCTACAATGCGGCCTAGCCGGCCGGGCCAACCACCGTCTGCCATATCTTGTGCATCCGCGGCCTCTTCATCCTCTGTGACTGGGGGGACAGCAGTCACACCTGTTTTGGGGCGCAGACCTGCCACCTCTTTACCCGCAACAGCCAGCGTGATTGGCAGGTCATCATTTTCTTTGGAGGTGGTAACACCAGCTGGTGTTGAGCGCTGTCCGACATCGATAGCACCACCTTTGGATCAAGGCAACCTAACATGTCCGCCTGCATCTTCCTCACAGACCGGCAGTTTGCCGGGGACACCCTTATCAACCCCGTCTAAGCACAATAGCCAGCCCTCGGTCCCTCAGATGTGGACAAGTAAAAGACCATTTCCTCCTAGCCATGAGAAAGCTAAGAGGTTGAATTTCACCATCTGCAAGCTCTTGGCTACAGAAATGCTGCCTTTCCGCCTGGTGGACACAGAGGATTTTCGAGACCTTATGTCCGTCGCAGTGCCCCAGTACCAGATGCCCAGTCGGCACTACTTCTCAAAGAAAGGTGTGCCTGCGCTCCACCAGCATGTCGCACACAACATCACCGCTTCTTTGAGAAACTCTGTGTGTGACAGGGTGCATTTCACCACAGACACTTGGACGAGTAGGCATGGACAGGGGCGTTACATGTCGCTGACTGGGCACTGGGTAACTATGGTGACAGCAGGACAAGGGGCTGCTGTCCAAGTCTTGCCGTCCCCACGAGTTGTGCGTCAATCCTCTTTATGTCAAAGTTCCTCCACTGCTTCTGCCTCCTCAACCTCCTCTCGGTCTTCCACCTGCATCCAAAGCCTGTCTGGTCATGCCACAAGCTTTCTAACTGCGCAGAAGGGATCCTGCACACCTCCTTACTATGCTGGCAGTAGGGCTCAACGTCATCAGGCGGTTTTTACTTTGAAATGTCTGGGAAATGTGAGTCACACAGCTGAGGAGTTGTGGTCAGCTCTGGAGAACCAATTTCATGAATGGTTGTCTCCACTGGACCTGAAACCAGGGAAGGCCGTGTGCGACAATGCTGCAAACCTGGGTGCGGCCCTTCGCCGGGGCAATGTCACACACGTGCCTTGTATGGCTCACGTGTTGAACCTGGTTGTCCAGCAATTTTTAGCCCACTATCCCAGACTAGATGGCCTTCTGCAGAGGGCACGGTCGCTGTGTGCTCACTTCCGCCGTTCGCATCCCGCAGCTCAGCGACTTACATCTCTACAGAAGTCGTTGGGCCTGCCACTTCACCGGCTAAAATGTGATGTGCCTACCCGGTGGAATTCAACTCTGCACATGTTGCAGTGACTGTGGCAGCACCGACAAGCCCTGGTGCAATACGTTCTGACGTATAGCCTGGGCCAACGAGATCCAGAGGTGGGGCGAATCACGCTGGAGGAGTGGTCTCAGATCAGGGACCTATGCACCCTTCTGCACAGTTTTGAAATGGCGACGAAGATGTTTAGTGCTGACGATGCCATTATCAGCATGACTATTCCGGTGATTTACATGCTGGAGCACATGTTAAACAGAATTCGGAGTCAGGTGGTGGCACAAGAGGAGGTGGAGGAAGTAGAGGAGGAGCAGTTGTATGCGGAAGGGCTAACATCTGCAAGGTCCAGATGGTCGGCAGCACCAAGGCGGCAGGCATGTGAGGGTGGGGGAGATGGTTTTACCAGGGCGCATGGTAGCAGCCAAACTAGTGAGGAAGGTGCAGGAGCCCAGGAAGAAGTGGAGGACGAACTGATGGAAGACTCATCAGATAAGGGAGACCTTGATCACATTTCTGTTGTGCGAGGTTGGGGGGAGAGGACAGAGGAAGGAAGCATGATTGTTACCTCGCCACCAACACAACAGGGACTTGGTGCTCCTGGATGCGCAACACACATGAGTGCCTTCTTGCTGCATTACCTGCAACATGACCCTCGAATTGTGAGAATTAGAAATAATCCTGACTACTGGGTTGCCACACTGTTAGATCCCCGGTACAAAAGTAAATTTGCCGAAATTATTCCTGCCATAGAAAGGGATGCACGCATGCAGGAGTATCAGCAGAGACTGTTGCAGAATCTTACATGTGCTTTTCCACAAAACACCAGTGGTGCACGTAGTGAATCTCACAGTTCCAACTTGCCAACCGTGGGACCGTCAAGTGTTCAGCACTCAAACCGTAACAGAACCACAGTATCTGCTGGTAACATCAATTTTGCGGAATCATTTCACCACTTTTTTAACCCATCCTTTGCAAGGCCACAGGAGACAAGAAGTCTGACACATAGTCAACGCCTAGAGACGATGGTACAGGAGTATCTCCAAGTAAACATTGAAGCCATGACTGTGTCACTGGACCCTTGCTCTTTTTGGGCTTCCAATCTGGATAAATGGCCGGAGCTAGCCACTTACGCCTTGGAGATCTTGTCATGCCCCGCAGCCAGCGTTCTGTCTGAACGTGTGTTCAGCGCTGCTGGTGGTGTGCTGACAGATAAGCGCACGCGGCTCTCCACTGATAATGTAGACAGACTCACGTTCATAAAGATGAACAAATCATGGATCCGAAACGACTTTTCTACCCCTGTGTCATCCTGGGGAGAGTAAAAGCTTGATGATTGGTTAAAATCACCCTACCAACCGTTTTAAGCTTTCAAATTACTAATCATGTTTATCTGTATCTTGGCTGGAAAATAATTTGGGCTTTGTAGCAGTGTGCAGCACTGATTCTATTAGGCCATCTATAATAAGCTCCACCAGATTTAAAATTACTAATCATGTTTATCTGTATCTTGGCTGGAAAATAATTTGGGCTTTGTAGCAGTGTGCAGCACTGATCCTATTAGGCCATCTATACTAAGCTCCACCAGATTTAAAATTAATAATAATTTTTAGCTGCATCTAGCCCGGAAAATAATTTTGGGGCTCCGAGATGCGCAAGACACATTAAGTGCCTTCTTGCTGCACTACCTGCAACATGACCCTCATATTGTCAGAATTCAAAGTAATCATGACTACTGGGTTGCCACACTCTTAGATCCCCCAAACTTTTCGATCAACCTTTTCATTTTAATAAAGACCAAAAAAATTGTCATTTTTGAAATTATAAGCATTAGCAGGTTATTAGAAACTGAAATCAAACAGTTTTCAACTCAAAACTTTATTCTAGGTGATGTTACATTTTCACATAGGACCCCTTGTTCGAAAGGAGCTTCTGAACTCTCTCGTCCATTGAATTTGTCAGGTTTTGGATGGTTTCTGCTTCAATTGTTTTGCATGAGGACAGAATACCCTCCCAGAGCTGTTGCTTAGATGTGAACTGCCTCCCGCCATCATAGACACTCCTTTTGATGATGCTCCAGAGGTTCTGAATGGGGTAGAGGTCAGGGGAGCATGGGGGTCACACCATAAGTTTGTCCCCTTTTATGCCCATATCAGCTAGAGATGCATATGTTTTATGTGCAGCATGAGATGGTGCATTATCAAGCAAAAAAATGATCTTGCTGTGAAATACACGGTTCTTCTTCTTGAACCATGGCAGGAAGTGCTGTTTGAGAAAATCCACATACATTATGGAGTTCATCTTTAGCGCCTTCAGGGATCCTAAAGGGGCCGACAATCTCTCTCCCCATGATTCCAGCCCAAAACATTACTCCACCTCCTCCTTGTTGGCGCTGTAGCCGTGTTTGCATGGGGTGTCCATCAACCAGCCATCCTCCACTCCATCCATCTGGACCATCGAGCGCTGCACGGCACTCATCCGTGAACAAAACAGTTTTGAAATCAGTCTTCATGTAATGTTTAGCCCACTGGAGCCGTTTCTGCTTGTGTGAAGTGGATAGAGGAGGTCGACAGGATGGCGTATGCACAGCTGCAAACCTCTGAAGGACCCTGCATCTTGTTGTTCGGGGGACGTTGGAGGCACCAGCAGCTTCAAAAACTTGTCTGCTGCTATGACAAGGCTTTTTTGCCGCTGCTCTTTTAACCTGACGTAATTGCCTGTAGGAAAGAGTCCTCAGTTTGCCCTTATCAGCACGCACACGTGTGTACTGTGAATCAGCTACATACTTCTTGATTGCCAAGACACTTCATCCTGATCATCGCACAATGTTGATTGTAGTCATGCCTTGACCTAAACACTCCACAATTTGTTGCTTCTCAGCAGCCGACACATCCTTTTTCTTTCCCATTTTGGCAGAAAATGTAGGCTGCTTAATAATGTGAGACAGCCTTCTTAAGTAGTCTTGCCTTTCATTGGACACACCTGCCAAACTAATTAGCACAGGTGTCTGCAATTGCTTACAGTGATATAAAGAGCCCTGACACACATCACCATCAATGAGTTTAACTGACAAACAAACAAATTCTTCCCTTATCACTCCTAAACACTTTTTGCATAATAATTTGGAACACAGTGTACATGTGCTTTTCCACAAAACACCAGTGGTTCACGTAGTGAATCTTACAATTCTAACTTGCCAACCGTGGTCTGTATGGAGTTGTTCAATAAAAGGCCCAAAATTAAGATAACATAGATGGGAGAGGTCTCTATGAATAGGAATTCCTAAGTATTTGATACCCTGTGAGGGCCAGGCAAAGGGAAAGTTGGACTGGATGGAATCCTATATGGATTTGGGGAGGGAGACATCGAGGGCCTCAGACTTCGCTGCATTGATTTTAAAATTTGACCATGTAACAAAGTGATCTATTTCAGCCATAACAGCATGGATGGATATATGTGATTGAGTGATATATACTAGGACATCATCAGCAAATAGAGAGCACTTGTACTCGGTGCCTCCCACCTCAATCCACCTAATATTGGGGTTATGGCGAATTGATGAGAGCAGGTGCTCCGTCACTAGGATGTATAAGAGAGGGGACAGAGGACATCCCTGCCTTGTCCCATTGGTGATTGTGAAAGGTGATGAAAATGTTCTGATGCACCCCCTGGGCCTTGGGACACCCGGAGCCGGACCCTTTTTGGTGGATGCTGGTGGTTGTAGTCTTCGTGGCGGCGACCCGGTTCCGTGGCTCAGGGTGGTCAAACCAGTGGCGGAACTATTTATGTGGTTTTCATGTTTAAATGTCCGACTATGCCACCCGTGGATTGCGGTCAGAGTGAACCGCCGCTGCAGGGCAGACCGCTGAGGCTGGTGTTGTGGGTGCAGCAGAGCGTAGCATAACTCCCCACGGGAGGAGTATAGCCTCAGGGCAGTGTATGCGGAGGATGGGGGTGATGGTGCAGGGCAGCAGCAGTAACGACACGGAGTCAGTGATGCAGTCCAGGGCCTTTACTCACAGTTCTTATTATCCAGACCACGTCTGCAGGTAACGGCTGCCCACGTCGTACTGTGCTCACCAGGTGAGGGGCTTAGACAACTCCCAGATAACTTTGGAGCGCTTCACAGGACCCCCTTTGTGTGTCCTTTGTCTGGCCTTTCTTACCAACCCTTCTGTCCGGCTGCCTCGGGCCTCCTCTTGGTAAACTTGGCGCCAGTTTCCCTGACCCTATGTGGTGCCTTCCTAGCGGGTGTAGCGAGGGGCTGCGCCACATAAAATGTCACAGCCTCCGGTTTCTAGCTGAGGGTCGTTTCCTGCCTTCACTAGTTTCGGGGACCGGTCTCCCCCTTTGGCCTGACCCCTCCACGCAGGTGGATTCGGGCGTGCGATGGCGACTCGCCCGTCCGCACCCCTGGGATCCCTTCATTCCTCATTCCTGGAGCCTTCTCCGCTCCTCTTCCTTCCTTCTCCCTCTTCCAGGCCTGGGCCTCTGTTACTAGGCCCGCCTCCGGAGCAGAGCTCATGCAGAGCCCCTGCTCCCTGCCACTTCTGCTCAGACTTCTCTGCACTGAACTAAGATGGTGCCCACCTTTTATACTCCCTTCTCAATGCACCCAGGAACTGCTTCCTCCCTGCTCCTGCACTACAGGGTTCCCCTTCCTCAGTGTTCCCTCCCCCCACTCCAGCCAGGGACAGGGACTGTCGTGCCCATCTCAGAGGCATATTGGTCGCCCTGCCCCACGGCAATGTGGTGTAATGCATGCAGGTGTCAGGTCCTGATCCACACTCCATCCTTACCTGAGAGTGAGATATCACACCTCTGGGTGAGGTGCAATACCTCTGTAGCAACCGAGCCCTCAGGGTGCTACAGTTCCATTTATCTTCAGCCTAGGTGACGTTCTGTGATACAGGGCCGTAATTTTGGCTATAAAAGGGTCCCCTAGACCCCTACCCCAAGCTTTTTAAGAGAATCATATATGGCATGCCAGGAGACTCTATGGAATGCTTTCTCAGCATCCAACGAGAGTATCTAATTACAAATTTTTAACTGCATCTAGCCCAGGAAATACTTTGTGCCTAGTAGCAGTGTCTGCTAGTCAGCGGATTATCCCGGCTGTTAAGCAAGCTACACCACCTGTAGTTTGGACACTTAATTTTTTCAAAGGAAATGCTTCGGGACCACGGGATACTCAGTGAAGAGCATCAGGAGGCACCCCAAGGCATAGGGGCTGGGACTGGCAGTAGGATGCCTTGCGGTGGACAGCCGAGCTCAATCCTTATAAAAGCTTTTTAACTGCAGCAGCTTTAGTGGACGCTACTGGAGCTGGAATTACGCGGCTGCTGACATGAGACTTGCCCTCCAATAGATCCTTGTAAATGGATTTAAAGTGTATTCATTCAAATTAGAGAGACAATTTAAATTAAAAAGCTTAGAGCTGCCTCCACCACAGGGGGGCTCGCTCGACCCACCAGCGGACAGGCACCAGTATTGGGAGAGGGGGGCTGGCCGTCAGGGTTCACCGCGGCTCTGGCACAAACCCGGCGACACGGAGGTGGCACGGGCAGGAGCGGACTGAACGTGTCGGCTTCTCACTTTTTGGATTTTAGAAGGGCATGACATGCCTATATCTGTGTCTCCCCCTCCTTTTACTCCTCCACCTCTTTTCTTTTCGCATGACTATATGTACTTGTCACTTTTCCATGTGTTAGTTGTGTCTTCTGAGCAGTTTGTCAGCTTTTGGACACCTTTGAAGGTGTTTTCTATGTGTTTCTATGTGTTTTTGTTTGCCTGCCATTGGTTTTAACGGTGTTCAACGAACAGTTCGACGAACAGTTCGGCGAACACACGGGTGTTCGACGAACCGAACTCGAACACTACGGGGGTGGCTCAACACTACTTAGGAGGGTTGATCCTACTGACATACAGTACAGACCAAAAGTTTGGACACACTTTCTCATTTAAAGATTTTTCTGTATTTTCATGACTATGAAAATTGTACATTCACACTGAAGGCATCAAAACTATGAATTAACACATGTGGAATTATATACTTAACAAAAAAGTGTGAAACAGCTGAAAATATGTCTTATATTCTAGGTTCTTTAAAGTAGCCACCTTTTGCTTTGATGACTGCTTTGCACACTCTTGGCATTCTCTTGATGAGCTTCAAGAGGTAGTCACCAAAAATGGTTTTCACTTCACAGGTGTGCCCTGTCAGGTTTAATAAGTGGGATTTCTTGCCTTATAAATGGGGTTGGGACCATCAGTTGTGTTGTGCAGAAGTCTGGTGGATACACAGCAGGTACAAGAAACAGGAAGTGATCGGGCGCCGACCTTAAGCAGCAGAAACAGAGGCAAGCAGACAGCATGGAGGGAAGCCAGGCTAGCAGACTGGACTGGAGATCAAGTGCGCGCTCTTGCACAGTGGGAGATGGACCACTATGCAAGGACGCCGCCAGGTATGTTACAGTACCCCCCCTTACGCCCCCTCTTCTTCAGGCCTGCCAGAATGTTCCGCAGGGAATTCGAGGGCCAATCCTTCACTTCAAGGAGATCACTTCCACTGTCCACCGGAAAAACTGGTCTCCTCTGGGTAGCTTGGATGCTACCTCCTATCCAGCCATCCTCAGCAACAGATGAAACGGGTGGAGTACCAGGAACAGCACACAAGGAAGTCTCTCTCCACTAATTATCAGGTAGCACCCCAGAGGGTTCAGGAGACAACTGGAAGCCCTCCGCCGGGTTGGAGGGGTGCAGAGACTCGGGGGTAACCTCTGCTTCGGGGTACATCTTGTCAAGCTCACAGGATGAAATGGGTGAGGTATCAGGTACAAGGTGTAGAAAAGTCACTGTCTCTTTGTTATCAGGTGGTACCCCGGAGGATTCAGGAAACAACTGGGGGACCTCCGCCGGGTCGGAAGAGTGCAGAGACTCGGGGGTAACCTCTGCTTCGGAGTACACTAGGTCGGACTCACTGGAAGAAGCGGGCGAGGTATCAGGTACAGAGTATAGGAGAGTCTCTGTCCATTCGCTATCAGGTAGCACCCCAAAGGGTTCAGGAGACAACTGGAGGTCCTCCGCCTGGTCGGAGGGGTGTGGAGACTCGGGGATAACCTCTGCTTCGGAGTACACTAGGTCGGACTCACTGGACGAAGCAGGCGAGGTATCAGGTACAGAGTATAGGGAAGACTGTCCATTTGCTACCAGGTAGCACCCCGAAGGGTTCAGGAGACAACTGGAGGTCCTCCGCCTGGTCGGAGGGGTGTAGAGACTCGGGGTTAACTACCGCTTTGAGTTACCCATTGTCAGGCCCCCAGGACGGAGCGGACGAAGTATCGGGTACCGGGTGTAGGGAAGTCTCTCTCCATTTGTCATCAGGTGGTATCCCGGAGGATTCTAGGTGGGCAGAAGTCTCTTCGGGCAGGAGAACAGGTGCGCTACCCACGCATATTACCCGTAGGGGCTGCTCCGGGATACAGGGAAATTAAGCTTCAGCAGGGACTTCAAGGTTGGGATCAGGAGGTCTTTGGGAGGACAGACCCAGGCATGATGGCTTGCCTCTACGCCTAGCACGTCTGGACTGCCTCTTGAGGTTGGGAGAAGTATTCCGAAGAGCGTAGTCATCCTGTGTGGATTCTGGATGGGCAGTAGTCTCTTCGGGCAGGAGGACTAGTGCGCTACCCACACACATTACCCATCGGGGCTGCTCCGGGATATTGGGAAGTGAAGCTTCAGCAGGAGCCTCCGGGTTAGGATCATCGAAGACCATTAGAAAGGCCACCAGGAAGGCCATTATGTCCAGGACGATAGGATCCTGTGCGTCCCATAGGGGGGTGATCCATTTCAAGGCATCACCCGCAAGGTAAGACATCATGAATCCCACCTTAGCCCGATCGGTGGGAAAACAAAGAGGGTAGAACTTGAAGTGTAGCATGCATTGCTCCACAAATGCACGACTCTGTCTTGGATCCCCATAGTACCGTGGCGGATCCGCAGGAACGAGTGCAGAAAGATCCATCAGGACGGGTGCGTAATTCGCCTGGAACTCAGCTAAAAAAAAATATATACATATATATTTTTTTATTTATTTTTAATGCACGTATTCGCTGGAAAACGTCTCAGAGAGCGAAGGCCGTGGGGCTCAACGGGAACCATGGCCTGAGCATGCTGTAATGCACACGCCCGGGCTGAGCGGCGTGTGCGTGTGATTCCACTGGACCGTGCCGGAGAGTGAATGCCTGGAGGGGCGTAACTAGGTATTTACCTGATCCGACCAGGGTCGCACGACGGCATACGACGCCAGTGCACCAAGGAGGAATCGAGCAGAGGGACCAGGTGCTACTCCAGGACAGACCCCGGACACGGCTGTTGACCCACACAGGGGAATACAGGAACAGACTGGTTAGGCTGGCACACAGACTGGTGGGTATAGGCAAGCACGACTGGTATGCAAGCAGGCGGGTATGCAGGCAGGGGGGTACAGGCAAGCACGGCTAGAGTGCAGACAGGGAGGCACTAGCAGGTAGGAACACAGGCGGGATGGGACCCAGTACACACTGGGACTCAGGAACAGAACCACAGATGTGGTGGACAAACACAGCAGAGTAAGGCCGCCCAGAGTGGTGAGCGAGAGCAGGGCAAGACGAGACCGCCTAGAGCGGTGAGCGAGAGTAGAGCAGGACGAGGCTGCCTGGAGCGGTGAGCGAGAGTAGAGCAGGACGAGGCCGCCTGGAGCGGTGAGCGAGAGTAGAGCAGGACGAGGCCGCCTGGAGCGGTGAGCAAGAGTAGAGCAGGACGAGGCCGCCTGGAGCGGTGAGCAAGAGTAGTCAGAGCAGACCGAGACTGCCGGAGCAGTGAGCAAAGGGTCAGAGCGGAGCGAGACTGCCGGAGCAGTGAGCAAAGGGTCAGAGCGGAGCGAGACTGCCGGAGCAGTGAGCAAAGGGTCAGAGCGGAGCGAAACTGCCGGAGCAGTGAGCAAAGGGTCAGAGCGAAGCGAGACTGCCGGAGCAGTGAGCAAAGGGTCAGAGCGGAGCGAGACTGCCGGAGCAGTGAGCAAAGGGTAAGAGCGGAGCGAGACTGCCGGAGCAGTGAGCAAAGGGTCAGAGCGGAGCGAGACTGCCGGAGCAGTGAGCAAAGGGTCAGAGCGGAGCGAGACTGCCGGAGCAGTGAGCAAAGGGTCAGAGCGGAGCGAGACTGCCGGAGCAGTGAGCAAACGGTCAGAGCGGAGCGAGACTGCTGGAGCAGTGAGCAAAGGGTAAGAGCGGAGCGAGACTGCCGGAGCAGTGAGCAAAGGGTCAGAACGGAGCGAGACTGCCGGAGTAGTGAGCAAAGGGTCAGAGTGGAGCGAGACTGCCGGAGCAGTGAGCAAAGGGTAAGAGTGGAGCGAGACTGCCGGAGCAGTGAGCAAAGGGTTAGAGCGGAGCGAAACTGCCAGAGCAGTGAGCAAAGGGTCAGAGCGGAGCGAGACTGCCGGAGCAGTGAGCAAAGGGCCAGAGCGGAGCGAGACTGCCGGAGCAGTGAGCAAAGGGTAAGAGCGGAGCGAGACTGCCGGAGCAGTGAGCAAAGGGTCAGAGCGGAGCGAGACTGCCGGAGCAGTGAGCAAAGGGTCAGAGCGGAGCAAGACTGCCGGAGCAGTGAGCAAAGGGTCAGAGCGGAGCGAGACTGCCGGAGCAGTGAGCAAAGGGTCAGAGCAGGCCAGAACCGCCGGAGCGGTGAGCAAAGACAGAGCAAGCTAGAACCGCCGGGGCGGTGAGCAAGGCAGAGCAGGCTAGAACCGCCGGAGCGGGCAAGACGAGACCTCCTAGAGCGGTGAGCGAGAGTAGAGCAGGACGAGGCTGCCTGGAGCGGTGAGCGAGAGTAGAGCAGGACGAGGCCGCCTGGCGCGGTGAGCAAGAGTAGAGCAGGACGAGGCCACCTGGAGCGGTGAGCAAGAGTAGTCAGAGCAGAGCGAGACTGCCGGAGCAGTGAGCAAAGGGTCAGAGTGGAGCCAGACTGCCGGAGCAGTGAGCAAAGGGTCAGAGTGGAGCGAGACTGCCGGAGCAGTGAGCAAAGGGTCAGAGCGGAGCGAGACTGCCGGAGCAGTGAGCAAAGGGTCAGAGCGGAGTGAGACTGCCGGAGCAGTGAGCAAAGGGTCAGAGCGGAGCGAGACTGCCGGAGCAGTGAGCAAAGGGTCAGAGCGGAGCGAGACTGCTGGAGCAGTGAGCAAAGGGTAAGAGCGGAGCGAGACTGCCGGAGCAGTGAGCAAAGGGTCAGAACGGAGCGAGACTGCCAGAGCAGTGAGCAAAGGGTAAGAGCGGAGCGAGACTGCCGGAGCAGTGAGCAAAGGGTCAGAGCGGAGCGAGACTGCCGGAGCAGTGAGCAAAGGGTCAGAGCGGAGCAAGACTGCCGGAGCAGTGAGCAAAGGGTCAGAGCGGAGCGAGACTGCCGGAGCAGTGAGCAAAGGGTCAGAGCAGGCCAGAACCGCCGGAGCGGTGAGCAAAGACAGAGCAAGCTAGAACCGCCGGAGCGGTGAGCAAGGCAGAGCAGGCTAGAACCGCCGGAGCAGGCAAGACGAGACCTCCTAGAGCGGTGAGCGAGAGTAGAGCAGGACGAGGCTGCCTGGAGCGGTGAGCGAGAGTAGAGCAGGACGAGGCCGCCTGGAGCGGTGAGCGAGAGTAGAGCAGGACGAGGCCGCCTGGCGCGGTGAGCAAGAGTAGAGCAGGACGAGGCCACCTGGAGCGGTGAGCAAGAGTAGTCAGAGCAGAGCGAGACTGCCGGAGCAGTGAGCAAAGGGTCAGAGTGGAGCGAGACTGCCGGAGCAGTGAGCAAAGGGTGAGTGGAGCGAGACTGCCGGAGCAGTGAGCAAAGGGTCAGAGCAGAGCGAAACTGCCGGAGCAGTGAGCAAAGGGTCAGAGCGGAGCGAGACTGCCGGAGCAGTGAGCAAAGGGTCAGAGCGGAGCGAGACTGCCGGAGCAGTGAGCAAAGGGTAAGAGCGGAGCGAGACTGCCGGAGCAGTGAGCAAAGGGTCAGAGCGGAGCGAGACTGCCGGAGCAGTGAGCAAAGGGTCAGAGCGGAGCGAGACTGCCGGAGCAGTGAGCAAAGGGTCAGAGCGGAGCGAGACTGCCGGAGCAGTGAGCAAAGGGTCAGAGCGGAGCGAGACTGCTGGAGCAGTGAGCAAAGGGTAAGAGCGGAGCGAGACTGCCGGAGCAGTGAGCAAAGGGTCAGAACGGAGCGAGACTGCCGGAGCAGTGAGCAAAGGGTAAGAGCGGAGCGAGACTGCCGGAGCAGTGAGCAAAGGGTCAGAGCGGAGCGAGACTGCCGGAGCAGTGAGCAAATGGTCAGAGCGGAGCAAGACTGCCGGAGCAGTGAGCAAAGGGTCAGAGCGGAGCGAGACTGCCGGAGCAGTGAGCAAAGGGTCAGAGCAGGCCAGAACCGCCAGAGCGGTGAGCAAAGACAGAGCAAGCTAGAACCGCCGGAGCGGTGAGCAAGGCAGAGCAGGCTAGAACCGCCGGAGCGGGCAAGACGAGACCGCCTAGAGCGGTGAGCGAGAGTAGAGCAGGACGAGGCTGCCTGGAGCGGTGAGCGAGAGTAGAGCAGGACGAGGCCGCCTGGAGCGGTGAGCGAGAGTAGAGCAGGACGAGGCCGCCTGGCGCGGTGAGCAAGAGTAGAGCAGGACGAGGCCACCTGGAGCGGTGAGCAAGAGTAGTCAGAGCAGAGCGAGACTGCCGGAGCAGTGAGCAAAGGGTCAGAGTGGAGCGAGACTGCCGGAGCAGTGAGCAAAGGGTAAGAGTGGAGCGAGACTGCCGGAGCAGTGAGCAAAGGGTGAGAGCGGAGCGAGACTGCCGGAGCAGTGAGCAAAGGGTCAGAGCGGAGCGAGACTGCCGGAGCAGTGAGCAAAGGGTCAGAGCGGAGCGAGACTGCCGGAGCAGTGAGCAAAGGGTCAGAGCGGAGCGAGACTGCTGGAGCAGTGAGCAAAGGGTAAGAGCGGAGCGAGACTGCCGGAGCAGTGAGCAAAGGGTCAGAACGGAGCGAGACTGCCGGAGCAGTGAGCAAAGGGTAAGAGCGGAGCGAGACTGCCGGAGCAGTGAGCAAAGGGTCAGAGTGGAGCGAGACTGCCGGAGCAGTGAGCAAAGGGTCAGAGCGGAGCAAGACTGCCGGAGCAGTGAGCAAAGGGTCAGAGCGGAGCGAGACTGCCGGAGCAGTGAGCAAAGGGTCAGAGCAGGCCAGAACCGCCGGAGCGGTGAGCAAAGACAGAGCAGGCTAGAACCGCCGGAGCGGTGATCAAGGCAGAGCAGGCTAGAACCGCCGGAGCGGTGAGCAAGGCAGAGCAGGCTAGAACCGCCGGAGCTGTGAGCAAGGCAGAGCAGGGGGGACAGGGCTCTGTACACACGGAACAGGCAGGAAGGGAAAGGCAGAACCAGATACCCACAGGGTACTTACAGTGAAGTAGCGAGTGGACCACAAACTCACAAACGGAAGTACAGTGACAACGAGCAGGAGTTAGGTACGAGTTCAGACTCTGCAGAAAAAGGAAAGGTACGGACATAGAGAAACACAGGAAACAGGCTAGAAGAGTATACAGACAAGAACAGACACAGTAGCAAGATACAGGAGCGGGTCTAGGTATGCAGCCCCTAGAAGGCGGGAGGAACAGGCTAGGAGCGAGTTCAGACAGGCCTGGAAATACAGTGTCCAGGAAGGGCAGGCAAGCAAACACAGAAGGGGACCTGGCACGTTCAGAGTGAAAGAGCACACTGAATGAAACACAATGCTCAGGCAGGGATTCATTGGAGCAGCTGGGTTAAATACCAGGTGACAGACAGCAATAGGCTGAGGACACACAAGGGGTGTGCCCGCAGCAGGTACAAGAAACGGGAAGTGATCGGGCGCCGCCCTTAAGCAGCAGAAACAGAGGCAAGCAGACAGCATGGAGGGAAGCCAGGCTAGCAGACTGGACTGGAGATCAAGTGCGCGCTCTTGCACAGTGGGAGATGGACCACTATGCAAGGACGCCGCCAGGTATGTTACAGAATAAACTCTGGAGGCAGATTCTCAGGGAGATCTATGTCCACCCCATAGATCTTAACAGCTCATTTACATTTAAGAAAAATGTGGATTTCTCTGGAGTAAATCATTCAATTACATATATCGAGGTATCATTTTATTCAGTTTCCTTTGACCTACATGCCCATATAGATGGCTTAGGAGGGTTGATCCTACTGACATAGAGTACAGACCAAAAGTTTGGACACACCTTCTCATTTAAAGATTTTTCTGTATTTTCATGACTATGAAAATTGTACATTCACACTGAAGGCATCAAAACTATGAATTAACACATGTGGCATTATATACTTAACAAAAAAGTGTGAAACAGCTGAAAATATGTCTTATATTCTAGGTTCTTCAAAGTAGCCACCTTTTGCTTTGATGACTGCTTTGCACACTCTTGGCATTCTCTTGATGAGCTTCAAGAGGTAGTCACCAAAAATGGTTTTCACTTCACAGGTGTGCCCTGTCAGGTTTAATAAGTGGGATTTCTTGCCTTATAAATGGGGTTGGGACCATCAGTTGTGTTGTGCAGAAGTCTGGTGGATACACAGCTGATAGTCCTACTGAATAGACTGTTAGCTGCTTTTTTCTTGCCATAATACAAATTCTAAGTAAAGAAAAACGAGTGGCCATCATTACTTTAAGAAATGAAGGTCAATCAGTCCGAAAAATTGGGAAAACTTTGAAAGTATCCCAAGTGCAGTTGCAAAAACCATCAAGCGCTACAAAGAAACTGGCTCACATGAGGACCGCCCCAGGAAAGGAAGACCAAGAGTCACCTCTGCTTTTGAGGATAAGTTTATCCGAGTCACCAGCCTCAGAAATCGCAGGTTAACAGCAGCTCAGATTAGAGACCAGGTCAATGCCACACAGAGTTCTAGCAGCAGACACATCTCTTCAACAATTGTTAAGAGGAGACTTTGTGCAGCAGGCCTTCATGGTAAAATAGCTGCTAGGAAACCACTGCTAAGGACAGGTAACAAGCAGAAGAGACTTGTTTGGGCTAAAAAACACAAGGAATGGACATTAGACCAGTGGAAATCTGTGCTTTGGTCTGATGAGTCCAAATTTGAGATCTTTGGTTCCAACCACCGTGTCTTTGTGCGATGCAGAAAAGGTGAACGGATGGACTCTACATGCCTGGCTCCCACCGTGAAGTATGGAGGAGGAGGTGTGATGGTGTGGGGGTGCTTTGCTGGTGACACCGTTGTGGATTTATTCAAAATTGAAGGCATACTGAACCAGCATGGCTACCACAGCATCTTGCAGCGGCATGCTATTCCATCCGGTTTGCGTTTAGTTGGACCATCATTTATTTTTCAACAGGACAATGACCCCAAACACACCTCCAGGCTGTGTAAGGGCTATTTGACCAAGAAGGAGAGTGATGGGGTCTACGCCAGATGACCTGGCCTCCACAGTCACGAGACCTGAACCCAATTGAGATGGTTTGGGGTGAGCTGGACCGCAGAGTGAAGGCAAAAGGGCCAACAAGTGCTAAGCATCTCTGGGAACTCCTTCAAGATTGTTGGAAGACCATTTCCGGTGACTACCTCTTGAAGCTCATCAAGAGAATGCCAAGAGTGTGCAAAGCAGTCATCAAAGCAAAAGGTGGCTACTTTGAAGAACCTAGAATATAAGACATATTTTCAGTTGTTTCACACTTTTTTGTTAAGTATATAATTCCACATGTGTTAATTCATAGTTTTGATGCCTTCAGTGTGAATGTACAATTTTCATAGTCATGAAAATACAGAAAAATCTATAAATGAGAAGGTGAGTCCAAACTTTTGGTCTGTACTATATTCCCTTAAGCTTAAAGGAGATTTTGAGAAGTGCAGGTAGTGCAGTTAAATCAGCAGAGCTTTGCTAATATTTATTCGCTGTGTGCCTCAGCACTCAACTGCCCCAATCTGTAACTTTATCAAAGATGCATACGGTTTTTAACCAATTTCTCTGTGGCTAGTTTTTATTTTTGTGCTTTCGTTCTCTCCTCCCCTTTTTCCACAATTTTTCTTTATATTTCTGTTGACACAGTCACATAGGGGCATGCTTTTTGCATAATAGTTTTAATTGACATCATTCCTTTTCTTATATGTACTGTAAAACTGAAAAAAAAATTCAAAGTGCACTGAAATGGTAAAAAAAATGCATTTCCGCCATCGTTTTTTTTTCATTTTGTTTTTACTGTGTTCGTTCATTTTGTGATAAAAATGACTTGGCAACATGACTTTCTAGGTCACTACTATTACGGTGATACTGAACATGCATAGTTTCTTTTTTATCGACGTAGTGAAAAATAACATTTTTAATTTTTAAAATAAAATTTGGCTTGTTTTGCCATTTCCTGAGGCTATAACTCTTTTTTTATTTTTATGTCAGTGGTCCTGTATTAATGTTTCTGTTTTGCATAGCAAGCTTGTGTTTTCATTCATATCATTTTATATTTGGCATATAGAAAAGGAGATTCCAGCTTACTGTTAATGATGCCGGAGCACGGATAATGGCTCTGCTGTAGAACGGCACGATAATATCAGCAAGGAAGAAGGAATTATCCAGCTCGACGGGCAAAACTATCTTCTTTATTCAGAAGAGTATAATACAGAGGGCATATGAAAAACTATCATGTTAAATTAGCGCTGGCATCGCTATGGCATCCACACGTTTCTAGTGTCGCAGCACCCTTAATCATGATACCTATTCCATTAACTAGTGCGTTTAAGTAGTTTCCTGTTCTGGTGTCACCACCGGTAACATGATTAATTAGCATGACTAATTAAACTCAAATATACAAAATATACAAAAAACATGCTTGTGCCAAATTCTGACCCTCACATCATTATCCCTTTGTGCAGTAGCTATCTGGATGCATCACTGTATTTCCACTGCTCAGTGATTTAATTCTTTTGCACACAGAATGCAAAAACCCCACAAAGTAGGCAGGTTTTTTTTTTTAATACCCGTCCTGGTCCTAGTATCAGTGATTATGCCATTCTAATGTGGATTCTCATGGAAACTGATTCATGGAAAACTTGATTTTCTACTTCTCTGTGTTCTAATTTCCACACAGGAAAAATTGGGAGAGAGTCGGTGTCTTACATAATTCAGTGTATAATACTAGTGGATAAAGCTCCACTGAAGACAAGATCTTCACAGCTTCTACACTCCGTAAGCAAGATTTAATGAAACTTCTACATTTACCTGATGATCATGAGGAACACTGGGATTTTCTTGTTTACAGTCCTGTAGAAGAAGAGGACGGGGACATCTCTCTGGTGTTGTCCTCTTACTGGATAGAATTGGAGGAAACACATACAGGGACTGAATTCATTCTTTACCTTCAGATACAGGCCTAGTGATGTGAGGGGTTGGGGAACCTCCACCATGACGTCGTTGTACAGACCTTTGTGTCCTTCTAAATACTCCCACTCCTCCATGGAGAAATAGATGGTGACATCCTGACACCTTATAGGAACCTGACACATACAATGATACTGTCATCCCCCCGATCCCTTCATTGTGTTAGCATACAGTGTTTCCAGTAGTGTCACCTCTCCAGTCAGCAGCTCAATCATTTTGTAGGTGAGTTCTAGGATCTTCTGGTCATTGACGTCCTCATGTATTAGGGGGTGAGGTGGAGGCCCCGTGATTGGACTCAGGGGTCTTCCCCATCCCTCAGATGTAAGGTTCCCAAGTGAGGTAGTCGTTGGCGAGCTGTTGCTTCCATTCGCTTGGGTATCCTATAGACAAAGTGTGTCCCATGTCTTGGTGTGCTGCTGTGTATATGGTGTCTCCCACTTCTGGTCAGCAGGCCTCTTCTGACTCTAGGAATCCTTCTTCTGGAACCAGGGCAGCAATCAATTCATAGGACACAGAGTTCATAAAAACATCCAAAACTTTAACTGGCAGTATATACTGTATTTACAGGCAGGTATAAAGGATAAGGCCCAATGGGTTGTCATCTTCCCCATAGGTACCGGATACACCTTCAGCCCTGGTTCCCGATCAAGGTGAAGCATCCCTTCTGCACTTTTCCTTTGCCTTAGGGATACTTCCACACCATTGACAGTATATCTGGATCCCATTTCCGCCTTCTGAGCGTATGAGTCCTATATCTTCTTCTGCAGCCTTGTAGACAGAATGTGCCCCGAGGCCCCGACGTCTAGCTCGAGGTTCCCAGGCTGGCTAAGGGGAATCGTACGGACGGGTTCTCTGGCGATCCACTGCCTGGGATTCAAGGCTCACGTCCCTTGCAGACCCTAACGAGAGCCTGCTACTGGTGGCTTGTCACTGTACTGCACAACACTGACTGAACTCACTTCTTCCAGCTTCTGAAAACTACCCAGAGATTTGCAAACTTGACAGCCGAGACCCGCAGGTAAGGACTTTCGGCCGGCGGCCAATAACAGCTGATCGGCGGTGGTGCCACGTGCTGGACCCCGGCCGATCATACATTGATGCTCTATCCAACGGATAGGGCATCAATATAAAAGTAGTGGACAACCCCTTTAACTTTCACACTGTCTAAATGCCTGCAATGTTACTGGCAAACTTCAACTTTCACCTACATTCTAGACAGTGACATCTTGTGGCCGTTTTTTAATACTGCAGCCCACAAAGAAACATAACAGGAACAAAACATTATTCACATTCTATACCACAGCAGCATTGAGGTCTTCAGTGGCAACATGGCAGCTGGTCATCTCCTTAGACACAGGGTCCTGACAGCGCTCACTAGAGGTCTTCTTCACTACTGTGTAATCCTGGTTATGGAGAAACACATTAATAAATCTCACTACAGACATTTCCAGAGTCCTCACCTCTCCAGTTCTGTCCATCTGTTATTCCCATAGATAAGAATGATGTAATGTGACGTCATCAGAATCTCTCACCTCTCCAGTAAGCCGGAAGAGGATCTCTAGGGTGAGGTGTAATATCCTCTCCGCCATCTTATCCTTGTCCCTCCCCATCATTGTGTCCAATAAATGGCAGCATCGCAATGCTACCTCCCTCTGGTGTTGTAACACAGACCCTCTGGCCAATAGTAAAATTAGTCTGCATTGCCGAAGGAAGAGGGGAAGCATAAGGAGTCCTTACAGCCCAGTTGACAATATAAATGGATTCCTCTGCATGACTGAGCTGATTGCAAAGGTCAGTTGCTTTACCAAGTAAATTGACATAGACCTCATGGAGCACATGCAGATACTGCCTCCCTGTTTTCTGTACAGGTAGTTATATCAATTACATCAGTTTTTCAGTGGCCCCTCCTCCACTCAAAAGCCTGTGCCAGGAAGAGTTCCCTTCTAATCTCCATTAATAGCTCCTGTCACCCATTGTCTCCCTCTAATCCCCATCAAGATCCCCTGCCAACCAGTGTCTCCTTCTAATCCCCACCAATATCCCCTGACACCCAGTGTGTCCCTCTAATCCCCAACAAGATCCCTTGCCAACCAGTGTCTCTCTCTATTCCCCAACAAGATCCCCTAAAACCACTGTCTCTTTTATTCTCACCAAGATCCCCTGCCACCCAGTGTTTCCCTCAAATCCCAAATCTTCTCCCTTTATGATGTGTGCAGAGTGGATTCGTATGTGTACTACATGTCCAGAATGCAGTCATGTGAGTAAAATGTACAGAGCAGAGCCACATGTGTACGATACATCTAAAGCAGAGCTCAGTAATGGACAGACCGCTGTATCTCATATTCTTAGACTCTCTGGTAACAGCGGCAGTGCCACAGGATTGGAGGATGGCTCATGTGGTACCGATATTTTAGAAAGGTAAGAAGGTGGATCCAGGTAACTACCATCTGGTAAGTCTGACATCAGTAGTCTGCAAAGTTTTTGAGGGCATCATAAGAGATGACCTGCAGAGTTATATTGCAGAGAATAATATAATAAAAGACAACCAGCATGGATTCATGAAAGATAAGTCATGTCTAACCAACACGTTGGGTTTCTATGAGGAGGTAAGTGCAAATCTGGATGTAAGTAATGTGGCTAATGTGATTTATCTGGACTTTGCAAAGACATTTCATACTGTACCTCATAGCAGCCTTATACTGAAGCTACAGAAGGAAGGATTTGGGGGAACTATATGCAGATGGGTAAGGAATGACAGGAAGTAAAGAGTCGTCATAGATGGAACTTTCTCTAAATGGGATATAGTCAGCAGTGGAGACTGCAGGGATCTGTGCTAGGACCGATTCTTTTTAACCTCTTTATTAATGATCTTATGGATGGGATTGACAGTAAAGTGTCAGTCTGCGCTTATGACACCAAACTATGTAGGATATTAAAATCTGATCTTGACTTTACAATATTGCAAAACAATCTGGATAAGATGACTGAATGGGCAAACACTTGGCAAATGAGGTTTCATGTAGAGTAATGCAGACTTGGAGTACTGGCAGTCGGCTAGTCTTGTCTTTGGTGACCTTGGAGAACCGCATTATCTCTCTGGTGTCTGCTCAAGCTAAGTGTATTCCCTTTGTTTGTTTCCCTTGTTGTCTTTAGTTTGTAGTGGGGCCTGACTGATTTTGTCAGGGCCTTACTGAAAGGTTGAAAGATGCCTTGGCGGTGTATGAAACCCCGGAGTCCTTGGAGGTTGCCATGTCATTGGCTATACATGTTGATAGACGCCTGTGGGATAGGTCTGTGAGACCACCTTCTTCGGAGCCCTCTTTTTGGGGTAATGCCCCTTAGCCAGGGGGAGGTCTGAGGGTGAAATGTGGAGGTGGAAGAACCCATGCAATTAGGGGGTGCCTCTGCATCGTATGTTTCCCCTGAGATCCGCAAAAAGAAGGGCATGTGTTTTTTTGTAGAGAAAAGAAACATTTTATTGGGGCCTGTCCCTCCTTTCCTAAGCAAAATGAAACTCGATTAACCCTTGGTAGTCTGGAGTTGGATAATCAGGGGGTGTGTTTGTCGTAAACCTGCAGTTCTCTGTTTGTCTTGACAGCAGAGGTGGTGCTGGAGAGCAGGACTGAGAACATTTCTATATTTGTAGATAGTGGAGCTGGAGTCAGCATGGTTACTGCTGAGTTTGTGAGAACTCATGGGCTTTCTTGCTGTACTTTAGCTAAGCCCATTCCTATTTTTGCCATCAACTCAGCGCCACTTGCACAGAAAGCTCTGACTCAGGTTGTACATAATGTAAGACTGAGGATGGAGTCTGTTCATCGTGAGATATTTCCTTGTTATGTCCTGGACAGCCTACCCACTCCAATTGTACTTGGTCTACCCTGGTTTATGAAACATAATCCGATTGTGGATTGGCAATCCAGAGAAATTATTGAATGGGGAGATTACTGCCATGAGAACTGTTTAAACATTTCCCTTTCTGCAGTCTCTACAAAGACCTTACCTGCGGTTTTGAGGACGTTTTTCCTGAGAAGGGGTGTCGGGATTTGCCTCCTCATCGTGCATATGACTGTCCTATTAACCTGACCCCCGGAGCTAAACTACCAAAGTCTAGACTGTATAATCTTTCTGGCCCTGAAAGACAAGCCATGAAGGATTTAATTGCAGAAAGTCTAGAGACGGGACTTATGAGACCCTCATCTTCGCCCATGGCAACAGGGTTCTTCTTCGTGAAAAAGAAAGATCTCCATCCCTGTTTAGATTTCCGGGAACTGAATCAAATTACCATCCGAGATCCATACCCTCTTCCTCTGATTCCAAATTTGTTCAGCCAGTTTGTGGGAGCTAAAGTATTCTCCAAGTTGGATTTAAGGGGAGTCTACAATCTGGTTAGTTTCAAAGAAGCGGATGAATGGAAAACCGCGTTCAATACCCCTGAGGGGCATTTCGAGAGTCTGGTTATGCCTTTCAGTCTGACTAATGCACATGCAGTGTTACAGCATTTCATAAATGATATTTTCCTTCATTTGTTGGGCAGGTATGTGGCGGTCTATCTGGATGATATTTTGGTTTACTCACCTGATTTTGAGACACTTCGGGGGCATGTTAAACAGGTGCTTCAGATATTAAAGAATAACAAACTATATGCCAAACTAAAAAAAATGTGTTTTCGCAGTCCAGGAGGTGCAGCTTTTGGGGTATCTGTTGTCATCTTCGGGTTTTCGGATGGATCCGGGGAAGATCCGTGCTCTCCTTGATTGGGACCATCCCAAGAACCTGAAGGTTTTACATAGTTTTCTGGGCTTTACTAATTCTTACCGGAAATTTATCCAAAATTATTCGGTAATTGTGAAACCCCTCAGTGACATGACAAGGAAGGGGTCTGATTTTTCTATATGGTGGAATGTTGCCCTGCAGCCTTTTTCCTCCCTAAAGAGTTGTTTTACCACAGCACCTATACTCAGTCATCCCGATGTTTCTCAATCTTTTATCGTTGAAGTTGATGCGTCGGAGGTGGGGGTTGGGGCTGTGTTGTCTCAGGGTCCGTCCCCTGGTAAATGGCGTCCATGCGCTTTCTTTTCCAAGAAATTATCTTCAGCTGAGAGAAATTATAATGTGGGTAATAGGGAGCTTTTAGCGATTAAATTGGCGTTCAAAGAATGGCGACATTGGTTGGAGGGGGCTGTTCATCATATTACTGTTATCACAGACCATAAGAATCTGTCATATCGTCAATCAGCTAAACATTTCAACCCTAGGCAAGCCAGATGGTCCCTGTTTTTTACTAGGTTTAATTTTGTTGTCACTTTCCATCCAGGAGTCAAAAACGTCAAGGCTGATACTTTGTCCTGAAGCTTCCTTGGTGGAGGTGATCATGAGAACCCTGGCCCGATTTTGCAGTAAAGTAATTAGGAAACATCACAACTCTGTGCTTGCTGGTCATGCAGGTGGTAAGGCAAACTCCATTCTCGTTGTTTTTGGTGGCCAGAGTTGCATAGGGATATGGTTGAACATGTGTCTGCTTGTATTATTTGCGCGCATTCTAAAGTATCGCATACCCGCATACGGTTTCCATCCACAGTTTAGTACTTTTAGTGGGGGAGGGGCTTCGGGAGTTCCTGAGGAGGAACGTTTTGCTTTGTCACTCTCCTCTGTGTGGTGGGGGGTTCTGAGTAATTTGAAGATCATGGGAGACAGGTACAAACGTATGGCTGACAGGAAAAGCTCGCCAGGTCCGGACCTAAGTGTGAATGACATTGTGTGGTTGTCACCAGGAATATCAAGTTGAAGATTCCTTCCTGGAAGCTGGGACCTCAATAGCGTTTCATCTTGAGCTATCTCAGGCCAATGTGTTTCACAGGTCTCTGCTCAAGAAATATGTAGAACCTCTTAAGTCCTCTCCCCTGCTGCCGCCCCCGATCATGGTTGACGGTAATTTGGAATTTCAAATTTTGAGGATTGTAGATTTTCATCTCTAGCGCTGTTCCCTAAAGAACTTGCACTGAAAAGGTTATAATCCAGACGAAAGGATGTGGGTTTCAGCATCAGAGGTGAATACTCCTAGGCTGGTTCGTTTGTTCCACACCTCTTGTCCTGAGAATCCTGGCTCTGATTGTCCGGAGGTCACTCGTAGAAGGGGGGGCACTGTCACGGGTGTGTCAGGTGTTGCAGACAGTCGCTCTGGATCTAGCTGTAGAAGGTCACTGCGCTTGGCATTGCAGACGCCTTTTTGATCCTCTCATCTCTGTAGTATAGTGTTATCCTTCTTCCTTTAGGACCCAGCAGCGACTTCCACCTTCTGCTGCTGATTAACACACCCTTACTTGGTAGTTAAAACCTCTCAGTTTCTCCAGTGATAGTTCTGTGTACCTCTGTGCAGACTTGGAGTGCTGGCAGTCGGTTAGCCTCGTCTTTGGTGCCCTTGGAGGACAGTTGGCATTATCTCTCTTTTGTCTGCTCAAACTACAGTGCCGGCAAAAAAAATCTTTACATTTGTGCAGTAAAAAAAAACTTTACGTGTAAAATCCGCATCATGATTTCACTTCTTAAAAGTGCACACAATGAAGGAGATAATCAAAAACTATATAATAGCAAAACTGGCTTAGTAAAATGTAAATATCAATACTAATTAATTAAAATACTAATTGTAACAAAATATCCGCAATAAAACACTTGAACGTTAAGATTTTGTGGTTTCGTTGAATTTTTAAAGATTTTTTTTGCCGGCACTGTAAGTGTATCCCCTTTGTTTACCTTGTTGTCTTTAGTTTGTAGTGGGACCTGACTAGTGCTCACCCTGTCCCTCTCCTATTTAGGGCCTAGCTCTATATTCACTGCCTCCCGTCCAATCACCAGGTAGCACTGACCTGGATGCTGGACCAGAGACCAGGGAATCCATCCGTTCATCTCTATTTCTAACTGTCCCGGATACAGCGGAGAGTCCTGGATATGGGTCTACACCCTGCAGTTTCAGGCATCTGCTGAATGCCCTTCATTACCAGCGCCCCTCTGACATCTTCTACCGGGGGAGAAAGAACTGGTAAATGGGCATGGATTGGGGTGTGGCCAGGGGCGTTCTGTTCTTCAAAAGTTGAAAGGTATGGCTACTGACATCCCCTATTCTGCCGTCCCGATCTCTGGAGATGTTCCCTGCACTTTATACCTTTATGTCTTCTGTTCTGAATTTTTGGTAGAACAGGCTCCAGAGGTTTCTTACATGGAATTTTTTATGATTTTACATCATACACATGCGGCTCCGATCCGTACATATTGTACATACACGCCTCTGCTACATACACACCATACACACACGCCTCTGCTCCATCCACCCTGTAAACCCCTCCTGACCCCACACATAAACTTCTCCTCATCCAGCACCATGACAACCAGCACAGCAGAGTCCTGCATCCACTGAGGCCCCTGATCATGTGACCCCTGACTCCTCCCCTCCTGTGACCTCATCACAGGTCCTGTGCGCACAGAACAGCCATATATCCAGTGTGCGGCTCTGCAGGTGGAGGTATGTGGAGATTCCCCATTACTATTAACCCCCTCAGTGCTGAGCCTGTGATAAATCCCTGTATGTGACTATAATGTGATTGTGTGTTATACCGGGGGCAGGACGGGGCCATGACTGGATGTAGTGATCATGTGAAGCCGGTAACAGTTCCGGAGATTTCTTACATGGGATCTTTATGATGTTACATCGTCATCTTCTCCCCATTCAGGTCCCTACAATATCGGATCCTCTCAGTGGAGATCTTCTATATAAGAGAATTTTCCTGATTGACCCATCAAGGATGGATAGGGACAGGGACAAGATGGCGGAGAGGATATTACACCTCACCCTAGAGATCCTCTTCCGGCTTACTGGAGAGGTGAGAGATTCTGATGACGTCACATTACATCATTCTTATCTATGGGAATAACAGATGGACAGAACTGGAGAGGTGAGGACTCTGGAAATGTCTGTAGTGAGATTTATTAATGTGTCTCTCCATAACCAGGATTACACAGTAGTGAAGAAGACCTCTAGTGAGCGCTGTCAGGACCCTGTGTCTGAGGGATGGGGAAGACCCCTGAGCCCAATCACGGGGCCTCCACCTCACCCCCTGATACATGAGGACATCAATGACCAGAAGATCCTAGAACTCACCTACAAGATGATTGAGCTGCTGACTGGAGAGGTGACACTGCTGGGAATGCTGGGACATTATACAGTAACACTATGAAGGGATTGGGGGATGACGGTATCATTGTATGTGTCAGGTTCCTATAAGGTGTCAGGATTTCACCATCTATTTCTCCATGGAGGAGTGGGAGTATTTAGAAGGACACAAAGATCTGTACAAGAACGTCATGATTGAGGATCCCCAGCCCCTCACATCACCAGGTAATGGACAGGACTAAATACACATGGCCTATAATTATCTGTATGTAATGCATGAATTCAGTCCCTGTATGTGTTTCTTCCAGTTCTATCCTGTACGAGGACAACACCAGAGAGATGTCCCCGTCCTCTTCTTCCACAGGACTGCACAGAAGAAGATCCCAATGTTCCTCAAGATCATCAGGTAGTTGTCATGAAACCTATGATGTGCAGAAGGCTGTGAAGGTCTTCAGTGTTCAATTTTATCCCCTAGTCTATAATAAATTGGCCATTTAGTGTATAATACATCTGTATAGAAATTAGACCACTGACCCCGGAGTTCAGCATAAAATTAAGTGATCAGTTTTCTGTGCATAAGTTTTAATGTGAATCCACATTTTAGTTTCTTGGTTGAAGTATTTCTTAAGTCCATCGAGTCTAACCTATAGCCTAACATTTTGATCCAGAAAAGGCAAAAACTTCATGGGGCAGACATTAATGGCTCCATATTAAGGGAAAAATTCCATCCCGATTACATACGGAAATCTGGCTAGTTCCCTGGATGAATGCCCCATCACAGAATCTGGTGCCCATAACCTGAAATATTATATTTATCAAGAAAGGCGTCCAGACCCTTCATGAATTTAGTAGTGAATCAACCATTAGAACATCATGCGGCAGAGAGTTCCATAGTCTCACTGCTCTTACTGTAAAGAATCTGCATCTGTGATTATGATTAAACCTTTTCCTCTAGACATAGAGGATGCCACTCTGTCCCTGTCGCAGGCCTAAGTGTAAAAAGATCATCAGAAAGATCTCTGTACTGTCCTTTCATATATTTGTACATTGTAATAAGATCGCTCCTAAGCTTTTGTTTTTCCAAACTGAATAACGGCAAGTTTAATAACCTGTCATGGTATTGCAGTCCACCCATTCCCTTAATAACCTTTGTTGCTCTGCTTTGCACCTGCTGTACTTTAGCTATATCCTTCTGACCAAAATTGTACACAGTATTCTAAGTGTGGCCGCACTAGTGACTTGTATAGAGACAAAACTATGTTCTCAATATGAGCCTCTTTTAAAGGGAATCTGTCACCCCCTGGGACGTATATAACCTATTAATATGGGCATACAGGTGATAGAAATGTTAAACTAGTCCTACATGTATGCCTCATATTAATGGTCTTGTTGTTATGAAATCGTATTTTATATCTTTATGCTAATGATTCCTTCCAGGCCCTGGGGCGTAGGGGGCCTGGAAGGAATCCACACCTCCTCTCTTCATTATAATGCCACCCACTCCCCTGCATGTCACAGTATTGTGTGACTTGCAGTTGTGGCACTGGAATCTAGCACCTGCACCCTGGACTCCCTTCACAATCCATACCTCTTCCTGTCTTCTATGGGAGGAAGTTGTAGTGACTCCCCTGCGCAGAAGATCATGGGTTTGTCTACTTTAGTGATTTTGAGGTGGCGCCGTACTTCCTGCTGAGTTAAGCAGGTGACATTTAATGGAGATTTCTGGTATCCCTGATCATGTTGTCTCTCATGGGATTTTCTTGTATAAATACTGAAGAGAAAAAGGAGTTTAGCAGATTGGTCTTTCCCTCACCTCTTCCACTATTTCACCCAGACTATTTTTGAGGGGACCAATACTATCATTTTTCAGTTTCTTACTATTTACATAGTTGAAGAATATTTTTGGATTATTTTTACTTTCTTTGGCAATGAGTCTCTCAGTCTCATTCTTTGCTGCCTTGATTTGATGTTTACACAATTTTTTTTCTATAATTATTTAAAGAATTGTCCACTACTTTATATGAACCCCCAATGTATCTTCCAGGGGCCAGAAGTGTTTTTGTAAATACCTAGCGATGCCTTTTCTGCCTCTGAGCGGCGCTATCGCTGGCTGCTCAGAGGCATCACGTGACCCGTCCCTGATGTCACGTCAAGTGAGGCGTGACATCAGTGACGTGCTCCCCACGGTGGATGCTGGGTTGTGGGCGGGGTTACCCCATGCGTCACACCCAGCATCTACTGCGCGCTTTCCCAGTGAATGAGGAGAGGGAGAGCGCTTGATGGATGCCGGGTGTGACGTGCTAGTTAACCCCGCCCACAGCCCAGCATCCACCGTGGAACGCAGAAGTGAGTACCCCCTGCTGCAGCCGGAACTTGACGTTGCATCAGCGGATGTCAGAGCCGGCTGCAGCCGGGGGTCACGTGAGGCCTGTGAGCGGCCAGTGATAGCGCCGCTCAGAGGCAAAAAAGGCACCACAAGGTATTTAGAGAAACACTTATGGGCACTGGGGGAATACATTAGGGGATCATATAAAGTAGTGGACAACCCCTTTAATGCCTCGCCACTCCTCTCTTGCTTTAGTTCTCTAAACGCTTTCTTTTTGGCATTTATTGCTCCCCTTACAGCTCTATTTAGCCACAGTGGTTTCCTCCTATTTGTAGCTTGTTTATTCCCATAGGGTATATGTTATGTACAGATCCTATTCAGGATCCTTATAAATTTTAGAATTTAAAAATCAAGTTTAAAAGAGATGCTGTTTGGTCATTATTACTAGACTAGCCTGCAGCAGTATTTTGAAAACCGTAACAGTGTGGCGAGTGTATGGAGGATGTTAGGCTCAAAAATAAACATCCAATGAAATGGGATCTTTTTGACATAAACAACTCGTCAATGAAAGGAGTCCTAGGAGGATGTAAAAATCACTCTGAGAACCAGCAGTGCACATGCAAATTGCAGCCAAATACAAATCTGTCCAAATGCACAACTGACTCGATCAGGGGCCTCAGTGTCTGCAGTCATGGCGACTTGATGGATGAACGCTCTGTAGGAAGAGCAATCTTGTGCACGCCTAGATAGGTCCACCAGGGTCTTCTTCGCTTTTATCTTTATTGTATCAAGCCATCGGGTTGCTGGTCTTCCTCTTCGCTTTGTTCCTTCTCTTCTTCCGACCATGATGTCCTTCTCCAGTGATTTCTTTCTTCGTATGATGTGTCCAAAGTAGACAAGTCTTAACTTGTGATCCTTGCTTCGAGTGACATGTCTGGCTTGATTTCTTCCAAAATTGATTTGTTTGTTCTTCTTGTCATCCATGGTATTAATAATATCCTTCTCCAGCTCCACATTTTGAAGGCGTTGATTCTTCATCTGTCTTGTTTCTTTATCGTCCAGGTTTCGCATCCATATGTTACTACTATGTAGCAAACTATGTATGAGCCATGTCTTCGTCACCAGTGAAATGTTCCTCAATTTGAAGACCTGGTCCAGTGACTTTGTTGTTGATTTGCTCATACATATTCTCCTATTGACTTCCGTTGAAGTCCTTTACAAATTCCAGTTTGTCGTTGTCCATCTCAAATGTCGTACCTGGCAGTAGTCAATATCTTTGTCTTCCTTGTAATAAGTAGGAGTCCCATGTTTGAGATTTCCATTGTGACACTCTGTAATAAGTAAAGACTAATATTACTGAAGAAGCCAGAAAGAAAATAAATAAAAGGCAGACATTTCTTCTGCTAACCATGGCCCCTGCAGCCATGGTTAACAGAAGAAACCCTAAAGATCATCAAAGAAAGACAAATGGCAAAAGGTAACAAGCAGGATGAAGACCACATCAGTAAAAGACTAAAGAGAACCAATCGAGCAGACAAAAAACTTTATTGCCAAAAGATATGTACAGAGATAGAAAGCAAACATCTGAAGGGCAAAACGTGGAAGGCATACCAAAGGATCAAAGAGATATGACGAAAGTTTCAACCAAGAGTGGGAATGTTGAAAGACCCCAACAGGAACAAACTAACAAAGCCTGAACAGATCAAGGAAAGATGGAAAAAATACATGGAGCACCTCTACAAGAGCAACTCGGTGATATGGGAAGAAACAAACACTGGAAATTATAGCGAACTGAACATATTGAAAGACTGTCGTTGCTGTGATAGAGCTTCTATCAAAAAACAAAGCGCCTGGATGTGACAATATTCCTATAGAGCTAATAAAGTTTTCTGAAGCAGCAGTTGATGTCATCACACACCTGACCCAAAGACTAGACATGATCCATGTTTATTCCTATTCCGAAGAAAGGAGGTGCTACCCACTGTTGAAATTATTTGCTCTCATACCTCATGCCAGCAAAACACTACTGAATGTCCTACAAAGACAGTTACTGCCTTACTTTGATAAAATGCTGCCAGAGGAACAAGCAGGATTCAGAAAAGGCAGAGGAACAAGAGGTGTGATCGCTAACATTAGATGGATAATGGAAAAGGTTAAAGAATACAACAAGGAGATCTATTTCTGCTTCATCAAATACAGCAAAGCCTTTGACTGTGTTGTTCACCAGAAACTTTGAAGGATATGGGTGTGCTGAACCATCTTTCCAGGCTCATTAGGAGGAACCTTTGCATCGAACAAGAAGCAACAGCCCAAACGGAACAAGGCGGCACAGCATGGTTCAAAGTGCAGTGAGGCGTCAGAAAAGGCATCCTGTCATAATTTCTCTTCAATTTATATGCAGAAACTATTTTCCGGAAGGCTGGACTTGCCGGAAAAGAAGGAATCTAAATTGCTGAACAAATCATCAACAATCTTAAATACGCAGATGATACAACATTCATAGCAGAAGCGTAGATGGAATGAAGGACTTTTATTATGGAGTGTCAAGATGGAAAGCCCGAACGTGGGACTTCTACTCAATACAAAGAAGACAAAGATATTGACTACTGTCAGGTACGATGGGGCACATATCAGACTGCGACAAATTTTAAGTTGTAAAGGAGTTCAACGAAATTCAATAGGAGAATAGCTATGGGCATATCAATAATTAAGTCAATCACTGTACAATGTCTTCAAATTGAGGAACATTTCACTGGCGATGAAGACACAAGTCGTACGTAGTTTGGTCTTTTCTGTTTTAACATACGGATATGAAACTTGGATGATAAAGAAACAAGACAGAAGAAGAATCCAAGCCTTCAAAATGTGTTGCTGGAGAAGGATGTTATCAATACCATGGATAACAAGAATAACAAACAAATCAATTTTGAAACAAACCAACCTAGACATGTCCTTCAAAGTCAAAGCAAGTATCACTAAGTTACAACTTGCCTAATTTGGACACATCATACAAAGACAGCAATCACTGGAGAAGGACATCATGGTCCGAAGAATAGAAGGAACAAAGCAAAGAGGAAGACCAGCAACCCGATGGCTTTATACTATCAAGATAATGGCGGAGAAGACCCTGGTGGACCTATCTAGGCAAGTTCAATATTCCAACAGATCGTTCATCTGTCAAGTTGCCATGACTCAAGATTGAGCTGAAGGCTGTTAATTATAAAAGGTATTGTTGGTATAAACTGTTAAGGCGGTGGCATATATATCACTTTGATTGCATCCAAAATGAAGTTAGCAAAACTACATTTTTTTTAAAGTCTGGAATGCAAAAATCCAATGAATACAATCAAAGGCTAAAGTTATACAGTCCTGCCACATGGTAAGTCCTGTTCTTTTGTCACAATGATGAAGACAAAGAAGCTGTCTGAGGACATCAGAATTGGTATTATTAGCAAACACAAGACTTCCAAAGGGTAGAAGGCCATCTCCAAAGACATTGGTATCCCAGTTTCAACAGTGCGCAATGTTATTAAGAAGTTTCCAAGCACTGAACCATCAAGAACCTCCCTGGACATGGGGGAAAGAGGAAAATTGACAAGAGATGTCTTTGAAGGTTGGTGCGAATGGTGGAAAAAACACCACGTCAAACATCCAAAGACCTGAAGGCCAACCTGGAACAGTCTTGGGTCATGGTTTTAACAAGTACCGTATGCCACTTACTAAACCAAGCAGTGCTTTATGGGCGAAGGCCAAGGAAGAAACCATTGCTGAAGAAAAGACATAAAAAGGAACAACTGATCTTTGCCAAAGAGTACCTTGACAAACCACAATCCCTCTGGGAAAATGTTCTGTGGACAGATGAAACACAAATAGAGCTTTTTGACATTGCAAAGCAACAGTTTGTTTACAAAGGGCGCAATGAAACTTATAAGGAAATTAACACCTTACCAACATTTAAGCATGGTGTAGAATCCATAATGCTGTGAGGTTGCTTTGCTGTGTCTGGTACTGAAGGTTTGACTGTATCACAGGAATCATGAAATTAGAGAATTATCAAGAGATTTTAGAGTGAAATATCCTACCCAGTATAAGAAAACTTGGTTTGAGTCAAAGATCATGTGTTTTCCAGCAAGACATGGACCCAAAGCACACATCCAGTGGAATGGTTGAAAAAATAAAAATGGACCGTTTTAAAATGGCCAGCAATGAGTCCTGATCTCAATCCCATTTAAGATCTTTGGGGTGAGTTTAAATCTGCCATTGGGAGAAAGAACCCTGCAAACATTCAAGAGCTTGAGCAAACTGCAAACGGAGAATGGGAGAAAATTCCAGCTGAGAAGTGGCAGAAGCTTATAGATGGCTACAAGAAACGTTTGGAGGCTGTCAGCAATGCCAAAGGATGTGCAACCAAGTATTAATTAGGGGTGCCTTTATTGCTGCACATGCTGTTTATTCTGTTTATTCTTTGAAATAAATTTGGCCATTTATAACCATTGATTCATTATCGGCTTCTGTACTTGTACGTTCACTTTTTCTACCCTTTCTCACCATTGTGGTTTTGTTTAATTTAAGACAAGGGTCCTTGTAGGGACATTAGGGATACCGACGTTGAGCGGGGGCGCCACAAAGTACAAATTAGGGTGCCAACCTCCGCTGTCAGGTAGGGACAGGATTTAGGGACATAACAGGGACAGCTTTAATTTGTATTCCCTCCCGGTCGGTGTATCACCTGATTCTATATGTCCTATCATTTAGAGTATCATTGTTGTTTGTCTATGGACTTTCGGGTCCTTTTTAGAGATTATTAATAAAAGGTATTTTTTAGGGGGGCTGTGTGTCTTCTGGTTGTCTCTATTTATTAGGCCCCTCATGCGATATTCTGTTTAGGTGTCTAATTAACATATCAAACTCACCTTCACACCCAGTCACTGTCAGACCATGTGAAACTCTATGGTTTCCTATGAATGGTGCCAGGATAGTTTCATAGTTTACAAAGTTTTCTTACAGGCCCTCCAAGCTAGTATGGTGCTCCAGATAAAGGGGTTATGTTTGATGCATGCCAGGATACTAGACATTTTAATATTTAAAAATGCTTGACGATTAATGAGATTTCAAAATCAAGCATCTACTTGTATGTTAGCAGTGAAAGACCTGTTGCCCCGTCCAATCTATAGCATTTCTCATAATGGCTGCAATATTACGGCCAGCTAAAATTTTGGACTGCTATAGTTTTAATTAAATATGGCTACTTTAGTTGCCCTTTCAAATAAGCGTTATGAAGGATTTATAGAGTCTCAGCTTGTCAAATTTTATTAATTTATATACAGTGGGTACGGAAAGTATTCAGACCCCTTTAAATTTTTCACTCTTTGTTTCATTGCCGCCATTTGGTAAATTCTCAAAAGTTCATTTTTTTTTCATTAAAGTACACTCTGCACCCCATCTTGACTGAAAACAAAACAGAAATGTAGGAATTTTTGCAAATTTAATAAAAAGAAAAACTGAAATATCACATGTTCATAAGTATTCAGACGCTTTGCTCAGACACTCATATTTAAGTCACATGCTGTCCATTTCCTTGTGATTCTCCTTGAGATGGTTCTGCTCCTTCATTGGAGTCCAGCTGTGTTTAATTAAACTGATAGGACTTGATTTGGAAAGGCACACACCTGTCTATATAAGACCTCACAGCTCACAGTGCATATCAGACCAAATGAGAATCATGAGCTCAAAGGAACTGCCCAAGGAGCTCAGAGACAGAATTGTGGCAAGGCACATATCTGGCCAAGGTTACAAAAGAATTTCTGCATTACTCAAGGCTCTTAAGAGCACAGTGGCCTCCATAATCCTTAAATGGAAGAAGTTTGGGACCACCAGAAGTCTTCCTAGACCTGGCCATCCAGCCAAACTGAGCAATCATGGGAGAAGAGCCTTGTTGAAAGAGGTAAAGAAGAATCCCAAGATCACTGTGGTTGAGCTCCAGAGATGCAATAGGGAGATGGGAGAAATTTCCACAAAGTCAACTATTACTGCAGCCCTTCACCACTTGGGCCTTTATGGCAGAGTGGTCCGACAGAAGCCTCTCCTCAGTGCAAGACATATGAAAGCCCGCATAGAGTTAGTTCAAAAACACATGAAGGACTCCCGGACTATGAGAAATAAGATTCTCTGGTCTGATGAGATGAAGATAGAACTTTTTTGGTGATAATTCTAAGCAGTATGTGTGCATAAAACCAGGCACTGGTCATCACCTGCCCAATAGAATCCCAACAGTGAAACATGGTGGTGGCAGCATCATGCTATGGGGGTGTTTTTCAGCTGCAGAGACAGGACAACTGAATGCAATTGAAGGAAACATGAATGCTTCTAAGTACAGAGATATCCTGGATGAAAACCTCTTCCAGAGTGCTCTGGACCTCAGACTTGGCCGAAGGTTCACCTTCCAACAAGACAATGACCCTAAGCACACAGCTAAAATAACAAAGGAGTGGCTTCAGAACAAATCTGTGACCATTCTTGACTGGCCCAGCCAGAGCCCTGACCTAAACCCAATTGAGCATTTCTGGAGAGACCTGAAAATGGCTGTTCACCATCCAACTTGACGGAACTGGAGAGGATCTGCAAGGAAGAATGGCAGAGGATCTCCAAATCCACGTGTGAAAAACTTGTTGCATCATTCCCAAGAAGACTCATGGCAGTACTAGCTCAAAAGGGTGCTTCTACTCAATACTGAGCAAAGGGTCTGAATACTTATGACCATGTGATATTTCAGTTTTTCTTTTTTAATACATTTGCAAAAATTTCTACATTTCTGTTTTATTCAGTCAAGATGGGGTGCAGAGTGTACTTTAATGAGAAAAAAAATGAACTTTTGAGAATTTACCAAATGGCTGCAACGAAACAACGAGGGAAAAATTTAAAGGGGTCTGAATACTTTCCATACCCACCTTAGGTTAGTTTTGGGAAACAAATTGGGGTGATCATTTAAGGTTCCCAAGAATGAATCTCCTGCATAAACTTAGAGAAAATCAAATAAAATGTTTCTTTATAGAATAAATGAGGGTTTGCCATCAGCCTGACTCCCAAGTATGTAATTGCATCTGTTTCCAATTAAGTGGAAACCTCCTCCCTACCCTACCCAATCATTTGTAATTTGCCTAATACTTGCAAAGGCTTGAGATTTTGATCAATGAAGTTTGAAACGTGATATAGGGCCAAATTTATCAAATGCTGACATAATGTCGGACATGGTTACTCTAGGATTGGATACAAAAAGGTGGATATGATCCGCAAAAGCTAAAGTCTTCAAAACAGTTCTCTATAGATATGCCTTTAAAAGAACGGGTCTAAAGCTAGATTGAAGTAAAGGGGGAGAGCGGAAATCTCTGTCTTATTCTTTGATAAAGAGTAAATGTGATTGTTTTCCTTAATCCACAAGGAGGAGGATGTGGGCTAGAATAGATGGTACACAAAATGTTAATACAGGGAATGCCAAAAAGACAATATTTTAGTGTGACCAGGAAATTCTATCAAATGTCTTTATATATTTTTGTACCGTGTTAGCTGTTATGCACACGCCCGGGCTAAGCGGCGTGTGCGTGTGATTGGTAGTGATTCCACTGGACCGTGCCGGAGAGTGAATGCCTGGAGGGGCGTAACTAGGTATTCACCCGATCCGACCAGGGTCGCACGACGGCATACGACGCCAGTGCACCAAGGAGGAACCGAGCAGAGGGACCAGGTGCTACTCCAGGACAGACCCCGGACACGGCTGTTGACCCACACAGGGGAATACAGGAACAGACTGGTAGGCTGGCACACTGACTGGTGGGTATAGGCAGGCACGACTGGTATGCAGGCAGGCGGGTAAGCAGGCAGGGGGGTATAGGCAAGCACAGCAAGAGTGCAGACAGGGAGGCACTAGCAGGTAGGAACACAGGCGGGATAGGACCCAGTACACACCGGGACTCAGGAACAATACAGGCAGAAGGGTACAGGCAGGGCGGGACAGGACTGCCGGAGCAGCGGGCAGAAGCAGGGCAGGACAGGACTGCCGGAGCAGCGGGCAGAAGCAGGGCAGGACAGGACTGCCGGAGCAGCGGGCAGAAGCAGGGCAGGACAGGACTGCCGGAGCAGCGGGCAGAAGCAGGGCAGGACAGGACTCTGTTCACACGGAACAGACAGGAAGGGAAAGACAGAGCCAGACACCCACAGGGTACTTGCAGTGAAGTAGCGAGTGGACCTCAAACTCACAAACAGGAGTACAGAGACAACAGGCAGGAGTTAGGTACGAGTTCAGACTCTGCAGAAAAAGGAAGGGAACGGACATAGAGGAAAAACAGGTAAAGGATAGGAGAGAGTTCAGACTGGAACTGAGTGTACGGAGGAGACCGACACTGCAGCGGGATACAGGAGCGGGTCTGGGAATACTGCCCCCAGAGAGGCGGGACGAACAGGCAAGGAGCGTGTTCAGACAGGACAGACAAGATACAGGAGCGGGTCTAGGTAATCGGCCCCTAGAAGGCGGGAGGAACAGGCTAGGAGCGTGTTCAGACAGGACAGACAAGATACACAGAAAGGACTCAGTTCAGACACGGGAACTAATACCGCAAAGCAGGAGACATACAGGACTTAGTTCAGACACGGGAACTAATACCGTAAAGCAGGAGACATACAGGACACAGTTCAGACACGGGAGCTGACACCGCAAGGCAGGAGACATACAGGACTTAGTTCAGACACGGGAACTAATACCGTAAAGCAGGAGACATACAGGACACAGTTCAGACACGGGAGCTGACACCGCCAGGCAGGAGACATACAGGACTTAGTTCAGACACGGGAACTAATACCGTAAAGCAGGAGACATACAGGACACAGTTCAGACACGGGAGCTGACACCGCAAGGCAGGAAACATACAGGACTTAGTTCAGACAGGCCTGGAAACAAGCCTCCAGGAAAGGCGGACAGGGAAACAAAGACGGGACCTGGCACCTTCAGAGTGCAAGCACACACTGAAAGAAACACATATGCTCAGGCCGGGATAGAAGGGAGCTGCTGAGCTATATACCAAGAGACAGACAGCGATAGGCTGAGGACGCACAAGGGGTGTGACCCACAGCAGGTACAAAAGGCAGGAAGTGATCGGGCGCCGCCCTTAAGCAGCAGAAACAGACACAGACACAAACAAGACAGCATGGAGGGAAGCCAGAGAGACATTCTGGACAGGAGATCAAGTGCGCGCTCCTGCACAGTGGGAGATGGACCACTATGCAAGGACGCCGCCAGGTATGTTACATTAGCCAATTAATAATGGCTACTTTATGGCTGCTTAACGTTACCTGTCTCATCTATTGCATTATTTCTGGGTCCTAATGTGTATAAATATGTGACTCTTCAGATTTTGGATTATACTAGCCTGATGAAGAGGCCTGAGTAGCCTCAAAAGCTTGCAACCTGTTACCATCTTTTCAGTTAGCCATTAAAAGGTATCAACCACTGATATTTTTCTATCTACTGGCTAACACGGTACAAAAATATATATATTTTTTCCCTGTATCAAAATGGAGGATACCAGAATGTACCACATCTTCATGGAACTTAAGCCATTTCTGAAGAAACGTGCACAATTGGACAGCGACATTTTTTTCTTATCTAAATGCAAAAAGGAGAATCTAATTTCGAAAGGACTCTGGATTACAAACCCAATTCTTCATACCTACAATGCTCATTATGCACACAACCTTTGTCACAGGACTTCTGAGAGACTAAGGAACCACATTTTGCATGCCTTCTACAGCATCAAGAGTAAAGTCCAAGGGCAATTTGAAATGCTGAGGAAAATACTTACAGAAAACACATAGCAAAAATTACAGCAATACTACAACAAACTACGGACCCTTCTGATTCATAACAAGGAAAAGAAGCTATACAGATTGCGCCTAAATTTAGGACGCTATACAAACCTATACAAAACAAAGCCAAAACCTGACAACTTGGACAACCAGTCCATTCCAGACACAGACGCCTCTAACTGTGTCATCAATCTCTCAGATTATACACCCAACAAAGCAGAGCTGACCGTGCTTTCTAGAGGACTCTCATTTTGTCCTACTAAGGCCCTAGATAAAACTGAACTCTGCAGTCATATGAAAAATTATTTCAAGAGACTTCGCCTGAGGGAATACTTCAATGCTACAGAAGATTCAGAACTGACCCGAACTGAAGGAAAAGGGATCTTGACAACCAAGAAGAGGTCAGATTGGACACCTCCACCTGGGCGCAACCCTCATTTGGATACATATATAGACTCTTTCAGACATATGATAAAATCCTCCTTCATAGACACAAACAGGAGACAAGCATCCAACATCAGTGCCCAGGAGAGAAAGGCCATACAATCTTTGAAAACCAACAAAGAAATCATCATCAAACCTGCTGACAAGGGTGGTGCAATAGTGATGATGAACACATCAGACTATATGAAGGAAGCGAACAGACAACTGATGGACACATGCTACTACAAAAAACTGGAGTCTGATCCTACACAGGACTATTACAAGGAACTAAACAAATTGGTATCTTGTCTGCCTGATTAATCCATAAGAGCCAATGACCTGTTACCAGAGAGTCCAATAATAGGGACATTCTATATGCTCCCCAAAATCCACAAATCTGGTAATCCAGGAAGACCAATTATCTCATGTGTGGGCACCCTTACTGAGCAAGTTTCTGGATGTGTAGAGGGTGTTCTTAAACCCCTGGTAAAGAATACCCCCAGCTACATTCAGGACACGACGGACCTACTGAATAAACTATCAGCAGTAGGTCCTCTACCAGAAGGAGCCATCCTGGCCACCATGGATGTGTAATCTTTGCACTCTAATATCCCACACCAGGATGGATTAAATGCATGAAAAATCTTAATGGAAAATACAGGAATTGCCGATTCTGTGGTGAAATTTACAAAATTCATCCTCACCCACAATTACTTTGAATTTGATAACAACATATATCTACAGGAGACTGGTACAGTGATGGGGAGTTAAAATGGCTCCACAATACGCAAATCTTTTCATGGCCAAACTTGAAAGTGATTTTTTGTCCTCATGTCCCATCTGGCCTCTAACCTACTATCGTTTCATTGACGATATTTTAATCATCTGGGCGGGATCTGAGCAACAGCTGAAGACGTTTCATGAACACTTTAATCGATTTCATCCCACCAACAATCTAACACTCAACTACTTCTGTACTGAAATTAACTTTTAGGACACTATCATCAAGCTACAGAGCAATGAAATAGAGACATCCTTGTACCGGAAGCCAATCGACAGTCCAACATACCTTAAATGGGACAGTTTCCATCCGAAAAAATTAAAAAACTCTATTGTCTACAGCCTAGCCATCAAATACAATCGGATATGTTCCAACCCTATGGATAGAGAAAAACACCTTGGTGGCCTCAGAAAGACCTTTTTGAATCAGGGCTACCATCTAAAACAATTGAGAACCAGATAACAAGAGCCACCAGAATATCAAGGAATCATCTCCCACATTACAAAACTAAACAAGAAAGCAACCGGGTGCCTCTAGTAGTCACCTACAACCCAAATCTGGAGGTGCCAAGGAGAGCTGCACGGAAACTACAACCCTTACTACAAAAAGATACCCGATTACAATCCATATTTCCAGATCCCCCACTTCTGTGTTTCAGGCAACCCCCAAATTTAAGAAGCATCATTGTCAGAAGCTCCCTGTCATCTCCACCAGCTACAAGTACCTTTCCCTGCAACCAGAAAAAAATGTAAAACCTGTCCATTTATAATGACCACAGACAAGGTAAAGCTACCCAACTCACATCAGGAATACAAGATCCCAGGTACTTTCGGCTATATCACATCTAATGTAGTATACTTAATTATATGCAACAAATATCCATCTGTATATAGGTGAGACAGGGCAAAAAATTAGGACAAGGATGAATCATCATCGCCACACAATAAAAGAAGAAAAAATAGATCTACCTGTAGCCAAGCATTTTTGTTAACCTGATCACAACATCACAGACATGAAATTATTTTTATTAAAAGGTAACTTCAAATTTCAGAGAGACAGAAGAGTCTCAGAATATAAACTAATGGTGACCTTTGACACCTTCAGAGCAGGAATGAATGTGTCGCATGGATTTATGTAATTCTACATCAACTAAGGAATGTGCTCCTCAGAGCTTTGGGGTCATCATAACAGTCCTTATCTATGAACCAATCCAATATTTACAGCCAGAACTATTTATCTTTCTCCCACAGTAATACCTCTGCTTAACGTTACCTGTCTCATCTATTGCATTATTTCTGTGTCCTAATGTGTATAAATATGTGACTCTTCAGATTTTGGGTTATACTAGCCTGATGAAGAGGCCTGAGTAGCCTCAAAAGCTTGTAACCTGTTACCATCTTTTCATTTGGCCATTAAAAGGTATCAACCACTGAGGACTCTCAAATCTAAATATTTTTCTATCAAATGTCTTATGTGCGTTAAGGCTGATTACAATGTCATCTCTTAATTTTTTTTAAAGATTTGTATGATTCCAACAAATGTTGACCTAATGTTATGTGCAATAGAATGACCTTCAACAAAACCTATCTGGGAAGATGTTACAATACTGGGAAAAATAGGTTGGAGTCCCATAATTTTAGTTACTAATTTAAAATCAACATTAAGAGAGATTGGTCTATATGACCCTGGGAGTAAGAGAAATAATAAATAAAATGAAATACGGATAGGGAGATTCGTTATAGAAATCATACATGGTTTCATTATCAAAACTTTAATTAAAGGGGTGTTCTTATACTGCTTTAATTAGTTATACAGCATGGCAATGAGCAACTTTGAAATTTACTTGCTTTATCTACCTGCTTTGATTCTCCTGCAATGAGAGATTTTATCTTTTACAGCAGCAGAACGCTTTTGCATGGAGCTCGGCCTCTAAAGCCTGGCTGACAGTGTGCAGTAGCTACATTGCAGGAGAGAATTTAACTCTTAACATACCAGCTACCTCTCTCCAGCCCATTGATTTCTATGGAGCAGTTTCGGCTCCATTGCAACATCACCCGCCAGCAGCTTTCATAGCCAGCCTAATCATGGCTCTGCTCTAGCAGTGTGCTTGTCCAACTGTCTTGTTATCTTTATGTTTAAACTTAATGATATAAATGTAGATGTAGAACAAACCACTGATGGCTGAATGTGTTACAGCAGAACTTGTGCTGAGCTTTATAGTTTTACTAATACTAAAGCTCTGCTATTAACCAGAACTGTTACCGAAGGAAGAGAGCCCACCCTGTCACAAACTAGGAAGTGAGGAAACTGCACTGGTCTTAGCTGCTCAAGAGGCATCTTTAGAATACCCCTTTAAAAAAAACGTAAGAAGGTTTTGGGTGTTGGTTTTAGAATTTGTCTAAACAAAAACATTGGGGCCAGGAGATTTATGTAATTTAAAAGATCTAATGGCATTAATAACCTCTTCAACAGAAATTTGTTTAGTAAGCATTGTTCTTTCCTAATCTTCTGCTGTTCATTTGGTGGGATTAACTTGATTAAGAAAAGTGACGCTATTATTAAAGGAGTCACGAGGCTGCGTAAATTTGCGAAACATTATCTGAACACCTCCAGAACTGCAGAATAATTTCATCACCTTGTAGAATCTATGACATGATGAATTTCTGAGATTCTAAAGGGCCACAGGAGACCCAACGTGCAACTTGATGGGTGTCTCTAATGTGGCCATTCATTGTATATTTTATACTTGGTGGAGACGACAGGATAAAGCTGATCATAGACATTAGATGTTGTCTGGATCTTCTCACAATTATCTGGTTATGGAGACTGTTGGTTAGAATTAGGAGCCGACGGGTTGGATTTATACAGGAGACTTACATCTGTGTGATAACTACGGCTGTCATGTCATTTTTGGTCATCGTGTTAGAAGAAAAGATCGTAAATTAATTATTTTCATACGACTTCATTTGTCTGTGGCTTTTACAATATTTTTGTTTTAGGCTGAAGATCTGACCTTTATTGATAATACTGGTACATATGGAAGTGATTTGGAGTGGATTAAAGTGGAGATTCCTACAGACAGCGATTCAGGTGAGTTGTAACCACTAAATGCAGAGAAGTCACAGATTCTACTCATTCACTGGCGTTTGTTTTTTTTAAATCTGCCACACAGTTCCAGAGATTTAGGCCTTGTAATTGAGTGCTTCTTCTTATGGTCTTTATGATTTTTGTCAGATGATGGACATGGCTTGTATTGGTTGCTGCTGTAAAGTCTTTTTTCAGTTCCACAGTGTTCCCATATTTGTCCTGGAAGCCAATGTTTTCATAAGCTTTTCTCACATAAAAAAACTAACCTTCCACTTTTAACTTCTGCAAAAATAAGAAAAAAATGTATTTGCAACTTAAATTCTACACTTGCTCCAAACTCATGACGTACTTGTACATGACCCCACTGCTCTTGCCCTGTGCTGTGCTCTGTGCTGGGGTGCATCTAGTGGTTTGGGAGTGGATGAGTGGGTCACCTAATAGCACTCACTTAGTCCCCTTTTATTAGTGTCCACTAAAAGATTCACAATAAAGGATTGGTGATGGGCACAAAAAACATTAACCTATGAAGTAGTTGGCTCCAATAGAGAAGTGAAAAAACTGAAAGCTCAACTTAATAGGCGTGCATCATACTCTATTGGTCCTTGCTTTAAGGTGTATTGTTTCTGCCACTGTCTTCATTGATAATTGAGTTTACTACAATTTGCATGTAAATATTATAAAATATATTAACATAGTATGAATAATTATTATTGTTTCAAAGAATTGTTATTGAAAAAAAAAAAATTTCAGTTTTATTCTTTGCAGATGATCAGGGTGTCCCACCGGATACATATGAGTCTTCCTATCCATTGCAGACTGTTAAGTCAAAGAAAAGTAGCAGAAGAGATGTTCAACATAAAAGAGGTCACAAAAGAAAGAAGCCATATTCATGTTCAGAATGTGGGAAATGTTTTACTCAGAAATCATACCTATTTAGACATCAGAAAATTCACACTGGGGAGAAGCTATTTTCATGTTCAGAATGTGGGAAATGTTTTTTCAGTAAATCATATCTTATTAGGCATCAGAGAAGTCACGCAGGACCAAAGCTATTTTCATGTTCAGAGTGTGGGAAATGTTATTGCACTAAATCGTATCTTATTACACATCAGAGAATTCATACCGGGGAAAAGCCTTTTTCATGTTCAGAATGTGGGAAACGTTTTAATCAAACATCACATCTTTTTAAACATTTAAGAATTCACACAGGGGAAAAATTATTTTCATGTTCAGAATGTGGAAAATGTTTTACAGATAAATCAACTCTTTATGGACATCGGAAAATTCATACAGGGGAGAAGCCATTCTCATGTTCAGAATGTGGGAAATGTTTTAATCAGAAATCACAACTTGTTACACATCAGAGAACTCACACAGGGGTGAAACCATTTTCATGTTCAGAATGTGGGAAATGTTTTATTCAGAAATCACAACTTATTAAACATCAGAAGGGTCACACAGGGGAGAAGACAATTTCATGCCCCTAATGTGGGATTTTTTTAAACCAGAAAGTAACTTTAATTGTACATCAAAGAATGAACACTCGGAAGAAAGAATATTCATGTTCAGAATTAAAGTCACCTCTTAACTTCAAAGAAATCACTCAGGGAAGTAGCCATTTTTCTAAACTCATTTATTGACAAATTGACCAGGAAAAAATGCAACAGTTATGACGTGAAGTCTCATGTGTACCTGAGAAAGTGCACTAAATGATTGAAAATCAAATAAAATCCAAATACACCTATACAGAAAATATACATTAAATATTTATATATTAATAACAGTAATAAAATATGCATTAATGTGATGTTAAACCAAATCCGATTTTCACACAAGTACTAAAAGTAGATAAAGAGAAGCAAATAAAAAAAAATATATAAAAAAAAAAATAGGCTTTGTTAATTGTCAGGCGATTTAATTGCTTCAGATCAGTGGATCTGGGTTCTGAGACCACTATTGATCGTTAAATAGACCCCTGAACAGTTTAGTGTCCAGAAGACAGGAGCACTCGGCTCCTGTCTGAAAGCATACACAGAGCAAAGTACGGATTCAATAGAAAGCACAGCCTATGAAGCCTATGCTTTCCATTGAATCTGTACTCCGCTCTTTGTGTGCTTAGAGAAGATTTGAGCACTTTTTTCTCCTGAGCTTTCTCCTCACTATTCAGTAACTAAATTGCCTGTCAAATATGAAAAATGTCTTGAAAGTTTAGTTACTCTTTAAAAAACAGGGATCTATCAGTCTTATCTTCACAATACAGGTTTTCAAAAGTGTATCTTGGCACAAACTGATATAGTAAATTAATTTAATTAAAGCTTAATAGTGTGTTTTAGTTTTATTAGCCTAAAATATCAAAATTTGCTGCATAGTGACTTTCGAGAAATAGCCTGTTTCTCCAAAGGGTGAAAGGACAGTTATTTCTCAGTCTTCCTTCAACAGTTGTCTCACTTAAAGGTAAGATGACACCGCACACATGTTATTCAAACCATGGGCAACATGTATCAGACACTGGCTATATGATTTCAGCCATGTGCAGTGGATATAAAAAGTCTACATATCCTTGTTTAAAATGCTAAGTTTTTGCGATGTAAATAAAAAATCATACTGAGAAGAATCATTTCAGAATTTTGTCCACCTTTTAATGTTGCCCATAATCTGTACAATGCAATTGAAAAATAAACTGAAATCTTTTTGTGTGGAAAAATAAAAACAAAGCATGGCGCATCTAGAGTTGGCAATCTATGTCCACTCGTCCTTGCTGTAGATCCAAATCTGTCAGAATGCTTGAGTATCTCCTTTGTCCTGCTACCCATTCAGGTCATCCAACAGATTTTCAATTGGATTCAGGTCTGGGCTCTGGCTGGGGTTTCCAAAACGTTGATCTTCTTCTACAAAAGCCATTATTCTGTTGATTTGGAGGTCGCTTAGGGCCATTGTTGTGCTTAAAGGTGAAATTCATCTTCAGCTTTTTAGCCTTAAGATTTTGTTGAAAAATATACTGGTATTTAGAACTGTTCATATTTCACTCCTCTTTGAATAATACCCCAATTCAAGCTGCTGAAAAAAAGGCCCCAAAACATAATGCTGCCTCTACCATGTTTCACTGTAGGGATAGTATTCTCCTGGTCATGCGCAGTGTTGGCTTTGCATCAAATATACCTTTTGGAATTATGGCCAAAAAAGTTCAACCTTTTGTCTTATCAGACAATAACAACATGTTTTCCAACATGCTTTTGACAGATAGGCAGTCTGGGATGTTGTTCTTAGTAAAAAAAAAAAAGGCTTCCGTCTTGCCATCCTACCCCACAGTCCAGATATATGAAGAATGCAGGAGATTGTCGTCACATATAGGGCACAACCAGTATGTACCTGCCAGAAATAAATTCAGTTAGTTTAATGTTCCTGGAGGCCTCTTGGCAGCCTCCCAGTCCAATTTTTTTATATTTTCATCGAGTTTTGAGAGACGTTCTAGGTAGTGTTACTGTGGCACCACTGCGGGGGATTACCACAGAATCCATAGGTGGAGGGGGAGATGTACACTTGGGCACACACAACACCTTCCACCCCAGGTCTGAGGGGAGGAGTCAGTTTCCAGGGAGAAAAGCGGCAGTCAGTTAGTCTACAGACGGGTGAAGGAGGAGAGAGACACAGAGAGCTGTTGGCTGAGGACCAGTGAAGCCCTGAGTTGTGGAGAAGGACACCAAAGAAAGTAAAAGGTGGCAGGTTCAGGTTAAGGCAGGACTGATCCCAAACAACGCACACATTGTTAGAGGAGGCCTCACAAATCTCCAGGGTGAATATCTCTACCTGCACCGAAAACCTGGTTACCCTCCTGAACTGTACCTGTTACCGGACATCAGTAAAAGAAAGATACTGAAACAAAGACTTAATGTGTGTGTGTGCCTACTTTGACATTACTGCCTATAGCGTTCGTACAAGCCGTATGCCGATCACCTCAGCAACCATACACAGCGCTGGTAACCGATTTTACCAGTTACCACAGGAGGCGTCAGGACACAATACTCCCATCATCTTCACCCCCATCCCTTTACTGACGGTCCAGGGCACGGAACCGGAAACCAACCAACCGTGATCCCCACAGAAGTAACCCATCCATCCCGGTATCCGAGTACCCCTACCCCTGTCGACCGAATCATTACTGTTGTGCCAAATTTAAGCCACTTCTTGATGATCGTTTTCACAGTGATCCATGGTATACCTAATGCCATGGAAATTTTTTTGTACCCTTTTCCTGACTGATAACTTTGAACAATGAGATCCCTTTGCTGTGATGTAAGCTGATTAGGGACCATGGCTTTTGCTGTAAATTAAACTAAGAACATAGGATTTTTCTATTAGAACAGCGAAACTTTATATGAGGTTAATCAAACTCACTTTAAATGATGGCAGCTGTGTACCGTCTACTATACTGTGTGCACAATTATTAGATAATTTGTATTTTTGATGATTATTATTGAACAACTGGAGTGCTGTTGGTCAGTCCAAAAAGTTAATAAACTTGATTATTTAAAAAAGTAAAAGTGAAATTTTGTCTTTCATTGGAGAATATCTACAGAATGTGTGCAGAATTATTGGGCAACTAAATGAAAAATGGAAATTTTCCCATCTCAGTTGTATATTTTAATTTGTTAAAGTGTGATTAAAAAAAAAAACAACAACTCAAAATGTCCAAAAATACATTTGTAACATATCAAAAAAATTATCAGCGAAACCGTGACCAATATAGTAATATTACGTTTTTAGGATTGCTATGCTTTCACAGTGAACATTCACAATAGTGTACACCACTGATTATACCTATAATTAATGGAAAATGGGTTACAGATATAAGGACAGCCTGCAATGACAGGGTTGAATGTTTTCAAATTACAACAAGTAATGCATAGTCAAACCTGTTAACCCTACTCTGCTGCCGCTACAACTGATATAATTCAATTTAAGACATCTGTCCCTTGCTCTGAATTAATAAGATATCCTAACAGGGACTTCCTACTAAAACTGGGTTTAATTTACCAGTTAAGGTATTTATCTATACTGCTACTAATTATGTATTTTATCCAATGTTAGTATAAATTTGATATCAATAGAAATAAGTTATATTTTAAAAATATTTGCACATGCACATCCTTTCCTATTACTCCTTTCCCATTAATTATTAACAATAACAGTCATACAGTAAGCCTTCCATGCATGGAGTCGGTCAGTTTCTTAATTTGTTGACGATCAACTCTTTGGGCAGCATCAACCGCAGCCTCCCAGACACTGTTCAGAGAGGTGTACTGTTTTACTTCACCGTAAATCTACTGATGTCACTCTCACACTGCGGAGTGGTGACAAACTTTCATGTCTAGTGGATGCCTGCAGCTTCCACCTTCCACCTCTCCCTTTGGTCCAGTTAGTCCATGGCCCCACTCATACCGGTAAGGAGGCTGTATTGTGTCATCTCATTGGTTGGCTCCAGGTTTCAACAAATCAGCAATAAGGTTTTTGCAGGCTTGTCATTTGTGCTTGAAATAACCCTTGTAGAACAGAGAAGATGCTTTCTCGGTGTAGACCCCAGGCAGACTGCCCATTTCAGAGATTGCAGATTGGCTACATATAATTATCAAAGGTGGGTAATTATGAGACTGTCCTGCTATATATGGATCTCCTCTCTGGCTCAAGATGGCCGGATGCCTGTCCTGTGAATGCTGCTAATGGCAAGAATACAGCAAAGAAACTGCTGATTGAAGTAGTGTACAAGTATGGAGTACCCAAGGTGATTGAAAGCTACAGATGTACACACTTCACTGGAGAGGTTTTAAAGGAAACCTTGACTGCAATAGGCATTAGTCAAGCATTTCACACGCCATATCAACCACAGAGTAGTGAAAACATGGAAAAGATCAATTAACAATAAAACCAAAGCTTCAAAAAACTATACAGGAAATAAAGTTTTGCTGGCCTGAATGCCTTCCGATACCCCTGTACTCAATACAAACTACCCTCAATAGGAAAACTTCACTGAGTTCCTATGAAGAGCTTTTTGGTCAAGCGCCTAAAACAGAAATGTACTTCCCACAACAGTTACAGATCCTACACTCAGAGATCATATGAGAGACTGTGACTATTAACATAATTCATCATTGTATTTTTTTCTTCAGTCCCGGACCCAAATTCACATAAGCTCTAACCAAGAGATTGAATTGTGACATAGAGACACGTCCGGAGGAGTCTGGAACCCAGATATGATGGCCATTATCATGTGCAGCTAATTGTACCTACGTCTGTTAAGCTTAAAGGTAAGAATACTTGTGTCCACGTCAGCCACTGCAAGAAAGTCACCAATTTAGACATGATCCGAGACCACTGTGATTCGCTATACTGTCACTTTAAGTGCCAAATACTTTGATTGCTAATATCTTCGCAACGGAGAAGTGAAATTAAAAAGAAAAACTTTTATTCTGGTCTGAAGCCATTATTACATCGTGTGTCCAGCTCATCATGAAAAATTTGGTGAAAGGTTCTTTTCAAATGTACCTGCAATAGATTTTCTTTTAGTAAGACTATTAGGCCTCATGCACATGTTTATACAAATACAGTACATGAAAAAATGGTACAGGTGTCATCAGTGTTTTGGATCAGTGTGTCATAGGGTTTAGTCCGTGAGTCCATTTTTTCATCAGTATGTCATCAGTGATTTTCATAGATGGATAAATTAAAAAGCTTCTCCTATCCTTTCCAATGTTAAATATACAGCACATGGATGACACATAGATGCCATCTGTGTTCTGTACGTATTTTTCATGGACCTATAGACTTGTATTTGGCTCTTTTCATTCATGATATCGGAAAAAAACAGACAGGCCTGAGAGTTTTGCATGGACACAAGGTCAATGAAAAAACCTGGAACTGTGAATAGCACCATAGATTATAATAGGTACATGTTCTATCCATGAAAAAAAAAACGATAGCACACATACGTGAAACATGGACATGTGAATAAGACCTTAAAACACTTTTTAAATGCATAGGTGTACATATTTGTTCACTATTTATAGGACTTTTGTCTACTAGATTAGTTAATCAAATGATAATTTACACACGTCAGATGCCCACATGGTATGACTTACCACCACCATTATCACAACAAAAGCTTTCGGGGACTGTTGAGCCTCCACCACCTCCACCAACAGCAGTTGTGGCATTACATGCTCCTGAGCTGACCACAGAAAAATCAGATCTGCCCCCAGAAGATCTTATAGCTGGATGTTGGCTCCACTCTTAATCACCGAGGCCACCACACTCCTACTCTGGTGACATTATCTCCTTGTCACCTCAGTTTGGTTGCCAGATTCCACCACGCAATCATCATTGTTCCTAACTCAGCTCACAGTTGTCTCACTATGGTAAATGTCTTAACCTCCTTGACACCCCTCAAGATTCTCACCTCTACATTTCCTAGAACTCAGAGTGATTATGATTAACTAACATGTCTATCCATGTACCCCATATATCTGGACTGCTACAACCAGTCTTTAAATCAGCCCTGTCTGAGTCTCCGTGTCAGTAACTGTTCTGCAGTGGATCATGAACCTAGTAGTCTGATCTAAATGAAGCCTGAGTCAGGGTCAGTAACCGTTCTGCAAAGGATCCAGAACCTATTAGTCTGAACAGAGCACTAGTCCTCTCCGTGTCTGCAGCTGCAATACTGGGGACTGCCTAGGAGTAGTACCTAGTGCCTACCTGCAGCCTGTAGCATCAGCGTCTCTGCCCCCTGCCAGGCAGAGACGCCGTCCCCCTTACCGTCGCGGTCATGGTCCGGTGTCTTCCGGCCTCCCTGCTGCTGCTGCTGGTGCACGCAGCTTCCCGGGCACTGTGCTTAGGGAGCGGGCACGCGCGCTCCCTCCCTCTTAAAGGGGCCGCGCTCGCCTTCCTAAAAGTCCCCGGCCAATGGCCGGAGGACTTTCCCTATTTAAAGCACCTCCTCCAATATGGAGGTGTCTATGCAAGGTTAGTGCTCTATGTTCTTACTGTTGCTTCAGCCCTCAGGTCCCTCTGTAAGTCAGTCCTGTCCGCCAGTCTGTTCTTCAGTCCAGCCCGCCAGTCTGACTACAATCCAGCCCGATAGTCTGTCTACAATCCAGTCCGCCAGCCGGTCTATGGGCTCTGCCCGCCTGCTTACCTGGAAGGACCTGCCAGTTACCTGCCGTGTCCGCCAGCCTGCTTACCTGGAATCACCTGCCAGTTATCCGTTGTGCCCACCAGCCTGCCTACCCGGAGCACCCGTCTGGCTATCAGCCGAATCAGCCTGCTTATCCGCTGTACCGGTCTGTTCCTGTCATCTGACCCATGGGAGTCACCTGCTCTCATACAAGGTCGGTCCCAGAGTGGCACCTGGTCCCCCTGCTCAGTCCCTCCCTGGTTCACGGAGTCGACTGAGTCGCCGTGCAACCTTGGTCAGGCTGAGTAGGTACTTAGTCATGCCCCTCCTTGCACCGCAGCACCGCAGCACAGAGGTTCCACCACCCGGATCCATAACAGTTTGCACGGACCATGGAACCCAGTGGCCCCCAGGCTCCTTAGCTCTCTGACCTGTACCAGGAGACTATCCTGACCTATCTGCGGAATGTCAATTCCCGCCTGGACACGCTGTCCACCCCATCTGTGTCCACCTCTAGCCGAGTGGCATCCGCTCCGGTGGCACCTCAACCTACTGGCGCTATGGCACCCGACTCTGGACCTCGGCTCTCTGCGTCTCAACCTTTTTGGTGGTGACCCCATCTTATGTTGGGGCTTCCTAAATCAGTGCACGCTGCACTTTGAACTCCTGGCACATCAGTTCCCCTCCGACCGGGCCAAGGTGGCGTTCATCATGTCTCACCTCACCGGGGAGGCATTGGCATGGCTAAACCCTCTGTGGGAGAGAGGGGATCCCCTGGTGTCCGATTTTCTGGCTTTCTTCATTGCCTTCCGGAAGGTCTTCGATGAGCCTGGACAAAAATCTTCTACTGCCTCGTCACTTCTCCGTCTCCACCAAGGGAGTCTCACCGTGGGCCAGTATGCCATACATTTTCGAACCCATCTGAGCTTGCCTGGAACAACGAGGCCCTGGTGTCCACCTTCTGGGAGGGTCTTTCCGGACGGATCAAGGATGAGTTAGCCGGTCGTGACATCCCTACCACCCTGGACAACCTGGTGTCATTAGCTACCCGGATTGACATCCGTTTTCAGGAACGTGCCAAGGAGACTACCTGGGAGAGAAGATTTCCGCGTCTCACTCCTGTATTCCAAAAGCCTGCCTCCCATCCAGCAATTCCCCGGGCATGTTCGTCAGGCGTTTGAATCAAGGGTCAGGTGATGTTGAAAATTATTGCACACACTTCAGGAGATGGGCCTCAGAAGTTAAATGGAATGATTCTGCGCTGAGATGTTTATTTCTTGCTGGTCTGAGTGAAAGGGTTAAGGATTTGCTAATTGCATTCCCTGCACCTGAGACTCTGCAGGAAGCTATGCAGTTAGCTGTTCGTGTGGACAGGAGACTGAGGTCCAGGGTTAATGATGTAAAAACTCCTGTAACTTCAGGTCCTAGTTCCCAGAAAATCTGCTCTGACAGCGGAGAACCAATGGAGGTTGGGGCGATGTCACTCCGTTCTCAGGAAAGAGATCGGAGATTCGCCGAGGGTTTGTGTCTTTATTGTGGTAAAGCTGACCATTTGATTAAGTATTGTGAGCGTCGTTTAAGTAAAGGAAAAAAAGGGTCAGTTACGCCCATATAGCCTGTTTACGCTCTGCAGGAGTGTTTCTTTCTGGGAGTACTACTCTGCAGGGAGATTTGATTGAATTTCAGGTATTTATGGATTGTGGTTCAACACTTAATGTGATTGGGAAAGGGTTTTTGGAAAACTTTAAATTGAAATCCAAACCTTTGTCATCACCTATTTCTGTGGTTGCAATTGATAACACTCCTTTGAAATGTATTACTCACAAGACTGCTGCATTTCCCCTCACTATCAATGGAGGTCACCAAGAAATTTTGGACTTGGTTGTTTTGGATAATTTGCCCTCTCCAGTTGTTCTTGGATTGCCTTGGTTAAGACTGCACAATCCTTTATTGGACTGGTCTACTAATGTGATTAAGTCTTGGAGTCCGAAGTGCTAAGATAAATGTTGTAATGGTCGCATTGCGGCTGTGGAAAAAGGGGAATTACTGGTACCTATTCAAGATTTTTGGAGGTTTTTTTTCGGAGGAGGAGTCGCAAGTTTTACCTCCTCATAGGGATTATGATTGCGCCATTGAGTTTGTTCCGGGTGCTACTCTTCCCAAGAGTCGCTTGTTTAATCTGACTATCCCTGAAAGAAAGGCCTTGGAGGAATACATACAGACTATCCTGGCTGCAGGTCACATTAGACCTTCTAAGTCACCTATGGCAGTTGGATTCTTCTTTGTTAAAAAAAAAAGGACGGCTGTTTACGTCCATGTCTGGATTTTCGTGAAATTAATAAGATTACCGTACGCAATTCCTACCCATTGCCGTTAATTCCTGACTTGTTTAACCAGTTAGTGGGAGCCAAGTGGTTCTCCAAAATTGATCTCCGGGGGCACACAATTTGTTACGTGTGAAGGAGGGTGATGAATGGAAAACTGCTTTCAGCACTCCGGTAGGTCACTTTGAGAATCTGTTGATGCCTTTTGGTCTTACCAATGCACCTGCATTTTTTCAGAACCTTATTAATGACATCCTGAGACCTTTGATTGGTAAGAATGTGGTTGCGTATTTGGATGATATTTTGATTTATTCACCAGATCTAGAGTCCCATTGGCAGAGTGTACGTGAAGTTTTGCAGTTATTGAGTGATAATTCACTCTTTGCTAAGCTGGAGAAATGTGAGTTCGCTGTGCAGAAAATTAGTTTTTTGGGCTACATTGTCTCCAGCGAGGGCTTTGAGATGGACTCTGTGAAGGTTCAGGCTGTGCAGGAATTGCCTAGGCCTATTGGTTTGAAATCTATACAGAGATTTTTGGGTTTTGCCAATTATTACAGGAAATTCATTAAGAATTTTTCTGTAATTGTTAAACCTCTAACCGATCTCACCAGGAAAGGTGTGAATACGGCCCAGTGGACTACTGGGGCCATTGAAGCGTTTGAGTATCTCAAAGAGAGGTTCAGTTCTGCCCCTATCCTTTTGCAGCCTAATGAGACCAAGCCTTTTTTGGTCGAGGTCGATGCTTCATCAGTGGGGGTCGGAGAAGTTTTGTCTCAGGAGAACAAGGGTGGAGTACATCCTTGTGCCTTCTTTTCGAAAAAAATTTCGGAAACCGAATTGAATTATGATGTTGGAAATCGGGAGTTGCTGGCTATTAAACTTGCGTTTCAACACTGGCGTCATTTTTTGGAAGGCGCTAGATTTCCTATTCAGGTTTTCACAGATCATAAGAATTTGATCTATCTGGATGCTGCCAAGCGCTTGAATGCCCGTCAAGCTAGGTGGGCACTTTTTTTCTCTCGGTTTCATTTTTCTGTTACCTATATCCCTGGTACTAAGAATGTTAAACCCGATGCTTTATCTCGCAGCTTCTCTCCTACGGTCTGTGCCGAGGAGGAGGAGAGCATTTTCCAGAAAGGAGTTGTGGTGGCGGCTTTGGACACCGTTTTGGAGAATGGGATTCTGAATGCTCAAGATGATGCTCCATCTAACACTCCCCATGGGAGGTTGCTCGTGCCTAGAGCGTTTAGGAGAGATTTGTTTGTGGAGTGTCATGAATCTCGGTTGGCAGGTCATCCAGGAGTTTTGGAGACTAAGAGACTTATCAGTCGCAGTTTTTGGTGGCCTGGAAGGCAGAAGAAAATCATCAAGTGGGTGCGTCAGTGTACTGTGTGTACTAGGTCAAAGGCTTCACATACTCCTGCTGCGGGGTTGCTTTGCCCTCTGTAGGTTCCTAGTGCGTCTTGGACGCATCTCACTATGGATTTTATTACTGATCTTCCTGTGTCCGAGGGTTTTACTGTCATCTGGGTGGTCGTGGACCGTTTTAGTAAGATGTGTAATTTGGTTCCATTCATTAAGTTGCCCTGCGCCAAGACACTCGCTAAGGTATTTGTTAAGGAGATTGTCAAGCTCCATGGCGTTCCCACGGATATTGTTTCTGATAGAGGACCTCAGTTTGTGGCTCGCTTTAAGCGTGTTTTTTGTGACAGGTTGGGAGTCCATTTGTCATTTTCGTCTGGTTATCATCCGGAGTCGAATGGACAGACTGAAAGAAAGAACCAGGATGTTGAACAGTTTTTGCGTTGTTTTGTGGCGGACAATCAAGAGATGTGGTCTGAGTTTCTGCCTCTCGCAGAATTTGCTCTTAACAATCATACATCCTCCTCTGCTGGGTGTTCTCCTTTGTTTTGTTGTACTGGGAGACATCTGTCTTTTGGTTCGTTCTCCAAATTGGGGTCGGCGGTGCCAGAGGAGGAGAATTTTTCCGGTGATTTGGAGAGAGTTTGGACTAATGTACGTTGTAACCTGCAAGAGGCTAACAAGAAGTCCAAGAAGTATTTTGACAGGAAACGTAAAGAGGTTTTATTTACTGTGGGTGACATCGTTTGGTTGTCCTCGAAGAACCTGCAGTTGAGGATTCCCTCTAAAAAACTGGGTCCTAAGTTTGTGGGTCCATTTAAAGTGCTTCAGGTTGTTAACCCGTCTGCTGTTAGGTGGGATGTCCCTACTTCCTGGAAGATTAATCCTGTGTTTCATGTTTCCTTGTTGAAAAAGGCTGACGTATCTAATAGGGACGCCACTGTCACAGTTCCTCCTGTGGTGGAAGACGGCGAATATGAAATTTCTCGTATTTTGAATTCTAGATGGCATAGAGGGAAATTACAGTATCTTGTCTCCTGGAAGGGTTTCGGTCCCGAAGACAACTCCTGGGTAAGGACGGATGATGTCTCTGCTCCTAGGCTTGTTAAAGCTTTCCACAGGAGGTTTCCTGATAGGCCTGGGCCTGGAGGATCCGGAGGATCCTCATAGAAGAGGGGGTACTGTTAGAACCCTCCTGTTAGTTTTTTCTATCTTGTGTTTTGCGGTCACGTGACCATCTGCCTATATATTCCAGCTCCGCCCTTCTGGCTTTGCTGGACTTCAGTGTTGTTTGACTGTCTTTCTAGCCAGGTGCTTCGGTGCCTATCTCTGTCAGTTCGCTTGGTCCTCTGGGACCTCTAGTACTTTTTGTCAGTTTGTCTTTTGTGCTCTGCAACAACTTCTGTTTAGGAGGTGTCCCATTTTTGTCCCAGTCCTTAGTTCATTTAGGGACCCCTCCCTTAATTCTATAGGTCTTCATTCAGACTAGCCGAGGACTAAGGCGGGTCTGTTCACAAGGAACAGGCAGCCCGCTACATCGTAGGGATTCAGCTTAGTCTTACTGTAGGGACAGCTTTCCCCTATCTTTCCTTAGTACTTGTTGCAGATTATAACAATAACAAGACAAGTGTAGCATTTCAGAGTGCAGCTGTTTTTTTTTAGTTTAATTGACTTTGTCGTCTCAGCTTGCACGTGTTCACACTTGTCTTGTTCTGTTTGTGTTACGGGTGTATCAAGTGTGACAGACAGTCGCTCTGGATCCGGCTGTAGAAGGTCACTGCACTTGGTATTGCAGACGCCTTCTTGATCTTCTCACCTCTGTAGTGTAGTGATATCCTTCTCCCTTTAGGAATCAGCAGCGACCTCCACCTTATGCTGCTAATTGACACACCCTTGCTTGGTAGTTAAAAACTCTCAGTTTCTCCCGGGAGTCACTGATGATAGTTCTTTGTTCCTTTGTCCAGATTTGGAGTACTGGTAGTTGGCTAGTTTCTTCTTGGGTCCATTGGAGGACAGTTGGTGTGATCTCTCTGGTGTCTGCTCAAGCTATATCCCCTTTGTTTGTTTACCTTGTTGTCTTTAGTTATAGTGGGGCCTGACTAGTGCTACCTAGCTCTAGGGACATTCAGGGATTAGGTTTCCTGCTCGGTGATAGGTGCGGAAGCTATTTAGGGGCGATAGGGTAGTCATAACGATATTAGATCTGCCTAGGGGTCTCCAATCCCCCTTTCCCTAGTTGTTGGGCTCCCGTCCCCCTCTTCCCGTCATTGTACACTTGTTCCTTCCCTCACCTTGCGTGACATTATCAACGGCCATACATTAAAAAAACTGACACGTCGTCTTTTTTTTGTGTGTTTTTTTTTTCCTTCTCCCTTGGTTCACGGATCCCGTTGCAATGCTGGCATACCAGGTTCACAAGCTGTCACTGGAGGTGACAGACCTTTGCTCTGAGGTTCAGCAGCAGCAGCGGCTGCAGACTCCTAATGTTGGGGACTCTGCGGGTAGGTCGGTCCAGCTTGAACCCAAAATTGCCCTCCCGGACAGGTTTTCAGGAGGTATGGGCAAGTTTTTTTGTATTCAATGAAGCTTGCATATTATATTTTAAACTTTGTCCTTACTCCTCTGGAGATGAGAAGCAGCGAGTGGGGATTGTGATCTCACTGTTGCAAGGAGATCCTCAATCCTTTCTCTTAGCCACAGGCGCCTGTTTTCCTCCAGTCAGTAGAGGGGTTTTTGGGGCTCTAGCCCTCATCTATGATGATCCTGACTGAATCTACTTGGCTGAGTCCAGGCTGTGTCGCCTTCAGCAGGGGAATCGGTCAGTGGAGACATATAGCTCCAAATTCTGCAGATGGGCAAATGATACCAAATGGAATGACCCGGCTCTTAGAAGCAAATTTTGTCAAGGCTTTACTGAAAGATTGAAAGATGCCTTGGCAGTGTATGAAACCCCGGAGTCCTTGGAGTTGGCCATGTCATTGGCTATATGTGTTGATAGACGCCTGCGGGATAGGTGGGTGAGACCACCTTCTCTGGAGACTTCTTTTCAGGGTAATGCCCCAGGGGGGTTGGAGGTGTGGTCCGGGGTGAAGCAGTACGGGTGGAGGTGGAAGAACCCATGCAGTTAGGGAGTGCCTCTGCATTGTATGTTTACCCTGAGATCCGCAAAAAGAAAGGGCGTGTTTTTTTGTGGAAAAAAGGGACATTTTATTGGGGCCTATCCCTTGATTCCTAAGCAAAAAGAAACTCTATTAACCCTTGGTAGTCTGGAGTTGGATAATCAGGGGGTGTGTTTGTCGTCAACCTGCTGTTCTCGGTTTGTCCTGACAGCAGAGGTGATGCTAGAGAGCAGGACTGAAAAAATGTCTGTGTTTGTAGACAGTGGAGCTGGGGTCAGCCTGGTTGATGCTGAGTTTATGAGAACTCATGGGCTTGATTGCTGTACTTTAGCTAAGCCCATTCCTATTTATGCCATTGACTCAGCGTCACTTTCACGAAAAGCTGACTCAGATTGTACATAATGTGAGACTGAGGGTGGGGACTGTTCATTGTGAGATAATTCCTTGTTATGTCCTGGAGGGTCTTCCCACTCCAATTGTACTGGGTCTACCCTGGTTGGTGAAACATAATCCGATAGTGGATTGGGAATCCAGAGAAATTCTTGAATGGGGAGATTACTGCCATGGGAACTGCTTAACCATTTTTGTCTGGTTTTGAGGACGTATTTTCTAAGAAGGGGTGTCAGGATTTGCCTCCTCATCGTGCATATGACTGTCCTATTAACCTGACCCCTGGAGCTAAACTACCAAAGTCCAGACTGTATAATCTTTCTGGCCCTGAGGGACAAGCCATGAAGGATTTAATTGCAGAGAGTCTGGAGAAGGGACATACCAGACCCTCATCTTCGCCTGTGGCGGTAGGGTTCTCCTTCATGTAGAAGAAAGATGGCGGTCTCCGTAACTGTTTAGATTTCTGGGAATTGAATCAAATTACCATCCGAGATCCATACCCTCTTCCTCTGATTCTAGATTTGTTCAGCCAAGTTGTGAGAGCCAAGGAGTTCTCCAAGTTGGATTTAAGGGGAGCCTGCAATCTGGTTAGAATCAGAGAAGGGGATGAATGGAAAAAGGCATTGAATATCCCTGAGGGGCATTTCGAGAGTCTGGTTATGCCTGACTCTGACCAATGCTCCCAGGGTTTCCAGCATTTCATAAATGATATTTTCCATTATTTGGTAGGCAGGTTTGTGGTGGTCTATCTGGATGATATTTTGGTTTACACACCTGATTTTTAGACACATCGGGGGCATGTTAAACGGGTGCTTCAGATATTAAGGGATAAGAAGCTATATGGCAAACTAGAGAAATGTGTTTTTGCCATCCAGGAGGTGCAGTTTTTGGGGTACCTGTTGTCATCTTCAGGTTTTCGGATGGATCCGGAGAAGATCCGTGCTATCATTGATTGGGACTGTCCTGATAACCTGAAGGCTTTACAGCGTTTTCTGCACTTTATTTATTTTTACCGGAAATTCATCCAAAATTATTCGGGGTCTGATTTTTCTAAATGGTCGAATGCCACCCAGCAGACTTTTCCTTCCCTAAAGAGTAGTTTTGCCCCAGTATCTATACTCACTCAAACCGATATTTCTCAATCTTTTATCATTGAATTTGATGCGTCGGAGGTGGGGATTGAGGCTGTGTTGTCTCAGGGTCCATCCTCTGGTAAATGGTTTCCATGCGTTTTCTTTTCCAAGAAGTTATCTTTGGCTGAGAGAAATTATGACGTGGGTAATAGGGAGCTTTTGGCGATTAAACTGGCATTCGAATAATGGCGACATTGATTGGATGGTGCAGTCCATTCTATTACTGTTATCACGGATCACGGACCATAAGAACTTGTCATATCTTCAATCCGCTAACTAGATGGTCTCTGTTTTTTACATCACAACTCTGTGCTTGAAGGTCATCCAGGTGGTAAGGCAACTGCAGTCCTTCTTTCTCGTCATTTTTGGTGGCGGCGTTGCATCGAGATGTGGTTGAACATGTGTCTGCTTGTAGTGTTTGCGTGCATTCTGAAGAATCACATGGTCGTCCGTCTGATCCGCTTCTTCCACTGCCTATTCCTAGCACGCCATGGACACATTTGTCCATGGATTTTATTAATGCCCTCCGGTATCTGCAGGAAAGACTGTGGTTTTGATGGTTGTAGATAGGTTCATTAAAATAGTTCACTTCCTCACATTACCGGCACTTCCGAATGCCAAGACTCTTGCTCAGATATTTATATATGAGATTGTGAAGCTTCACCGGGTTCCCTACGATGTGGTGTCAGTTCAGCGGGCCCAGTTTGTTTCTAAGTTCTGGAAAGCTTTCTGTACTCGACTGGAGGTCCAGTTGTCCTTTCGCTCTGCCTTCCATCCTCAGTTGAATGGACAGACAGAGCGCATTAATCAAAATTTAGAGACTTATTTCACATGTTTTGTCTCCAAAAACCAGGAAGATTGGGCATCTTACTTACCTTTGGCCGAGTTTGCTATTAATAATCATCGCCAAGAATCTACCGGCAGGTCACCGTTCTTTGGTGCATACAGTTTCTATCCACAGTTTGGTACTTTTAGTGGGGGAGGGCCTTCTGGAGTTTCTGAGGGAGAGCGTTTTTCTTCGTCGCTCTCCTCTGTGTGGCGTGGGGTTCAGAGTAGCTTGAAGATCATGGGAGACAGGTACAAACATATGGCTGACAGGAAACGCTCGCCAGGTCCGGACCTAAGAGTGAATGACTTTGTGTGGTTGTCTACCAGGAATATCAAGTTGAAGGTTCCTTCCTGGAAGCTGGGACCTAGATTTATTGGTCCCTAAAAAATATCCACCGTCATTAACTCAGCAGAGTTTCGTCTTGAGCTACCTCAGGCCCTTAACCCCTTACTTACCGGGGACATATTAGTACGCATATTTGCGTACTGCCCGTTCAGTGAGGGCTGCTGCGCTGAGCCCTCACTGAACGGAGCACATGTCAGCTGATTCTTACAGCTGACATGTGCCCGCAACAGCCGCGGGTGGAATCGCGATCCACCCGCGGCTGTTAACATGTTAAATGCCGCTGTCAATCTCCGACAGCAGCATTTAACGCGCGCTTCCGGGTAGAGCGTCATAAGCCCCGCCCACCGGCGACCTCGTCACGTGATCGCGGGTCGCCGATGGGCGTGCATGACAACCCAGGGTCTGCAGCAGACGCCTGTGGTTGTCATGATCTTGTCGCTATGAGCGCCACCTAGTGGTCGAAGAGGCGATCGGATAGTTGCTGCTTCTAGTCTCCTATGGAGACTATAGAAGCATGCAAAAAGTAAAAAAAATAAGTTTTTAAAAATATAAAAAAAAATAAAAAACTATAAAAGTTTAAATCACCCCCCTTTCGCCCCATTCAAAATAAAATAAATAAAAAAAAAAAAACACATACACATATTTGGTATTGCTGCGTTCAGAATCGCCCGATCTATCAATATAAAAAAAGAATTAATCCGATCGGTAAATGGCGTAACGAGAAAAAAATTCTAAACGCCAGAATTACGTTTTTTGGTCGCCGCAAAATTGCAATAAAATGCAATAACGGGCGATCAAAACATCGGATCTACCCCAAATGTTATCAATAAAAACGTTTGCCCGGTGCGCAAAAAATAAGCCATCAACCAGCCCCAGATCACGAAAAATGGAGACGCTACGGGTCTTAGAAAATGGCGCTATTTTTTTTTTTTTTTTACCAAATTTTGGAATTTTTTTTCACCACTTAAATATAAAAGAACCTATACATGTTTGGTGTCTATGAACTCGCAATGACCTGTAGAATAAGAATGGCAGGTCAGTTTTAGCATTCAGTGAACGTGGTAAAAAAAATAAATAAAAAACAACTGTGGTATTGCACTTTTTTTGCAATTTTACCGCACTTGGAATTTTTTTCCCGTTTTCCCGTACAGGATATGGTAAAACTAGTAATGGCGTTGAAAAGTACAACTCGTCCCGCAAAAAATAAGCCCTCACATGGCCATATTGACCAAAAAATAAAAACGCTATGGCTCTGGGAACAAGGGGAGCAAAAACGAAAATGCAAAAACGGAAAATGCTCCGGGGCTTAAGGGGTTAAGATCCACAATGTGTTTCACAGGTCTCTGCTCAAGAAATATGTAGAACCTCTTGAGTCCTCTCCCCTGTTACCACCCCCAATCATGGTTGATGGTAATTTGGAGTTTAAAATTTCAAGGATTGTGGATTCTCGTCTCTAGCGTCGTTCCTTACAGTACTCGGTGCACAGGAGGGGTTATGGTCCAGAGGAAAGGATGTGGGTTTCGGCATCAGAGGTGAATGCTGGTTCGTTTGTTCCACACCTCTCATCCTGGAAACCTGGTACTGAGTGTCCAGAGGCCACACGGAGAAGGGGGGTACTGTCATGGGGGGTGTATCAAGTGTGACAGTCGCTCTGGATCCGGCTGTAGAAGGTCACTGCAGACGCCTTCTTGATCTTCTCATCTCTGTAGTGTAGTGATATCCTTCTCCCTTTAGGACCCAGCAGTGACCTCCTCCTTCTGCTGCTAATTGACACACCTTTGCTTGGTAGTTAAAAACTCTGTTTCTCCAGAGAGTCGCCAGTGATAGTTCTATGTTCCTCAGTCCAGGCTTGGAGTACTACTAGTTCGCTAGTTTCTTATTGGGTTCCCTTGGAGGACAGTTGGCGTTATCTCTCTTGTGTCTGCTCAAGCTAAGTATATCCCCTCTGTTTGTTTACCTTGATGTCTTTAGTTATAGTGGGGCCTGACTAGTGCTCACCCCGTCCCCTCCCTACCTATGGCCTAGCTCTAGGGACATTCAGGAATAAGGTTTCCTGCTCGGCCATAGGTGCGGAACTTATTTAGGGACAATAGGGTAGTCAGGGTGATATTAGATCTGCCTAGGGGTCTCCACTCCCCCTTTCCCTAGTTGTTGGGCTCCCTTCCCCCTCTTCCCATCATTGTACACTTGTTCCTGGTCAGTCTTTTTGATATTTGTAGTGACGGTAAGCAGGTACATGAGGGAATTATTGCGAAAAAGAAGTACAGCGGAGACATTATAACTGTAGTGGCACATAGGGGGCACTGTTATTGTGTGGGGCACAATAGGAGGGTACTATTCCTCATCAGGGCAAACAAGGGGCACTGTTAATAGCAGTATATTGTTTGAGTAGAGATGGTAGAATGTGAGGAGGGCATTTGAGAATTAGTAAAGTAACAGACTGGTAAATCCTAGATAGTGTATGAATATATGTACATATATACACACACTATGTCGGATTTACCATTACTCGTATGTATCTATGTGTGCGTGTCATGTATTGTTTATGTGTCTATCATGCATTGTGTGTGCAACGTGCATTGTGTGTGTCACATACAATGTGTGTGTGTGTAGTATCCACATTTATAAATAACGGCGGCATGGATAGTTCATAGGTATAAACATGTCAGCAATCACCCAACGAATGAGCAAAATGTTTCTCATTCATCGGTTGATTGGATTGTTTATGTCGGAACAAAAATCATTGTTCTCAGTGGCACATCACCCGATGTATACTGCAGACATGTTGCCGATAACCTGATACTGTATGGGGACAGATTGATCTATTAGTGATCGTTCTGTGCCATTTATTCTTCCTCATTCGGTGTAAAGAGGCCAGGAAACAAGCACCGAGTGACTTCAGTATTGTCGATCGCGCTTGTTTAATGGTCTAAACTCAGAGCATGTAAATGCGACCTAAATGTTTGTGTGTGATGGTGCAATAAATTAGCATTTGGGGCCCCATTTTAAACTTTTGCCCACTGCCCACTTTGTCTAAAAAAAGCCCTGTCTAGAACAGTACTGCTTATCCCTTACATTAGCCACCATTTATCCTTACAAGTGTAAGCAGCACTTAGTACATCCAGTATAAGATAAGTCTCAGTGCCGGCAATGGCGCGGGCTGAATGACGGTTGCTCACCTTTCCTTGATGCTATGTATCATGGGAAAGTGACATAGGCAGGGCAGAGGAGCTTGGGAACTCCCTGTAGGAAACTTCAACTCATACCATGAAGCACAAATTATGAACAAATTACAACAAAAGTTGTCAGGTTCAGTTATGATACGAGCCATCTCTTAATTACTTTGACCTCCTGAATTCAAATCTGACAAGGAAAATTTTTAGTAGGCTTTTGTTTCTATGATATCCTTTATAAGTTTTCCTTTTACTGCTAAATATAATTAATGCATAAAAGTTTCAGTACTTTGAAACATTATTATTTTTGCCAATATTAAGATGCAGAATATTTTGTCATGCGAATTTTCTGATATTTATTTTGCGGAAACTTAATTATTCAAATAACTAAAACATGTCTAAACACTATTACAAATTATAAACAGTTAAAGAAATTGCACTACAAATTTGGTCTTCATTCAGTGACAGCTCTTTTTTGCTTGTCTCTTGTACTCCTTCATCGGATCATCTCTTACAATTGTCCAACAGTAATTTGCAATCATTGATGGATTCCATTTTCTTAGATATAATTTCTCCATAGCTGCAATATCTTGGTGAAATCTCTCATTGCGGATTGCTCCGCATTTGGGTGGAAAAAAGTCTAGATGCGAATGTAAGAAATTAATTTTTAAAGACATGTTACAGCCAAGATCCTTATATGTTTTGAGAACGTTTTACACCAACTCTTCATGGTTACAGAATCTGCTCTTGAGTTTTCCAAAAAATTAGTTACCACTAATGTGAGCTCCTCATCTTGAAGAAGCTTACGAATCTGAGGTCCAATAGAAACTCCTTCCTTTATCTTTGCTTCACTCAATCTTAGATAATTTAATGCTTTTGCATTTTTATCCATTGCCTTTACAAAGTTCCTCATTAGGCTCAACTTGATATGTAATGGTGGTAACAAAATCTTATGTGGGCCAACAAGTGCTGGATGCAGGACATATTTACGCCCTGGCTGAAGAGAAAGGCGAGTCTCTTTTATTGTAGTTATATTCTCTTGCAAGACTATCCCACTCACACAGAAAGCAGCATTTTGTGTATCCACCCTGGAGGCCAAGTAAGAGGTCAATCACCTTTAAGTCATCACAGAGGGGCCACAAATATTGGTCATAATTCAGGCACCTCAACAGCTGTTTCATGTTGTCATAGGTTTCTTTCATGTGGACTACATAACCAACTGGAATTGAATGTAGTGCATTACCATTATGCAGCAAGAAGGCTTTTAGGCTCGTTTTGGACAAATTGATGAAGAGCCTCCATTCTTCTGGATTAAATGCCTGCAAAATCTTCATGGAAAATACAGGAATTGATGCTGATTCTGTGGTCAAACTTACAGAATTCATCCTCACCCACAATTACTTTGAATTTGATAACAACATATATCTACAGGAGACTGGTACAGCGATGGTAAGTAAAATGGCTCCACAGTTCTCAAATCTTTTCATGGCCAAGCTTGAAAGTGTCTTTTTGCCCTCATGTCTCATCAGGCCTCTGGCCTACTATCGTTTCATTGACGATATTTTAATCATCTGGACAGGGTCTGAGCAACAGCTGAAGATGTTCCATGAATACTTTTTTTATAACTGTAATTTTTATTAAAATTTTTCACATATTTTTAGGAAACATAGAACACAGAGAAGTCATTCACATTTTCATATCAGAGAAAACACTTAGGCCTCCAACAGGCCGGCCCATTAGAGATCACTTTAAAGCTTTCAAATTCAAATATCTGATATGACATCCATTTTAAATAACAGTCCATAAAACACAGAGAAAAAAAAAAAACACAGACAACACAGAGAGAAGGAAGGGAAAGGAAGAATGATATAGACAAAAGATCAAGAAACAGTTGGTCATTCACTACACTGCACCCAATAGTAGTCCCATGGGGCCCATACTGTCTCGAACAGGTCCATCTTTGCATTAAGACTTGCGGTCAAGGATTCCATCCGCCTCACATCACAGACCCTAGCGTAGTACTCTTGTCTAGAGGGTGGTGAGTCCCTTTTCCAGCAATCATGCATCTCGCTGCTGTCAACAAGTGGAGGAGCAATTTGGAAGAGTGTTTACCCATTCCCCTAGGGGTCACATTGAGAAGGAAAACAGAGGGCTCCAGAGAAATCTCTGTAAATAGCACCTCCTGAACCAGTTTTCTTATTGTTTCACAAAAAGGAACTATTTTGCTGCAGGACCAGAAAACATGTGTCAGAGAGCCGACAGATGATCCACATCTCCAGCATATACTCGGGACCTGCGGGTTCATTTTATTCAGGACATCCGGCGTGTGGTACCAATGCATTAGAATTTTATATTGGTTCTCCTTGTATAGGGTGCAAATTGATGTCTTAGCTGCTTTAGACCATATTGTCTGCCATGTCTGAGGGGAAAGTTCCATGAACACTTTAATCAATATGATCACACCATCAACCTAACACTCAACTACTCCTTTACTGAAATTAACTTTTTGGACACCATCATCAAGCTACAGAACAATGAAATATAGACATCCTTGTACCGGAAACCAATTGACCGTCCTACATACCTTAAATGGGACAGTTTCCATCCAAAACACATAAAAAACTTTATTGTTTACAGCCAAGCCATCAGATACAATCGATATGTTCCAACCCTATGGATAGAGACAAACACCTTGATGGCCTTAGAAAGACCTTTTTGAATCAGGGTTACCATCCAAGAACAATTGAGAACCAGATTACAAGAGCCAACAGAATATCAAGAAATCATCTCCTACATTACAAAACCAAACAAGAAAACAACCGGGTGCCTCTAGTAGTCATCTACAACCCAAATCTGGAGGTGCTAAGGAGAGCTGCACGTAAACTTCAACCCTTACTACAAAAAGATGCCCGATTACAATCCATATTTCCATACCCCCCCAATTCAGTGTTTCAGGCAGCCCCCAAATCTAAGAAGCATCATTGTCAGAAGCTCCCTGTCATCTCCACCAGCTACAGGTACCTTTCCTAGCAACAAGAAAAAATGTAAAACCTGTCCGTTTATGACGACCACAGACAAGATAAAGATTCCCAATTCACATCAGGTGCCATTCCCAGGTACTTTCAGCTGTATCACTTCTAACGTAGTGTACTTAATTATATGTACCAAATGTCCAGCTGGGGGTCTTTATGTAGGGGAGACAGGGCAAAAACTTAGGACAAGGATGAATCATCATCGCCACACAATAAAAGAAAAAAGAATAGATCTACCTGTAGCCAAGCATTTTTGTTCACCTGATCACAGCATAAAAGTCATGAAATTACTGGTATTAAAAAGTAATTTCAAATCTCAAAGAGAAAGAATAATCTCAGAATATAAACTGATGATGACCTTTGACACTTTCAGAGCAGAAATGAATGTGTCGCATGGATTTATGTCATTCTATATCAACTAAGGAATGTGCCCCTCAGACTTGTGAGGCCATCATAACACTGGACCTAGTCACAGGACAATAAAACCTTCACACTCCTTATCTATTAACTGCTAAAATATTTATAGCCAGAACTGTTTATCTCTTCCCTAATAACTCTGCTTTCCATCACCTGTCTTATCTATTGCATTATTTTTGTGTCTTATTGTGTATAAATATGTGACTCTTCAGATTTTGTGTTATACAAGCCTGATGAAGAGACCTGCGTAGTCTCGAAAGCTTGCAATTTACCATCTTTTCAGTTAGCTATTAAAAGGCATCAACCACTGAGGACTCTCAAATCTAAATATTTTTCTATATACTGGCTAACACGGTACAAGAATATATATTTTCCCTATATCATCGATGATGATGCAGTGACTTATACGCCTGTGGCACTTGGAGAAGTAAATTATTTAAATAAAACAATTTTTGACAGTATCGCTTGCACTTCTAGGACTTTAAAGAAAAAGAGTGGCTGAGAACATATCAGAGGCTTAAACGAATAACAGAGAGTATAAACCAAGGGGTTACAATGCATTAATGAATAAATTACGTGTAGACTCTTGTGTTTCTGCTTGAGGCTTGAGGCTCAAAAGGCTGCCTCGGACAGACTTGGCACAAGCCGCTCCATCTGGCAGACTCCAGAGAAATCCCAATACCCTTTAACCTCTGTGCAGGGATCTGGTTTTAAAATAGGACCCAGTGGAATGCTACCATGGAAGACCTGCTGTCCAGAGGTAGGAAAGGTCACCAAGAAGGGTCAGAGATGAGAGGTCATGTCAAGGACAAAATCAGGATCTGTAAGAAAATTCAGAAACAAGCCGGGGTCAATACAGGAGTATACTAAACAAACAGGGAGAAGATGCACACCTAGCCAAGGAAATACTAAGCTATATCAGTCAGTTTCCAGCAGCAACCTTGAAGCCTAAGTAGGGTGTGGTGCTGGCTGGAGCATGGAGCTGATAACTTCAGCTGGACAGCATACAGACCCATACTGCCAGACCGGACGGTACTACAGGTCCCAACCACTCTAACCTTAGTGGCTGGACAGAGCCCACCATCCAGAGGTTCTGGTTCTGACAACTCTATCACCAGCACCGCCTGTAGAGTGACTACGGCAGCAGCAGAAGTAGTAGGAGCAGGTCCCGGTGGAGATGTGACACTCTGTATGAACAAACCCTAAAAAATTTACCACAGGATCTGTGAGGATGTAGAGCCCTGAATACACCGAGGCACCTAATCATGTGACCAGTGACTCCTCCCCACCATGTGACTGATCACATGACTGTGACATCACCACAGGTCCTGTAAGCACAGAGCAGCCATATATCCAGTGTGCGGCTCTGCAGGTGGAGGTATGTGGAGATTCCCCATTACTATTAACCCCCTCAGTGCTGAGCCTGTGATAAATCCCTGTATGTGACTATAATGTGATTGTGTGTTATACCGGGGGCAGGACGGGGCCATGACTGGATGTAGTGATCATGTGAAGCCGGTAACAGCTCCGGAGATTTCTTACATGGGATCTTTATGATGTTACATCGTCATCTTCTCCCCATTCAGGTCCCTACAATATCGGATCCTCTCAGTGGAGATCTTCTATATAAGAGAATTTTCCTGATTGACCCATCAAGGATGGATAGGGACAGGGACAAGATGGTGGAGAGGATATTACACCTCACCCTAGAGATCCTCTTCCGGCTTACTGGAGAGGTGAGAGATTCTGATGACGTCACATTACATCATTCTTATCTATGGGAATAACAGATGGACAGAACTGGAGAGGTGAGGACTCTGGAAATGTCTGTAGTGAGATTTATTAATGTGTCTCTCCATAACCAGGATTACACAGTAGTGAAGAAGACCTCTAGTGAGCGCTGTCAGGACCCTGTGTCTGAGGGATGGGGAAGACCCCTGAGCCCAATCACGGGACCTCCACCTCACCCCCTGATATATGAGGACATCAATGACCAGAAGATTCTAGAACTCACCTACAAGATGATTGAGCTGCTGACTGGAGAGGTGACACTGCTGGGAATGCTGGGACATTATACAGTAACGCTATGAAGGGATCAGGGGGTGACGATATCATTGTATGTGTCAGGTTCCTATAAGGTGTCAGGATGTCACCGTCTATTTCTCCATGGAGGAGTGGGAGTATTTAGAAGGACACAAAGATCTGTACAAGGACGTCATGATGGAGGTTCCCCAGGCCCTCACATCACCAGGTAATAGACAGGACTAAATACACACGGCCTATAATTATCTGTATGTAAACAATGAATTCAGTCCCTGTGTGTCTTTCCTCCAGTTCCATCCAGTAAGAAGACAGCACCAGAGAGATGTCCCCGTCCTCTTCTCCCACAGGACTGTAAGCAAGAAGATCCCAATGTTCCTCAGGATCATCAGGTACATGGAGAGAAGGTGTCATGAAATCTCCCCTATTATGTGTAAAAGACTGTGAAGGTCTTGTGTTCAGTCTTGTTTTATCCACCAATATAAGCAGCGGCGTAACTAAAGTCTGATGGGCCCCCTCCCCACCCTGATGATATATATATATATATATATATATATATATATATATATATATATGTATATATATATATATATATATAATCTGGTGATGTATTTATGTACTGATAATCATTCTGATGATGCATTCATATAATGATTATGGTTCTGGTGCTGTGTTCATGTAGTGATGATGGTTCTGGTGCTGTTCTTATGACTGATGATGGTTCTGGCACTGTTTTTGTGTACTGATGATGGTTCTGACTCTGTATTCATGTTCTGATGGTGGTTCTGCTGCTGTATTCCTGTATTGATGATCATTCTGGTGGTGTATTCATGTAAGGATGATGGCTTTTGTGCTGTGCTCTTGTACTGATGTTGGTTAGGGTGGTGTATCCATGTGCTAATTGTGGTTCTGGTGCTGTATTCAAGTAATGATGGTGGTTCTGGCACTGAATTCATGTACTGATTATGGTTCTGGCATTGTACTCATGCACTGATTGTGATTCTGATGCTGTATTCATGTAATGATTATGGTTCCGGTGCTGTATTCATGACTAATGATGGTTCTGGCTCTGTATTCATGTTCTGGTGGTGGTTGTGGTGATGAATGCATGTCCTGAGGGTGCTTCTCATTGTAAATTAATGTTGATGTAATAATCTTTAATTTATTGATACGTGATCATAACAGGGCCAGTGTGCTGTTGATTGACCACATGGACAAGATCATAACAGGGCCAGTGTGCTGTTGATTGACCACATGGACAACACAAAGATTGAAAGTACACTTTATATAGCTGCCAGCCAACAGCTATCTCGCCCGACTTTCACCCTATCACCATTGAACATCATTATCTCAACTGACGTCATCAGTTAGAGGCATCGATACACATTAAACTGTCAGAGAAACCCATTGGGATCAGAGGGTCATTAGTCTAATGTGTATGGAGGATTTAACTACTTATTACAGGTTATGTGCACCCTAAGGGTATGTGTACCTGATGTTTTTTAGACGACTGCAAACACAGCAAATTTATCAAGCAGAAGATGCTTCAGGAAATGTTGGCATCTTTTGTCTTCAAGCTTCTTTTTTGCATCTTTCAGTTGTTTTCCTGATATATATTGGCCACTGTTTTTTTATTCAAAAATTGTATTGAATAAACTAGACAGGGGTTTCCAAGTGAAAGCCACCTAAAGAATGGTGCAGTCACTTCTTTTAACCACTTTAACTCCATTTAGCATATATTTACCACTCTGTAACCTGCCTGAAAATACTTTGTGCTCACATACCCGTAGGATAAAAAACATCGGCGTACCTGCAGCATTTTAGAAGCAGAAGACGCTTTAGGAAAATGCAGATGGTGTTTACCCTGAAGTGTCTTTTCTGATATCTTAGGTCGTTTAATGCAGCTTTTTTTCCTCCGTTTTTGTCTTGTTTTTTTCTATTCCATATATAACAGGGTGGTGGAATCTGCCAGAAGAATAAATCTGTAACTTCTGTTAGCTGCTTCACAACTTTTGAAACTTGATGCAGTTAAAAGAAATCACAAAAGACTTATGTTGTTTTGACATTGCAATGCATATGTTCATTATTTTTCAGGTGATTTCCAGGCGGAATCAGCCTGAAAAGGAAGTTGTGTGCAGATACCCATAGTTTGACTTACCAGTACGGGGCATGACCACTTAAAGCGTAGGGCAGAATGAAATCCATTTTTGGTTGTGTGAGTGAAATCAACTCTCCTCTATGCCTTTTGAACTCCAAATAACAAGCACTCGGGGAATCAATACAGCACAACCATGGTGCACTAAGCAGGATTTCTGCTTATTAATGGACAGCTGTAGTTTAATTAGTGTCACAAACAAAGTAAATTTCCCACCGAAAGAAGTAGCTGGTAGGAATTTATGGGTGTGAACAGAAATCTGAAACTTCTCTGCCCAGCAGTGTTATTTCATCATCATGAACCAAGTGTTATGAGACAAGATGGATACACAGAGACAATATGGGGTATGTTCTTACACATTTCCCCACTTTTGTGACCTATTATGGGTATTTCAAGAGATACGTAGGCATGCTTCACATCAGTTCCCTACATGGACACCCATAATTATATCACACATCATCAACTACCTTCTGACAGAACTGTAGTTTTTCTTAGAGGCCTTACATCCATGTTCTGCTAGGAATTACAAAAGGAAGGTAGATGACTCGTGAAGTGAGGTTTGATCATGACATCAAAGCAATAAATCATCTCCATACTGAAGCAACACAATCTTTGGATATGGAGAATTCAATTTTTGCAAAATAGAGGACATTGCAACAGTATACATTGTCTGTGATTTTTGAAGTATTTAGGTAGAGATATATAATAATAATTACATAGCAAAAGTAAATTGGGAGTTTGCAGCCAGTTCTTGGGTGGATGGAAAGAAAAATTTACAATAAAGAAATGTTATCATTAGACCCCTTTAAGAAAGTATGCAAATGTACAGTCACTTGGAAATAGATATGTAGTAAATTAGTGCCTCCCAATTTACTAGGCTATGGCTATGTAACTTACCATGCAAATAGACAGCGTGTCTGAAACTCTTAACACGTCAGGATGACAATCAGAATGTCAGATATTAAAAGTAAAACACTCCTGTAGTTTGCGTGCTAAATAGGCATAATTAAAAAAAAATAATGTTCCTGTTTCAATTGGGATTTGAAATCTGACACTGTAGTTTCAGAGACTGATGCCTTACCATTGAGCTATCCAGTCAAGTTATAGTAACTGGCAGATTTTCTTGTCTTATGAGATCAACCATGAAAATACTAAGGGTGACTAAAAGTCATTGTGATTCTGAATCTGATGTTTGAAGAAAGTCACACATCAGACTCACACATCAGAATCAAACATCATTTGAATTTGGCTTGGAGGAGGTATTTCTGAAAGTCCCAATCAATTTCAAACAGGTTTGCACAGAAAATGATATAACCAAATAGAACTCCTAGGTTTCACCACCTGAGTTTATAGCTCAGTGATTAGTGCACCAGCTTTTGGACACAGAATTTTGGGTTCAAGTCCCATCAGAGAACAGTGACTTTTTTTAAATTATTATTACAGTTGTAAAAGTCACTTATCGAAGTCACTTGTCAGGATCATTTGTCAGGATCACTTGTCAGGAGCACTTGTCAGAATCACTTGTCAGACAGGATATTTAGCCTCAAACTGACATCATTCTGATGTTTGATTTTGATATCTGATCATTTCCTAAAATGGACATTGTACCTAGGAGCCTGAATCAATTCCTGCTCCTCCTCTTTAGGGAATTTCAATAGGTCTATTGAATCCTTCCCTTTCCACTCAGGATGCACTTTAAGAGTCCCTCCCTAATATTTTTTTTTTTTTACTAAAAAGCAGTTCACAGGTCTATCCAAATCGTCTATGAACAGGCAAAATATTTCTCCACCTTCTCATCTTTCTCCTGAGTTATGCCATTAAGTTTATGGATAGTTCCATCTGCTTTGTCAGAGCCCAACGCTGCAGGACTTTATTGTACTCTACTGCTAATGTCTTCAAATACTCAGTCCTATATCTGATAATCAGATATTCTTGACTGTCCTGTTTCTTGCTTATTTGTATCTACCAAAGCCTCAAGGTCTTTCCATGTATAGTTATATGTAATGTTTATCAGTTGGACCTGTCTGAAGAAAAGAACAGGCTTCTTGTCTGGGTCAGGAAGATGTTTTAGCATAGCTAACTTAGGTGTGCTCTCCATCAGCCCCACCTACTTCATTACTTTCGTCCTCCTCCCCTCTCCATGTCGATAAATTAGGCAGGTGGAAGATTTTCTTCTCTAGATACTACATACATTTTAGTCACCACAGGCATTCGGGGCATTGAGTTTAGGTCTGCATACCCGAGAAGTTGAAAAACTGTCTCTCTATCCTGTATTTTGTATGTCCACCTTCCCAGTCTTTTATAGGGAGGAGGTAGGGATGGTTCTGTCTGTCCAGTTTTGTCAGTCTGTCCAGTCCATTGTCAAAATATTCATACAACACTCTATCACCCATAGTGGTTTCTCTACATTCCCCCCTCTAATTACTTCCTCATTCACATTCTTTCACTGCTCAGCTTTAGACTATTGTCTTGTAACCAACCACGCTGCTCTCTCATGATCACTTGCTACTGAGACATATTCACACACCCCTATGGTTGGTATTTCAGTCTTTTCAACATCCTCTAACAATATGTAATGGCATTTTTGCCTTCATTTTCTCTAACCACTTTCATTTCTGTCTTCTCTTTGGGATTCTGTATCCATCTACTAAGGCAAGTTTCCATACTTGCCCCCCCCCAAAAAAAAACACCTCAGGAAAACGCTTTTGAAGCTTTTATCACAATGACGGCACATTTTTCTTTTGTGTAGGATGGCAGCAAGCCACTTTTAAATCCTACACTCGTGTGTAGTTTGGCACCAAGCCACGTTCATACCCTAAACTCGCGTGTAGGTAGGCAACAAACCACTTTCGAACCCTACATAATATGAACTCCAGTAAACCGACTATACGATACCCCTTATGTTAAGATGTTCCTTCTTTACAGCCAAATAAAACAAAGAAACACTAGTAATCCTCCAAGTATAAACAACACTATAATTCACATTTTACACCAATCCCAACACATGCACACAGTTTAAAAATTAGATATAAAATAGATATCTCTTCCGTTCTAGAACCAGACTATTTAATGCAAAATAACTTGCCGGAATGGAGGAGGACCACGCTCACTGTGAAAATGAAGCAAAAATGTAAGAATATGGTTCTTACCTTCTGCTGCAGATTTTTAGATATATTTTTCCTGGTGGTAAAATGCGTGACTGGTCCTTGTTCTGGTGCCACATTTTTGTGAGTGAAATCAACTATCCTCTATGCCTTTTGAACCACTAATAAGATGTGTTTTACAAGTGCTTGGGAAATCAGTACAATACAATCTTAACATAGTGGACTAAGCAAGATTTCTGCTTTATTAATGGACAGCTCAAGTTTAAATAGTGTCACAAACAAAGAAAACTTCCTGTTTAAAGATGTAGTCAATAGGAATTTATGGGAGTGAAGAGAAATGTGAAATTGCTCAGTGTTATTTGATCAAACCAAGAGTTATGGGAAAAGATGGTGTCAGGGCGACACCGGTGGGATCATACAATATCCCACCGCTGCCACCAATTTGTCAGGGATTCAGCACACACACGATCCCGATTACTCACTACGTAGTTATCGGCAAGCGAGCAGTGAGCATATGGCGTACACATCTCCGAATTCCAACGCATGGAATATGTGTATATGCCCCCATACGATCACTGGTACCTTCACGATAACCCAATTAAGATTATTCGCTGCCACCACCAATCAGTTTTAAATATTCAATAGAGGCCTGATTGGACACCTGCTTTCTGGTAGCTTATATGGCTTTGGGGGAGGAACGATTACAGAACAGAAGTAACAGAACTATTACATTTTGTATTTAATCCAAAGTGAGGCAGTGTTTATGAAAAAATATACATATTTATATAGATTTTACAAAGGGGGACAAAACAATACAGCATATACAGCTACACAAAATAAAAAGGGATTAATAGAAGAACTTACTAGACCGATCGTAGAGACGATTCAGTTTAGCTGGAGGGAAGAGCTCCAATGGACTGTTGTGGAACGGGACCACAGCTTACACAAATATGTATCTCCCAGCATGAGTATAGACCCATATTCAACTTGATCTTTTCTGCTGAAGGGGGCCCTGCCCACACACTCCCATGTGATGACCTCACGTGGGCTGTTTTCCATCCCTCATGGTCTTATTAAATCTCTAATTTCTGAGATAACTCCTTGCTGGTTGATCACAGAAGTTAGCAAGTGATGTCATCTTTTTTATTGCGAATTTACCTTTACTTAGAGACCACACATGACATGACTGCTGTCCGTTATTTTTGTGTTCTTGTGTTACAGCTCACCGGGAGGGCTCACAGATACGGAAAAATATGCCTACTGTTCCTTAGCTAGCCCCGCTGCTAAAAATATGTGTCCTATCACAATCAGAATTATAGAACTTTCAATATTGCATATTTCATGTTGGTGCCTACGAGTCTGCCTGATGTCTGGTGATTAAAGGAGTGTGCAAATGAGAATGACCCAGCTATTGTACGGAGTGTGATAGTTTCCCTTTGAAGCCTTAACAAGATATTTCCTGTCCCTTTCAGTTCTCTGGCCCATATGTTCAAAGGTGTCTATTCGTCACCCATGTCTCTCCATTTGGTATGGTAACTAGCCTGGATAATTGAGTTTGCCACTTCTTGTGTGTACTGCCATTTGCATAGAGACAGATCCTTAGATTGCTAGCTCTTGTCTATTGCAAATGGTATAGGGGAGGGGAATTTCAGAGGGAGAGAGAGATTTGTAATATTTTTTAATATTTTCTGACAGATGGATACACTGAGACAATATGAAGTATGTTCTCTCACAGTCGCCATGTTCATTTACTTTATTTAAATCATTTCACATGAGTTCTTCATCTGTTTCTGACTTTTACAATATTTATTTCAGGGTATAGATCTGACCCATATTAATACTGCAGAGACATATGTGAGGGGCAATGAGTGGTTTAAAGAGGAGATTCCCACGTATGACTACCCAGGTGAGTAGTGACCACTAAATGCAGAGAAGTCACAGATTCTTCTCAGTCACTGGATGGTGTAATTGTGTATTGATTTTTTTAGGGTTTGTTCACAAAGAGTTTGTTTATCTGGACTTTACGCCTAAAGATTTAATTGCAAAAAAAAGCAAACACCTTTTCACACGATTTTGTATGGTTGCCTCATCTGATTTCTGTCTATCACCGAACACTGTGCTTTGTGAATGTTTCTAAATTTAGTCAGTGTTTGGGATTCTCACTCAGGACCCCTGATATGGAAGGCAGAAACATTACTAGTGAGCCACAGGCTGCACTGCTATGTACACAATACATTTCTCAGCCTGAAAACCTCAGTAATATTCTTCTTGACAAGCACAATATTCCAGTATATAAATGGAGCGATTGCATTTAAAACGGTAGAAAAACTCATCATGCAGAACTTAGTTTTCCATTCTTAAAAAGGACACATATCGGAACCCAGACGGACCCCATAATAAATGGGATCACTCTGATTCTGATTGCATAGGTTGTACAACAGATACGTTTTAAACATGAATCCTTGCTTATTCCTATAATGGAACAGAAAAAAGAAAACTCCCAAACAAAAGTGTGAACACAGCTTGAGGCCTCCTTCCACCTTTTGCCATATAAAACAAGTATGTGAAAAAACAGTACTGGTGTTATCAGTGTTTTCCATCAGTGTGTCATCCGTGTGTTCATTTTTACCATCAGTGTTTTTCCAATATGGATAAAAGAAGTAAATTACAAAAGTTTATCCTATACTTTGCAATCCTAAAAACGGATGTCATCCGTGTGCGGTAAGTATTTTTCACATACCCATAGACTTACTTTGGCCCTTGTCATCCGTGATGCCAGAAAAAGCAGTCATGTCTCCATGTGTATAGCATGGACACATGGTTCGTGAAAAAACACAGACATGTGCATAGCACCATAGGTTATAATGGGTAAGAGTAATATCCTTGAAATAAAACAGATATCACACATACTGGAAAAATGGACGTGTGAAGGAGACCCGAGGCTGTCAGCCAAAAGAAAGAGGAGTCTGTTTTTAATTTGATATGTAGAGTAAACTTTCCCATACTGTGAATGGGTGTCACGGGTGTGTCAGAGGTGACAGAGAGTCGCCCTGCAGTTGGTTGTAGGAGATCTCTATGGTTGGGATTACAGACATCTTCTTAGAGGCTATCTCTAGGACCCAGCAGCTACCTTTCTCTAATTAACACCCTGCCTGGGTGTATAAATACCTGCTGTGTTTCAGAGGGAGTTGCTGGCGATATTGATTACTACTTGTGAAGGCTTAGCAAGATCAGTACTTCGTCATCTCTGGAGCTTGAGGACGTATACACATTTGTCTGGAGTCGTCTAAAGCTAAGCCCTTTCCCCCTGTTTGTGTACCCTTGTTGTCTATAGTGTTTAGTGGAGATCAACTAGTGCTCATCTCCTTCCTTCCCTAGCCATAGCCATATGCCAGGGAAATACAGGGCGAGGCACGCTTGCGGCGATTGGTGCAAAGCCAATACAGGGACGTTAGGGGAGACAGGGTGATGCTAGATCAACCTAGGAGGTCTCCACTTTCCCCCTTTCCCTAGAGTCTGGGCTCCCTTTCCCTCTTCCCTTTGTGTTTCACTAAGTCTTTCCCACACATGGCGTGACATTGGGTCTGTGAAAAAAATTGGTAACACTCAGATGTCATCCATGTTGTCATTGGAGTGCTGTTCATTCTTTGTAGTTTAGAGAGGTTTAGACAAATAAAAAAAAACTGAATGACACACAGATTGGGAAAACGGACGCAGGGACCAAGAATAGACCCAATATATTTAAATATAATTTTTTTTTAACTTCTAAACACAAAAAATTGATGTTTGATTGAGGCCTAAATCTATATTCACATTCTGAAGTGCATGCGGTTTGGGGGATTACATCTTTTTACACGAAAATTATATGCAAACGTGCTCCTGACATGCCCATCGAACTATTAAAGGGGTGATCCAAAGGCAAAATAATTTTCCTCCTAACTACCATATTTTTCGGACCATAAGACGCACTTTTTTCCTCCAAAATTTTGGAGGAAAATGGGGGGTGCGTCTTATGGTCCGAATGTTGGGGGGGGGGTGTATATTTATGTATGGTGTGGGGGGAGCGGTATCGGTGGAGGAGCAGGGCACAGGAGGCAGCAGCCGCCCGCTGCAGCCTACACTGTCCCCGCTGCTAAAGAAAATGAATATTCACTGGGGAGCACTGAATATTCATGCACCTTAATAGCTGTATACAGTGTAGCTGCGCTGCGGCTGCTGCCGGCTATCTCCTGTGCCCGCTGTTAAAGGCATGAATATTCAACCTCTCTCCACGCCCATGGGCGTGGGGAGGGGGTGAATATTCATGCCCTTTAATGAGCTGGCACAGGAGATAGCTGGCAGCAGCCGCAGCGCGGCTCCGCTGTGTGCCGGCTATGAAGGAGAGTGAAGTCACTGCTCCCCGCGCACACAGACCCGGCGTGGGGAGCAGTGACTTCCGGCAGCTGATCTCTCCTTGTGAGCCGCGCATGGCAGTGACGTCATGCGCAGCTCACATGGAGAGATCAGTGCAGGCAGACCGGACGCAGCGCTGGAGGAGAGAGAAGAAAGGTGAGTATGAGTGTTTATTTTTTTTTAATGTGCAGCCTGATGGGGATTAGGGGTGCCATGCATACCAGGACAGGGATGAGGAGTGCCATGCATACCAGGACAAGGATTAGGGGTGCCATGCATACCAGTACAGGGATTAGGGGTGCCAAGCATACCAGGACAGGGATGAGGGGTGCCATGCATACCAGGATAGGGATGATGGGTGCCATACATACCAGGACAGGGATGAGGGGTGCCAAGCAAATAAGGACAGGGATGATGGGTGCCATGCATATCAGGATAGGTATGAGGGGTGCCATGCATACCAGGATAAGGATGAGGGGTGCCATGCATACCAGGATGGAGGGATGCCAGGCATACCAGGATGGGGATGGGGACCACATATAAAAGGAAGGGGGGCGGCATATATACCAGGATGGGGGATATTGTCAGAATTGGGGGACATTACCCTATACCAGTGTCAGCAGAAGACCCCCTCCCTCTTAAAAGTGCATCATGACCACATTTTTTGCTTACATTTTTATTTTTTTATTTTCCTCCTCTAAAACCTAGGTGCGTCTTATGGTCCGGTGTGTCTTATAGTCCGAAAAATACGGTACCTATTTGTTGCCATAATCTAAGCTATTTTCTAATATACATGTATTAAAAATTCACTACCGTTCCCTAACTGCATTATCTATTAGTCTATTTTTTTTACTTTCTGTCTGATGACAATTAATTTGAGAGCCCCCAGTGCATCCTGGGATATTCAAAAGAAGCGTCATCAGCGACGCTCATTTCAGGGGCTGGTCCCTGCTCTGTCCCCTGTCTGCTGCCGGCTTATTACTGTGCACAGGAGATGGAGACAGCGCCCCGTTGACAGGTGACCAAGCAGGGACAGCCCCTGGAATGAGCGTCACTGATGATGCTTTGTTTCAGGGAGGGGGCAGAGGCTGTGACCTCAACCTCTGCCCAGAGCTCTGATGATACTTTATTTGAGTATCCCAAGATGCACTGGGGGCTCTCAAACGAATCATCAAAAGAGAGGAAGTAAAAAAAAATAGACAAAGAGATAGTACAGTTAGGGAACGGGAATTTTTAAAGCAAGTAAGAAAATAGCTTAGATTATGGCATCAGATAGGGAGTTAGGAGGAAAATGATTTTCCCTTCGGATCACCCCTTTAAGGGGATGCCCATGTTAGGTCTTTGGGGCTATTTTTTTTTTTATTGTCCTGTTTCAAGAGCCATGGTATTTTTATTTATTAGCTAACTTTTATTAACTCTTAATAGCGAGATAAAAAACAGCAATTCTGTTGTTTTTTGATGTTTTCAATTTTCTGCTATTCACGTGCTGCACATATAAGGTGTTACCTTTATTCTGTGGGTCCGCACAATTTAAATAGTTTTATTTGTTTCACTACTTTCGTACAATACAATAAATGCAAAAAAAACTATTGTTTTTGTGTCGTCGTATTCTGCAAGCCAGATGGTTTACACTTTTTCGTCAACAGAAATGTACTGTATGACGGCTTATATTTTGTGGGAGAAGCTGTATTTTTCAAGTGATGCCATTTTCTGGTAAATATGACATTTTGATTATGTTATATTACAATGTTTTTATAGATGGAATGTAGAAAAGAAACAGAAATTCTAAAATTGTTTCTTCAGCAGGATAAGTTGTAGTTTTCACTGGTGCCATTTCTGGGTACCGACAACTTTTTGATAACTTTTTATTTCAATTTTTGTAAGACTGTGTTAGCAAAATCTAATAGTTCTTTTGTTTTCTGTATTTCTTATTCTTATGATGTTCACCGTGGAGCATTTATAACAATATCATTTTAAAGTACAAGTCAATTGCATCACTTGTGCATCAGATTTGAAAATCAATTCTGTTTACCTTCTTTTCTAAGCAAGTTATTCCTTGTGAACCATCAGGCACCATTTTTTTTTTCAATGGCACAGAACTCCATCATGTGACTATATATTAACAGCTGATCACCGGTTGTGAAAGGAGAGGATGATAGACAGTATGTGGGTGAGGTTATGGTAAACAATCTTAGAAAGTTGAGAAGGGAGGAGCTGAGCTTGCTTTGTGCTAGTTCATGGGAAATCAAAACACACCATGTGACCAACACTGGGGAAACACCCCTGGATGGAAAATGTATAAACATAAAAGAGGTGAAAAAACAGCTATGAGGGTTTCTGATAAAAAGGAAAGTTTAATGCTAAAAACAGATAAGAGCAACTTGATTAACAACAGAAACTTAGTCACGTGTAGTTACTGATTGTTTATGTGCTCAAAGGTGTCCTACCTGATGTATATACAGCAGCCTCAGTGTCTCCTCTGTGATGTACACGGCAGGCTCTGTGTCTCATGAGACATACATACAGCAGTCTCACTGTATCCTATGTGATGTAAACATCTGTTTTGGTATCTCCTATGTGATGTATATGGCACTCTGTGTCTCCTATGTGATGTATACTGCAGACGTCCCACTGCTTGAGTTCTATAAATGTAACATGAGCAGTGATTAATTTCTCACTGTGAGGAAACATGCAGTGTAATATATATCTGTGTTCGGTACAACTTTCTGCTGTGAATTCTTTACAAAACTTATGAAAAAGAGTTGACTGTCCTCCACACTGTCTCAAACCTGGAAAAGCAGTTATGAGTAGCAACATCATTAATACCATCTAACATAACAGCCTCACCAAAGAGAAGCAGTTGTAGGTATTACATTAGGGGTGAGTTAAGTAAATGTTTGACCAAATATAGCAGAATAAATTTCAAGTTGATAGTTTTGCATGGCCCCCGAATGATGGCATAAATATCCACATGGGTCTTGGCAGAAAAAAATGTTCGCTGCCCCTGATATAACTGGTAATGATGGGTGACAAGAAAAGTGAATCATGAACCTAAGGAGAAGACGAAATTAACAGAGAAGTGAAAAGTTTAAAAGGCACAACCTGGAGGCCTAACGTCATAATCTAATCGTCCTAAGTTTGTGGTCTACTTTCTTAGTCAATTTATTTGTATTACAATTTGCATGAAAATACATGATATTAATATGATTTCATTGCAGTGTTATTGAAAAATAATAAAATCACTTTTATTCTTGGCAGATGAGTGTACCAGGAGCTCAGAAGGACATCTGATATTTTCAGATTTTGCAGCAGATGATCATGGTATTACACCAGATACATATGAAGAACATACCATTATGTCAGATATACCTCAAGCCCTTCTCAGAAAGAATCTTTCATCTGATCAGTTTCAACAGGTCCTTTCTCCTGCTTCATCAGTGACCGATATGCAAAACAAAAGTCAGAAATGGACCGTTGAACATGAACTAGCTCTTAAAGAAGAGAAACCATTTTTATGCTCAGAATGTGGGAAATGTTTTATACAGCAATCAGAGCTTGTTGTACATCAGACAGATCACACACAGGAGAAGCCATATTCATGTTCGGAATGTGGGAAATGTTTTAATAAGAAATCACATCTCGATACACATCAGAGAATTCACACAGGGGAGAAGCCATATTCATGTTCAGAATGTGGAAAACGTTATAATGAGAAATCCAAACTTGTTATACATCAGAGAATTCACACAGGGGAGAAGCCATTTTTATGTTCAGAATGTGGTAAATGTTTTATACAGAAATCACAGCTTGTAGTGCATCAGAAAACTCACACACAGGAGAAACCATATTCATGTCCAGAATGTTTGAAATGTTTTAATGGGAAATCTGATTTTGTTAGACATCAGAAAATACACACAGGAGAAAAGCAATTTTTATGTTCAGAATGTGGGAAATGTTTTAATGGGAAATCAGATTTTGATAGACATCAGAAAATACACACAGGGGAGAAGCCATTTTTATGTTCAGAATGTGGTAAATGTTTTAGAAAGAAATCAAATCTTGTTGTACATCAGAGAATTCACACACAGGAGAAACCATATCCATGTTCAGAATGTGGGAAATGTTTTTTTCAGAAATCACATCTTGTTAAACATAAAAGAATTCATACAGGGGAGAAGCCATACTCATGTTCAGATTGTGGAAAATGTTTTACAGAGAAAACAAATCTTGTTAGACATCAAAGGATACACAAGGGGAAGTAGTGATCTTTTTATTTAATTTTATTGAAAAAATGTAAGAAAAAAATGTAAGTTATAGTAAAGTCACACATTTACGAGAAAAGGTGAAAATAATTTGGAGCATTAGATGATTATTAGAAAATGTATGCAATTACCAATTTGTAATTGAAAAACGTAACTATCTACAGACATCACACCTAATTCCTCCACATCTACAGCAATCGCACCTAATACTTCCATACCTACAAACGTCACACCTACTACCTCCACACCTACAGGCACCCCATCTACTACCTCCACACCTATAAAATCCTTTTTGACTCAACCATGTTTTTCCAGAATATTTATTCACAAATAAATTATGAGACAATTTCTCCTAGTGATTTGCTTCTTTTAGAGTCAACATGACAGCCTTTGTGAACTATTTGTTGAAGGTGTCATCTTGGTGTAAAACTGGTAAATATTTTGATATCATTTTTTTTTATTCTATCCTATTACTCATGGTGAATATCTCTTACGTCTTTTTAATGGAATTGTAATAAATAAGATTTGACATGTTAAACAATGGTGATGTTAAACTTTGCATTCCTGTGCTCCGTTTGTTGATCTATTGCTGCCTGACCTTGGACCTCGTTCTTACCATCCATTTGCCTAGCTCTTTTGCTCTTATTTGCTATCTTCCTGGTATTGTGACTTCGGACCATGACCTGACTTCACCTCTGTCTTTTCCCTTTTGTTTACTACGTGCTCTCTTGGTAACTGACCTCGAAATGTTTGACTACCCTACCTCACGGCTTGTTTATGAGTAGCCACCAGCATCACAACTTTGCACATATTTCATGCTCATTTCTCACCTAAAATCACAGGGAATATGATATACATCTGTTTATATGGCATATGTGTTCATTCCCCTATTATCTACATATATTTCATATTCATTCACCACCTAACAAGCACAGGGAATATAATATACACCTTTTTTTTTATAAAGAATATATGTTCATTTCCCTGTAATCTACATGTATTTCATGTTCATTTCCCACCAAGCAAGCACAGGGAATATAATATACACCTGTTTATATGTAATATATGAAATAGGAATTGTATTACTGCTATGGAAAATAAGTTAAAAAATGAAGGTACTTAGAGCATAAACTGACCAATTCATGGGAGCCCAACATTCAGTGACAAGGCTTACCCCTTTGTTGGGACCCTGACCTAACATTATACCTCTCCCGGGTTAAAAGACTACAATTATATGGGCAGCTAGGATCAAGCTCTATTTAAAACCGCCATAAACTGATGGGTGGAGTGCTCAGTCAAAAGGCATGTATTACAAATATCAAAAGATTGACCATCACTTTCAAACAGAAAATAGAGCACTTAGCTCAGAAAGGGGAGCCACGTCCCCTGTTTGTACAAAATACAAGAGATTACATCAAAACCAAAAAACTGAGAGAGACTATAAACTGGTATACGAGCACAGTGTAAGAGCTCTTTCACACTGTGGCCATTTCACAGACAAAACACCCCCCAAAAAACACCACCTCCTCTGTTCTTTCTGAAGTCTTCATCGTAACTCCTTCTCGTGGGTGGAATTGCATCTCTCTGCTCAGTGCATAAATTAATAATAACTATTTCCTTCTTGTTTAGTGATCTGCTCTCTCCGAGACTCGAACCAACGATCTTGTGATTTCAAGTAGCAGCTCTAGCTATGAGCCAGAGCCCACAATGATACACAAAGAAGAATTTGGTAATCTTGAGCTGTATTGCAGGCAGTGAACCCAGAAGCAAATTATATATGTACATAGAGATACCTTGTAGACAACAGTGTGTTTCTATGTGCAGATGTGAAGCCGTGTTTTTCCAATTCGAAACTTTATTGAAGGTTTTAACATATCATCACATAACACAAATCATAAATCAGATATATAGTTATTCTCAAACATGTAGATAAATGGGCAATCAACAAAGACACAAGACAAAGACATAAGGGGGGCAGACATCAAGAAAGAGGCAGCAGGTGGGCACCAGTCCTGGTGAAGACTGAGTGTTACTTCAAGCCACTCACAGCAGTTCCAGTGATTAGTTTACATAAGAATTGATTTAAATAATGGGGAATCTAGGAAGATGTCACAGTGGTACCATTTGTTAAGGAATTTGGGTCTTTCCTCGGGGGAGTGTATAATCAATGACTCCATGTGCTGAGTGGTGGCGACCTCCGAAACCCATTCCTCCATAGATGGGGCAATCGGAGACTTCCCGTGTCAGGGAATAACCGTCTTTGCGGCTTGGAGAAGATGCCTCAAAAGCGATTTTTTAAAACTAGATCCAGACATGTGGAACATGAACAGCAGGACTGCCTCTGGCTTTGTGGGTATTGACACACCCGTCACCTCCTCAATCACCCTAAGGACTCCCTCCCAAAATGATGAGAGAACAGGGCAAGACCACCAAATGGGTGTCATGGTGCCCTCATACAGTCCGCAACTCCAGCATTGCTTGGAAACACATGGAAACCACCGGTGGAGAAACGCGGGGACCCGGTACCATCTCACAACAATTTTGTAGTTTGTCTCTTGAGCCTTAGTAGCTATAAGAGATTTGAAAGAGAGATGGAAGCACCTCTGCCATTTTTCAGCATAAATCTTTAGTTGCAATTCGGTCTCCCAATCCACGTCAGAGGCTGATAAATATTTATATAAGATCGAGATCGCATGTTCAGTCCTCGAGGGGGAGGTGCATAGCTTTTCAAAGGGGGAAAGAGAGCGAGCGACATCCTGCCTCCCCTCAAGGGAGGTGAAGAAATGCTTAAGCTGAGCGTAATCAAAGTACTGGTGCATTGTGGGGACCCCACCCTGTAAAATGGTTGAGAGGGGGAGGAGGGCGCCCCGGGTGACCACGACGTGTAAGCAAAGAGGATCATTCTTAGAGCTGTTTAGAAACGAGTGAAAGGACCCTGGCGGGAACTTCGGGTTATCAGTGATGGGAGTCAGTGGACCCTGAACATCAATCAAGGGGTTCCCAATTTTGCTTAAGTGAATGGTTATCAGAGTGTTGCCAACAGTGAATGATATTGGCACCTTTTTGTGTTGGATTTTAAGGGGCCAAATATAGGGAAGGGACGGAAGGCGGGCAGATATCGCAAGCAACCATGACAAAGAGTTTAGATGTGGCACAGTGAATCATGTCGAGGACATGAGAGTGGGCGGCCATCAGGTAGTATCTACGGCAGTCTGGCATTCCCGTACCCCCTGCATCCCTGAACTTAGTTGGGATATTGAATTTAATCCTAGGGCGACCAAAGAAACATACAAAACCGTTAAGGCTACGCTGGACCTTATGCCAGAAAGAGGAGGGAATGTGAATAGAGATGGTCTGGAGCTGGTATAATAATCTAGGGAGAATTGTTATTTTGACTATGTTGATCCTTCCAAACCATGAAAACTCGCCTCGATTCCATTGAGAGAGATCTTTACCTAATTTAAATAAGAAATTCTGGAAATTTAGGATGAAAAATCTAGAGAGTTCGGAGGGAATACAGATGCCTAGATACTTGATGGAATTATTAGTGGGCCATTTGAAGGGGAAATTATTTTTCAGGTTTTGCAGGGTCCATGGTCATAGTAGAACGTTAAGAGCTTCAGATTTTTCTGCATTGATCTTAAAACCTGACCATTTTCCAAACCTTTTTAATTCTAACATTAGGGAAGGGAGGGATACATGTGGATTAGCAAGATATGCCAGGAGGTCATCCGCAAAAGCGGAGCACTTGTAATGATGATTTTTAATCTTAACACCCTTTATGTCGGGGTTTGCACGGATAGCCCTCAGGAGGGCACCCCTGACGCGTCCCGTTTTTGATTGAAAATTGATCAGAGAGCAAGCCGTTTATTTTGAGTTTTGCGGATGGGGACTGAAAAAGGGCAAATATTTTAGATTTAATAGAGGGGCCCAGACCAATAAAGTATTGGGTTTGGGTGATGGGCTGCCAGTACACTCTGCTAAAGGCCTTTTCGGCATCTAATGACAGGATCATTAAGGGATTTTTATGGGACGTAAAGTAATTAATGATATCTAGGGTTTTCAAGGTGTTATCTCTGGCCTCCCTACCAGGGACAAAACCTACTTGGTCCAGGTGAGCCAATTTTGGGAGAAAAGGGTTTAGCCTGTTAACAATAAGTTTGGAGTACATTTTGATATCAACGTTAAGTAACGAGATTGGACGGTAACTGGAACATAAGTTAGGGTCTCTTCGAGCCTTAGGAATCACTGTGATGAAAAGCCGAGGTTGCCTGTGGAGGAAAAAGCGAGGATCCAGAGATATAATTGAAAGATTGCAACATTAATGGGATCAGTCGACTCTGGAAAGATTTATAAAATTTGGAAGTTAGGCCATCAGGACCTGGGCTTTTGCCTCCCGGAAGGCCCTCCACAATCAGTGAGAGTTCCTGAGGGGTGAATGGTGCTTCAAGATCCCTCACCTCATCCTCCGAAAGGCTTTTAAAGGGTGAGACAGGGGTGGTTGGGGGGGATGTACCAGGATCCGGTCCAGGGAGATTATATAGTTTAGAGTAGTACGTTCGGAAAACCTCTGCGATCTCGCTAGTGGTATGGACCTGGTGGCCAAGGGTATTTTTAACGCGTGGGATATCATTTTGTGAGATTTTGTCTCTAAGGGCTTGGGCTAGCATGCTCCCTGACTTGTTGCCTAGCTCATAAAATTTGCTGTTCCGAATTTGTAGAAAACGATTATATGAGACTTCTAGTATACGTTGACTTCCAGTTTCGCTTTTAAAAGTTCTCTTAGGGTTGCGGCAGAGAGGGCATTTTTATACGCTTGTTCTAGTTTGGAGACCGCTTGCAAAGCATCTCTAAAAGATTGGGCTTTTACTCTCTTTAATCTGGAGCCGTGTTTGATAAAAATTCCTCTCAAAACACACTTTAAGGATTCCCATTTGATTGGGGGAGGAGGTGTCGTCAGAGGCATGGTCCGACATAAAGTTCTCTATGGTTAGCTGGACGTCAACTTTGCAGATAGGATCTAACAACAGTAGTGACTCGTTAAGGCGCCACGACCACGCGTTCTTTGTGGGGAGGGAATTTTAATAGAGCAGAATATAGGAGCATGGCCCAACCACATGATATTTCCTATGCTGGTGGAAACCAGCCAGGGTAAGGCATTGTGTTGTAGCAGTATATAGTCTATATGGCTATAGAAGTCGTGGGGAGCCGAGTAAAAGCTGTAATCCCTGTCGTGGGGGTGTTGAATACTCCATGTGTTGTATAACAATAATGATGAGAAGACTTTTTTAATATGCCTTGGCCTTCTATTGATAAGGTCAGAATTATAAATTTAGCATTTGGATCGGTGGTGCAATTAATTATCTGGTGATTTAATGACTTATGTATTGCGATTGCTACGCATTTTGATCGCGAGACCGGGTTGTTGGTGAAATGTCAGGATGTGCAATATTTGTTTTTGATTGTGGGCGAGTGATTTACCTTGAAGTGGGTTTCTTGAAAACAAACAAGGTGTGCCTTGTGAGTGTGGAAATAGCGTAGGACTTGGGCACGCTTTTCAGGGGTGCTTAGTCTTTTTGCGTTGAAGGAGACAATATTTAAATCTGCCATGGTGGTTCTAGATGTGATTTTGAAATACGTGGTCTGCTAGTAAAAGTTCAACCTGGCTGGTGCCTGTATTCACATTGGAAACAGAAGGGAAGGGATGATAGACAAGACAAACAGACAATAGCAAAACAAAGCAAAAGCAGTAAGATAGTTACTGCAGCATCAACTAAAGAGAAGACTTTGCCATATGGGAGCCTGGTAATTGTACATAGTGACAACAAGAACTCCCAACCTATTGGGGGGGGGGACAGTGGCAGTTACAACCAAGGAACTTCCTCTTAATATTCTAATAATATGAACTATTACCGATAAACCTAATAGTGTGAAAACTACAACACATTGCGTTAGAGCATATATAGAAAAGAAAGAAACCATATCACAGTATAATAAACAGATTTGCAATCTGACTGTAAAATTAAGGCCAAATGCAATACTATCATCAAAGTAACAAATGAGCACATGTAAGTGCTATGCAGCTCGTTGACATGGATTGATAGCCAACCACATTACCAGTACCAGAGTCAATCGTTGGTTCATAGATTGCAATGCTGAAATTGGTCAGTTTTTTTGGTATTACGACGGCTTTTGTCTTGAGAAGAGACTCTTCTTTGTCGGGGCCGTCAGTAGGGTGGATCCAGCGCTTGATCTTTTCCTGATTTCTGTGGTTCCAAGGGATAAAACCGGCCATGGGGCTAAGCGGATGACAGGCAAGTCCAGACCTTGTAAGAATGCCGGGGGTCCTCAGGAGAGCGCAGAGTGAAGGTGCGGGAGCCTCTCTGTACAATTAATGAGAACGCGAAGCTCCAGCGGAAAGGGATCCCCTTGGATTTCAACGGGTCCAGGATGGGTTTTAGAGTTGCTCGCTGAGCCAGGGTATGACGTGAGAGGTCTTGCAAGACACGAATGGGAGTATTGTTGTAGGTAATGGGTTGTTTTTTCCTAGCTACTTGTAGGATCTGATCCTTCAGCGTGTAAAAATGAATATGGCAGATTGTCTCTGGGATGTGACGTATCTGGGTCGACCGGGCGGAGAGGACTGTGAGCTCTGTCTAGTTTGATTGCCTGACCCGGGGGACGGCCCAGGAGGTTATTGAAAATGGTTGTAAGATTTGTAGGGATATCAGATGAAGAAATGGACTCCGGAAGCCCTCTAATACGCAGGTTATTGCGCCTGTTCCTATTCTCTAAATCATCCACATTCTGCTGCAGTGAAAAGAGTTGGGCTGTATGCAAACGGACAGTATCCTGAAGAGATTGAATAGAACTAGCGTCATCAGACCGTGCCTGGGATAGGTTGTCCACTCTGGCAGAAATAGATGAAAGTTCTGTGCCGAAGTGGGCGAACTCCATCTTGAATTCCGAGACCACCTGATTAGCCAGGGCAAGTATGTCGTTTCTTGTGGGGATATACTGTAAGAGCATACGAAGTTCTGCAAGGGTGGCTGATCTATTATCGCCCTCCAGAGATGTAGAGGCAAGGGCCCCTGTGGTTAGCTGGCACTGGAGAGCAGGACCATGTAAGAGGTGAGGCATGGGTATAGACTCCTCTCTGGATGGGGAGAGGGCCGGTGAAAAAGTGCCCAGGATCCCTGGGAGGGCCAGGTGGTCTCATTAGGTCCCCTGAGTGACTTAAGAGGGGCATGGTTGGGGATGATGGGCCTCCCGTGGTAAGTTGTGGGGACAATTGGGCCCATGAGGATCCCGTCGACCAGTGGGGTGAAGTATTTGGGACCAAAGGAGCAGACGTGGATGGTTGGTCCTGGGGGCTTTCCCATCTCCCCCCAGCTAAGGATATCACATGGGCCTTCTCTCTCTGGGCACCAGAGTCCATGAAGTCCCCTGGGCAACAAGGGGTGTTGACCCTTTAAGAGGCTGCGGTAGTGAAGCTATGCCTGTAGAACTAAAGGGCGTAGCCAGTGTATCGATCCTGACCCGGGGGTGTGGGATGAAGATTGGGGAGCTGTACTCATGGGCACCTCAACCTCCTTGTCAGCGTCGCCTCGGAGGCCATCGGCAGGAGACGACTGCACACTCCGGTGCCGGGATAAAGTCAGCGCAGTCTTCAGACAGTGCGGGGTCGACAGGGGAGCTGTCTCTTGAGCTGAAGACTGGAGCGGAGGGGTATGCACATCTCCACCATCTTGCCGGACAGCATCGTCGGGACTCGTGAGCGGGGCCAGGGAAGTCGCCTGGATCAAAGGGAGCGTCAAAGATCTGGTAATTTTCCCCTTCCTCCACAGGCAGGTCCCAGGGGAGCAAAAGGTGTCCCGGTCTGCTTCGGTGCTGGAAGCTGTGTGTCCCGCAATTTGCATGCCTTGCAGTGGCCTCTGCGGGCATAGAAAATGTTCTCTCTCTCCTCGGTGAGGTGTGGCACGGAATGAGAATCAAGGTCTCACCTTTCTGCTCGTTTTGCCCATGGTAAGATAAGGTTTAACTGTGTTTTTTCCTGCTGGGTTTGAGGAGCTGAAAGGAGTGCGTCTCTACAGAGCCATGGCAGACCACGCCCCCCCATCAATGCTTTTTTAATACTACAGAAAAGCTTTGATTCGGTGCTTAAAAATGCAATGGCATTTTTGTTTTTCTTGCGTTTTTTTTCAGGCTCCACATAAAAGCCTATAGCGAAAAAAAACACCAAAATCACAGAGTAAAACAGTGTCTTTAGAATCACTGAGGGCGCAGTTTTCACATCCTCTTTGCCTGGACGTATAGGCCGTGTGCACATGCAGTGTAAATGCTGCATTTTTTCTGCTACTTGCTTTCCACAGAAATTCTGCTATTTAACTGTCCAAGCAAAGTGGATGTGATTTCATGAAAACTGCGCCCCCTGTAGTCTAAAGATGCTGAACAGTACGGTTTTGATGCTTTTTTTCTCTCAATGTGGAACCTAAAAAAAACACATGTAAAAAACTGCAATTACTTTTTTAAGTGCAGAATCAAATGTTTCTGTACTATAAAAAACACATTAAAAACGCGGCTTCACATCTGCACCAGAAACGCATCAAATAAGAAAGAAAATGCATAAAAAATGCAGCAAAAATGCAATAATCAGAGCAGATTGTTATTGTTCAGTTTGATGCGGATCCTAAAGAAAAAAAACCCCAAATTAATAATAATAATAATTTTTATTTTTATAGAGCCAACATATTCCACAGCACTTTAAAAATTTTAGGATGGGAGGGCTTGAACAGACAAAAAGACATTATTAAATAAGAATAACTCAGATATTAAAAGGAGTGAGGGCCCTGCTCGCAAGCTTACCGTCTATGAAAAAATAGGGGGGGGACATAAAAGGTAAAATGTACAAATATTGTATAATACAGCCATAATATGCTAATAGCGTAAGTAGATAGCACTACATGAACTGGTCGCCAGCCAGTATGTGTACAGTACAGACAGAGGCTAATCAGTACATGGATGATTTTGAAGAAAATTTTGATAAGTGCCAAACTGGAACAGTTAGACAAGTGTGTTAAGGCGATAGGCCAGTCTAAAGAAATGAGTTTTTAGGGCATGCTTAAAGCTGTGGGTATTGGGAATTAATTGAATTGCCCTGGGTAGTGCATTCCAAAGAATTGGTGCAACACGTGAGAAATATTGGAGACAGGAGTGGGAGGTTCGGATTAAGGAGGATTTTAGTTTTAAGTCATTAGCAGAACGGAGGGCACGGGAAGAATGGTAGACTGAGATGAGGGAAGAGATGTAGACTGGTGCTGAATCGTGGAGAGCTTTGTGGGTAAGAGTGATAAGTTTATATTGTACTCTGTATTGGATGGGCAACCAGTGCAATTACTGGCACAGGGAAGAGGCATTGGTGTATTGGTTGAAGAGGAATATGATCCTGGCTGTTGCATTCAGGATGGATTGGAAAGGGGAAAGTTTAGAAAGAGGGAGACCGATTAGTAGAGTTGCAATAGTCCAGACGAGAATGAATAAGAGCCAGAGTAAGAGTTTTTGCCGAGTCAAAGGTAAGAAAAGTTCTGATTCTAGAGATGTTTTTGAGGTGTAGATGACACGAACTAATGAATGATTTGATGTGAGGAGTGAAGGAAAGATCTGAATCAAGTATTACCCCAAGACAGCGGGCTCTTTGCTGGGGAGTAATGGTTGAGCCACAAATGGGAATGGCAATATCAGGCATAGGTAGGTTAGTGGAGGGAGGAAATATGAGTAGTTCAGTTTTTGACAGATTCAGTTTTAGATAGAGGAAGGACATATTGTTAGAGACAGAGGAAAGACAATCGCTGGTATTTTGTAATAATGCAGGGATGATGTCTGGAGAAGAGATGTATGATTGGGTGTCATCAGCATAGAGATGGTACTGAAAACCGAAACTGCTGATTGTCTAATAGGAGCGGTGTATAAAGAGAAAAGAAGGGGGCCTAGGACTGATCCTTGAGGGAGCCCGACAATAAAGGGAAGGGGAGAGGAAGAGGAGCCGGCAAAAGACACAGTGAAGGAGTGGTCAGAGAGGTAGGAGGATAACCAGGATAGAACAGTGTCCTTCAGGCCAATAGAGTGAAGCATAGTGAGCAGGATCTGGTGATCCACAGTGTCAAATGCTGCAGAGAGATCTAGGAGAATCAGAAGGGTGGTGTGACCATTAGATATATCTGTTAGTAGATCACTAGAGACTTTAGTGAGGGCAGTTTCAGTAGAATGTGAAGAGTGGAAACCAGAATGTAGAGGATAAAGAAGAGAATTATCTGAGAGATAGCGGATTAGACGGGAGTGGACCAGGCATTCCATAAGTTTAGAGATAAAGGGAAGATTGGAAACAGGTCAGTAGTTAGCAGCACAGTTCTGGTCGAGGGATGGATTTTTATGTAATGGATGTATGCTGGCGTATTTAAAAGAGGAGGGTGTTACGGATCCGGGTGGTGGAACCTCTGTGCTGTGCATCAACTATTGCTCGGGCACCTCCATATTGGAGGAGGTGCTTTAAATATGGGAGGACCTCCAGCAATTGGCCGGGGACTCCTTAGGGCAGCGCGCGCGGCCCCTTTAAGAGGGAGGGAGCGCGCAAGCCCTAAGCACAGTGCCCGGGAACCTGCGTGCGCCGGCAGAAGCAGGAAGAGGAGCGCTGGAGGACGCCGGGCGGGGAGCGCTGCGGTGAGAGGAACGGCGTTTCTGCCTGGCAGAGGGCACAGACGCCGATGCTACAGTACCCCCCCCCCCTTTACGCCCCCTCTTTTTTAGGCCAGAAAGAAATTTTTCAAGGAGAAGCGGGGCATGAATGTTCTCCCTGGGTTCCCAAGTTCTCTCCTCTGGGCCAAACCCCTTCCAATCCACCAGAAAAAAGGTTTTTCCTCTTACCCTCTTGGTGGCCAGAATGTTCTCTACCTCAAAAACGTCCTCGGCGGAAACCGGAGCAGGGGGAGTACCTGGATTGTTGGAAAAAGAATTAAACACAACTGGTTTGAGGAGAGATACGTTGAAGGAGTTGGGAATCCGTAAAGTTTTAACTTGTAGGCCACTGGGTTGATTTGTTTGAGGACTTCAAATGGACCGATGAACCGAGGACCCAACTTGTAGGAGGGTATTTTGAGCCGAACATGTTTGGAGGAGAGCCAAACCTTGTCTCCCGGACGGAATTGAGGCGGATCCAGACGTCTCTTGTCAGCATATCTCTTCATCCGCTCGGAGGACTGAAGAAGTGTGAACCTAGTATTCTCCCAAATGGTGGAAAATTCGCTGACCAGAGACTCCGCGGCAGGGTTGTCCACAGAAGCGGAGACGGGAAACGGAATCCGGGGATGTTGACCATAGACTACAAAGAACTGGGGACTTGGAAGTCGATTCGCTCTCATGGTTGTTGTAGGAGAATTCAGCCCATGGTAGGAGGTCCACCCAATCGGTATGGTGAGCATTAACAAAGTTCCGGAGGTAGCTGGTAAGGATCTGGTTGATACGCTCCACTTGGCCATTGGACTGTGGATGGTAAGCGGAGGAGAAATCCAGGGTGACATCCAGCAGCTTACACGTAGCTCTCCAGAAGCGTGAGGTGAACTGAACCCCTCCATCCGACACAATGTGGAGGGGTAGGCCATGGAGATGGAAAATGTGAAGGAAGAAGTCCTTAGCCAGCTCAGATGCAGACGGGAGACCAGGCAGAGGGATGAAGTGGGCCATTTTAGAAAAGCGGTCGGCCACCACCCAAATGACTGTACAGCCGGCAGAAACAGGGAGATCGGTAATAAAGTCCATAGCAATGTGTTGCCAAGGGGCAGCAGGTACAGAAAGAGGCAGGAGGTGACCGGCTGGAAGATGTCTGGGAACTTTGTTGCGGGCACAAGACGAACAGGCCGAGACGTCTACCACATCCTTGCGCAGGGTGGGCCACCAGTAATGCCGGGTAATGAGCAGGAAAGCTTTCTTCTGACCGGCATGGCCGGCTAGTTTAGATGAATGACCCCAGTGAAGAATCTTCTCCCGATCTGGAACTGCTACAAACGTCTTACCAGGTGGGAGACCAGTCAGATCTAAGGGGGCCACATTCATCACTTTGGAGGGGTCGATGATGTGCATAGGCTCCTCCTCTAGATCAGAGGACAGGAAGGATCGGGACAAGGCGTCAGCTTTAACATTCTTGTCCGCCGGGCGGAAATGTAGGATAAAGTCAAAGCGAGCGAAGAACAAAGACCACCGGGCCTGACGTGGATTGAGTTTTTGGGCATTCTGGAGATACGCAAGGATTTTGTGATCTGTTAGATGATCACCGGGTATAGAGCCCCTTCAAGCAGGTAACGCCACTCCTCCAGCGCCAATTTGATGGCAAGCAGTTCTCAGTCTCCTATGGAATAGTTGCGCTCAGAGGAGGAGAAGAGTTTGGAGAAGAAGCCGCAGGTTACCATTCTCCCGGATGAAGATTTTTGGGTGAGCACCGCTCTGGCTCCGGAGGAGGAAGCATCAACCTCCAGGAAGAACTGTTTGTTGCAGTCCGGACGGTGCAGCACTGGGGCAGAGGAGAAGGCTTGCTTTAAGGAGAGGAAGGCCTCCTCAGCTTCGGGCGGCCATACCTTGGGATTTGCTCCCTTACGGGTGAGCGCAGAGATGGGAGCAGTCCGGGAAGAGAAGAGCGGGATGAAGAGACGGTAGTAGTTGGCGAAGCCCAGGAATCGCTGAATCGCCTTCAACCCCTCCAGACAGGGCCATTTTAAGACGGCAGAGAGCTTCTTGTGGTCCATTCGTAGACCTGTCTGGGAGATAATATAGCCCAGGAACGGAAGGGAGGTCTGCTCGAAGAGGCACTTCTCAAATTTGGCATAGAGGTGACTTTGCCTGAGCCCAAGCAGGACCTGACGAACATCCCTCCGGTGTGTGGGAAGGTCCGGAGAGAAGACCAAGATGTCGTCCAGGTACACCACCACCCAGGAATATAGAAGATCACGGAAGATATCATTGACTAATTCTTGGAAGACGACGGGAGCATTGCAGAGACCGAAGGGCATTACACGGTATTCCTAGTGACCTTCCCGGGTATTGAATGCAGTCTTCCACTCGTCTCCTTGACGGATCCGGACCAGGTTATACGCCCCACATAGATCCAGCTTGGAAAAGATCCTAGCGCCCTTAAGGCGGTCAAACAACTCAGAGATGAGTGGCAGGGGGTATTTGTTTTTGACCGTGATTTGGTTGAGTCCTCGATAGTCTATACAGGGGCGTAGTGAACCATCCTTCTTCTTGAAGAAGAAGAATCTGGCTCCAGCCGGGGAGGTAGATTTCCGGATGAATCCCCTAGCCAGATTCTCCTTAATGTATTCCGACATGGCCCGGGTTTCGGCCGACGACAACGGGTAAATACACCCACGGGGTGGAGTGGCACCGGGTACCAGGTCGATCGGGCAATCATATGGCCTATGAGGTGGCAGTGTCTCTGCTTCCTTTTTGTCGAAGACATCTGCATAGCACCAGTAGGGCGCCGGTAAACCGGGAAGATTAGCTGGGGTGGGTGGAGGACGAACCGGGCGGACCGAGACCAGGCAGGACTTATGGCAATCCTGCCCCCAATAAAGAAATTCGCCGGATTGCCAATTCAGCACAGGTTCATGTTTCTGAAGCCAGGGTAGACCTAGCAATAGGGAGTGAGAGAGACCGGAAAGCACATGGAAGGAGATCCTCTCAGAGTGCAGCATTCCCACCTGTAGGGTTATAGGTTCTGTGACGAACAGGATGGTCACCAGAAGGAGTCTTCCATCCACGGAGGAGACTGCCAATGGTTCAGCCAGAGGTTTGGTGGGAATGTGATATTTCTCTACCAGGGACTGGGAAATGAGGTTCCCAGCAGCTCCGGAATCTAGGTGTGCAATTTCAAAGTAGCGGTTCTCTCCCCAGGAGATGGAGACAGACAAAGTCAGGGAAGGAGAGGGTTTACTTTTGCCTAGGACGACCTCTCCGAGCGGCCCTAGATACTGGAGTTTCCCGGCTTCACCGGGCAGGAACGGATGAAGTGCTCCTTACTGCCACAATAGAAACAGCTCCCCTTGGCTCGGCGTGACTCTTGGCGAGATTTAACCATCTTGGTCTGGTCGACCTGCATAGGTTCGGGCGAGCGTGCCCGGGGAGTTGCTAATTGAGAGACAGGTCTCTGGAAAGTAGGAGCAAGACGAGGAAATCTTCGCTCCCGGGTAGTCTCTTTAGCACGTTCCAGGAAACAGATGTCGATCCGGGTAGCTAGCGACACCAGGTCATCCAGGGTAGTAGGAATGTCCCGGCCGGCTGACACATCCTTAATCCGGCCGGAAAGGCCCTCCCAGAAGATGGACACCAGGGCCTCGTTGTCCCAGGCAAGTTCAGAAGCGAGAACCGTATGGCATATTGGCCCACGGTGAGACTCCCTTGGTGGATACGAAGCAGAGACGAGGCAGTAGAGGATTTTCGTCCTGGTTCATCGAAGACTTTCCGGAAAGCAGCGAGGAAAGATGATAGATCGGACACCAGGGGATCCCCTCTCTCCCATAGGGGATTTAGCCATGCCAGTGCTTCTCCAGTGAGATGAGACATGATGAACGCCACCTTGGCCCGGTCGGAGGGAAACTGATGTGCCAAAAGTTCAAAGTGCAGGGTGCACTGGTTTATGAAACCCCGAGCTAGAGAGGGGTCGCCTCCAAAACGAGGAGTTGCAGAAAGCCGGGGACCTGGGTTGGATGCCGTGGTATTGGTGGGCAGCGGCGCTGCTGGAGCGGGAGTCGCACGACTCGAGGCGGACACAGGTGGAACAGTCAGTGTGTCCAGGCGGGAGTTGACACTCCGCAGGAAGTTCAGGATGGTTTCCTGTTGGGATCTCTGACGAGAAACCTCCTGGTACAGGTCAGAGAGCGAAGGAGCTTGGGGGCCACCAGGTTCCATGGCCTGAGCAAACTGTTACGGATCCGGGTGGTGGAACCTCTGTGCTGCGGTGCAAGGAGGGACCCAGAGGGGCGTAACTAAGTATCAACTCGGACCGACCTAGGTCGTACGGCGGCTAACGACTCGGTGACCAGGGAGGGACCGAGCAAAGGGACCAGGTGCTACTCTGGGGACGACCTTGTAAGAGAGCAGGTGACTCCCACGGGTCAGATGGCTGGGACTGACCGATACAGCAGATGGGCACAGCAGGCAACAGGCGGGAGCCTCTAGGTAGGCTGTCAGATGGTCACGGCAAGTGACGGGAAGGAGCCTCCAGGTAGGCTGACAGGTGGTCACGGCAAGTGACGGGCAGGAGCCTCCAGGTAGGCTGACAGGTGGTCACGACAGGTGACAGGCAGGAGTCTCTAGGTAGGCTGTCATGTGGTCACAGCAAGTGACGGCAAGGAGCCTCTAGGTAGGCTGTCAGGTGGTCACGGCAAGTGACGGGCAGGAGCCTCCAGGTAGGCAGACAGGTGGTCACGGCAAGTGACGGGCAGGTAGCAAGCAGGGGCCTCCAGGTAGGCACGGCAGGTAACAGGCAGGTGCTTCCAGGTAAGCAGGCGGGCAAAGCCCATAGACAGACTGGCGGACTGAACGGAAGACAGACTGTCGGGATGGAGAGTAGTCAGGCTGGCGGGCAGGACTAGTAGTCAGGCTGGCGGTGAGGACTAGTAGTCAGGCTGGCAGCGGGACCTGAGGGCTGAAGCAGAGGTAAGTACACTGTGCATCAACTATTGCTCGGGCACCTCCATATTGGAGGATGTGCTTTAAATATGGGAGGACCTCCGGCAATTGGCCGGGGACTCCTTAGGGCAGCGCGCGGCCCCTTTAAGAGGGAGGGAGCGCGCCCTAAGCACAGTGCCCGGGAAGCTGCACGCACCGGCAGAAGTAGGAAGAGGAGCGCTGGAGGACGCCGGGCGGGCAGCGCGGCGGTGAGAGGGACGGCGTCTCTGCCTGGCAGAGGGCAGAGACGCCAATGCTACAGAGGGAAAGGTACCAGATGAGAGGGAGAGGTTAAATATTTTAGTTAGGTGGGTGGTGACAGCTGGAGAAAGGGACTTAAGGAGATGTGAGGGAATAGGGTCACTGGTGCAGGTGGTAGGGCAAGAGGAAGCAAGGAGCCTGGTCACTTCTTCTGTGACTGGTTCAAAGTCAGAAAGTGAGCAAGATGCACTGTCCATGAAGGAGCATGAATAACATTTGGGGATTGGGAGAAAATTTCCTGTCGGATATGGTCAATTTTTTTTCCTTTAAATAATTGGCTAGATCGTCAGCGCTGAGGTCGGTGGTTGGGGCCTCTGCTGTTTGATTAAGGAGAGAGTGAAAAGTGTTAAAGAGGCGTTTAGGATTATTGGACAGTGAGATGATGAGGTTGTTATGGATTTTAAGCATAAATTTATAATGGAGGAAATCTTCGGCCAGATTAGATTTTCTTCACAGCCTTTCGGCACACCTGGAGCATCGCTGGAGAAAAAGTGTTTGAAGTGTGTGCCAGGGTTGTCGCCATCTTTGCAGAGTTGTTCTCTGTGTAGGAGGTGCGGCTTCATCCAGAGCGCATTGAAATGTTTCGTTATAAAGCTTCACTGTAGAGTCAGGACATGAAAGGGAGGAGATCGGGGCCAATGATGATTGCAAAGTTTTCATAAATTTCTGGGTGTTAATGTCACGTATATTTCTATAGGTGTGGAAAGTGGGGGTGTCTTGAGCAGGGAAACAGTTCTTGACAGAGAAAGAAAGAAGGTTGTGGTCAGAGAGAGGAAGAGGAGAGTTAGTAAAGTCATGTATTGAACAGAGCCGGGCGAAGATCAGGTCAAGAGTATTTCCATCTTCATTTGTAGGAGCGCTAGTAAGCTGTGAAAGGTCGAAGGAGGAAGTTAGTGATAAAAGATGAGCTGCAGATGGGGAGGGGGGATCGCCAATTGGGATGTTAAAGTCCCCCATGATGAGAGTGGGGACGTCACAGGCTAGAAAGTTTGGAAGCCAAGTGGCAAAGTGATCCAGAAAATGATGGGAGGGGCCCGGGGGGCGATACAAAACCGGCACTCGCAGGGAGAAGGGCCGGAAGAGTCAGACTGTGCGGGCCTCAAAAGAAGGGAAGATAAGTAAGGGAACTGGGGGGATAACCTGAAAATTACATTTTGTTGAAAGGAGCAGACCAACACCTCCACCTGATCTGTTGTCAGGTCTTGGGGTATGAGAGAAGTGTAGACCACCATATGAGAGAGCAGCAGCGGCGGTGGTGTCCGACTTCTGGATCCAGGTTTCAGTGATAGCCAGAAGGTTAAAGGAATTTGAGAGGAAAAAATCCTGGACGTAGGAGGTTTATTACATGCTGACCGAACATTCCAAAGGGCACAGTTGAATGAGACAGAAGATATGCAGGGAATATTAATGAGATTGGCAGGGTTTCTGAATGTAACAGGGAAAGAGTTAATGTTATTATTACAAGAAGGTCCTGGATTAGGAGACATATCACCTGCGACTAAGAGAAGGAAGATACAGAGAGTGAGCAGATGGTTGAGTGATTTGTGAGAGCGTTTCCTGTGTTGTATGGTGGGAGTGAATGGGTCTGTGGAGTATAACATTGTGAAGAGAGCATGACAGCTGTACATAGGAGAAGAGAGGAGAGAGGGGTTAATATGGATGAAGTGTGCCGAGTATGTGGGACAAAGGTGAAGGTGGATGATTGTAGCAGCCAGAATATAGATGGCACAAATACAGATGGTGAATACTGTTTGCAAAACAGATGGTCTGGCAGCAAGTTTGTTTAATTGTCTTGCATGTCTAACCTGTCTCCTGCCCAACTGCCAAGTCTAACTGTGACGGGACTTAGAAAAACTATGCATAAATGCCCCCGCATAAATGCTGCTCCTTAACTATGTCTCAATATACAGGGAAGAATGGGCTTAGATCTAACACAGATTTAACCCATTAGCAATCAATCAACTAGCTTAAGACAACAGGAGACAATAAAACTGCAGAAAAAAAACAGACTAGCCGATCTACATGGATCATAAAACTTGGTCTAGTAAGTGTGATGACCTTAAAGCATCATGGCTTAAAAAATGTAGATGAATGAGAAGTATATACCAATCAGTTGCAGAGCAATACAATCATGAAGATGTAATGCAGACTTCAGAAGGGTTAAAATACAGCAGATGAATGGGAAGTATATACCAATCAGTTGCAGAGCAAAGTATTGTTGCTACGTGTGAACACTGCCTTATAGAAGCTAAATAAAGATGAGAAAGTTCTGGCGGCTCCGACTGTGAACGAAGGAACAAAAAATAATCCACAGGTCCCAACTAGAGATGAGCAGGACGCACAGATGATGTCGCATCGGCCCTGGCTAATCAAAAGCTGCGCTGGGGACACTGAAAGGTAAAAGATTTGCGGCCTCCTGTCCAGCCGCCAGATACAACTGACCTGGAGTCTGCACCAGAGTCCCGTGAATCAATCCGCTCATCTCTAGATACAGCCGTCCCGGAAATAGCGGACAGTCCCGGATACAGCAGTCAGTCCCGGATACAGCAGTCAGTCCCGGATTTGGGTCTCTGCCCTGCAGTCTCAGGCGTCTGCTGAATGCCCCTCACTACCAGCGCCCCTCTGACATCTCCTTCTGCTGGTAATGGTACATTGGCATGGCTTGGGGGGGGGGGTGACCAATATTACCACGGCACACATAGAGCACTGCATAATTTATCCTTCTTTCTGTTCTTAAAAGTTGAGTACAATATGTATAACCGCATAATATAAGTGATAGAGAAACAGGGCTCTGCTACATACACATCGTACACACACAGCTCTGCTACATACACATCGTACACACACATCGAACACACACGGCTCTGCTACATACACATCGTACACACGGCTCTGCTACATACACATCGTACACACACGGCTCCGCTACATACACATCGTACACACAAGGCTCCGCTACATACACATCGTACACACACGGCTCCGCTACATACACATCGTACACACACGGCTCCGCTACATACACATCGTACACACACGGCTCCGCTACATACACATCGTACACACACGGCTCCGCTACATACACATCGTACACACACGGCTCCGCTACATACACATCGTACACACACGGCTCCGCTACATACACATCGTACACACACGGCTCCGCTACATACACATCGTACACACACGGCTCCGCTACATACACATCGTACACACACGGCTCCGCTACATACACATCGTACACACACGGCTCCGCTACATACACATCGGACACACACATCGTACACACACGGCTCTGCTACATACACATCGTATACACATGGCTCTGCTACATACACGGCTCTGCTACATACACATCGTACACACACGGCTCTGCTACATACACATCGTACACACACGGCTCTGCTACATACACATCGTACACACACGGCTCTGCTACATACACATCGGACACACACATCGTACACACACGGCTCTGCTATATACACATCGTATACACATGGCTCTGCTACATACACGGCTCTGCTACATACACATCGTACACACACGGCTCCGCTACATACACGGCTACATACACATCGTACACACACGGCTCTGCTACATACACATCGTATACACATGGCTCTGTTACATACACATCGTACACACACGGCTCCGCTACATACACATCGTACACACACGGCTCCGCTACATACACATCGTACACACACGGCTCCGCTACATACACATCGTACACACACGGCTCTGCTACATACACATCGGACACACACATCGTACACACACGGCTCTGCTACATACACATCGTATACACATGGCTCTGCTACATACACGGCTCTGCTACATACACATCGTACACACACGGCTCTGCTACATACACATCGTACACACACGGCTCTGCTACATACACATCGGACACACACATCGTACACACACGGCTCTGCTACATACACATCGTATACACATGGCTCTGCTACATACACGGCTCTGCTACATACACATCGTACACACACGGCTCCGCTACATACACGGCTACATACACATCGTACACACACGGCTCTGCTACATACACATCGGACACACACATCGTACACACACGGCTCTGCTACATACACATCGTACACACACGGCTCTGCTACATACACATCGTACACACACGGCTCTGCTACATACACATCGTACACACACGGCTCTGCTACATACACATCGGACACACACATCGTACACACACGGCTCTGCTACATACACATCGTATACACATGGCTCTGCTACATACACATCGTACACACACGGCTCCGCTACATACACGGCTACATACACATCGTACACACACGGCTCTGCTACATACACATCGGACACACACGGCTCTGCTACATACACATCGTATACACACGGCTCTGCTACATACACGGCTCTGCTACACACACATCATACACACATACGGCTCAGCTACACACACATCATACACACACGGCTCTGCTCCGTATACATCGTACACACACGGCTCTGCTCCGTATACATCGTACACACACGGCTCTGCTACATACACATCATGCACACACGGCTCTGCTCCATACACATCGTACACACACGGCTCCGCTACATACACATCGTACACACACGGCTCCGCTACATACACATCGTACACACACGGCTCCGCTACATACACATCGTACACACACGGCTCCGCTACATACACATCGTACACACACGGCTCCGCTACATACACATCGTACACACACGGCTCCGCTACATACACATCGTACACACACGGCTCTGCTACATACACATCGTACACACACGGCTCCGCTACATACACGGCTACATACACATCGTACACACACGGCTCTGCTACATACACATCGGACACACACATCGTACACACACGGCTCTGCTACATACACATCGTATACACATGGCTCTGTTACATACACATCGTACACACACGGCTCCGCTACATACACATCGTACACACACGGCTCCGCTACATACACATCGTACACACACGGCTCCGCTACATACACATCGTACACACACGGCTCTGCTACATACACATCGGACACACACATCGTACACACACGGCTCTGCTACATACACATCGTATACACATGGCTCTGCTACATACACGGCTCTGCTACATACACATCGTACACACACGGCTCTGCTACATACACATCGTACACACACGGCTCTGCTACATACACATCGTACACACACGGCTCTGCTACATACACATCGGACACACACATCGTACACACACGGCTCTGCTACATACACATCGTATACACATGGCTCTGCTACATACACGGCTCTGCTACATACACATCGTACACACACGGCTCCGCTACATACACGGCTACATACACATCGTACACACACGGCTCTGCTACATACACATCGGACACACACATCGTACACACACGGCTCTGCTACATACACATCGTACACACACGGCTCTGCTACATACACATCGTACACACACGGCTCTGCTACATACACATCGTACACACACGGCTCTGCTACATACACATCGGACACACACATCGTACACACACGGCTCTGCTACATACACATCGTATACACACGGCTCTGCTACATACACGGCTCTGCTACACACACATCATACACACACGGCTCAGCTCCGTATACATCATACACACACGGCTCTGCTCCGTATACATCGTACACACACGGCTCTGCTCCGTATACATCGTACACACACGGCTCTGCTCCGTATACATCGTACACACACGGCTCTGCTACATCCACACTGTAAATCCCTCCTGACCCCACACATAAACTTCCCCTCATCCAGCACCATGACAACCAGCACAGCAGAGTCCTGCATCCACTGAGGCCCCTGATCATGTGACCCCTGACTCCTCCCCTCCTGTGACCTCATCACAGGTCCTGTGCGCACAGAACAGCCATATATCCAGTGTGCGGCTCTGCAGGTGGAGGTATGTGGAGATTCCCCATTACTATTAACCCCCTCAGTGCTGAGCCTGTGATAAATCCCTGTATGTGACTATAATGTGCTTGTGTGTTATACCGGGGGCAGGACGGGGCCATGACTGGATGTAGTGATCATGTGAAGCCGGTAACAGTTCCGGAGATTTCTTACATGGGATCTTTATGATGTTACATCGTCATCTTCTCCCCATTCAGGTCCCTACAATATCGGATCCTCTCAGTGGAGATCTTCTATATAAGAGTATTTTCCTCATTGACCATCAAGGATGGATAGGGACAGGGACAAGATGGCGGAGAGGATATTACACCTCACCCTAGAGATCCTCTTCCGGCTTACTGGAGAGGTGAGAGATTCTGATGACGTCACATTACATCATTCTTATCTATGGGAATAACAGATGGACAGAACTGGAGAGGTGAGGACTCTGGAAATGTCTGTAGTGAGATTTATTAATGTGTCTCTCCATAACCAGGATTACACAGTAGTGAAGAAGACCTCTAGTGAGCGCTGTCAGGCCCCTGGGTCTGAGGGAGGGAGAAGACCCCTGAGCCCAATCACGGGACCTCCACCTTATCCCCTGATACATGAGGACATCAATGACCAGAAGATCCTAGAACTCACCTACAAGATGATTGAGCTGCTGACTGGAGAGGTGACACTGCTGGGAATGCTGGGACATTATACAGTAACGCTATGAAGGGATCGGGGGATGACGGTATCATTGTATGTGTCAGGTTCCTATAAGGTGTCAGGATGTCACCGTCTATTTCTCCATGGAGGAGTGGGAGTATTTAGAAGGACACAAAGATCTGTACAAGGACATCATGATGGAGGTTCCCCAACCCCTCACATCACCAGGTAATAGATAGGACTAAATACACACAGCCTATAATTATCTGAATGTAAAGAATGAATTCAGTCCCTGTATGTGTTTCCTACAGATCTATCCAGTAAGAGGACAACACCAGATAGATGTCCTCGTCCTCTTCTTCCACAGGACTGTAAACAAGAAGATCCCAATGTTCCTCAGTGTCATCAGGTAGAGAGAGAGAATGTGTTATGAATTCTTTGCTATGATGTGTAGAAGGCTGTGAAGGTCTTATGTTCAGTCTTTTTATTCACCGGTATAAGGATTTTTTCACACATGAGTATTTTTGATCGTTGTTTCATCAATATTTGTATGCGAAAACCATGAGTTTCTTCAAAAGACAGAACAGGTGTCAATCTTTCAGTTATAGTTTTTCTCTGTAAGTTCCACTCCTAATATTGGCAAAGTAACCCTAATAAAAAATACTGACGTGTGAATAAGCCCTTATACTGAATGGACAAGTTATTAGAAAAATATTACAATTTGAGAGTCCTCAGTGGTTGATGCCTTTTAATGGCTAACTGAAAAGATGGTAACAAATTGCAAGCTTTCAAGACTACTCAGGTCTCTTCGTCAGTCATAGAATAACACAAAATTTGAAGAGTCACATATTTATACAAAACAGGACAGAATAGTGCAGTAATGAAACAAATAACGTGAAGCAGAACTATCAGTATGGGATGGGGAGAAAGCAGTTGTGGCTGTAAATATTGGAGCAGTTCATAGATAAGCAGTGTGAAAGTTTTATTGTCCTTTAATTAAAGTTTCATCCGAGGCTTTGATGCCCCCACAGGTCTGAGAAGCACATTCCTTAGTTGATATAGAATGACATAAATCCACGTGACACATTCATTCCTGCACTGAGCGTGTCAAAGGTTGTCATTAGTTTGTATTCCCAAACTTTTCTGTCTCTGTGAAATTTGAAATTACCTTTTAATACCAGTAACTTCATGTCCATGATGCTGTGATCAGGGATACAAAAAATTTGGCCACAGGTAGATCTATTCTTTTTTATTTTATTGTGTGGCAATGAGAATTGTTCTAAGTTTTTGCCCTGTCTCCCCTAAATACAGACCCCCAGTTGGACATTTGGTACATATAATTAAGTACACTACATTAGATGTGATGCAGCTGAAAGTACCTGGGATCTTGTAGTCCTGATGTGAGCTGGGAATCTTTATCTTGTCCGTGGTCATTATAAATGGACAGATTTTACATTTTTCTGGTTTCAGGGAAAGGTTCCTGTAGCTGGTGGAGATGACAAGAAGCTTCTGACAATGATGCTTCTTAGATTTGGGGCCCGCTTAAAACACAGAAGTAAGGGATTTGGAAATATAGATTGTAATCTGGCATCTTTTTGTAATAAATATTGTAGTTACCATGCATCTCCCCTAAGCACCTCCAGATTTGGATTGTAGGTGACTACTAGAGGCACCCGGTTGTTTCTTCCAACCAATGAGTAGCTATACTTGATCCCGTGTATACGTGGTCCCAATGTCTGTTACAAACTGCGGACAGCAGAGTCACATAATGACTGATTTTTCCTCACCCTAGGATATTGGCAAAAATAGTTAGCAATAGTTTCTAATTTTACCGGTCATACCCCAATGATTAAAATTAACTATGGACAGAATTTTAGATTTCTTAAATACTGGGGTAGAGAAGTCTGCTATGCATGCAAATAATGTTTTTCTTTAGGAAATTATCAAAGCATTTTATGTTGATTTACTTGGAAAACTAATTCTTCTCGGTGCCTCTGTACCTAGACTGTCAGTATTTTTTTTTTATGGATATAAGCAGTTTAGATGAACGGTGTTGCCACAAAGTGGCCAAAATTCACCAATAATGTATACTGCTGTAAAGTCCTCCATTGTGCAAAAATGGACTCCTCCATTTCCAGAGTTTGTGTTGCTTTAGTTTATAGTATGGGGATAGTTTGTTTACTGTCCTGATCAAATTTCATGGTAGGAGTCATCTCTCTTTCTTTTGTTTCCTAGCAGAACATAGATGTAAGGCCTTGGCAGAAGGTAGTCTTCTTAGAACACTGCCTGTCACAAGGCACCAAACATCTTGCAGAGGAATGGGAGGTCACCATACAGCAGCTTAAAATTGCCCCAAAAATATTGTCTACAGCCGAGACCTGTGGCTTATTATTCAGCCAGATTGGACTTTGTCGCCAAGGTTGCACCCTCTTGTGTCAGAGACATTTCTGTGGTTTATGCTTAAAAAAGCCACAGAAATGGTTCTTGATTACAAAGTTACACTTAACATGATATTTATGATGTTCTTAGTCAGGTATAGCCTAGACACATTACAGTGTGCCCTTTTCATGCCCCAAATGTAGAAGTCAAGCCATGTACTGTTTTGAATCCAACTATGTTCTAGTCCATGGATTCAAAAGGTGGGAAAGATGAGGAAAGTGACCTATAGGACACATCAGACATATATATGCCTCATGATTGCATTGCTTAGCTGCAACAAGAAGCAGCATGGTTTCATCATGTCTCAAATGAGCCAATTTTAAAGCAGATTTTGAGTTTTGTTGTACATTGATTCAGATACCAAGATTCTGGTAAATTCTACACTGGATATGGTATTGTTATACAATATGAGGTAATAAAAGCTGAACCACTCCGTCCTCACCTATCGGCACAGGAGGCAGAGCTGAAGGCACTCACTAAGGCGTGTAGAGAGACAAAGGGTAAGATGGCCAAATGTGTATGTGGATCCTTCCTAACATCACATGAGAAGCCTACAAAAACCGCAGAGAGTGTAAGGCCCTGATGAAGGCTTGGCTGTTGAATAAGCTTGGCATAATGAAGATAAAGCTCACACCTGAGCCGATGCCGATGAAGCCAGAGGAAATGCTTGTGCAGACATTGGCATCTAGGAAGAGGCCTAGAGTCGAGAGTCTAGTATCACTGCAGACGAGGACCTCAGTGGCACCTGTCACTCCCGATACTCTTTAATCCCTACAGAAACAGACGGCTCAGCAGGAAAAGGAGTGGGAGATGCAGAGAATCCAGCTGACTGAGGAAGGCTTTTGGGTAAAGGACGGTAAGCTTTACATAGTTACATAGTTTATAAGGCCGAAAAAAGACAAGCGTCCATCCAGTTCAGCCTATTTCTTGTGCACTGCAGCTATTCCGCAGCGTTGATCCAGGGGAAGGCAACAAAAAACCATGCGGTATAGGCCAATTTACATCATTGAGGAAAAATTCACTTCCCGCCACCAATCTGGCAGTCAGATTAAATCCCTGGATTAATTAACTAAGCATAAGATGTAATTTTATTGTTCTCAAGAAAGGCGTCCAGGCCTCTCTTGAACTCATTAAGTGAGTTGGACATCACCACTTCCTCTCCCAGAGAGTTCCAGAGTCTCACGGCTCTGACCGTAAAGAATCCCCTTCTATGCTGGTGCAGGAACTTCCTTTCCTCCAGACGCATAGTGTGCCCCCTCGTCTTTGTCACCATCCTTGGTATAAACAGGTCATGGGAGAGATCTCTGTACTGCCCCCTGATGTATTTATACATTTTTATGAGGTCTCCCCTAAGCCTTCTCTTTTCCAACGTAAATAGGCCTAATTTTGACAACCTCTCTGGGTATTCTAGGCCCTCCATTCCCTTTATTACCTTAGTCGCCCTCCTTTGTACCCTCTCTAGCTCCAATATGTCTTTCCTGAGCACCGGAGCCCAGAACTGTGCACAATATTCTAAGTGCGGCCTTACCAGCGCTTTATACAGAGGAAGAACAATGTTCTCATCATATGCCCCTATTCCTCTTCTGATGCATGCCATGACTCTATTTGCCTTCGCAGCTGCTGCCTGACACTGGGCACTCCAATTTAATTTGCTATTAACCAAGATGCCCAGGTCCTTCTCCATGTCAGATTTCCCCAACGGTTTCCCATTTAATATGTATGGGTGACTGCTGTTTTTCTTTCCCATGTGCATGACCTTACATTTCTCGGCATTGAACCCCATTTGCCATTTTTTGGCCCAACTCCCCAATTTATCTAAATCCTCCTGTAGCTGTGCCCTATCCTCATCTGTATTAACTACTTTACAAAGTTTAGTATCATCTGCAAATATTGCTATTTTACTATGCAACCCTTCCACTAGATCATTAATAAATATATTAAATAATATAGGGCCCAAGACAGACCCTTGAGGCACCCCGCTAGTAACCCTGACACACCCTGAGCTTACTCCATTGATAACCACCCTCTGCTTTCTATCACTCAGCCAGCTATTTACCCACTTGCACACATTATCCCCCAGACCAAGCATTCTCATTTTATAAACCAACCTTTTGTGTGGCACGGTATCAAACGCTTTGGAAAAGTCAAGGTATACAACATCCACTGACTCTCCCCGGTCCAGCTGTGAGCTCACCTCCTCATAGAAGACGATCAGGTTTGTTTGGCAGGAGCGATCCCTCATGAATCCATGTTGATATGGAGTTAGACAGTTATTATCATTAAGATATTCTACAATAGCATCTCTAAGAAATCCTTCAAACAATTTACCCACAACAGACGTTAAGCTTACTGGTCTATAGTTCCCAGGGTCACTTTTAGACCCCTTTTTGAATATTGGTACCACATTTGCTTGGCGCCAGTCTAGTGGGACAGTCCCTGTCCATAAAGAGTGCTTGAATATAAGATACAGCGGTCTGTCTATCACATTACTTAATTCTTTTAGTACCCGGGGGTGTATGCCATCTGGGCCTGGTGACTTGTCTATTTTGATATTATTTAGGCGTTTCTGAACTTCCTCCTGGGTTAGGTGGGTGATATTTAGCGGAGGGTTTACTTTATCACTCTGCATTTCCTCCGATAAATTGTTTTCTTTTGTGAAAACAGTGGAGAAGAAGCTATTGAGTAGGTTTGCTTTACCCTCATCGCCCTCTATGATTTTCCCCAGGTTATTTTTCAATGGGCCAACTCCATCAGTTTTAATCCTTTTACTGTTTATATAGTTAAAGAACAGTTTGGGATTCGTTTTACTTTCCTTGGCAATTAGTCTCTCTGTCTCCTCTTTTGCTATTCTTATTTGTTTCTTACAGATTTTGTTTTTTTCCCTATAAGATATTAGCGCTTCCTCGCTGCCTTCATGTTTAAGTTTACCGAAAGCCCTTTTTTTGTTTTTCATTGCCCTCTTGACTTCCTTATTTAGCCACATTGACTTCCTCCTATTCCTAGCCCTTTTATTCCCATAAGGTATGTACCTTCTACAGTGACTATGTAGGACTGTTTTGAAAATTTCCCATTTTCTATCCGTGCTCCTATTACTAAAGATACTATCCCAGTCTATAAGCTGAAGGGCATCGCTTAGCTGATCAAACTTTGCCCTCCTGAAGTTCAGTGTTTTTGTGACTCCCAGAGCTTTGTCTGCCACAATCTCTCTACTCATTGATGGACCAGGTAACCCATGGACTAATGCATTTGTCAAAGACAGCTATGTGTGTGATTAGGTGGACAAGGTATGGGTGGCATCAGGGGTTTAGTACCCAGGCAGCCAGGTACACCCACTCTTGCTTGATGTGTGCCTGACAGAACGTAGTGCATTTAAATAACATAGGGTTTTTATTAACACTGTTTTTGATCAATAGCATAAAAGCCATCCTACCATGGCACGGTGACCCTATTCAGGACGGTCCTACACTGTCTAATATTAAGTTATTTAAATGCACTTTTGCTTTTTACTTATTTAGTTACAGCCGGGTGTAAGCTCATTGTGTTTCTTGTAGGTTTTGTCTGTTTTATGGCCAATGAGACCATGCGTTTATATGTTGCATGTATACCAACTCAAACTCTCCCGCTGAATGTGTGTGTTTAAGCTAAATAAGGGCCAATATATGCAGGATTACATAAGAAATATTCTAGAAATTGTGGAGCAAATGTAGGACATTGGGGAAGATCTAAAGGATTTCCATGTTGCTGCACTGTTAGTAAGCGGTCTGCCTGAAAGCTATGACACACTTGTAATGGCACTAGATGCACACCCAGAATATGAGCTTACATTGGAGAATATCAGAGGAAAGCTTGTAGATTAGTATAAGTGAAAGACAGAAAGTGTAAGCAGCAGTGGGGTATCCAAAGCAGAATCTGCTTTAAAATCCAAGTTCTACCCCAAAATAAAACAAGCAGCTATTTGTTCAACCTTGGAGAAAGTTTAATTTCTTAGTCTAGCAGAAAACAGGTGTCTGTAGCCTGGTGATCTACAGAAGCGGAGTATGTGTCTGCAGCCTACGCAAGTTAAGAGGTCACTTGGTTAAACCAGGTATTGGGCGATCTTGGTAAGCCATCAACTCAAACGACTGTGATTTAAGAAGACAACCAAGGATGCATTACACTTGCATGCCGTGGGAAGATCAATGCGAGAACCAAACACATTGATGTTAAACATCATCACGTGATTTGATAGAGCGTGGCATAATTGAGTTTGTTTATTGCGAGACTGACCAGCTGATAGCTGATGTTATGACAAAGCCACTTCCAAGAGCCAAAGTTGAGGAATTATAATCCTGATCTAGGAGCCAAGCCAAAAAATATCTGATATGGAAAGAGACCTGTTTTTCTACCTGGAGTGTATCTTATTAAGAATAGAGCTATCAGCAAGTATTCAGTCCATGACTTGCCAGTCTCCTCTTTTGCCTTCTGTATTTTTAACTTTAATGTCTCATTTAACCTTTCCACCTTCCCACTTGACTGTGGATGTCAATGAGAGTGGAAAGCCTGCTCAATTGCCAGAAACTGTAAACCTTTCCTATAACTTGTACTTCTATCACCTCGGGAAGCCCATATCTACATACTATCTCCTTCATGAGTTTTTGAGCAGTAACTAGCTGTATCTATTGATACTGGATATAGCTCAGGCTAACCTGAAAAGAGATCAACACACACAATCACAAAACAAATACATTTTTAAAATGATTCAATAAAGTTGAACTTTCATACTGGATCTGGGACACCATCAGTTTATATTTTTTTTGTAGATGGAGCTTACCGCCTGTTTTCCACAGACCTTCCTATGTCAGCTAGGCTCCCTGCGTCACCCGCTCCTTCTTTCTTTGTTGAGCCCCATGCTTCTGCAGCTATTTAAGTATATCAAAAGTGAGGTCATGGTTTGATTTAGTACCAGACTCTTGGTCTCTTAACCGCTTTTTTGGTGGCTGCGTTTATGCAGGCATTTCCCCTGACTTCACTGGTGTTAACTCTCATGTGAAATTTTATTTTCACTATGCCAAGCTTTTTCGGTAACAGCATGACCTCCATAATGGCTCATACAGTCAGTCTTTTCTTTTATGGGTTTCCCATTTAACATTAGGAAAAATCTGCTGTCTATATACATATTGGCCGTCTTACCCTTTGCCGCTTTACACGCCTCAGTTAGTGCCTTCAGCTATGCCTCCTTTCAGCTGAACCACTTCTCATACAGATGAGGAGGGAGTGCTTCGGCTTTTAATAACTCATGTGGTGTAACTACTGCATATTCCGTTTAGAATTGACCAGCATCTTGGTAACTGGATCTATCTATGGGCAGCACAGTGGCTCAGTGGTGAGCACTTGCAGCGCTGGGGTCCTGGATTCAAATCCTACCAGGAAAACATCTGCAAGGAGTTTGTATGTTCTCCCCGTGTTTGCTTGGGTTTCCTCAGGGTTCTATGGTTTCTTCCCACATTCCAAAGACATACTGATAGGGAAATTAGATTGTGAGCCCCAATGGGGACAGTGCCAATATTGTCTGTGAATCACTGTGGAATTAATGTCGCTATGTAAGTGAGTAAAATAAATATCTACAAAGACTAAAAATATGAATCAGCAATGAGCTCATCTGAAACATGATTAAATCATATTGTTGCCTGAGCAACGCAATCATGAGGTGTACATATGACTTGATATTTCCTCCTCTATTAGGGAATATAAGTCACAATTCAGTGACAAAATCATAGCTGGACTCAAGATTTTACATCATCTGTTTTTTTACATATGGGGGTATGTAAATGGCACATTGAAGTCAACAGTTTCCATGGCATTGAAATGTGTCTAGGTTGTAACTGACTGAGGACACCATGAATATCATGTTGAGTGTAAAGTGTAACTTTGGTCACTTTTTGTAGTTGTACTGCTTTGTATTTGAAAACTGTTTATAAAAAAATTGTCTGATTTAAAAAAAAAAAAAGTGTAACTTTGTAATCGAGAACTATTTCTGTGGCCTTTTCAAGCATGGCTTGAACCACAGAAATGGATCTGACACAAGAGGGTGCAACGCTGGCGACAGGCTTTAGTTTGGCTAAAAAATAGGGCTCAGGTCTCTGTTGTTGGTCGTGTTTTTGAGTAAGCACTGAAGTGACATGGCCGCTCACCTCAGTGCAGAACAAGTTGGGTAAACCAAGAGCCGGAGCCAAGATAATTAGGGATTTTAGGGAGTCAAAATTGTGTTGAGCTTATGGGGTCAGATTGAAGTGGTGTGTAAACAGACAATCACACAGGGGCTGCATGAGCCGGGATGCAGATCGTATCCATGGCCTGCAGGATGACATTAGACCCAGAAATGTCCTGAGCCGTGTAATGTTTTGGGGCAATTTAAAGGGGTTTTCTGACCACAACCTACTCACATTCTCTTCTCTCTCCTCCCCGGGGCAACAATCCCCACTCCACAAACTTGCATACCCTCGCAGAAATTTCAAACACCTTGACCTACACTCACTCTCTGAATCCCTCCTCCCTCTTACAGACATTAGTTCCTTACATGATGCAGATGTTGCTGCCACTTTATACAACACCACAACCGCTGCGGCTCTCAATTCGGTCGCCCCCTCACACATTCCAAGGCTCGCAAATCAACAGACAACCCTGGCACACCAGCCTAACTAAAGACCTGCGACGGGCCTCCAGGGTTGCTGAGCGTAGATGGAAAAGGTCCCACTCCCATGAGCACTTCATCGCATTCAAACAGTCCCTCACTACCTTCAAGTCCACACTCACTGCAGCAAAACAAATATACTTCACATCTCTCATATCCTCCCTGTCTCACAACCCCAAGCAACTATTCAACACCTTCAATTCTCTCCTCCGTCCCCCAGTGCCTCCTCCCTCTCCTCTTATTTCAGCCGAAGACTTTGCCTCATTCTTCAAGCAGAAGATTGACACCATCAGACAAAGCTTTTGCCTAAAGCCCCCACAGCCCCTCCCCACACCTACTCAACCCTCTTCCTCCAAAACCACCTTCTCCACCATTTCTGAAGATCAACTTTCCTCCTTACTCTCCAAATCACACCTCACCACCTGTAAACTTGACCCAGTCCCGTCCCACCTCATCCCAAACCTTAGCACTATCTTCATCCCAGCCCTAGCCCACCTCTTCAACCTGTCACTAACAACTGGTGTCTTCCCCTCATGCTTCAAGCATGCCTCAATCACACCCATCCTCAAAAAGCCCTCCCTTGACCCATCCTCTGTGTCTAGCCTCCTGCTCTGTGGCCTCCCTTCCAACACTTTCGCACCCCTCCAATCTATCCTAAACTCCGCTGCCCGACTAATCCACCTGTCCCCCCACTATTCCCCGACCTCTCCTCTGTCAATCTCTTCACTGGCTCCCCATTACCCAGAGACTCCAGTTCAAAACCCTAACCATGACATACAAAGCCATTCACAACCTGTCTCCTCCATATATCTCTGACCTAGTCTCCCGTTACATAACCGCACGCAACCTCCGATCCTCACAAGATCTCCTTCTCTACTCCCCTCTTATCTCCTCCTCCCACAATCGCATACAAGATTTCTCCCGTGCATCCCCCCCTACTCTGGAACTCTCTACCCCAACGTATCAGACTCTCGCCTACCGTGGAAACCTTCAAAAGGAACCTGAAGACCCACCTCTTCCGACAAGCCTACAACCTGCAGTAACCACCGCTCCACCATACTGCTGCACGACCAGCTCTACCCTCACCTACTGTATCCTCACCCATCCCTTGTAGATTGTGAGCCCTCGCGGGCAGGGTCCTCGCTCCTCCTGTACCAGTCGCTGTCACATTGTGTTCAAGATTATTGTAATTGTTCTTGTATTATACCCCTTTTTCACATGTAAAGCGCCATGGGATAAATGGCGCTATAATAATAAATAATAATAATAATACCACAGCTCCTGGGCAGGGGAGGAAGCAAAAGAGTATACAGACATTACAGCAGGGCATCACAGAGGATTCATTTTGTGAGGTAAAATATTTCATTTTGTGAGGTAAAACATTTTACTGCCTGTTTTTAAACAATATTTTACCTCAGAAAATGAATCCTCTGCGATCCCCGGCTGTAATATCTGTATACTCTTTTGCTTCCTCCCCTGCTGTAATGTCTGTATACTCTTTTGCTTCCTCCCCTGCCCAGGAGATGTGGTATGTTCCATACACAGTCAGACACAGACAATTTTTAAAATGAACTTTTGGTTGTGGGAAAACCCCTTTAAGCTGCTGTATTGTGAACTTCCTTTCCTCTGTGAGATGTTAGGTGCCTTGTGCCGGGCAGTGTCCTAAGGAGACTACCTTCTGCTGACAGAACTGTAGTTTGTTCTTAGAGGTCTTCCATCCATGTTCAGCTAGGAAACAGAAAAGTAAGATAGATGACTTGTGAGATGAGATTTGATCTTGACAGCAAAGCAATATATTATCCACATACTGAAACAACACAACCTTCGGATATGGAGAATTCCATTTTTGCAAAATGGAGGACATTGAAGCAGTATATTTTATCAGTTAATTTTGAGAACCTTTTGGTGACATTGTCCATACATACTGGTTATGGCCATGGGTGAAGGCAAATAAATACTTTTTGTCTGGGTGCAGGGGTAGAGAAAAGAATGTATTTGCCAAGTAATTCACCATAAAATGAATGGAATGAAATCTTTGATGATTTCGCAGAAAACCATGCATGGATGACAGACTCAGCTGCCCTAGTATCTATTAAGAAATCTACAGTTTTGTCTGAAGGCAGAGTCAATTTAATCATTGGGGTAGGTAAAGTAGAATTAGAACTATAACAGGATGCATGCTAGCTATTGGTTTGCCAACATCCTAGGATGAAGAAGAATAAGCCTCAGTTAACTGTCAAGAGAGTGGGGGCTGCTGTTTGGCTGCTGCTTTCCTCTCTCCCCCTGCTCTCTGAGGAGTACTAGTCATGGCCCCCTTTGTCATTGTTGGTTGTTAAGGGTGTTCTCTTTCGGCTCTGTCTACTGTACCTCAGGTAAACACTCTTGAAGCTTCACTCCCTTTGTCCTAGGAGCCTGAATCAATTTCTGCTTCGCCTCTTTAGGGAGTTGCAATAGGTCTTTCCAATCATTCCCTCGCCACTCAGGATGCACTTTCACAAGTTCCTCCTTTAATAGGTTTCTTTTACACAAAAGCAGTTCCCAGTAAGGGTATCCCAGATCTATCCAAATCATTTACAAATGGGAGAAATATTTATCTGTCTGAGTCCAATGCTATAAGACTTTACAGTACTGTTCTCCTGGGGCTAATGTCTGCAAGTTTGAGTTCTTTCTACTCTTAGAGGCGAAACGACTTCGAGATCGCGAAGCGTATTGGATGTACAGCCTTAATACCTGCAACTCTAATGGATTGAACATGCTCAAAGAACTCATGTATCACTACCGAGACATTTCATATTATTGGGATTGTTGTCCTTGTATTTGTGTTTGTTCTTATATTTTTCTGTTTTTTTTAGTTAGTTAAATTTTTGTCTGATTTTATTGGTGATCACGTGACTATTTGACATGCACTCATTGGTCCTTTTGTGATTTAAGTCTTTGTAGTCATTTTGTCTGAAACACACATAGCGTTCTTTGTCAAAGCTGCAAACACGTTGCTGCCTATGTAAATACCATACAGTGATTTTTTTTATCTATTTTTTCAATAACCTTGCAATTTTAAGAAGCTTGATTTTTTAAGATGCTGGATTGTTTCCTGCTGATATGCATCAACCAACGCCTCAAAGTCTTTCCATGTATAGTTTATATGTAACCTTTATCAGCTGGATCTGTCTGAAGAAAAGAACAGGCTTTTTGTTGGGGTTAAGAAGCTTTTTCAGCATAGCTAACTGAGCTTGTACTCTGTTATAGTCACCCCTTTAAAGAGTGGCAGTCCTTCATGTCTGAGGAGTACTAGTCATGGACCCCTTTCTCATTGTTGGTTGTTAAGGGTGTTCTCTTTCGGCTCCGTCTACTGCACCTCAGGTAAACACTCTTGAAGCTTGTCTCACTGTGCTGGATCACTTTTCTCTTGTGTATTTAGGTACCAAGCCACTTTCAAACCCTACACTCTTGTGTAGGTAAGCAACAAGCCACTTTCAAACCTTACATTCATGTAGAGGTAGGCAACAAGTCACTTTCAAACCTTACATTCGTGTAGAGGTAGGCAATAGTGTTGAGCGAGTATGTTCTGTTCCTAGTATGCTCGGGCCGAGCTCCGAGTATTTACAGCTGCTCGGTGATGTGTTTGAATCGCTCCCATGTGCATGATTTGCAACTGTTTGACAGCTTTAGTAAATGTGAGGAATGTGTAAGAAATAGACATTGCTCTCATGTAATAAAGCTGTCAAACAGTCGCAAATCATGCACACAGGAGCGATTCAAATACATCACCGAGCAGCTATAAATACTCGGAGCTCGGCCCGAGCATACTCGGTGAAAGGGTTAATAGAACATACTCACTCAACACTAGTAGGCAATAATCCACTTTCAAACCCTACACTCTTGAGTATGTAGGCAACAAGCCACTTTTAAGCCCTACTTACGTGTGTAGTTGGCCATCAAGAAACTTTCAAACCCTAAACTCGTGTGTAGGTAGGCAACAAGCCACTTTCAATCCCTAAACTCGTGTGAAGGTAAGCAACAAGTCACTTTCAAACCCTACACTCGTGTGTAGGTAGGCAACAAGCCACTTTCAAACACTACATTCGTGTGTAGGTGGGCATCACTTGCCTACCTACACACGAGTGTAGGGTTTGAAACAAACCACTTTCAAACCTTGCATAATATGAACTCCAGTAAACCGACTACAAGATACACCTTCTATTGGGTTGATCCTTCTCAACAGTCAAAGAAGACAAAGAAGCAATAGCAATCCACCAGGTATAAATACCACTATATTTCATACTTATACACTAATCCCATTGCATGCACATAGCTAAAAAAGTCATAGGTATCTGTTTAAATAGTGTAACAAAGAAAAATTCCCATAGAAAGATTTAGCTGATAGGAATTTATGGATGTTAACAGAAATGTGAAGCATCTCTGTCAAACAGTGTTATCTGATCAAACCAAAAGTTATAAAAGATTAATACATAGAGATGTTGAGATTTACTGTTGTCTGTTTTTTTAAATCATTTCCAATGAGTTCCCCATCTGTCTGACTTGCAATATTTGTTTCAGGGTAAAGGTCTGCCCCATATTAATACTACAGAGACCTATGTGATGGGTGATGAACGGTGTAAAGAGGAGATTCCTACATATGACTACCCAGGTGAGTAGTAACCACTAAATGCCGAGATGTCTCAGATTCTTCTTAGTCACTGGATGGTATAATTATGTGTTACATTTTTTAGGGTTTGTTCATACAGACTTTTTTTTTAGATTTTACACCTAAAGATTTAATCGCTTAAACCAAAAAGGGAAAAAAACACACCTTTTCACACTATTCTGTATGATTGACTCTTCTGTATTTACAGTCTTATCTAACACCGGACACTGTGCTTAGTGAATGTCTCTAAATTTACTTTGAAACTTGTCAGTGTTGGGGATTCGGACTCAGGAGCCCTGATATGGAAGGCAGAAACATTACTAGTGAGCCACAGGCTGCACTGCTATGTACACAATACATTTCTCAGCCTGAAAACCTCAGTAATATTCTTCTTTACAAGCATAATAATTCCAGTATATACAGGTGCTTCTCACAAAAACAGAATATCCTCAAAAATTTAATTTATTTCTGTTCTTCAATATAAAAAGTGAAACTCCTATATTATATAGAGTTATTACAAACAGAGTGATCTATTTCAAGTGTTTATTTCTGTTAATGTTGATGATTATGGCTTACAGCCAATGAAAACACAAAAGTCATTATCTCAGTAAATTAGAATACTTTATAATGCCAGTTTGAAAAATGTTTTTAAAATCCGAAATGTTGGCCTACTTGGTCAGGGTTCCTTTTGCATCAATTACTGCATCAATGCGGCGTGGCATGGAGGCCATCAGCCTGTGGCACTGCTGAGGTGTTATGGAAGCCCAAGTTGCTTTGATAGCAGCCTTCAGCTCATCTGCATTGTTGGGTCTAGTGTCTCTCATTTTCTTCTTGACAATACCCTATAGATTCTCTATCACTTAAACATGAGCCATGTATGAGGGAGTCGGAGTCGTGGAGTCGGTGTCATGGAAATTGAGGAGTCGGAGGTTTGGCTTACCGACTCCACAGCCCTGGTTAATTCCCTACTACAATAATGCTAAACATGGGGCCTCTTACTGTGTTTTAGGTATACAGTTGCATCAATTACTGCATCAATGTGGCGTGGCATGGAGGCGATCAGCCTGTGGCACTGCTGAGGTGTTATGGAAACCCAGGTTGCTTTGATAGCAGCCTTCAGCTCTTCTGCATTGTTGGGTCTGGTGTCTCTCATCTTCCTCTTAACAATACCCATAGATTCTCTATGGGGTTAAAGTCAGGTGAGTTTGCTGGCCAATCAAGTACAGTCATACTGTTATTTTTAAACCAGGTATTTGGTACTTTTGGCAGTGTGGACAAAAAAGCTTTCTACAGAGGGAAGAATGAAGTGCTCAAAAATTTCCTGGTAGACGGCTTCTCTGACTTTTGTCTTGATAAAACACAGCGGACCTACACCAGCAGATGACATGGCTCTCCAAACCATCATTGATTGTGGAAACGTCACACTAGACCTCAAGCAGCTTGGATTGTGGCCTCTCCACTCTTCCTCCAGACTCTGGGACCTTGATTTCCAAATGAAATGCAAAATTTACTTTCATTTGAAAACAACACCTTGGACCACTGAGTAACAGTTCAGGTCTTTTTCTCCTTGGCCCAGGTAAAACGCTTCTGCCGTTGTCTATTGGTCATGAGTGGCTTGACACAAGGAATACGACACTTGTAGCCCATGTCCTGGATACACCTGTGTGTGATGCCTCTTGAAGCAATGACTCCAGCAGCAGTCCACTCCTTGTGAATCTCCCCCAAATTTTTGAATGGCCTTTTCTTAACAATCCTTTCAAGGCTGCGGTTATGCCGGTTGCTTGTGCACCCCTTTCTACCACATTTTTTTCCTTCCACTAAACTTTCCATTGATATGCTTAGATACAGCACTTTGTGAACAGCCAGCTTCTTTATCCATGACCTTTTGTGGCTTACCCTCCTTGTGGAGTGCGTCAATGACTGCTGACTTGACAGATGTCCAGAAGGCTGTCTTCCCCATGATTGTGCAGCCTACTGAAAACAGACTAAGGTACATTTTTAAACACTTAGGAAGCCTTTGCAGGTGTTTTTTGTTAATTATTCTAATTTACTGAGATAATGACTTTTGTGTTTGCATTAGCTGTAATCCTTAATCATCATTAACAGAAATAAACACTTGAAATAGATCAGTCTGTTTGTAATGACTACATAATATAGGAGTTTCACTTTTTGTATTGAAGAACTGAAATAAATTACATTTTTGATGATATTCTAATTTTGTGAGAAGCACCTGTAAATGGTGCAACTGTTTTTAGAATTCTTAAAAAGACACATCAGAATCCAGAGGGATCCCATAATAAATGGGACCACTCTGCTTCAGATGGCATTGGTTGTACAACAGATCAGTTTTGGGCATGAATCCTGTTTTGTTTATTCCTAAAATGGAACAGAAAAAAAGAAAACTCCCAAAGAAAAGTATGAATACAGCCTGAGGCTGTTGACCAAAAGATGGAGATGTCTGTATTTCATTTGTCATCTGAGTGCTGTCCATTCTTCCCTGAGCAATTGATACGAAAGGCTTTGACAAAGAAAAAAACCTGGGTGACACAGATTATAAAAACGGACGAAGGAACCAAAAATGGACGGAGGAACCAAAAATAAATCCAACATATTGAAATATAATTTTTTTAAAATTTATTAACTGAAAAAAACAAATGTCGTCTGATTGAGGCCTAAGTCTATATTTGCATTGTGTATGGGTTACATCTTTATACACGAAAATAAGTGCCCCTGACTAGTACATCGACCCCTTAAGGAGGTGCTCATTTTGGGTTTTTAGGACAATTTTTTCTCTTTTACTTGTCCCGTTTCAAGATCCATGGTATTTCTTATTTTCGTCATCATAGCTGTATGGGGGCTTCTTTTTTTCATGATGAATTGTATTTCTCAGTGGCAGGATTACTTTTTAAGTAACTTTTATTAATTCTTTATAGGAAGAAATAGAAAAAAAAGCATCAATTCTGTTATTTTTTTTTTAGGTTTAAAATTTTCCGCTATTCATGTGCTGCATATATTCATGATGACCATTTTCCATTGGCTGCGATCATATATAAAGAACCTGTTCTCCCTTCTTGTATTTACTGCTTAGTTCCATGAAAAAATACAAAACCATATACTTGCTCCAAATCCATGACTTTTTATAAATCCTCTCTCTCTCTGTCCTGCTCTGTGCTAGACTGCATGTATCTGACAGGAAGGTATGAGACAGACACCATCTAATAGCACTGAGTTACAGGCCCCTTTTATAGGTGTCCACTGATCATATAACTCAGGAATGGGGAACCTCCAGCACGCGGGCCGTTTAAGGCCTGTGATGACCTTTTTTCTGGTTCCCTGGAAGCCAGAACCATAGTTCTTGGGCTCACAGCCCTGTTTTGCCAGTCACTGGCCCTTAAGTTCCTTCTTGCACATGCATTTTGTGTCTCTTATTGTATATACTTCAACCCCAGTGTCTCCTGTGTGATGCATATGCTGCAGTCTCAGTGTATAGTATGTGATGTTTATTAAAACCAGCAAATAGTAATAGATATAATACTAGAGGCGCACCCATAATAAATATGAATACCAGTGGGAAATCTGATATCTTCAGATTTTTCAGCAGATGATCATGGTATTACACCAGATACATTTAAACAACATGCCATTATCTCAGATATATCTCAAGGCCTTCTCAGAAAAAATCTTTCATCTGATCATTCTCAGCCTGTCGTTTATTCTGCTTCGTCAGTGACCGATATGCAAAACAAAAGTCATAAATGAACTAATGAACTATCTATTAAAGAGGAGAAACAGTATTCTTGCTCAGAATGTGGGAAATGTTTTAATGGGAAGTCAGATCTTGTTAGGCATCGGAAAATTCTCACAGGGGAGAAGTCCTTTCCAAGTTTAGAATGTGGAAAATGTTTTCTACAGAAATCACAGCTTATTGTACATCAGAGATCTCACACAGAGGAGAAGCCATTTCATGTTCAGAATGTGGGAAATAGCCGTTTAAGGCCTGTGATTACCTTTTTTCTGGCTCCCTGGAAGCCAGAATCACAGTTCTTGGGCTCACAGCCCTTTAGTTTCTTCTTGCACACGCATTTAGTGTCTCCTATTGTATATACTTCTGCCCCAGTATCTCCTGTGTGATGTATATGCTGCAGTCTCAGTGTATACCATGTGATGTTTATTAAAACCAACAAATTACCAGCACCAAATAGTAAGATCTCATATGAAAAAAAAGGTTCCCCTCCTCTGATATAACTGGTAATGTTAGGTGAAAGGCGAATGAAACATGAAAAATAGAAACAGCTCAACCTTGAGGCCTAACGTCATAATCTAAAGGTCTCTGCTTTGTGCGCTACGTTCTTAGTCAATTGGTAACAACGGTCTGCAAGGATAAAATTGTTTTAAAAGTAAGAGGTTATTGTTATATACTTTTGATCGCTAAACTCAATAAAAATATCGGAAAAATTCCATCACGTACAGTTTTTTCACAAACGCTGACTCCATAGGCTTTTTCTTGCACCATACTTTGACCCCTTTGCGCGACCTTTGGTGGATGATTTTGGTGTCATTAGATTAGTTAGAAATTAACGGACACTGAGCTGTGATTGGTTGCTGTGGTCAGGAGATTTTCTTAACCTAGCTTCCAAAGAGTGTGATGGTGTCCATAGCATCTAATCATAGCATATCTTTAATTTTACCTCAGCAATATAATAAATGAAAGGTGCGCTGTGATTGGTTACTAAGGTAGCAAAGGAAGATTTTCTTGTAGACAGAGTTCATAAGAGTGTGGTGGTGTGCTTATTGTGATTCCGATTAGTATTTAGCGGTTGTGGTGGATTAAACTTTTGTTTCTAACAATGTGATTGAAATGGCTACAAGAGGGTGTGGTAATTCACCCGACAACTTTTGCAGTTGTTTTTTAGTGAAGAAACAACAAAGCAGAATTACGGACTTCGCTAGAAAAAGTGTATTATGCGTGCTTTGGTGTAAAACTAGGTGAACAGAGCAAGTCATGGGCTCCACATGTAGTGTGTTCTACTTGTGTAGAAGAACTACGACAGTCATCTAAAGGAAAGAAAGAGAGCTTTCGTTTTGGCATGCCTATGATGAGGGAACCACAAAATCAGACATGCCTGTCACTTCACCTCAGGAGAAACTTGAAGATGCACCTGATTCAGAAGATTTAGAAGATGAAGAGCTAGATTCTGATAAAGACTTTCACGCTAGTTTCAACGAGCCACAGCTTTTTTCACAACTAGAATTAAATAATTTAGTCAGGGACTTGGACCTTCCTAAACATTCTGCAGAAGTTTTAGGATCTAGACTAAAAGAAAAGAACCTGCTATCTCTTCGTACCTGTTTTTTTACATCTAGGGGCTTCAATAGGAGAAAAATTACTTTGTAAAGGCTGCAAAGTTGTGAGATAACCTCTTCTGTGACCCCACCGAATATTAAGGTTTTTTTCCTTTTTTTTTTTAAGGGGTCCCTTATTAAAACTTTTGCTATAGGGCTCCATGATTTCTATGTCTGCCCCTGCAAGCAAGAAATACCCAATGCTCCGGCCCTGTGATCTGACTCTTAAGATCTATTTATTAAAATGTACTTTGTGGGACAACCCCTTTTAAGTTTGTTTCCATTATGAAAAGGTTCATTGTTATATATGATAAGGAAAAACTTCCTCAATTGTAGACTTTTTTTTAATAAATATCAAGGTGGGCCAGCGAGTTTGTCCAAGTTTTTAATTTTAGTCCTCTGTGTATTTGAGTTTTACATCCCTGCTCCAGGGCATTTTGTGCACTTGAAGGAAAGCTATGAGAATTTAGACTTTATTCTCAAGAAACTTAACTACGAGGATTAAGGATGGTCAATTAAGAATAGTGACATGAAAGTTCTCTTTTTGCTCCTTGGGCAGCAAGGAGGATACACAAAGTACCCATGATTTTTGTGTGAATAGGACAGCTGGGATAGGACTCATCATTGGAGCCAAAAAAGTTGGCCAATGAAAACCTCTTTGCAACCTGGACTTAAGAATATACTGTATATGTGGAAAGTTTAGTAGATCCCACTAAAGTTCTCCTGCCACCACTCCACATTAAGCTTGGATTGATGAAGCAGTTTGTGAAAGCTCTACCGAAAGAAGGAGAGACTTTTAAGTACATGTGTACCAAGTTTCAGGGACTGACTGTCCGAAGAGAAATTGAAGGAAGGCATTTTTGTGGGTCCAGATATTCGGAAACTCATGAAGGACGACTTGTTCGAAAAAAATTAAAGCTTTTGAGAAAAGAGCTTGGGATTCTTTTCAAGAAGTAATGAAGAAATTTATAGGTAATAACAAAGGATTAAAAATGTAAGTCCATCGTGCAGAACATGCTGAAACGTTTCAAAGGTTTGGGTTGGCTGATGAATTTGAAGTTACATTTTTTACATTCCCATATAGACTACTTTGCTGAAAAGAAGAGCAAGGAGAAAAATTTCATCAGGATATCAAGGTGATGGAGTGTGAACATGATTGGGGACTACTGCTGGATACTTCACAGAGAAGATCTGAAAGCCTTCTACAAGAGAAAAGGTATCAAGACAAGCTTTGAAGAGAAAAGGAAAAGATGCAAGAATTATTTTCCAATAAAGCTGCACAGTGAATGTTCAATAAATTTTTAGATATAATATTCTGTACATTTTTGGCTACAATAAAGGTTTTTCTTCTTCATCTCTCTTGTCAATTGTACGTAATTTCATGTGCGATTTGTGTAAAATCCATATGTGATGGTTAAAAATAGACATGTGTTTTTAAATCAGGGTATAAGAAAACATAAGCATCAGACATTGGATTTGAATACATTTTTATAAACCCAAATTTTGCATACCTTATTTCTATTACAATTTGCATGAAAATGTATAAATTATATGATATTGATATGATTTCAATTGCGGCTGTGGAGTTGGTAAGTTAAACCTCCAACTCTGACTCTTCAGTTTCCCTGACTTCTGACTTCAAGTCCGACTCCACGACTCCGACTTCACAGCACTGCCTCACTACTGAGCTTGTACATAAAGTGCAGCACAGATTAATCTCAACTAAAAGCCTACATCCTTAGATCAGGAATAGAATAGACATTTATAGGATATTTCATAACTTCTCAAATTCTTATAAAAAATTTTTACAGCCCATACTGCATTTAACTACTGCACCAATTTATTATATATTTTATACCAACTCCACCAAAATGGACACCGACTCCACGACTCCGAATCCGACTCCACAGCCCTGATTTCAATGCAGTGTAATTGAAAAATAATAAAATTACTTTTGTTTTTGGCAGATGACTGTACCAGGAGTTCAGTGGGAAATCTAATATCTTCAGATTTTGCAGCAGATGATCATGGTGTTACACCAGATACATATGAAGAACATGCCATTATCTCAGATATACCTCAAGCCCTTCTCAGAAAAAATCTTTCATCTGATAATTTTCAACCTGTCGTTTATTCTGCTTCGTCAGTGACCGATATGCAAAACAAAAGTCATAAATTGACTAATGAACATGAACTATCTTTTAAAGAGGAGAAACCATATTCTTGCTCAGAATGTGGGAAATGTTTTAATGGGAAGTCAGATCTTGTTAGGCATCGGAAAATTCACACAGGGGAGAAGTCGTTTCCATGTTTAGAATGTGGAAAATGTTTTATACAGAAATCACAGCTTATTGTACATCAGAGAACTCACACAGAGGAGAAGCCATATTCATGTTCAGAATGTGGGAAATGTTTTAATGAGTTATCACATCTCATTGCACATCAGAGAATTCACACAGGGGAAAAGCCATTTTTATGTTCAGAATGTGGAAAATGTTTCATAGAGAAATCACATCTCGTAACACATCAGAGAGTTCACACAGGGGAAAAGCCATATTCATGTTTGGAATGTGGGAAATGTTTTAAAACAAGATCATATCTTGTTGTACATCAGAGAATTCATACAGGGGAAAAGCCATATTCATGTTCAGAATGTGGGAAATGTTTTAAAACTAAATCAGAACTTGTTGTACATCAGAAAATTCACACAGGGACGAAGCCATTTTCATGTTCAGAATGTGGGAAATGTTTTACATTGAAAGCAAATGCTGTTAGACATCAAAGAACTCACACAGGGAAGTAGGGAATTTTCCTTTCATCATTTTTTTTAAATGTGTAAGAGAAAAAAACAAGTTATACATTTATACTAAAATCATGGAAAACAATTTGAGGCATTAGATGTTTATTAGAAAATGTATACAATTACCAGTGATTAATTGTTACTGCAAAGCAATTAGTATTTGTAAAATTCACCCATGTATGAATCATATATACAGTTGCAAACATTAATCTGGCTTTTTTATGTTTCTTTTGGAGTAATGGCTTCTTCCTGGCAGAGTGGTTTTTCATCCCATGTTGATACAGTACTCGTTTCACTGTGGATATTGACACAATCTTACCAGCTTCCAACATCATCTTCACAAGGTCTTTTGTTTTTGTCCTTGGGTTGATATGCACATGTCGGACCAAAACACATTCATCTCTTGGACACAGAACCCATCTCCTTCCTGAGCGGTATGATGTCTGCACATTCCCATCTTGTTTGTACTTGCGTATAATTGTTTGTTCAGAGGCACCTTCAGGTATCGTGAAATTGTACCCAAGGATGAGCCAGACTTGTGCAAGTCCACAATTCTCTTCCTGATATCTTGGCTGATTTCTTTAGACTTTCCCATGATGCTACACAAAGAAGCAGTGTGTTTCAGGTGTGCATTAAAATACATCCACAGGTGTGTCTCTAATTAACTCAGATGTTGCCAAAATACCTATCAGAAGCTTCCAAACACATGACATAATCATATGGGCAGTCCAGAATTGTTTAAAGGCATAGAAATCTTAGTGTGTGTAAACTTTTGACTTTGCAGTAAGTAATAAGAATGCCTTAAAACATTTCCTCTCTCATTATTCTGGCATTTGGCAAATAATAAAAATTATGGTAATCCTAATGTCACGCACAGTGTGGGAAGACTAAGTGCAACACAGAGGGATGAGGGGAAGTGAGCCCAGACACTAGGAAAAGGGGGAGTGGAGACCCCAAGGCAGATCTAATAGCATCCTGCCTACCCTACCATCCCTATATTGGTTCCACACCAATCGCCGAGCAGGAAACCTAAGCCCTGTATATCCCTAGAGCTAGGCCCTGGATAGGGAGGGGGATGAGCATTGGTCAGTCCCCACTATAAACTAAAAACAACAAAGGAGACAAACAAGGGGGAAGAAACTTAGCTTGAGCAGACTCCAGAGAGATAAACCAAATGTCCTCCAAAGACACCAGAGAGGAAGTAAGCCAACAGCTATAGCTCCAAGCTTTCACAAGGGAAAAAGTGAATATCACCGGCGACTCCCTAAAGCAGACAGAGTTTATAAACACCCAGGTAAAGGTGTGTCAATCAGAGCAGGAGGGAGGTTGATGCTGGGTCCAAAAGTCAGAAGGATTAAGAAGGCGTCTACAATGCCAAACGCCGAGACCTTCTGCAGCCAGATGCAGAGCGACTGTCTGTAGCATCTGACACACCCGTGACACCTAATTGACCTAAAATGGGAAAAGTTTATTCTGATTTCATGTCAGATATTGAGAAAAACATGCATATGTGTCTTTTTATATAGTGTGTGTAAACGTCTGGTTTCAACTGTATATATCAAATATTTAACATTTACATACACAAGTTGTCTGATTCTGCTCTCTCTTGTTCGATGTGACATCGGCAATGGAGAGAAGCTGCTATACATGATCAGGACAGTTGCCATCCGACACCCAGCCTGTCTGTTAAGTCGTTATATTTGTTATGTATGTGATAATAATAAAGTGCCCATAGTCATAGTTTAAGCACATGGAATAATGGGAACATTTAAAGCAACATCGTCCAATCTTATGTGAATACAATTTAACTCATTACAGACCAGGATACAAAATACAAAAAGACAAATATACTCAGCTCGTTCATCGAATTATAGAAGTAACGTTTGCCTAAACAGCAAAATTACCACTGTCACTATTTATATGGATCATACCTGAATCGTACATAAATGCATTGACAAAAAATAAATAAAATTATAAAAAATAAATCATTAAACTATCTCAAATCATCCATGACCTCTTTAACTTTATAATTGCTAATTTTTATATGTATAATATATATATATATATATATATATATATAAAAGCCATGTATATATTGTGGGAATGCTACTCTCGTGCGTGGTGAGGTAACACAGGAACCGTTTCCATTTAAATGTCCAGGTTAGTTTATTGGTGATTCATAAACCATGCCACAAGCAAAGGAAAATAAACGGCCTTTCAGTGCAGGCAAAGCAAATTAAACTGTTCCAGCAAATTCACTTTAGAGACAGTCCAGGACACACCGGCTGAATAGCATCCAGCATACCGGCTCAGTTTGGAGACACCACACAAGAGGTCTTCTTACCTCCACACACAAAACATGTGTCAAACAAACAGACTCCATTTTATCAAGTGAACCACACCCAGCGGTGGGGTATGTAGACAGCTAGGCCCGCCCATCTCTCAGGCTGTCCATAATACTGACCCAGATGCACAAAACAAGCCTCTTATTACTATGTGCACCAGAGCATTACTCTAGGTTTAGATCACAGATGACAACCACATACATGCCTCCCATCAACTATGTGTCCGGTAGCCACTTTATATACCTCCCCCTCTGCTTAAAGCCATGGGGCTTGGCACCTTCTACCACTAGTCACTGGATTCTCGAGAGGGCATCGGCATTACCATGTAGCTTCCTGGCTCTATGTTCCACATGGAAGGTGAAATCCTGCAAGGCCAGACACCTGCAGGTAACTCGAGCATTTTTCTCCCTCATCCACCTGAGTGGGTCATTGTCTCATACTAATTAAAATTTTTGCCCTAACAGATGGTATAGTAATGTGTCCATCACCCACTATATGGCCAAGCATTTCTTTTCTACAATAGAATAAATCTCATGCCGACAGCTTCCTCAGGCAGAGAATGCTCCTCCTTGTGTAACTCCTGAGAAAGGACTGCACCTAAACTGACTTCTGGAGTAGAAATTCCTTCTTAAAGTCGGAGGCCACCAGAACCGGCTGCTTACACAGAGCTACTTTCAGTTTTTGAAAGGCCATCTCGCAATCCATTTGGTCATAGTTGATTTCGTCGGAGGGTCAGAGGTGCGGCCATCATGGCAAAGTTGAAGAGGAAACACCTGTAGTATTACACAATTCCGAGAAAGACTTAACTTGCTTCTTTGAGAGTGCTCTTGGACAGTTTTGGATTGCGTCCACTTTACTCATTTGGTGTTTGATCTTGCCTCTACCTGTGACATATCCTAGATATTTGGCCTCTTCTTTCCCCATGGCACATTGTTTTGGATTTATACAAAACCCCGCCTTCCTGAGAACATCCAACACAGCCTGGACTTTTCGAGGATGACTTCCCAATCCAGGCTGAAGATTACAATATCGTCTAGATTTGCCACGGCATATTTCTTTTGGGGTGCTAGGATCCAGTCCATTATCCTCTGGAAGGTGGCCGGGGCTCCCTGTGGTCCAAATGGCATCAGGATGTATTGAAAGCATCCGTCGGGTGTAGAGCAAGCGGTTATCTCCTTGGCTACTTGTGACATGGGGATTTGCCAATATCCCTTTGTTAAATCCAAGGTGGTTATGTAACTTTCTGGTCCAAGTCTCTCAATCAGCTCATTGACACACTGCATCGAACTTGGAGACTTTTTAGGAAGCTGAATAATCGTTATAGGACCTCCATTCGCAATCAGGTTTTGGAACCAGGACAATTTGGCTTGACCACCCAAATTTGGATTCCTCAATGACTCCCGAGATTCAGCATACACTTTATTTCTTTGGAGATCAGTTCTCGCCGGGTCTTGGGAATTCGATAGGCTTTCAAGTTCACCCGCTCATGGGATTCCATCAGAACCTTGTATTCTATGACCTTTGTACATCCTGGCAAATCTGAGAACAGGTCCATGTTCTCCTGCAGCAACTCCCGACCCTGCTGTTTTAGGGCCTTCAACGCGTCTCCATTATTGCAACTCCTTCAACATCTGCTTCTGGCTTGACCAGCAAACATGGAGTTTCAAGGGGCTCCCTGCCTTGCCACGGGTTGATAAGCCTGATGTGGTACACTTGGTACAGTTTTCATCTTCCTGGTCTATGAACCTTGTAGTTCACTTCACCAAGCTTCTCCACCACCTCATAGGGGCCTTAACATTTGGCCAAGAACTTACTCTCCACTGTGGGAGTTAGTACAAGGACTCTGTCCCTGGGGCTGAACTGCCTCACCCTGGCTGACCTGTTGTAGATCCTAGCTTGAGCCTCCTATGGGTATCACCTTCGCAATCCTCTCCTGCATCTGGGCGACATGCTCGATGACGCTCCGGTAGGGCATGACCTCGCCTTCCCATGTTTCCTTCGCTACATCAAGGAGACCCTATGGATGTTGGCTATACAGAAGTTCAAACAGAGAGAATTCCGTAGAGGCTTGTGGAACCTCCCGGATAGAAAACAGATACGGTAGGAGACAGTCCCAGTCTTGACTGTCCTTTTCTATGACAGTCTTAAGCAAGGCCGCCCATCTGGGGATGGTACACTGACATCTTCAGGTGTGTAATTTGCAGGGCCTTACACAGTTCTATCATCACCTTACTCATAAAGGGTGTTCCTTGATTGGTCAGGATTTCTCTCAGTAATCCTGTCCGGAAAAAACGTGGATAAACTGGTGGGCCATACTTTTTGCAGAGGAGTATCTCAGGGGAACTGCTTCAGGGTACTGCGTAGTATAGTCAAGGATGACCAATTTATATTGATGCCCATGAGCAGATTTAGCCAGGGGATGGACCAAGTCCATGGCAGTTCGCTCGAATGGCACTTCTATGATGCGTAATCGCACAAAGGGACTTTGAAAGTGAGAGGTGGGGCCGGTTATCTGGCAGGTGGGGCAGGATCTGCAATACTTTAAGATTTCCCAGTGACATCCGGGCCAATCGTACCTCCACATGACCTGTTCTTGAGTTTTGTTCCCCCAAGACATGTGAATGGGCCATGTCCAACACCCTTCGTCTATAAAGTCCTGATACCAACAATTGTTCCACTATCTCCTCCCTCACCTTAGTAACCTGGTAAATGAGTCCCCACTCAACATAAAATAGGGAAACCTGGTGTCAGCCCCCGGCTCTTGCGGTATTCCGTTTATGACAGTGACAGTTGCAGAGTGATAAAGTAAACCCTCCGCTAAATATCACCCACCTAACCCAGGAGGAAGTTCAGAAACGCCTAAATAATATCAAAATAGACAAGTCACCAGGCCCAGATGGCATACACCCCCGGGTACTAAAAGAATTAAGTAATGTGATAGACAGACCGCTGTATCTTATATTCAAGCACTCTTTATGGACAGGGACTGTCCCACTAGACTGGCGCCAAGCAAATGTGGTACCAATATTCAAAAAGGGGTCTAAAAGTGACCCTGGGAACTATAGACCAGTAAGCTTAACGTCTGTTGTGGGTAAATTGTTTGAAGGATTTCTTAGAGATGCTATTGTAGAATATCTTAATGATAATAACTGTCTAACTCCATATCAACATGGATTCATGAGGGATCGCTCCTGCCAAACAAACCTGATGGCCTTCTATGAGGAGGTGAGCTCACAGCTGGACCGGGGAGAGTCAGTGGATGTTGTATACCTTGACTTCTCCAAAGCGTTTGATACCGTGCCACACAAAAGGTTGGTATATAAAATGAGAATGCTTGGTCTGGGGGATAATGTGTGCAAGTGGGTAAATAGCTGGCTGAGTGATAGAAAGCAGAGGGTGGTTATCAATGGAGTAAGCTCAGGGTGTGTCAGGGTTACTAGCGGGGTGCCTCAAGGGTCTGTCTTGGGCCCTATATTATTTAATATATTTATTGATGATCTAGTGGAAGGGTTGCATAGTAAAATAGCAATATTTGCAGATGATACTAAACTTTGTAAAGTAGTTAATACAGATGAGGATAGGGCACAGCTACAGGAGGATTTAGATAAATTGGGGAGTTGGGCCAAAAAATGGCAAATGGGGTTCAATGCCGATAAATGTAAGGTCATGCACATGGGAAAGAAAAACAGCAGTCACCCATACATATTAAATGGGAAACCGTTGGGGAAATCTGACATGGAGAAGGACCTGGGCGTCTTGGTTAATAGCAAATTAAATTGGAGTGCCCAGTGTCAGGCAGCAGCTGCGAAGGCAAATAGAGTCATGGCATGCATCAGAAGAGGAATAGGGGCATATGATGTGAACATTGTTCTTCCTCTGTATAAAGCGCTGGTAAGGCCGCACTTAGAATATTGTGCACAGTTCTGGGCTCCTGTGCTCAGGAAAGACATATTGGAGCTAGAGAGGGTACAAAGGAGGGCGACTAAGGTAATAAAGGGAATGGAGGGACTAGAATACCCAGCGAGGTTGTCAAAATTAGGCCTATTTACATTGGAAAAGAGAAGGCTTAGGGGAGACCTCATAAACATGTATAAATACATCAGGGGGCAGTACAGAGATCTCTCCCATGACCTGTTTATACCAAGGATGGTGACAAAGACGAGGGGGCACACTATGCGTCTGGAGGAAAGGAGGTTCCTGCACCATCATAGAAGGGGATTCTTTACGGTCAGAGCCGTGAGACTCTGGAACTCTCTGGGAGAGGAAGTGGTGATGTCCAACTCACTTAATGAGTTCAAGAGAGGCCTGGACGCCTTTCTTGAGAACAATAAAATTACATCTTATGCTTAGTTAATTAATCCAGGGATTTAATCTGACTGCCAGATTGGTGGCGGGAAGTGAATTTTTCCTCAATGATGTAAATTGGCCTATGCCGCATGTTTTTTTGTTGCCTTTCCCTGGATCAATGCTGCGGAATAGCTGCAGTGCACAAGAAATAGGCTGAACTGGATGGACGCTTGTCTTTTTTCGGCCTTATAAACTATGTAACTATGTAACATTATTGAACGCCTCCTTTAGAGTTAGGTCCCTATGTTGGGCGGACCCAAAATTTTCACTGGTCACTCCTAACTCAGGAATGTCGTACCTCCTCATCCCCCACAAAGACACAGAAGGGAAGCCTGTCAGACTCTAGGCATGGTGACACTTCTTTAGGGGCGACCATCTCTCATCCATGCAACCAAGCCCTGTCTTCTTCCCCCACAAGTCCCAAAACAAAGAAAAGTCCCGGCCTATACTAATGGGGTGCAATAAGTCCTGGATCATGCCGAACTCATGGGACTCGTTACCTTGGGTCATTTCTATTACGGATCCGGGTGGTGGAACCTCTGTGCTGGGATGCAAGGAGGGACCAGAGGGGCGTAACTAAGTGCCTACTTGGACCGACCCTGGTCGCACGGCGGCTTAGTCGACTCCGTGAACCAAGGAGGGACCGAGCAGGTGGACCAGGTGCCACTCTGGGACCGACCTTGTGTGAGAGCAGGCGACTCCCACAGGTCAGGTAGCTGAAGCTGACAGGTACAGTGGAAGAGCACGGCAGGTAGCCTGACGGGTCATCCGGGTTGGCAAGCAGGCGGGCACGGCAGGTAACCAGACGGGTGATCCGGGTAGACAGGCTGGCAGGCACAGCTGATCTGATAGACAGGCTGGTGGGCACACCTAACAGATAGGCTGGCGGGCACTGGAACCTGAGGGCTGAGGAGAGTGTTAGTACACAAACAACAACCTTGCACAGGCACCTCCATTTTGGAGGAGGTGCTTTTTATAGGAGAGGTCCTCCGGCCATTGGCCGTGGACTCTTTAGGACGGCGTACGCGGCCCCTTCAAGAGGAAGGGAGAGCGCCCGCCCTAAGCACAGTGCCCGGGAAGCTGCATGCGGTGCGCGCAACAGCAGCAGCAGGAGCAGGGGAGCTGGAGGACGCCGGACTGGGACCGCGGCGGTGAGGGGAATGGCGTCTCTGCCCGGCAGGAGGCAGATACGCCGACGCTACAATTTCAATGTACACTCTGACACTGGATAGTCTTTAGCATCACCATGAATGCAGTGGAGGTCAACCGTCTTCCCAGTGATTAGCTGGAGAGGAAGTGTGGCCCTCACAAGGGTCAGAAAACTCTGTGTACAGCAGTCCAGTCACTTGCTGACCATTCACCTTTATGGGACAAGCCAGTGGCCCCTCACTGGCTTGACTGCAGGCCGGATTTGCATAGTATGAACAGCTGTGTCACAGGCTAAAGTCCGTCTGCTCGGAGGTCAGGGGGCAACGGGCGGCTACATGACCTGGGCTATGACATTTCCAGCATATAATATCGCCAGCTGGGACCTTTGGCATTACCTCCCACTCCCCTTTGGACCTTGGATGCCCCACCCCAACTTGGGTCTCCACCCCCTGTTGGGACCACCAGTATGGAGTGGGTTGCCTCCTCAAGGAACCCTTGACCACCTGATACCTTTTGACCAAGTCAATGGCGTTCCGGGGATCACCCTGGGCAACCCAAATCTGCAATTGCCTTGGAAGGGAATGCACAAACCGGTCAATTACTACTCGCTTTACCATTTGCGCAGGGTTAGAGGACTCTGGCTGCAACCAGTTTTGGACCAGGTGCAGCAGATCAAACATTTGGGAGCGAGGGGATTTGTCACAGTTTGGACCCATTGTGCCCTGACAGTCATTGTCACTCCCAAGCGCGCCAAAAAAAGCCTAAGTCATAGTAGGCCTTCTGGGGCTCCCACGTTAAGTATGGCCCCAGCACTTCCGCCCATTGCTCTGGCCGGAGTTTCTCCCTCTCGACGACCCTTTTCAAAAACGGTCAAAAAGGCCTCTATGTCATCACCCCCAATCATTTTCTGCAGGGTTCTCCTTACCGCCTTACGGATCAAAAAATCAGCAGCTGACCTTGTAGTCGGAGATGTCACCGTGCCACAAACCGCCTCTGCAAGTAAATCAAACTGCTGCTGCTGTTGACTTTGTAGCTGCTGGGCTTGCAACAGATTTTTCACCAGGTCCTCCAAGCTGACTTATGTTGCTTGCTGGCTTATGGCTGCCTTCACCCAGAACATGCAGCACCTCTATAGAAGTCACACGTGTTCCCTGGGAACGCTGCCCGCACTTCTAACACCAATTGTGGGAATGTTACTCACTTGGGTGCGTGGCAAGGTAACACAGGAAACGTTTCCATTTAAATGTCAAGGCTGGTTTATTGGTGCTTCATAAACCATGTCACAAGCACAGGAAAATAAACAGACTTTCAGTACAGTCCAACAAAGTCCCTTTAGAGACTTCCGTGATGCATACCTCCCATCAACAATGTGTCCGATAGCCACCCTCATATATATAATATATTATTGTACTGCACGTGTCCTTGAGGGTAGATATGTATCATTGAGGTTGGTAGCCTCATTGATGTAGGCCCGAAGAAGCAGGCTCCAGCACACACATCGGATTTACGAGCATTCATTGAGATGGGTGGGACTCACATATCCCCACCCCAGGGCGTGATATGGCAGATATTAGGAAGTCAAGCTCAATCATGATGTTCAAGGTGAAAAGACCTTGCTTGTGTGGTTCAGTTTTGCTAGAGGCTGAGTGAAGGTCTGACATTTAAATGGATGAGCCTGTGCTACATATGGACTTTTTATTTTCTGTTTTGGTGCTGTTATTTCTTTTGTAACCAGAAGAGGCAGTTTTTGTTTGTTAAGGTGGATGGTTTATGAACATTTAATAAACTGCACATTTGTTTTTGAACCAACAAATAGGACCCCGGTGTGTGCACCCACGTTTACCCGAGTGTTGATCCTCCACAATTGGAGCTAGAAGTGCGTGCACGAATCCCTGGGGGGCATGTGTATCGGCCGCAGAGATATCGCAAGTCTTGGGTAAAAGAGACTGCAGGAGCAAAAGCAGAGAACTTGGAAGCTCTAATAAAGCAATTGGTGCAAGCTAATCTCCATCAGCAACAGCCATGGTAGCAGCAGCAGTGGCAACAGAAGCAGCAGTGGCAACAGCAGCAGCATAGGCAGCAAATGGAACTCCTAGCCAGGGCGATCCATGGCAGGGCAACCACCCCACCCCTAAGTCAAGGTGATGTTTCTCACGTGAGGAAGATGGTAAGGAGAGCTTTGCAAATATGATCCCGGGTGGTGACGTCGAGGCGTTCTTGACGCAGTGTCTGCTTACACGAACTCCTGCACTTATTAGAACTGCGTCACCATCTTATTAAACAGTGCAGGTTTCCTTACTGTCAGGGAGAGGGTTAATCAGTTCAGTTGATCTCCTGGAGCTCTCCATCCTGAATTGTTTCAGTTGTTCAGTGTTGGCCACTCCCCTCTGCTACATATGATTGTTACTGGCACTTGGGAGTTGCCAGTGATAGTTCTACTTCCTGGTTTGGTGGTAAAGGAGAGATTTCAGTGTTTGGATTTGGCAGTTGGAGAGTTTTTCTGGAGATTGCTGCGTGGTGTTGGTTTACTTGTTTTCCCTTATCCTCTCATGTTTGGTTTACCCTTCCTATACCTCCTCTGTTTCCCACTCTGTTGTTTTGTGAGTGTATTTGTATGATTGCAGTTTTCTTTTGTCCCTGTATGTTAACCCTGTCTGTCTGGTTAGTGTTTTCCTATACACTTCAGCCCCTCACCTCCCTGATTGGGGAAGGGATCAGATAAGGGCTAAGTTAGGAGCATAGATAGGTACGAGAATCAGGTGTCTCCACCTTCAGGAGTAATTCAGGGGACAGGGATAGAATAGGTCACCCCTAGTTTGAGGGATCAGGTAGGTACCCACAGTCCCTAGTCACTACGTGACACACAGAAGGCCTATTATGACCTTGTCTTGCAGGATGCAAAAGAGTATGCCAAGTTGAAAATAGAGATCTTGGCGCACTTAGGAGTGACTGACTGTCAGGGCGCAAAGGGTGCACCACTGGCCTATCACGGTGACAAACCTTTCTGGTCCCAAATGTTGAACCTTCTACACCTGGTTCAAAAGTGGTTGTAACCGGAATCTTCCTCCCCTGCGCAGATGGTGGAGACGGTCATCATGGACAGGTCCATACACTCCCGAGGCTCGTTCAGTCCTGGTTTGCCCAGAGAGATGACCTGGTGGGACTGGTGGCATGCAGATGACCTGGTGGGCCTGGTGGAAAGGTATGAGGCGGTCGAGATTTCCTTGGAAAAGCAAGGAGTCTTAATATCTCCAAAGAGGGACTGACACTCAAAAGAAGGGAACTAGAGACACTTTTGGGGGGCGTCCAAGGGCCCAAGAGGCGTTTGAGTTGTTGCCAAAGGCTCCATCTAATACTGTGATATGTTGGAGGTGTCACACAATGGGGCACATAGCCACCCATTGTCCCACAATCACTGAGTGAAAGGAATGCAGCATAAGTAGGCACTGCTCATATTTTGCATACCCTGCCTGCAGTGCTGACCCTCAACCTGGCGAGGGATCGCAGGAATGTCCAGTGTGAGTGACTTGTCTATTAGACTCAGGGAGTTTGGTAACCCTTTTAAGGGCTACACTTCCTCTCTGGCTGGCTCCTGGGAAGGTGGTGAGAGTACGGTGTATCCATGCCGATGCTTAAAATTACCCTGTGGTCTGTGTGATCCTCAATACTCTGGCACCCAGACCTATGACGTTGGAGTCGTCTAGTACCTATTACACCCTATAATAATAGGGTGGGACTTTGCCTTATTTTGGGACTTATGGGGAAAAATCAGGGTGCCTGGTTACTCAGATGACAGCCAAGTCACCCTTAAAGAAAACTCAACGCAGCCAGAGTCTGACGGGTTTCACTTTTGTGTGTTGGTTGGCGATGAGGATTAGACAGTGTCCCCTGAGGCCCACATCCCTGAGCTGGGGTTGTCTGGGGGAAACTTTGGGACCACCCAACTCTTAAAGAAACGTTTGATAATAAACTGTACTAAATAGGGTTGCTCAAGAGCCCGGGGCCTGTACCTGATATCCTTATTTTGCTATAAATGGGGAATTATAGATGATCGAGCAGTTGTTGGTACTAGGACCCTACAGACGCTGAGTGTTAGGGAACATACTCATGTCTTAGAGGGTAGAAAACCTAGGAACGGATCCTTCCTAGGTTCTACTGGCCCGGCTGTCATCGAGAGATCATGAATTATTGTAGGTCCTGTCCCTGTCTCACCTGCCAACTAACCTCCCCCCTCACTCACTTCCAAGTCGTTTCAGAGCCGCTACCTATCATTATGGTCCCATTTCATCGCATAGTTATGGATTTAGTGAGTCCCCTGATCAAGTCCATCAGAGGGCACCAGAATATACTGGTACGGACACTATAAGGAAGTCCAGCTGGATCATTAGTGGTTGGTGTGTACAAAGTAAAAATACCTTTCTTGTGTGTTTATTTTTAATTTTGGTGCTGTTTTCCTTTTTTACCCAGAAGAGGCTGTTTATGTTTGTTAAGCTGGATGGTTCATGGACATTTAATAAACCGCACATTTGTTTTGAATCAACGAATCAGACCCCTGTGTGTGCACCAGCGTCTCCCTGAGGGCTGATCCTTTACAAAATAAATAAATTATATATACATATATATACACACACACACTTCTTTTTTCTTAACTGCGTATCTACAAATATTGCACCTACTTTCTCCACACCAATAAAATCCTTTTTGACTCAACCATGTTTTTCCAGAATTTTTATTCATTAATAAAATAGGAGACAATATTTCTCCTACTGATTTTGCCTGTTTTAGAGACAACTTGACAGCCTTTGTGAACTATTTCTTTGAAGGTGTCATCTTGGTGTAAAACTGGTAAATATTTGGATATAATGATTTTTATTCTATCCTATTACTCATGGTGAATATCTCTTATGTCTTTTTAATTGAATTGAAATAAAGAAGATTTGCCACTACATACACATAATACACGCACGGCTCTGCTATGTGCGCGTCGAAAACACACAGCTCCGCTACATACACATCATACACACACAGCTCTGCTACATACACATCATACACACACAGCTCTGCTACATACAGTGGGTACGGGAAGTATTCAGACACCTTTAAATTTTTCACTCTTTGTTTCATTACAGCCATTTGGTAAATTCTAAAAAAGTTCATTTTTTCCTCATTAAAGTACACTCTACACCTCATCTTGACTGAAAAAAAACAGAAATGTAGAAATTTTTGCAAATTTATTAAAAATGGAAAACTGAAATATCACTCGGTCATAAGTATTCAGACCCTTTGCACAGTATTGAGTAGAAGCACCCTTTTGAGCTAGTACAGCCATGAGTCTTCTCGGGAATGATGCACCAAGTTTTTCACACCTGGATTTGGGGATCCTCTGCCATTCTTCCTTGCAGATCCTCTCCAGTTCCGTCAGGTTGGATGGTGAACGTTGGTGGACAGCCATTTTCAGGTCTCTCCAGAGATGCTCAATTGGGTTTAGGTCAGGGCTCTGGCTGGGCCAGTCAAGAATGGTCACAGAGTTGTTCTGAAGCCACTCCTTGTTATTTTAGCTGTGTGCTTAGGGTCATTGTCTTGTTGGAAGGTGAACCTTTGGCCAAGCCTGAGGTCCAGAGCACTCTGGAAGAGGTTTTCATCCAGGATATCTCTGTACTTGGCCGCATTCATGTTTCCTTCAATTTCAACCAGTTGTCCTGTCCCTGCAGCTGAAAAACAACCCCATAGGATGTTGCTGCCACCACCATGTTTAACTGTTGGGATTGTATTGGGCAGGTGATGAGCAGTGGCTTGTTTTCTCCACACATACAGCTTAGAATTATTACCAAAAAGTTCTATCTTCGTCTCATCAGACCAGAGAATCTTATTTCTCATATTCCGGGAGTCCTTCATGTGTTTTTGAGCAAACTCTATGCGGGCTTTCATATGTCTTACACTGAGGAAAGGCTTCCGTTGGGCCACTCTGCCATAAAGGCCCGACTGGTGGAGGGCTGCAGTGATAGTTGACTTTGTGGAACTTTCTCCCATCTCCCCACTGCATCTCTGAAGCTCAGCCACAGTGATCTTGGGGTTCTTCTTTACCTCTCTCACCAAGGCTCTTCTCCCACGATTGCTCAGTTTGGCTGGATGACCAGGTCTAGGAAGACTTCTGGTGGTCCCAAACTTCTTCCATTTAAGGATTATGGAGGCCACTGTGCTCTTAGGAACCTTGAGTAATGCAGAAATTCTTTTGTAACCTTGGCCAGATCTGTGTCTTGCCACAATTCTGTCTCTGAGCTCCTTGGGCCGTTCCTGTGAGCTCATGATTCTCATTTGGTCTGACATGCACTGTGAAGTCTTAAATAGACAGGTATGTGCCTTTCCAAATCAAGTTCTATCAGTTTAATTAAACACAGCTGGACTCCAATGAAGGAGTAGAACCATCTCAAGGAGGATCACATGGAAATGGACAGCATGTGACTTAAATATGAATGTCTGAGCAAAGGGTCTGAATACTTATGACCATATGATATTTCAGTTTTTCTTTTTTAATACATTTGCAAAAATTTCTACATTTCTGTTTTTTCAGTCAAGATGGGGTGCAGAGTGTACTTTAATGAGAAAAAAATGAACTTTTTAGAATTTACCAAATGGCTGCAATGAAACAAAGAGTGAAAAATTTAATGGGGTCTGAATACTTTCCGTACCCACTGTACACCTCCAATCTGGCTTATGACCACACCATTCTACTCAAACTGCCCTGACTAAAGTCATCAACGACCTACTAACTGCCAAATCCAAGCGACACTACTCTGTCCTCCTCCTTCTGGACTTGTCATTTGCCTTCGACACAGAAGAAACGTACCAAAACTCTATTGAGATAGAGGTAACTAGAATATGTGTAAACATGAATAAACCTCTAAAATAATAATGAATTATTATTTTAGAGGTTTTTTCATGTTTACACAACTTCGACACAGAAGACCATTCCCTTTTACTACAGACTCTCTCATCTCTTGGCATCACAGACTTGGCCCTATCTTGGATCTCTTCATACCTAGCAGACAGGACATTCAGTGTCTCCCACTCACCCACCACCTCCTCATCTCACCCCCTATCTGTCAGTGTCCCCCAAGGCTCAGTTCTAGGACTCCTGCTCTTTTCCATCTACACCTTCGGCCTTGGACAGTTCATAGAATCTCATGGCTTTCAGTATCACCTCTATGCCGACGACACACAGATCTACCTCTCCAGACCTGATATCACCTCCTTACTAACCAGAATCCCACACTGCCTGTCAGCTATTTCATCTTTCTTCTCTGCTAGATTCCTAAATCTTAATATGGATATAACTGAATTCATCATCTTTCCACCATTGCGCTCAACCCACTCACCTCACCTACAGTATCTATCAAAGTCAATGGCTGTCCACTTACCCAGTCCCGCAAGCTTGCTGCCTCGTGGTAACCCTTGACTCTGATCTCTCCTTCAAACCTCATATCCAAGCCCTTTCCACTTCCTGCGGACTCCAACTCAAAAATATTTCCCGGATCCGCACATTCCTCAACCATGAATCTGCAAAAACACCAGTGCACGCCCTCATCATCTCCCACCTCGACTACTCTGTGGCCTCCCTTCTAACACTCTCACACTCATCCAATCTATCCTAAACTCTGCTGCCCAACTAATACACCTATCTCCCCGCTATTACGTGGTGTCACCTCTCTGTCAATCCCTTCGCTGGCTTCCCAATGCCCAGAGACTCCAGTTCAAAACCCTAACCATGGCATACAAAGCCATCCACAACCTGTCTCCTCCATATATCTGTGACCTAGTTTCCCGGTACATACCCGCACGCAACCTCCGATCCTCACAAGATTTCCTTCTCTACTTCCCTCTTATCTCCTCTTCCCACAATCGCATACAAGATTTCTCCCGTGCATCCCCCCTACTCTGGAACGCTCTACCCCAACACATCAGACTCTCGCCTACAGTGGAAACCTTCAAAAGGAACCTGAAGACCCACCTCTTCCGACAAGCCTACAACCTGCATTAACCATCACTCCACCATACCGCTACACGACTAGCTCTACCCTCACCTACTGTATCCTCACCCATCCCTTGTAGACTGTGAGCCCTCGCGGGCAGGGTCCTCGCTCCTCCTCATTTTGTTCAAATTATTGTACTTGTTTGCTATGTATATCCCTTTTAAACATGTAAAGCGCCATGGAAATAATGGCGCTATAATAATAAATAATAATAATAATAATACACATCATACACACACAGCTCTGCTCCATCCACACTGCAAATCCCTCCTGACCCCACACATAAACTTCCCCTCATCCAGCACCATGACAACCAGCACAGCAGAGTCCTGCATCTACTGAGGCCCCTGATCATGTGACCCCTGACTCCTCCCCTTCTGTGACCTCATCACAGGTCCTGTAAGCACAGAACAGCCATATATGTGGTGGCGGCTCTGCAGGTGGAGGTATGTGGAGATCCCCCCATTACTATTAACCCCCTCAGTGCTGAGCCTGTGATAAATCCCTGTATGTGACTATAATGTGATTGTGTGTTATACCGGGGGCAGGACGGGGCCATGACTGGATGTAGTGATCATATGAAGCCGGTAACAGCTCCGGAGATTTCTTACATGGGATCTTTATGATGTTACATCGTCATCTTCTCCCCATTCAGGTCCCTACAATATCGGATCCTCTCAGTGGAGATCTTCTATATAAGAGAATTTTCCTGATTGACCATCAAGGATGGATAGGGACAGGGACAAGATGGCGGAGAGGATATTACACCTCACCCTAGAGATCCTCTTCAGGCTTACTGGAGAGGTGAGAGATTCTGATGACGTCACATTACATCATTCTTATCTATGGGAATAACAGATGGACAGAACTGGAGAGGTGAGGACTCTGGAAATGTCTGGAGTGAGATTTATTAATGTGTCTCTCCATAACCAGGATTACACAGTAGTGAAGAAGACCTCTAGTGAGCGCTGTCAGGACCCTGTGTCTGAGGGATGGGGAAGACCCCTGAGCCCAATTACGGGGCCTGCACATCACCCCCTGATACACGAGGACATCAATGAGCAGAAGATCCTAGAACTCACCTACAAGATGATTGAGCTGCTGACTGGAGAGGTGACACTGTTGGGAATGCTGGGACATTATACAGTAACGCTATGAAGGGATCGGGGGATGACGGTATCATTGTATGTGTCAGGTTCCTATAAGATGTCAGGATGTCACCGTCTATTTCTCCATGGAGGAGTGGGAGTATTTAGAAGGACACAAAAATCTGTACAAGGACGTCATGATGGAGGTTCCCCAGCCGCTCACATCACCAGGTAATAGACAGGACTAAATACACACGGCCTATAATTATCTGTGTGTAAAGAATGAATTCAATCCCTGTATTTGTTTCTTCCAGTTGTATCCAGTGAGAGGACAACACCAGAGAGATGTCCCCGTCTTCTTCTTCCACAGAACTGTAATCAAGAAGATCCTGATGTTCCTCAGGATTATCAGGTAGATGGAGAGAAGGTGTCATGAGATCTCCTCAATCATATGTAGAAGGTTGTGAAGGTCTTGTGTTCAATCTTTTTATTCACCGGTATAAGGATTTTTTCACACATGAGTATTTTTGATTAGTGTTTCATCAGTATTTGTATGTGAAAACCAAAAGTTTCTCCAAAAGACAGAACAGGTGTTAATCTTTTAATTATAGTTTTTCTCTGTAAGTTCCCCTCCTGATTTTGGCAAAGAAACATGAATTAAAAATACAGACGTGTGAATAATCCATTATACTGAATGGCCAATTTATTAGGCTATGTTCACACATCTTGTTTCTTGATGCGTTTTTTTTTAATGCAAATTTTCAGCTGCGTTTTACAGTACCTGCAAAGTCTACGAGATTCCAGAAATCTCATGCACACATCTTGGTTTTTTTTCTTCAGGATTTTGTGCATGTCACTTCTTTCAGCGTTTTTTCACCCATTGGAAGTAATGGGTGGTGAAAAAAATTGCTGAAAAAACGCACCAAAACGTAGGTTTCAGATTTTTTAGCTTCTTTTCGTGCCAAAACCAGAATTACATTTTTTTTTCACTGAACTTTTATGTACATGCATAAAGAGATGAAAGGACAGTTAAAAAGAACGCAGCAAGAAAAATCCTGAACAAACCTCCTGGCAAGAGATCAGATTTTGCTACAGAAAAAAACAAAAAACAAAAACGCAATGTGTAAACATAGCCTTAGAGACACCTGTCTCTTCCTGATTGGAGCAGAGAAGAGGAAAGTCTGCAGAGTTGAGCTGTGGATGTGACAAGTCATCGTGGCATCTGCACCAAATGACTAAGAATGGAATGAGAACAACTTTAATCAGATTAGATGTTACCTATAGTGACGAGCAAAAGGGTAACAATGTTTTGAACTTTTGACTTTCATGCTCCATATCTCACCATCCACTACAACTTTGATCGTGAGACTGATATCATCTTATAGATAATCATGTTGGCTATCTCATACGTGACTTGCAACTATTTAGCATATGATTAGTTATGCAGATTCTTTTCATGTCACTGCATTGTTACTGTTTTACTCCTAAATATCTACATTTTAATTTTTATTATTTTTGTAAATCCACCTTTGACTTTTAACACTTCTTGAATCTTTCTGGGCATGCTCTCTATCAGATTCAAACATGTCTCAACCGAAATCTGATCCCAGGTCTCTTCTACACATTCCCAAAGTTGGTGCATACTGGTCGACTCACTTGGGTACAGCGGCTTGCAAAGCTATTCAACCCCTCCTCTCCCTTGGCTTTTTAACTATTTTGTTACATTACAACCTGTTTACAAAAATATTTAATCTGATTTGTGTGTGATGCATCACAACTAAGTAGTCTAAGTTGATGAAGTGAGAAAAATATAGGCATAGATTAAATTTATGGGATCAAATAACTAAAAATTGGCATGTACATATGTATTCACCCCTTTTGTGAGGAAGCCCCTAAAAATTTCTGATGCAAGCAATTACCTTCGTAAGTCACATGCTTAGTGAAAGGAAGACCACCTGTGTGCAATGTAAGTATCACATGTCTGTCACACTTTTTCTGAAAGGCCACAGAGCCTGCAACACTATTAATCAAGAGGCACCAGTAACCAAACACCATGAAGACCAAGGAGATCTCTGAACAAGTCAGGGACAAAGTTGTTGAGAAGTACAAGTCAGGTTATATATATATAAAAAAAAAAAAATTCCCAATCTCTGATGATCCCCCAGAACACCATCAAATCCATTATCATCAAATGTAAAGAACATGGTACCACAACAAACCTGCCAAGAGAGGGCCGCCCACCAAAAATCTCAGCCTGGGCAAGGAGGGCATTAACCAGACAGGCAGCACAAAGGTAACCCTGAAGGAGCTGCAGAGTTGCCGAGCAGAGACTGGAGTATCTATCCATACGACCACAATAAGCCGTACACTCCTTAGAGGTGGCCTATATGGAAGAGTGGGGAGGAAAAAAGCCTTTATTTACACACAAAAATTGTAAGGCTTGTTTTAAGTTTGCGAAAAGACATGTGGGAGACTCCCCAAATGTATGGAGGATGGTGCTGTGATCGGATAAGACCAGAATTAAAGTTTATGGCCACCAAGGTAAACGCTATGTCTGGCACCAAACCAACACAGCTCATCACCCCAAGAACACCATCCCCACAGTGAAAAATGGTGGTGGCAGTATGATGCTGTGGGGATGTTTTTTGACAGCAGGGACAGGGAAAATGGTCCAAGTCGAGGGGAATATTGATGGTGCGAAATACAGGGATATTCTTGAGCAAAAACAGTTTCAGTCTGTCAGTGATTTGATAAAAAACAAACTATCACTTCCAAAACAGAAAATAGGTGTGTACAGGTACTTAATAAGAGTAGCCATCTCCATATATAACTGACAAATAAAGTAGCACTCTTCTATTTTCTAGAGCAGTAATGCAATTCAAACTTCGTATTTCATGTTCGCATACTTAGCGTTGCAGAGTGCTACTTTATTTCTTCATTTTATATGGAGATGACTACTCTTAGTAAGCACCTGTACACACCTATTTTCTGTTTTGGAAGTTATGGTCAGTAGTGATGAGCGAGCTTGCTCGTTACTCAAGGTTTACGAGCATGCTCGGGTGTTTTTCGAGTATCTTCGGCATGTTCGAATGTTATGTTTGAGTCATTCCATGTGCATGATTTGCGACTGTTTGGGCCTAAGACTGAAGTGGCCTAGTCAAAGCCCAGACCCTAATCCAATTAAGAACCTGTGGTCAGACTTGAAGATTTCTGTTCACCAGAGGAAGCCATCTAACTTGAAGGAGCTGGAGCAGTTCTACCTTGTGGAATGGGCAAAAATCTCAATGGCAAGATGTGAAAAGCTCATCCAAAGCTACTTGCAGCTGTAATTACCTCAAAAGCAGGCTCTACAAAGCACTGACTTTAGGGAGTGAGTAGTTATGCACGTAAAAAAACCAAATGTTTACAGTTGTAGGCATATTTTTTACATGTACTGTTGTAAACCTTAAAAAAAGGGGTAAAATTCCAGGTTGTGTGGGAGAAAAACACAAAAAGTAATAAGGGGGGGGGGTGAATACTTTCACAAGTCACTATATGTGTACAGTTTTTTTTCTTCAAATCTACCCACAAGTTTTGAATTGGGTTGAGATCTGGAGACTGTGGGGGTTACTTTAGCTCCTCTACTTCATTGTCACTGAACCATTTCATCGCCAATCTCGATGTATGCTTCGGGTCATTGTCGTGCTTTAACGCTACTTCATCCTTTTTTATATCCATAGTGCTGGAGTGTACGAAGTAACTCGTCCTGTAGAATACTCACATGTAGCTCAGCATTGAGGCCACCATCGATCCCGGTCAAGTATCCAACGCCTTTAGCTGTGAAATAACCCCATATCACTAGGCTTTGTCCACCAAAGTTGACAGATCCTTCAATTTCTCTGTTAGCCCCCTTTTCCCTTGTTTCTTCCAGAACCATTTGAGCCCATCACAGCCTAGTCTATTGACTTTCGTCTTGTAAAGGACATATTGGTATTCATGCTATAGCTACTCCATTTTTGCAGCTTGCTCATAAAATCATATTATTACTATATACATTCTTTCATTCTTTTATCCTGCTTCACACGCAAAGGAAGGTTAATTTTAACTCGGTTTTAATGATACACTAATAAAGAATAAATTTTTACCTGGACGGTGATGCTGAATTACGTTCCTCCCCCCTCCTTCCTTGTTGCATATGGCTGCTGTCACCAGCAGGAATAGCTCCCTCCAGGGAATCTCCGACCGGAGATGATGATTACAGCAGCATGGTGAGCTATATATATTTTTTGTTTTGTTCAGTAAATGCACTCAATACCTGGTCAGGGCTCCTTTTGCATCAATTACTGCATCAATGCGGCATGGCATGGAGGTGATCAGCCTGTGGCACTGCTGAGGTGTTATGGAAGCCCAGCTCGTCTGCATTGTTGGGTTTGGTGTCTCTCATCTTCCTCTTGACAATACCCCATAGATTGTCTATGGGGTGAAGCTCAGGCTAGTTTCCTGGCCAATTAAGCACATTGATACTGTTGTATTTAAACCAGATATTGGTACTTTTGGCATTGTAGACAGGTGCCAATTCCTGCTGGAGAATGAAATTTCCATCTCCAAAACGCTTGTCGGCAGAGGGAAGCATGAAGTGCTCTAAAATTTCCTGCGCTGACTTTGGTCTTGATAAAACACAGTGGACCTACACCAGCAGATGACATGGCTCCTCAAACCATCACTGATTGTGGAAACGTCACACTAGACCTCAAGCAGCTTGGATTGTGGCCTCTCCACTCTTCCTCCAGACTCTGGGACCTTGATTTCCAAAAGAAATCCAAAATTTACTTTTATCTGAAAACAACACCTTTGACCACTGAGCAACAGTCCAGGTCTTTTTCTCCTTGGCCCAGGTAAGACGCTTCTGCCATTGTCTATTGGTCATGAGTGGCTTCACACAAAGGATGCGACACTTGTAGCCCATGTCCTGGATACATCTGTGTGGTGGCTCTTGAAGCAATCACTCCTTGTGAATCTCCCCCAAATGTTTGAATGGCCTTTTCTTAACAATCCTTTCAAGGCTGCGGTTATGCCGGTTGCTTGTGCACCTTTTTCTATCACACTTTTTCCTTCCACTCAACTTTCCATTAATATGCCTGGATACTGCACTCTGTGAACAGCCAGCTTCTTTAGCAATGACCTTTTGTGCCTTACCCTCCTTGTGGAGTGTGTCAATTACTGCCTTCTTGACATTTGTCAAGTCAGCAGTCTTCCCCATGATTGTGGAGCCTACTGAAACAGACTAAGGGCCCTATTTAAACATGTAGGAAGCCTTTGCAGGTGTTTTTTGTTAATTATTCTTATTTACTGAGATGGCTTTTGTGTTTTCATTGGCTGTAAGCCATAATCATCAGCATTAACAGAAATAAACACTTGAAATAGATCACTCTGTTTGTAATGACTCTATATAATATGAGTTTCACTTTTTATATTGAAGAACTGAAGTAAATTAACTTTTTGATGATATTCTAATTTTGTGAGAGACACCTGTACATGCACCTCATGTATTGCTTTGATGCAACAAGAAACAGCATGATTTCATCATGTCTCAGATGAGCACATTTTAAAGCAGATTTTGAGTTTTTTTGTAGATGTATCCATATACCAAGATGCTGGTCAATTTTTACACTGGATATATTGAGAGAGAAAGACGACCCTAGGTGAGAGTAATTGCTCTCCAAGACTAATGTCTGAAGTTGGCAGAAGAGGTCCCTCTCCATCGTTGCCAATCTGGATTCCGGCACCGCAGGCAACTTCATCTATCTGGATCCGTTGACTTCAGCACCCTACACAATGGCTGGATCATCCTCTGACTGTTGCCTCCATTGATGGACAACTCCTGGCTCAACCCATTTGATTCACTATACTGCCAGTTACGCTGCGGATCGGTGCATTGCATACCGAGAAGATCTGCTATGTGCTGTCCAGATTGGTGAACTCTGTACTCCTGGGTCTACCATGGCAGCATCTTCATGACTGGTTCTCTGGTCAGGTACTTCATTGGAGATCGCACTGTGCTTCCGACTGCTTAGCCAAGGTCACGCTGAAGATTCCACCTCCTATCTTTTCGAACCTTACCATGTTGCCTGTTGATTATTATGCCTTTGCAGACGCCTTCTGTGAAAAGAAGGCTGAGGTCCTGCCACCCCACAAGCTTTATGACTGCCCAGTTGACCTCCTACCTAGCACTCCTCCCTGAGGCCGAGTGTAGCCCTATCTGTACCTGAGACCTGTGCCATGTCTGAATACATCCAAGAGACTTTAGCCAAGGGATTCATCCGTAAGTCCTCCTTTCTTCTGGTGCCGGTTTTTCTTCGTGACCAAGAAGGATGGTTCCCCACACCCTTGTATGGACTATCGAGGTCTTAACAAAATCATGATTAAGAACAAGTATCCCTTTCCTTTGATATCTGAGCTTTTTGACATAATCCAGGAAGCTAAAATCTTCTCCAAATTGGGGCTTACAACTTGATTCGTATCTGTAAGCGTGACAAATGGAAGACAGCCTTTAATTCCTGTGAAGGTCACTATCTCGTCATGCCCTTCGGGTTGTGTAAAGTACCCGCCGTGTTTCATGTGTTAATTAATGATATCTTCTTGCGGGACCTCCTCTATGTTCCTGTGGTTGTTTATTAGGATGATATCCTTATATTCTCTCCTGATCTTCCTTCCCACAGAGAATATGTCTGTCAAGTTCTGCAGTGCCTCTGGGAGAATAACTTGTTTGCAAATTGTCTAAATGTCTCTTTGAAAAAACCTCCTTGCCTTTCCTCTGCCAAATTGTCTCTAACCAAGGTCTCAAAATGGATCCAGAGAAGGTTTCTGCTGTTCCATCCTGGCCATTCATCAAGGTCTGCGTGCCATCCAGCACTTCATAGGTTTCGCCAAATTTTAGAGGCAATTTATCCTTCACTTTTCGTCTCTTATGGCACCTATCTCTGCTTTAACCAAGAAGGGGGCCAATGCCAGAGACTGGCCTGAGTTAGCAGTGTCTGCCTACCAGCATTTGAAAGAGGCCTTTGCGAGTGCTCCTCTGCTGAATCACCTTGATCCCAACAAGCAGTTTCTCTTGGAGGTAGATGCCTCAACCGTCAGTGCCGGGGTAGTGTTTCTGCAAAGAACTTCTTCGGGTAAGTCTGTTTCTTGCGTTTTCTCCAAACAGTTTTTGCTGTCTGAGCAAAATTACTCTATTGGGGATCACAAACTTCTGGCTATCAATATGGCACTTGAGGAGTGGAGGCATCTGCTGGTGAGTGCCAGCTCTCCGGTAATAATTTACATGGACCATAAGCATCTGATCTTCCTGCAATCCACCCAGCGTTTGAATCCTCTCCAAGCCAGATGGGCACTCTTTTCCGCTCATTTTGACTTCAAATTGCACTTCCGTCCAGCGGAGAAGAATGTTAAGGCAGATTCCCTGTCTTGATCCTTTAATGTAACTGATTCCATGGAAGAGCTTCAGCACATCATCAACCCTGTCAGGAATATTGAGGCAACCCCTGTCCTTTTTAAAGACATTCCGCCAAGCAAGACCTTTGTCCCCTCTGGTAGAAGAGAGAAGATTCTGTCCCTGGGACAGGATCCAAGTTTGCTGGTCTTATGGGCATACGTAGGTCCACCGAGCTGATTGCTCACCTTATCTGGTGGCCCTTGATGGTCAAGGTTGTCCAGAGGATTTCGTGACCGCTTGTTCACAGTATTCCAGAAACAAGTCTTCCAGGGATAAGCCTGCTGGTATCCTCCAGCCTCTGCTGGTTCCTTTTGCTCCTTGGCAACATATCGCTATGGATTTCATCATGGATCTGCCCTTGTCCATAGGTTGCAATATTATCTTGGTTGTGGTGGACCGGTTCTCTAGCATGGCTTATATCATACCGCTGGCCAGTCTTCCCTTCACTCCTAAGCGCACCACGCAGTTCTCTCAGACTGTATTTCGTCCCCAGGGTCTTCCTCTCCACATAATCTTGGAGCGTGGAGTGCAGTTCACTTCTAAGTTTTTTAGAGAGCCCTCTGCAAAGCTGCTGAATTTCCAGCTAGACTTCTCCTCCGTGTACCATCTGCAGACTAATGGGCAAGTAGAATGGATAAATCGGATCCCCAAGAACTATCTTCGCCACTTCATCTCTGCCCATCAGGATGACTGGGTGCAGTTACTCCCATGTGTAGAATTTTTCTACAATAACCATGTTAATGAGTCTTCTGGAGCATCTCCATTCTTTGTGGTATACTCCTAGCATCCTCAAGTACCCTCTCCTATGTTTGCTACCTCCGGGGTACCAGCTGCTGATTCCTATTTTGGTGACTTCCTTCAGATCTGGCAACAAACCTAGTCCCCCCCTCCTTAAGGCCGTTTCCCGGAGGAAGACACATGCAGACAAGAGGAGAAGTTCTTCACTTCACTATCACCATGGAGATAAGGTCTGGTTATCCTCTCAGAATATTCAGCTGAAGGTGCCTTTGTAAAAGGTTGCTCCTCAGTATCTTGGACCATTCAGGATTCTCCGGCAAATCAACCCGGTGTCTTAAAAGCTTCAGATGCCGCCCAATCTTCGGAACTCTAATGCCTTTCACGTGTCGCTCTTGAAACTGGTTGTCCTGAATCAGTTCTCCAAGGTCCATATTCCTGCCCCTATGTCAGTTTCTGGAAGCTCTTTGGACATATTCAATGTAAAGGACGTTTTGGACTATAAGAAGGTACGGGGAAAGACCTTCTATTTGTTTTACTGAAGGGGTTTTGGTCCCGAAGAGAGGTCTTGGGAGTCCGTTCGGAACATCAAAGTCCCTGCCATCCTCGAGAGGTTCCTCCTGGAAGGTCTGGCCAAGAAAGGAGAGGGCTAAAAGGGTCAGGGGGGAGGACTGTCATTGGAGTGACTCGCATGTTTCCTCAGCACCTCTCCACTCACCGTGCGGTTTCACCCCGCATCAGGTCGTTCCTCTATTCTGCCTCATGCTGCACTGCTGTTTACTTGTGACATTCATTTAGCCTTAAAGGGGTTGTCCGGGCATTAAGTATAATCTGTGTGTACCTAGGCTGCAAAATGCTGACAGTTTGTAATTTATTCCCTGTCAGCATTCTGCTCCCTTTCCTAGATACAAACATGCCATGTGACCAGCCTCACACCTGATTCTGGAGGAGCTGGTGAAACCCCGACAAGAGTTTTCCTGTCTGGCAGAGTCTAGTCAGTGATGTCATAACCGACACCACCCCCAGTCTCTGCCAGACCCTCCCCTTCCTCCTGCTCCAGCCTCCAGTGCAGTACACAGTGCAAACGAGGCAGCAGGGGAATGACTCAACTGATAGAAAGAACCAGTCTAATCAGCTGTTACCAGAGACAGACTGCTGAATTGAATGGTGAAGAATAAAGATGAAACCTGGAACAGTAGGGAAATCTCAGGAAAGTCTGAAGTTCCTGTCAGGACATTTGGGTCACATGACAGTCTCATGTAACTAGGTGCCAAACACCCAGTGCTGTCATGAAACCCCAGAAAGGAAAAGGCTTAATACAGTGCCTACAAGTAGTATTCAACCCCCTGCAGATTTAGCTGGTTTGATAAGATGCAAATAAGTTAGAGCCTTCAAACTGCAAACGAGAGTAGGTTTTATGAACAGAAGCATAAATCTTACAAACCAAAAAGTTATGTTGCTTAGTTGAATTTTATTAAATTTTAAACATAAAAGTGTGGGTCAATTATTATACAACCCCTATTTTGTGGAATAACCCTTGTTTGCAATTACAGCTAATAATCGTCTTTTATAAGACCTGATCAGGCCGGCACAGGTCTGTGGAGTTATCTTGGCCCACTCCTCCATGCAGATCTTCTCCAAGTTATCTAGGTTCTTTGGGTATCTCATGTGGACTTTATTCTTGAGCTCCTTCCACAAGTTTTCAATTGGGTTAAGGTCAGGAGACTGAATAGGCCACTCCAACACCTTGACTTTTTCCCTCTTGAACCAGGCCTTGGTTTTCTTGGCTGTGTGCTTTGGGTCGTTGTCTTGTTGGAAGATGAAATTACGACCCATCTTAAGATCCTTGATGGAGGAGCGGAAGTTCTTGGCCAAAATCTCCAGGTAGGCCGTGCTATCCATCTTCCCATGGATGCGGACCAGATGGCCAGGCCCCTTGGCTGAGAAACAGCCCCACAGCATGATGCTGCCACCACCATGCTTGACTGTAGGGATGGTATTCTTGGGGTCGTATGCAGTGCCATCCAGTCTCCAAACGTCACGTGTGTGGTTGGCCCCAAAGATCTCGATCTTGGTCTCATCAGACCATAGAACCTTGAACCAGTCTGTCTCAGAGTCCTCCAAGTGATCATGAGCAAACTGTTGACGAGCCTTGACATGACGCTTTGAAAGTAAAGGTACCTTACGGGCTCGTCTGGAACGGAGACCATTGCGGTGGAGTACGTTACTTATGGTATTGACTGAAACCAATGTCCCCAGTGCCATGAGATCTTCCCGGAGCTCCTTCCTTGTTGTCCTTGGGTTAGCCTTGACTCTTCGGACAAGCCTGGCCTCGGCACGGGAGGACACCTTCAAAGGCTGTCCAGGCCGTGGAAGGCTAACAGTAGTTCCATAAGCCTTCCACTTACGGATGATGCTCCCAACAGTGGAGACAGGTAGGCCCAACTCCTTGGAAAGGGTTTTGTACCCCTTGCCAGCCTTGTGACCCTCCACGATCTTGTCTCTGATGGCCTTGGAATGCTCCTTTGTCTTTCCCATGTTGACCATGTCTGAGTGCTGTTCACAAGTTTGGGGAGGGTCTTAAATAGTCAGAAAAGGCTGGCAAAAGAGATCTTTAATCCACACATGTGAAGCTCATTATTCTTGGTGCCTGAACTACTTCTTAATACTTTAGGGGGACCAAACACAATTCTTGTGGTTTGAGGGGTTGAATAATAAATGACACTCTGAATTAACTTTTAACGTTTTAAAAAAAAAAGAAAGAAAAAAAAAAATTTCTGCAGTGCATTTCCCACTTCCAGGCTGATCTACAGTACAAATGTCACAATGCCAAGTTAATTCCGCATGTGTCAACCAGCTAAATCTGCAGGGGGTTGAATACTACTTGTAGGCACTGTAGGTGATGTCAGGAACGACACCGGGGGATCACACAATATCCCACCACTGCCACCAATTTGTCAAGGATTCACACGATCCTGATTACTCACAGAGACCACCCACTGTGATCTCTTGAGCGAACAGCTGTCTGCTGCCCCCTATCGTCCGGACAATTGCACGATTGGCCGACGATCAATATAGGAGGCTGCAGGCTGTTCTCACTAAGTAATTATCAGCAAGCTAGCAGTGAGCGTACGGCATACACACCACCTTCCAATACATGGAATATGTGTATATGCCCTCGTACTATCACTGATAGCCTCACGATAACCCAATTTAATATTATGCGCTGCCACCACCGATCAGATTTGAAATACAATACAGGCCTGATCGGACGCCTGCTTTCTGGTAGTGTATGGCTTCGGGGGAGGGAACGATTACAGAGCAAAAGAAACCAGAACTATTACATTTTATATTTAATCCAAAAGGGAGGCAGTGTTTATGAAAAATATACAAAAGGTTATACTAAAGGAGACAATACAGTACAGAATATACAGTTACACAAAGTAAATGGGATTAAAGAAGAACTTACTATACAGATCGCACAGACGATTCAGGTTTAAGTGGAGGGGAGGCGCTACAATTGATTTGACCATTATCGAACGGGACTCCTTGCTTATAGAATATATAATTTTTATATATATATACAGTACAGACCAAAAGTTTGGACACACCTCACTTAAAGATTTTTCTGTATTTTCATGACTATGAAAATTGTACATTCACACTGAAGGCATCAAAACTATGAATTAACACGTGGAATTATATACTTAACACAAAAGTGTGAAACAACTGAAAATATGTCTTATATTCTAGGTTCTTCAAAGTAGCCACCTTTTGCTTTGATGACTGCTTTGCACACTCTTGGCATTCTCTTGATGAGCTTCAAGAGGTAGTCACCGGAAATGGTTTTCACTTCACAGGTGTGCCCTGTCAGGTTTAGTAAGTGGGATTTATTGCCTTATAAATGGGGTTGGGACCATCGGTTGTGTTGTGCAGAAGTCTGGTGGATACACAGCTGATAGTCCTACTGAATAGACTGTTAGAATTTGTATTATGGCAAGAAAAAAGCAGCTAAGTAAAGAAAAACGAGTGGCCATCATTACTTTAAGAAATGAAGAGGTCAGTCATTGTGAAAAATTGGGCAAACTTTGAAAGTGTCCCCAAGTGCAGTTGCAAAAACCATCAAGCGCTACAAAGAAACTGGCTCACATGAGGACCGCCCCAGGAAAGGAAGACCAAGAGTCACCTCTGCTTCTGAGGATAAGTTTATCCGAGTCACCAGCCTCAGAAATCGCAGGTTAACAGCAGCTCAGATTAGAGACCAGGTCAATGCCACACAGAGTTCTAGCAGCAGACACCTCTCCACAACAACTGTTAAGAGGAGACTTTGTGCAGCAGGCCTTCATGGTAAAATAGCTGCTAGGAAACCACTGCTAAGGACAGGCAACAAGCAGAAGAGACTTCTTTGGGCTAAGGAACACAAGGAATGGACATTAGACCAGTGGAAATCTGTGCTTTGGTCTGATGAGTCCAAATTTGAGATCTTTGGTTTCAACCACCGTGTCTTTGTGCGATGCAGAAAAGGTGAACGGATGGACTCTACATGCCTGGTTTCCACCGTGAAGCATGGAGGAGGAGGTGTGATGGTGTGGGGGTGCTTTGCTGGTGACAATGTTGGGGATTTATTCAAAATTGAAGGCATACTGAACCAGCATGGTTACCACAGCATCTTGCAGCGGCATGCTATTCCATCCGGCTTGCGTTTAGTTGGACCATCATTTATTTTTCAACAGGACAATGACTCCAAACACACCTCCAGGCTGGGTAAGGGCTATTTGACCAAGGGGGAGAGTGATGGGGTGCTACGCCAGACGACCTGGCCTCCACAGTCACCAGACCTGAACCCAATCGAGATGGTTTGGGGTGAGCTGGACCGCAGAGTGAAGTCAAAAGGGCCAACAAGTGCTAATCATCTCTGGGAACTCCTTCAAGATTGTTGGAAGACCATTTCCGGTGACTACCTCTTGAAGCTCATCAAGAGAATGCCAAGAGTGTGCAAAGCAGTCATCAAAGCAAAAGGTGGCTACTTTGAAGAACCTAGAATATGACATATTTTCAGTTGTTTCACACTTTTTTGTTAAGTATATAATTCCACATGTGTTAATTCATAGTTTTGATGTCTTCAGTGTGAAATGTACAATTTTCATAGTCATGAAAATACAGAAAAATCTTTAAACAAGAAGGTGTGTTAAAACCTTTGGTCTGTACTATGTATATATACCACGTGGGCTGGTCCTCCCTTCTTCTAGCTGTAGATTGATCTACCCTCATAATTTATTTATTATACACCTCCCGGCATGAGGATAGATCAATCTATAGCTAGAAGAAGGGAGGACCAGCCCACGTGGGGTGGGCTCCATCCTTCATGGTTTTATTAAAATATCTAACTTCTACGATAACTTCTCGCTGGTTCATTGCAGAAGTCCGCAAGTGATACCATATTTTTTATTACGAATTTACCTTTCTTTAGAGACTACACATGGTATAGCTGCGGTCTGTTATTTTGGTACTTTTGCATTATAGCTCACCGGAAGGGCTCACAGATCCAGAAAAATATGCTTATTGTTCCTTAGCTGTCCTTGCCACTAAAAATGTGTCCCATTATTATCGGAAGTATAGAAATTCCGATATTCAATTTTTCGTGTCGGTGCCGTCTAGACTGCAGATTTCTGTTGAGCAAATAGGGGTGAGAGAGAATTCTTTTGAAGCTAGGAGCTGCATCCTCCTCACCCAGGTGTATATTTATCACAGGCCTGTGCCACTAGGAAATACATTCTTATGGTAATTAGAATGGACAACTGAGCTTGCCACCTTTCCTGTGTACGGCAATTTGCATAGAGGCAGCTGGCCAGAGTGTCAGCTCTTCTCCTTTGACAAATGGTATAGAGGAGCCGAACGGTACGGGAAGAAAATGATTTTTATTCTCCCCGCAGCGTTCTGGTTTCGGTCACGGAGGCGGCGCCACATGATCAGTCACTGCTCTGAGTATACAGAGTGGCGACTGGAACCGCGCCTCCAGCCCTGACTGACAGCCGGCCTCAATGCAGAGCGAGTGTCAGTGCGGGGGTGCAGTTACAGCCGCCGCACTGTATTCTCAGCCATGATTGAACCGATCCGCCCCCGTGACTGAAACCGGAACGCTGCAGGGGAAATAAAGTTCATTTTCTCCTCGCAGCATTTGGCTAAGTGCGGGCATCAGGCAGCTTAATAGCACCATTGACCTGCAGATTAACCACAACACATGTACACACAGATGGTAAAAATGGACTGGGCCACACTTTCAGGCATACATGTGAAGGGGGTCTAAGATGTATTATGAGGTTCTGCATCAGCTGAGGTGTCTATAATAAGTTTCTGCAGCAGCTGAGATGTATTATGAGGTCTTGCAGCAGCAGAGATGTGTATTATGAGGTTCGGCAGCAGCTACTGTCTATATTACGAAAGTTCTTCAGCAGCTGAAGTGTATTATGAGGTATATATGTAAATATACACACATATATAGTTACACTCTTGCACACACACCTCACTATAGACTTTTCACTTCACAGTACTCATGTCAGGTATGATGTGGAGACATATGAAGCACTATCACCACTGTGGATGTGGTGTGGAGTGCAGTGATTCTGCTGCTTTCCCTAGATGAGGACACAGCTCTGTTATTTCCAATTCTGCAGTGATGATGCTGGAGCAGAAACTAACATCCAATGAGTGTGCAGGGGGTGGGCAGAAGGTGGTGCTGGACACTGAGGTCAAGCGGTACCAGCTCTTGCTGTGAGGTTAGATAATAATAATAGGATCCCTTCCGAATCTGTATTAAGACTCACCAGATTTATCCTCACACATAACTTTCGGCGAGGAGCTATAGCTGCAGCGCAATAGAACTGCTATGGGTACCAAAATGGCACCCCAAAAGGCCAACCTTTTCATGGCAAAACTGGAAAATAACTTTCTAGCATCATGCTCAATCAAACCCCTGGCCTATTTTCGTTACATTGATGACATCTTAATAATCTGGACTGAGTCTGAACAAGAACTTCTAAAATTCCATGACAAATTCAATAGATTTCATCACACCATATGAGGAGGCAAGTTCTGGACTGGACTAAGGAAATGCAGTGGATGTTGTGTATATGGACTTTTCAAAAGCTTTTGATACGGTTCCACACAAAAGGTTGATAAATAAAATTAGAACAATGGGAATAGGAGAAAATATATGTATGTGGGTTAAGAACTGGCTCAGTGATAGGAAACAAAGGGTGGTTATTAATGGAAAACACTCAGACTGGGTCTCAGTTAACAGTGGGGGTACCACAGGGGTCAGTATTGGGCCCCCTTCTTTTTAACATATTTATTAATGACCTTGTAGGGGGCATACAGAGTAATATTTCAATATTTGCAGATGACCCTAAACTCTGCAGGGTAATCAATACAGAGGAGGACAATTTTATATTACAGGAGGATCTATGTAAACTAGAAGCTTGGGATGATAAATGGCAAATGAGCTATAATGGGGACAAATGTAAGGTAATGCACTTGGGCAGAGGAAATAAAATGTATAATTATATGCTTAATTGTAAAACACTGGGCAAAACTGTAACTGAAAAAGACCTGGGTGTATTGGTGGACGACAAGCTCATGTTTAGTGGCAGTGGCAGGCAGCTGCTGCAAAGGCAAATAAAATAATGGGATGCATTAAAAGAGGCAAAGATGCTCATGAGGAGAACATAATTTTACCTCTATACAAGTCATTAGTGTGACCACACTTAGAATACTGTGTACAGTTCTGGTCTCCGGTGTATAAGAAAGACATAGCTGAACTAGAGCGGGTGCAGAGAAGAGCGACCAAGGTTATTAGAGGACTGGGGGGTCTGCAATACCAAGACAGGTTATTACACTTGGGGTTATTTACTGTGGAAAAAAGAAGGCTTAGGGGTGATGTTATTACTATGTACAAGTATATGAGGGGACAGTACAAAGACCTTTCCACTGATCTTTTTACTCTGAGGCCAGAGACGGGGACAAGGGGGCATCTTCTACATCTGGAGGAAAGAAGGTTTAATCATAATCACAGACGGGGATTCTTTACTGTAAGAGCAGTGAGACTATGGAACTCTCTGCCGCATGATGTTGTAATGAGTGATTCACTATTAAAATTTAAGAAGGGCATGGATGCCTTTCTTGAAAAGTATAATATTACAGGTTATATATACTAGATTCCTTGATAGGGCGTTGATCCAGGGAACTAGTCTGATTGTCGTATGGAGTCGAGAAGGAATTTTTTTCCCCAATGTGGAGCTTAGTGTTTGCCACAAGGGGTTTTTTGCCTTCCTCTGGATCAACATGTTAGTCTATGGGTGGAACTAGGTGGACTTAGTTTTTAAGGTTGAAGGAAGACTATGTTACTATGTTACTATAACCTTAACATTGGAGCACTCAAAAATGGAAATCAACTTTCTGGATGCCACCATAAATATTCAAAATGGTTCAATCCAGACATCAGTGTATCGGAAACCAATTGACGTCCCACATGCCTCAGATGGGACAGCTTCCACCCGAAACACATTAAAAAGTCCATTGTTTACAGCCAGGCCCCTAGATATAATCGGATCTGTTTCAGTGCAACTGACAGGGATGAAAACTTAACCCATCTTGAAAAGACATTTTTAAACCAAGGCTACCACCCCACTTGCATTGTTAACCAGATCATTAGAGCCACGAGGATCCCTAGAAGTCAATTACTTCAGTACGGAGAAAAAGAGGAACATAATCGTGTACCTCTGATGGTGACCTACAACCCACAGCTTGAGGAACTGAGAAAAACTGCTAAAAAAGTTCACCACATCCTGCATAAAGATGACCGGCTAAAAGCAATATTTAAAGAGCCTCCCTTGCTGTGCTACAGGCAACCTCCAAATCTAAGAAACATCATGATCCGATGTTCAATGCCCTCAGAGACACCAAGAGGAACTTTTCCTTGCAATGTGAAGAGCTGCAAAACCTGCACCCATGTAGAGACCAAAGACATTCACATGTTCCTCTTCCAATGTGGTGTACTTAATTCTGTGCACTATATATCCTATTGGGGGTCTCTGTGTGGGAGAAACAGGGCAGAAACTAAGAGCAAGGATGAGGTCTCATCGCCACACGATTACCGCTAAAAAAAAAAACCCAGGTACCGGTGGCCAAACATTACTGTGGTCCAGAACACAACATTAACAATATGAAAGTTGTCATATTAAAAGGCAACTTTAAATTACAAAAACATCAAAAGGTCTGGGAATATAAACTGATAAGGGTCTTTAACCCTCTCCACATAGGAATAAATCTGTCAAGAGGATTTACAGGGCGGGGGGGGGGGGGGGATAAGTATTTGATCCCTTGTGTAAGTTTGCCCACTGACAAAGACATGAACAGTCTATAATTTTAAGGGTAGGTTAATTTTAACATTTAGAGATAGAATATCCCCAAAAAATCAAGAAAATCACATTGTATAAATTTAGATAATTTATTTTGCAGTGAGAAATAAGTATTTGATCCCTCTGGCAAACAACACTTAATACTTGGTGGCAAAACCCTTGTTGGAAAGCACAGCAGTCAGACATTTTTTGTAGTTGATGATGAGGGTTGGCAACTCGGGGGGCAGGGTGGTAGTCATGGGCAAGTGTCTCAGTGTTTTCTTCATCACCCCAGCCCGCTACAGTAATATGGGGACTTGTTTGTCCCTGGGTGTGTGTGTGGTGTGCTGTACTTTGGGCTGTATGCTGTGGAAGTCTTTACTCACTTTCATCCTGGGTTCAGACGGGAGCAGATCTTCTGTGCTTTAAATGAAAGACGACACAGTTCTTTAAAAACAGAACAGTCCAGTTTATTTGTTCAGAACGGCATTAGAAACGAGATTACAGGTACAACACTTGTTGCAAAACATGGCATTCACAGATGGTAAAACAGTCTCAATCCCCACACAGTGCTAATTACGATGTGACACGGACCTAGGGGAACTGCCTCTGGACTTTCTCGTGGAGAAGCTCCTGCTTCACTCCACGGCTCCCAATACCTGACTCTAGCAGGGACTACCTCGCTTCTGAGGCTCCCTAGTCCAGGCACGTCTGTTACTGCCTATCGGCTGGAAGAGGCCAGGATCCACACATTGACCTTGAGTATGTATAGATTATACTGTGGTGTGCCCATTCCTGTTAATCCTCCTGGTTTCTCCCACACACACCCATCTCTCTTCTTCCCTGTGCTCTCAGTACGTCTGTCCTTACTCACTGCTCCTTCTTAAAGGGGTTGTCCACTACTTATTATCCCCTCCCCAATGTATCCCCCGGGGCCCATAAGTGTTTTTGTAAATACCTTCTGTTGCAGTTACTGCCTGTGAGCCAAGCTATCGGTGGCCACTCACAGGCATCACTGACCCCCGGCTGCAGCCGGCTCTGACATCCACTGACGTCACGACAAGTCCAGGCTGCATCCGCGGGTCCCTCTTCTGCGTTCCACTGGTGGGTGCTGGGTTGTGGGCGGAGTTACCCCGCACATCACACCCAGCATCCACCGCACACTCTCCCTCTCCTCATTCATCGAGAAAGCCGGCGGTGGATGCTGGGTGTGGAGCGCGGGGAAACCCCGCCCACAACCAAGCAGCCACCGCGGGGACCCCAGCGCTGAGGCACGCCTCACTTGTCGTGACGTCAGCGCGGGGTCACGTGATGCCTGTGAGCGGCCAGCGATAGCGCCACTCACAGGCAGAACCTGCAACAGAAGGTAATTACAAAGACACTTATGGGGGGATACATTGGGGGCATAATAAAAAGTTGTGGCCAACTTCTTTAACTCACTAAGATGGCCGAAGCTAATCTCCCTGAGATCCCTCAGTTCCTTCTTGTCACTAAGGGTGGCCCCCAAACCAGTTAACCCTGTGTCCCACTGACATAAGGGTAATGTAAGCTCAAACAGTATCTCTGCTGCTGTCTAATGGCTGTATCTGAAAATAGTACATTTTCAGATGACTACAACATACCTAGGATTATTAAAACAGTACTGTTCTATAGGGGAGTGGAGCAGACATTCTCCCCACACCCTCACGTAAGTCTGTCCAGTCCATTGTCAAAACATTCATGCAACACGATCACCTATAATGGTTTCTCTACCCTTTCCCCAGTTTAATCACTTCCTCGGTCACATTCTTTCACTGCTCAGATTTTTACTATTTTCTTGCAACCAGCCATGCTGCTCTCTCATGATCATCTACGAATGAAACACATTGAGGCCCACCTTTGGGGAAATTTCAGCTTTTTCAACATCCTTTTTCAACCTGTTATGGCATTTTTGTCTTCACTTTCTCTGACCACTCTCTTTTCTGTCTTTTCTTTTGGGTTTTCTGTCACTATCTACAAAGGCAAGTTTCCATACTTGCCCTCCAAACCACCTCAGGTAAACACTCTTGAAACTTGTATCACAGTGCCGGATCACTTTTCTCTTGCGTAGTTAGGTAGCAAGGAACTTTCAAACCTTAAATTCATGTGTAGGTAGGCAGCAAGCCACTTTCAAACTCTACACTCGCGTGTAGGTAGGCAACAAGCTAATTTCAGACCCTACACCCGTGCCACTAACCCTAACCTTCAAACCCTACAGTCGTGCGAAGCCACTATCAAACTCTACACTCATGTGTAGGTTGGCAGCAAGCCAATTTCAAACCCTACATTCATGTGTAGGTAGGCATCAAGCCACTTTCAAAGCCTACATAATATGAACTCCAGTAAACAGGCTACAAGATGCCCCCTCTATTGAGTTGATCTTTCTCAACAGCCAAAGAAGACAAAGAAACACTAGTAAGCCTCCAGGTATGAATATCACTATATTTCGCACTTATACACTAATCCCATTACATGCACATAGTTAAAAAGGTATAGGTATCTGTTCAGTTTTGGAGCAGACTATTTCTGCCTTATTAATGGACGGCTCAAGTTTAAATAATGTCACAAAGAAAGAAAACTTCCCATAGCTGATAGAAATTTATGGGCGTGAACAGAAATGTGAAACTTCTCTGCCCAGCACTGTTATTTAATTAAATCAAGAGTTATGATAAAAGATCGATACACTGAGATTATATGGAGTATGGACTATGGAGCACTCTCTCTCTCAAAGTCACCATGTTGATTTACTGTTGTTTGTTTTTTTAAATAATTTCATACAAGTTTTCCATCTGTTTGTGACTTTTGCAATATTTCTTTCAGGGTAAAGATCTGACCCATATTAATACTACAGAGACATATGTGAGGGGTGATGAGTGGTGTAAAGAGGAGATTCCTACAGATAACCGCACAGGTGAGTAGTGACCACTAAATGTCGAGAAGTCACAGGTTCTTCTCAGTCACTGGATGGGATAATTTATGTGTTGAATTTTTCTATTTTTCTAGGGTTTGTTCAGGCAGACTTTTTTTTTTGTATAGATTTTACACCTAAAGATTTAACCACTTAAACAAAAAAAAAAACACAACTTCTCACACTATTCTGTATGGTTGTCTCTTCTTCTGTCAGTGCTGTGGATTCAAACTCAGGACCTGTTATATGAAAGGCAGAAACATTACTAGTGAGCCATAATTCACCAAGATCAGACAGGCTTTATGCCGAATATGTCAACAGCGGTTAATATACGTAGATTGTTCCTGAACCTCTTGACACAGCTAAAGCCTTTGACAGTATAGAATGGGCTTTTCTGTGGAACACACGGTCTCATATGGGATTTGGGGAAAAATGTATTTCCTGGATTCAGCTTCTTTTTTCTGCCCCTCGGGCCATAATTCAAGTCAATAATTTTAAATCTGATTAATTTCCCTTACAAAGAGGTACAAGGCAGGGTGCCCCCTTTCTCCATTGTTATTTGCTATCGCTATAGAACCACTAGCTGCAGCAATTCGCCTCTCTTCTCTTCAAAAATTCAATACTTCTATGGGGATTACCAGGAAAAAAACACATTATATGGGAACGATATTCTTCTTTTTCTAGACAACTGGTCAGTATCACTAAAGGAGGCTATGGTAATTATTAACAATTACGGGTCTCTGTCAGGCCTTTCAATTAATTAGGGCAAAGCAGCACTTATGACAGTGGGAGCAACTTAAGATTGTTCGCTCATTTAAATACCTGGGAATAACAGTAAGTGAAGATGTTACGGGGTATGAATCTTTAAATATTGACCCTCTTCTGACCAAATTTCAGAATAAAACAATGGCCTGGCGTAAGTTACCTTTGGGAGGGCTAACCTAGTTTAGATGGTCCTCATGCCACAGCTACTTTACCTGCTGCACAAAGCACCAATATGGCTTTCTTTGCGAATATTTTATAAGTCAATAAAATTTTTAGGGACTTAATATGGAAAAAGAATGTTCCAAGGATAAAACTTTAGACCCTACAGAAACCTAAAGGGGACAGGAGCCTAGCTGTTCCTGACCCATTGGTGTATTTCTCCTCACAGTTACAACATGTGAGGGGGTGGGAGAGCCCGGAGCTTCCATCCTCATTCGCTAGAATGATTAGTCACGCACTAGGGGTAAAAAGCCTGGTGGAGGCTTTGGAGGGTGGAGGGTTAAATAATTACGACCCAGCAGGAGTAACGATCAGAGGGATACACAAAATATGGTCTAAAGTTAAAGAGATGATGGGCATGGTAGGATATTCAAAATATTCACCAGTATGGAATAACTCTTAATTACCCAAAATTCGATAAACTAGAGGGTTTTGGGCAGTGGCAGGGACTGGGACTATCCAGGATCGCACAATTAATTAAGGATAATATGTTCAAGACTTTTCAAGAGTTCCAAAGTGAGTTGAGAATCTCCAGTAAGGGATTTTACCAATATTTGCAATTAAGACATGCCTTCACAACACAAAACAGTCGGTACCCTCTTATTCAAAGTAAAGGAGCAGCCTTTCTGGATACTGTAGTGGGGAAAGGGTCGACAAGAGGAATAATTTCACTTCACTATAAATGCTTAATGGAACAGATTCTTAGAGGAGGAATAGTCTCAAAATTTAAATGGGAGCAAGACGTGGGCCCAATTGATGAAGATACATGGGATGATATTCTCCAGTCTATACCACTAGTATCAACGAGTGAGGGGCAGAAACTTTCACAATACTATCTGATCCATAGAGTATATAACACTCCCTTGCGTTTATACACCTTTGGTTACAAAACGGATTCAAACTGCTATAGATATGGGAACCCTGGTGCGGACTTATGTCATGTAATGTGGAATTGCCCTAAACTTGGGAGATTCTGGGAAGATGTTCTGGATCTTATATCCAGAGTATTTGAGTGTGTGGTCCCTGTAAGCCCTATTGTTTGTTTATTGGGCTGTATAAATGCCTTACCAACTGGGGAGACCCATCATATAGTTATTCTTCGTCTGCTGTATGAGGCTAGAAAGCTTATTGCCTTTCACTGGAAGAACGCTGAGCCCCAAATTTACAGGAATATATTCCTAAAAAAAATATTATGCTTAGACTGGAGAAATGTGTATTTCAGAGCAGAGGCAATCTAGAAAAATTGTGGGCACCGTGGCTGGACTTCCTGGGATTAGGTCTTATGTCATTAACATGGTCAAGAATGTTAGTATATGCACTCGTTAGATAGATTGGACTTGACTGTAAGATAAGTGTAGGTATTCTAGATTGCTGTTCTTCTTTCTCTTTGATAACTAGTAGAAGGACTTAAGATGACTAAATAATTTGAATATTATAATAATTACGGAAGAGAAATAAAGTGACCAACATTTGATATGTATAAAAGTAATTTATTTTATTGAATGTGGAATAAATTGTAAAGAGAGGGGTTGTGGGAGGGAGAGAGGAGACAGAAATTGGAAAAGTTGCTGTGCTACAAGACACAAAAGACATATGGACATTGCTGCGAAAGAACCTGGAGCATTCATCTAATGCATTTCTGTTTCCTGAATTGGAGAGCTCGGTGGGAAAGGGTGGGAAGGGTTGGGAGATGTAAACTCATTTGTTTGTTTGAAAATGTTTAATAAAACATTTTTTGATAAAAAAAAGAAAAAAGAACGGTGAAGTGGAACACGAATCCAACAGAGAAGTAAAAAATGTAAACAGCACAACTTGGAGGCCTAAAACCATAATATAACAGTCCTTGCTTTGTGCTCTACTTTCTTAGTCAATTGATAATTGATTTGTTTTACAATTTGTAGGGAAATGTATAAAATATATAATATTGATGTGGTTTCAATGCAGTGTTATTGAAAAATAATAAAATTGCTTTTATTCTTGGCAGATGAATGTACCTTGAGCTCAGAGGGACCTCTGATACTTTCAGATTTCGCAACAGATGATCATGGTATCACACCAGATACATATGAAGAATATGCCATTATGTCAGATACACCTCAAGCCCTTCTCAGAAAAAATTTTTCATCTGATCATTTTCAACAGGTCCTTTCTTCTGCTTCATCAGTGACCGATATGCAAAACAAAAGTCAAAGAAGAACTGATGAATCTGAACTAGCTTTTAAAGAGGAGAAACCGTTTTCTTGCTCAGAATGTGAGAAATGTTTTAAAGGGAAATCAGATATTGTTAGGTATCGGAAAATTCACACAGGGGAGAAGCCATTTTCATGTTCAGAATGTGGAAAATGGTTTATACAAAAATCACAGCTTTTTGTACATCAGAGAAGCCGTACAGAGGAGAAGCCACATTCATGTTCAGAATGTGGGAAATCTTACAGCGTAAAATCCAAGCTTGTTAGACATCAGAGAACTCACACAGGAGAGAAGCCATATTCATGTTCAGAATGTGGAAAATGTTTTAACGAATTATCATATCTCGTTACTCATCAGAGAATTCACACAGGGGAGAAGCCATTTTTATGTTCAGAATGTGGAAAATGTTTCATAGATAAATCAAATCTCATTACACATCAGAGAATTCACACAGGGGAAAGGCCATATTCATGTTCAGAATGTGGGAAATGCTTTACAACGAGATCATATCTTGTTGTACATCAGAGAATTCACACAGGGGAGAAGTCATATTCATGTTCAGAATGTGGGAAATGTTTTAAAACAAAATCAGAATTACTTGTACATCAGAAAATTCACACAGGGGAGAAGCCATTTTTATGTTCAGAATGTGGGAAATGTTTTACATTCAAATCACATCTTGTTAGACATCAAAGAACACACACAGGAAAGTAGAAAACTTTCCTGTTATAATTTTTTGAAAATGTGTAAGAAAAAAAAGCAAGTTATAGTAAAGTCACACGTACAAAAAACAGGGAAAACCATTTGGAACATTAGATGATTATTAGGAAATGTTTAAAATTACTAATGATTAATTGTTACTGAAAAGCTATGAAGTGTATCTTATGGATACTATGTATAAACCATATACATATAAAATATTTGACATTTACATACACAATTTGTCTGATGCCGCTCTCATCTGTTCGATGTGACATCGGCAATGGAGAGATGCTGCTATACATGATCAGGACAGTTGCAATCCAAGCCTGACCCAGCCCATCTAAACACACGGAATCATGGGAACATTTAAAAACAACATTGTCCAATCATGTTTGAATACAATTAGACCCAATACAGACCAGTATACAAAAAGACACATACACTCAGCTGATTCCTCAAATTCTAGGGTTAACGTTCGCCTAAACAAGAGAAAATTACCACTGTTCCACTATTTTATATGGATCGTACCTGAATCGTGCATAAATGTATTGCCAAAAAATAAATAAAATGATAGTTTAATGATTTATTTTTTATCTAAGATCATCTATGACCTCTTTAACTTTATAATTGCCAACCAATATATGTGTGTGTGTGTTTATATACAGTTGAAACCAGAAGTTTACATACACTATATAAAAAGACACAGACGCATGTTTTTCTCAATATCTGACATGAAATCAGAATAAACCTTTCCCGTTTTAAGTCCATTAGTATTACCATAATTTTTAATATTTGCCAAATGCCAGAATAATGAGGGAGACAATGTTTGAAGGCATTTTTATTACTTACTGGAAAATTTACATACACTAAGATTACTATGCCTTTAAACAATTCTGGACTGCCCGTATGATGAGGTCATGTGTTTGGAAGCTTCTAATAGCTTTTTTGGCAACATCTGAGTTCATTAGAGACACTCCCGTGGATGTATTTCAATGCACACCTGAAACACACTGCAGCCCACCTGGCTTAGAGTCCAGTTTCCATGTCCTTTAACAAAGAGATTCACACCAGGAGACCTGCAATCTCCATACATCCAGCATGTGTGCCACAAACAGCTCAGAGCTTTCCCCTTCAGCCCACCCCACACCAAATGCTCTGAAAGGCTGTGAATTTTATGCTCTGAGTTCCTCCCTTTCTACAGGTGTTCAATCATCCCAGCACCAAGATGGCTGCTTAACCCACTCGTGTGCTGTAACCTTTTTCCTATGCATAATGACTGCAGCTATCAATCTCAGTGCTACATATCTCCCCTCTAGTACTTTGCCAGTGCCTTTGTCACAACAGACATTACAGCAGGGGATCACAGCTGATTCTTTTTGTGATGTAAAACATTTCCCTTCCTGTTTTTAAACAATGGTTTACTTCAAAGAAAGAATCAGTTGCAATCCCCTGCTGTAATGTCTGTACACTATTTTGCTTCCTCCCCTGCCCAGGAAATATGATGTGATCAGACCGTGTTCTGTACACGATCAAACAGCCATTACACAGTACACAGCAGGGGCACATTTCTAAAATTATCTCAGCACAGGAACATTTCATTTAAACACATCCAATTGTGGAACTTATTATTATTCCAAGATCTATTGATTAAAATGAACTTTTGTTCATGTGAAAACCCCTTTAAACCCTTTACACCCGAAGGTGGTTTGCACGTTAATGACCAGGCCAATTTTTACAATTCTGACCACTGTCACTTTATGAGGTAATAACTCTGGAACACTTCAACGGATCCCACTGATTCTGAGATTGTTTTTTTCGTGACATATTGTACTTCATGGTAGTGGTAAAATTTCTTCGATATCACTTGCGTTTATTTGTGATAAAAATGGAAATTTGGTGAAAATTTAGCAATTTTCAAAATTTTAATTTTTATGCCCTTATTCAGAGAGATACAGTACAGACCAAAAGTTTGGACACACCTCATATAAAGATTTTTCTGTATTTTCATGACTTTGAAAATTGTACATTCACACTGAAGGCATCAAAACTATGAATTAACACATGTGGAATTATATACTTAACAAAAAAAGAGTGCAACAACTGAAAATATGTCTTATATTCTAGGTTCTTCAAAGTAGCCACCTTTTGCTTTGATGACTACTTTGCACACTCTTGGCATTCTCTTGATGAGCTTCAAGAGGTAGTCACCGGAAATGGTTTTCACTTCACAGGTGTGCCCTGTCAGGTCTAATAAGTGGGAATTCTTGCCTTATAAATGGGGTTGGGACCATTAGTTGTGTTCTGCAGAAGTCTGGTGGATACATAGCTGATAGTCCTACTGAATAGACTCTTAGAATTTGTATTGTGGCAAGAAAAAAGCAGCTAAATAAAGAAAAACGAGTGGCCATCATTACTTTAAGAAATGAAGGTCAGTCAGTCCGAAAAATTGGGAAAACTTTGAAAGTGTCCCCAAGTGCAGTTGCAAAAACCATCAAGCGCTACAAAGAAACTGGCTTACATGAAGACTGCCCCAGGAAAGAAAGACCAAGAGTCACCTCTGCTTCTGAGGATAAGTTTATCCGAGTCACCAGCCTCAGAAATCGCAGGTTAACAGCAGCTCAGATTAGAGACCAGGTCAATGCCACACAGAGTTCTAGCAGCAGACACATCTCTACAACAATTGTTAAGAGGCGACTTTGTGCAGCAGGCCTTCATGGTAAAATAGCTGCTAGGAAACCACTGCTAAGGACAGGCAACAAGCAGAAGAGACTTGTTTGGGCTAAAGAACACAAGGAATGGACATTAGACCAGTGGAAATCTGTGCTTTGGTCTGATGAGTCCAAATTTGAGATCTTTGGTTCCAACCACTGTGTCTTTGTGCGACGCAGAAAAGGTGAACGGATGGACTCTACATGCCTGGTTCCCACCGTGAAGCATGGAGGAGGAGGTGTGATGGTGTGGGGGTGCTTTGCTGGTGACACTGTTGGGGATTTATTCAAAATTGAAGGCATACTGAACCAGCATGGCTACCACAGCATCTTGCAGCGGCATGCTATTCCATCTGGTTTGCGTTTAGTTGGACCATCATTTATTTTTCAACAGGACAGTGACCCAAAACACACCTTCAGGCTGTGTAAGGGCTATTTGACCAAGAACTAGAGTGATGGGGTGCTACGCCAGATGACCTGGCCTCTACAGTCACCAGACCTGAACCCAATCGAGATGGTTTGGGGTGAGCTGGACCGCAGAGTGAAGGCAAAAAGGCCAACAAGTACTAAGCATCTCTGGGAACTCCTTCAAGATTGTTGGAAGACCATTTCCGGTGACTACCTCTTGAAGCTCATGAAGAGAATGCCAAGAGTGCGCAAAGCAGTCATCAAAGCAAAAGGTGGCTACTTTGAAGAACCTAGAATATAAGACATATTTTCAGTTGTTTCACAATTTTTTGTTAAGTATATAATTCCACATGTGTTAATTCATAGTTTTGATGCCTTCAGTGTGAATGTACAATTTTCATAGTCATGAAAATACAGAAAAATCTTTAAACGAGAAGGTGTGTCCAAACTTTTGGTCTGTACTGTATGTCACACAAAATAGTTGATAAATAACATTTTCCACATGTCTACTTTACATCAGCACAATTTTGGAACCAACATGTTTTTTTTATTAGGGAGCTATAAGGGTTAAAAGTTGACCAGCGATTTCTCATGTTTCCAACAAAATTTACAAAGCCATTTTTTTAGTGACCACATCACATTTGAAATCACTTTGAGGGGTTTTTATGACAGAAAATACCCAAAAGTGACACCATTCTAAAAACTGCACCCCTCAAGGTGCTCAAAACCATGTCACTTGAGCACCCACAATACTCAGTGCATACCCGAGCACCCGATGCAAACTCAAGTAGCGAGCACTTGCACTCAACACTAGTGCCATATTGTCAACTTTTTTTTTTTTTTACTTTTGAAAAAAATCCCAACCCCAACCCTAGTCCAACCCAACCCTAACCCTAGCACAACCCTAACCCTAGAGTTTATTTTTACTACGTTCCTCGTGCGATATAAGTGATTAGACGACTTTATTCTTTGGGTCGGTGCGATTACAGCGATACCAGAATCATATCGGGTTTTTATGATTGACAGCTGTCACACACTAAAAGACGCATTTTTTTGTAAAATCTAGTTTTTGTATCACCATATTTTGAGAGCTATAATTTTTCCATATTTTGGCCGACAGAGTCATGTGATGGCTTGTTTTTTGCGGGATGAGTTTACATTTTTATTGGTGCCATTTTCAGACGTGACATTTTTTGATCGCTTTCTATTCTGATTTTTGGGAGGCAGAATAAACAAAAAGGAATTGTTGTTTTTTTAATTTTTTTTATTCTGTTCCGCGTGTGGTAAAATTGATAAGGTAGCTTTATTCTTCGGGTCAGTACTTTTACAGCGGTACCACATTTATATCGTTTTTCTATGTTTTGGCGCTTTTACACAATAAAAGCTATTTTATAGAAAAACAAAATGTTTTCATCGCTTTATTCTGAGAGCTATAACTATTTTATTTTTCAGCTGATGGAGCTGTATAGTGGCTTGTTTTTTTGCGGGACAAGATGACGTTTTCAGCTGTACTATCTTTACTTATATTCGTCTTTTTGATCACGTATTATTCCATTTTTTGTTTGGCAGTATGATGATAAAGCATTGTTTTTTGCTTCGGTTTTTATTTATTTTTTTTACTGGGTCCACTAAAGGGGTTAACTAGTGGGACAGTTTTATAGGTCAGGTCGTTCCGGACGTGGCGATACCAAATATGTGTACTTTCATTGTTTTTTTGTTTGCTTTTTTTCATAATAATATTTATTGATGGGTACATTATATTTTTATTTTTGGTGGATTATTTTTAAAAAAATATTTTCACAATTTTTTTTTTTTTTCATTTTTTAACACTTTTTTTTTACTTTTATTCTTTGTCCCACTATGGGACTTTCACGTTTTTTATTCTGATCACCTGTATAGCAAAGGGATGGAGCACCATCCCTGTGCTATACAGGCTGTCAGTGCTGCAAATGCAGAAGATACTTTGGTCATGCTCTGCGCATGACTAAAGTATCTTCCTGCTGTCTGGTGACCCGGATGTTGTCATGACGACATCGGGTCATCATGGCAACATCCGGGAAGCCGCAGCAGACAGTGCTGGTCGCCGGCAGGAGAGGGGAGTATCAAGATCACCTCCCCTTGCCACCGCAATGCTGCGATCGACTTCAATCGCAGCATTGCGGGGGTTAATGTGCCGGGAGAGGTGCGGGACCGCTCCCAGCACATGGCACCGGGTGTCAGCTGTGACAATAAACTAACACCCGGCGGCGATCGCCATGACGTACTAATACGTATCTGGCTCTTAAGTCCCAGGGCGCAGATACGTATTAGTACATCTTGGGCTTTAAAGAGCTTAAACTTAAATCAGAGAGATATGTCGCACAATATAGTTAATAAATAACATTTCCCACATGTCTACTTTACATCAGCACAATTTTGGAACCAAAATTTTTTTTGTTAGGAAGTTATAAGGGTTAAAAGTTGACCAGCGATTTCTCATTTTTCCAACAAAATTTACGAAACCATTTTTTTAGGGACCACATAACATTTGAAGTGACTTTGATGGGCCTTTATGACAGAAAATATCCAAAAGTGACACTATTCTAAAAACTTCACCCCTCAAGGTGCTCAAAACCACATTCAAGAAGTTTATTAACCCTTCAGGTGCTTCACTGGAATTTTTGGAATGTGGAAGAAAAAAATTAACATTTAACTTTTTTCACAAAAATGTTACTTTAGACCCCAATTTTTTTATTTTTGCAAGGGCAACATGAAAAATTTACCCCAAAATTTGTTGTGCAATTTCTCCTGAGCACGCCAATACCCCATATGTGGTGGAAAACCACTGTTTGAGCGCACAGTTGGGCTCGGAAGGGAAGGAGCGCCATTTGACTTTTTGAATGTAAAATTTGCTTGAATAATTAGCAGACTCCATGTCGCGTTTGGAGAGCCCCTGATGTGCCTAAACAGTGAGAACCCCCACAAGTGACACCATTTTGGAAACTAGACCCCTCAGGGAACTTATCTAGATGTGTGGTGAGAACCCTGAACCCTCAAGTGCTTCACAGAAGTTGTGAAGCCGTGAAAATAAAAAAATCAAACTTTTTCCACAAAAAGGATGCTTTAGCCCCAAATTTACAACAGTAAAAGGAGAAAATGGACCCCAAAAACTTTTGTGCAATTTCTCCTGAGTACGCTGATACCCCATATGTGGGTAAAATACACTGTTTGGGTGCACGGCGGGGTTCAGAAGGGAAGGAGCACTGTGTGACTTTTTGAATGCAAAATTGGCTGGAATCGAGAGTGGACGCCATGTCGCGTTTGGAGAGCACCTGATGCACCACAAGTGACCCCATTTTGGAAACTAGACCCCTCAAGAATTTAATCAAGGGGTATAGTGAACATTTTGAACCCAGAGGTACAACAAATAATTTGATAACATTAGGTCATCATATTGAATAAGCTGTCATTAGTCTTGAGAGCAAGTGCTCACTACTTGAGTTTGCATTGGGTACTCAGGTATGCACCATATATCGCGGGTGCTCGAGTGACGTGCTCGAGTCCCCGCTCTGCATGTTTCACGGTTGTTAGACACCCAAAAAAAAACATGCGGGGATTGCTCGTGCATGGCAGGCTATCCCAGCAAGGTTTTTTTGACCGCAAAACACATGGGGTGGAGACTCGAGCATGTCACTTGAGCACCCGAGATACTCGGTGCATGCCGGATACAAACTCAAGTAGTGACCACTTGCGCTCAACACTAGTCGTTATATCGTCAACATTTTTTTTCCTTTACTTTGGAAAAAATCCCAACCCTAACTCTAGCACAATCCTAACCCTAACCCTAGCACAACCCTAACCCTAGAGTTTATTTTTCACTCCTTTCCTTCTGCGGTATAAGTGATTAGATGACTTTATTCTTTGGGTCGGTACGATTACAGCGATATCAGATTCATATCGGGTTTTGATGATTGATGCTGTCACACACTAAAAGAAGCTTTTTTTGCAAAGATTAGCTTTTGCATCGCCATATTTTGATAGCTATAATTTTTCTATATTTTGGCCGACAGAATTATGTGATGGCTTGTTTTTTGCGGGATGAGTTAACGTTTTTATTGGTACCATTTTCAGGCATGTGACATTTTTTGATCGCTTTCTATTCCAATTTTTGAGAGGCAGAATAAACAAAAACCAACAATTCAGAAAGTTTTTTGTTTTTTTTTATGCCGCTCCGCATATGGTAAAATTGATAAGGTAGCTTTATTCTTTGGGTCAGTACGTTTACAGCGGTACCACATTTATATTTTTTTTATGTTTTGGCGCTTTTACACAATAAAAGCTATTTTGTAGAAAAAATAATTTTTTTTGCATCGCTTTATTCTGTGAGCTATAACTTTTTTTATTTTTCGGCTGATGGAGCTGTATGGCGGCTTGTTTTTTGCGGGACACGATGACGTTTTTAGCAGTACCATTTTTATTTACATGTCTTTTTGATCGTGTTTTATTCCATTTTTTGTTTGGCGATATGATAAAGCATCGTTTTTTGATTCCTTTTTTATCGTGTTCACTAAAGGGGTTAACTAGTGGGACAGTTTTATAGGTCAGGTTGTTTCGAACGTGGCAATACCAAATATATGTACTTTTATTGTTTTGTCGTTTTTTCAGAATAATATTTATTTATGGGTACAGTATATTTTTATTTTTGGGGGATTTTTTTTTTTTACATTTTTTTAAACATTTTTACACAATTTTTTTTTTCACTTTATGACACATTTTTTACTTTTACACATTGTCCCACTATGGGACTTTCATTTTTTTTTACCCAGATCCCTTGCATAGCATAGAAATGTTGCAGCAGCATCTCTATGCTATGCAGGCTGCAGCCCTGCACACACAAGTCAGGTAGACCGCGCATTGAGCACAATCTACCTAACTTCCTGCTGCCTGGTGGCCCGGATGTCATCATGACGACATTGGGTCACCATGACAACCACCGGGACCCGACAGAGACAGCGCGGGACGCTTGAGAGGAGGTAATTACACAGCGCTTACATCCCCTTGCCACCGGAATGCTGCGATCGACTTTGATCGCATCAATTCGGGGGTTAATGTGCTGGGAGCGGTGCGGGACTGCTCCTTGCACGTAGCACCGGGTGTCAGCTGTGACAATCAGCTGACACCCGGTGCCAATTGTCCCATACCGCTTGTGTGCGGGTGCGATCACAATCTGCATAATACTACGTTCCTGGCCCAATAGGCCCAGGGCACAAGGACGTACTATCACCACAAATGTCAGAAAGGGGTTAAGTAATGGCCATAGTGGCAAACTAGTTGCCCTAAAGGAAAGGAGGATAGGGAACCGTGGGTTGACTCTCACTTATTGGACTGTAGTACTGTGCTGATTTGTAGGAAAGACCGAAGAACTTGGGGACAGAAGCAAGTAAGCCTGGAAGAGGTAGAGAGACCATGTGAGAAGATGCTACATGTTGTAAAGGAAATGATCATGAAATTATGCACCTGCTATCTATTGTACATAATCCCTACCAAGTTAAAGGGAATCTGTCAGCAGGTTTTTGCTATGTAATCTGAAGACAGTATGCTGTAAAGGTTAAAGCACAGAATTCAGTGATGCCTCTCTTATCAAGCTCTGTTGTTTGGTTTGCTTGCAATGATTGTTTTAACACCAAGAGCTTATCATCACTGGACCCAGCAGCACATACCGCCTGGTCCAGCAAGCCCCTTGCTGTGATGAGCACCTCACTGTCTATGGACAGGGTGTGGCATGCCCTTTGTTGAGCTGATTGGTATATATGTAGCTTACCACGGGCCTAGGTGGTCTGGAGTTGGGACCCGGTCCTATTTGTCTACCCTTTTATATGCATTACTTCAACTTTGATATACAGTAAGGTTTTTAATATAGGCAGTATAGGTACCGTCCCAATTTAGGGTCACCTTGCCGCTGGTGGGACGGCTTGTATACTTTTTTTGATCAAAAATAGTTCACTAAGTACCCTATATTTATTATGCAACTTTGCTTTACATTTATATATAATTATGGTAGGGTATGAGATATATTTTTGTCTTGCTTCTTTTTTGCTAGTGTGAACATGCCTCTGTTTCTTGTATGTCTGCCATCTTAGACCTCAGTTCACATTGTCTGGTTTTTTTACTTGTTTGCATTCTGTGCAATTTAAGGGTGTGGCATGCCCTTTGTTGAGCTGATTGGTATATATGTAGCTTACCACGGGCCTAGGTGGTCTGGAGTTGGGACCCGGTCCTATTTGTCTACCCTTTTATATGCATTACTTCAACTTTGATATACAGTAAGGTTTTTAATATAGGCAGTATAGGTACCGTCCCAATTTAGGGTCACCTTGCCGCTGGTGGGACGGCTTGTATACTTTTTTTGATCAAAAATAGTTCACTAAGTACCCTATATTTATTATGCAACTTTGCTTTACATTTATATATAATTATGGTAGGGTATGAGATATATTTTTGTCTTGCTTCTTTTTTGCTAGTGTGAACATGCCTCTGTTTCTTGTATGTCTGCCATCTTAGGCCTCAGTTCACATTGTCTGGTTTTTTGACTTGTTTGCATTCTGTGCAATTTAAGGGTGTGGCATGCCCTTTGTTGAGCTGATTGGTATATATGTAGCTTACCACGGGCCTAGGTGGTCTGGAGTTGGGACCCGGTCCTATTTGTCTACCCTTTTATATGCATTACTTCAACTTTGATATACAGTAAGGTTTTTAATATAGGCAGTATAGGTACCGTCCCAATTTAGGGTCACCTTGCCGCTGGTGGGACGGCTTGTATACTTTTTTTGATCAAAAATAGTTCACTAAGTACCCTATATTTATTATGCAACTTTGCTTTACATTTATATATAATTATGGTAGGGTATGAGATATATTTTTGTCTTGCTTCTTTTTTGCTAGTGTGAACATGCCTCTGTTTCTTGTATGTCTGCCATCTTAGACCTCAGTTCACATTGTCTGGTTTTTTGACTTGTTTGCATTCTGTGCAATTTAAGGGTGTGGCATGCCCTTTGTTGAGCTGATTGGTATATATGTAGCTTACCACGGGCCTAGGTGGTCTGGAGTTGGGACCCGGTCCTATTTGTCTACCCTTTTATATGCATTACTTCAACTTTGATATACAGTAAGGTTTTTAATATAGGCAGTATAGGTACCGTCCCAATTTAGGGTCACCTTGCCGCTGGTGGGACGGCTTGTATACTTTTTTTGATCAAAAATAGTTCACTAAGTACCCTATATTTATTATGCAACTTTGCTTTACATTTATATATAATTATGGTAGGGTATGAGATATATTTTTGTCTTGCTTCTTTTTTGCTAGTGTGAACATGCCTCTGTTTCTTGTATGTCTGCCATCTTAGACCTCAGTTCACATTGTCTGGTTTTTTGACTTGTTTGCATTCTGTGCAATTTAAGGGTGTGGCATGCCCTTTGTTGAGCTGATTGGTATATATGTAGCTTACCACGGGCCTAGGTGGTCTGGAGTTGGGACCCGGTCCTATTTGTCTACCCTTTTATATGCATTACTTCAACTTTGATATACAGTAAGGTTTTTAATATAGGCAGTATAGGTACCGTCCCAATTTAGGGTCACCTTGCCGCTGGTGGGACGGCTTGTATACTTTTTTTGATCAAAAATAGTTCACTAAGTACCCTATATTTATTATGCAACTTTGCTTTACATTTATATATAATTATGGTAGGGTATGAGATATATTTTTGTCTTGCTTCTTTTTTGCTAGTGTGAACATGCCTCTGTTTCTTGTATGTCTGCCATCTTAGGCCTCAGTTCACATTGTCTGGTTTTTTGACTTGTTTGCATTCTGTGCAATTTAAGGGTGTGGCATGCCCTTTGTTGAGCTGATTGGTATATATGTAGCTTACCACGGGCCTAGGTGGTCTGGAGTTGGGACCCGGTCCTATTTGTCTACCCTTTTATATGCATTACTTCAACTTTGATATACAGTAAGGTTTTTAATATAGGCAGTATAGGTACCGTCCCAATTTAGGGTCACCTTGCCGCTGGTGGGACGGCTTGTATACTTTTTTTGATCAAAAATAGTTCACTAAGTACCCTATATTTATTATGCAACTTTGCTTTACATTTATATATAATTATGGTAGGGTATGAGATATATTTTTGTCTTGCTTCTTTTTTGCTAGTGTGAACATGCCTCTGTTTCTTGTATGTCTGCCATCTTAGGCCTCAGTTCACATTGTCTGGTTTTTTGACTTGTTTGCATTCTGTGCAATTTAAGGGTGTGGCATGCCCTTTGTTGAGCTGATTGGTATATATGTAGCTTACCACGGGCCTAGGTGGTCTGGAGTTGGGACCCGGTCCTATTTGTCTACCCTTTTATATGCATTACTTCAACTTTGATATACAGTAAGGTTTTTAATATAGGCAGTATAGGTACCGTCCCAATTTAGGGTCACCTTGCCGCTGGTGGGACGGCTTGTATACTTTTTTTGATCAAAAATAGTTCACTAAGTACCCTATATTTATTATGCAACTTTGCTTTACATTTATATATAATTATGGTAGGGTATGAGATATATTTTTGTCTTGCTTCTTTTTTGCTAGTGTGAACATGCCTCTGTTTCTTGTATGTCTGCCATCTTAGACCTCAGTTCACATTGTCTGGTTTTTTGACTTGTTTGCATTCTGTGCAATTTAAGGGTGTGGCATGCCCTTTGTTGAGCTGATTGGTATATATGTAGCTTACCACGGGCCTAGGTGGTCTGGAGTTGGGACCCGGTCCTATTTGTCTACCCTTTTATATGCATTACTTCAACTTTGATATACAGTAAGGTTTTTAATATAGGCAGTATAGGTACCGTCCCAATTTAGGGTCACCTTGCCGCTGGTGGGACGGCTTGTATACTTTTTTTGATCAAAAATAGTTCACTAAGTACCCTATATTTATTATGCAACTTTGCTTTACATTTATATATAATTATGGTAGGGTATGAGATATATTTTTGTCTTGCTTCTTTTTTGCTAGTGTGAACATGCCTCTGTTTCTTGTATGTCTGCCATCTTAGACCTCAGTTCACATTGTCTGGTTTTTTGACTTGTTTGCATTCTGTGCAATTTAAGGGTGTGGCATGCCCTTTGTTGAGCTGATTGGTATATATGTAGCTTACCACGGGCCTAGGTGGTCTGGAGTTGGGACCCGGTCCTATTTGTCTACCCTTTTATATGCATTACTTCAACTTTGATATACAGTAAGGTTTTTAATATAGGCAGTATAGGTACCGTCCCAATTTAGGGTCACCTTGCCGCTGGTGGGACGGCTTGTATACTTTTTTTGATCAAAAATAGTTCACTAAGTACCCTATATTTATTATGCAACTTTGCTTTACATTTATATATAATTATGGTAGGGTATGAGATATATTTTTGTCTTGCTTCTTTTTTGCTAGTGTGAACATGCCTCTGTTTCTTGTATGTCTGCCATCTTAGACCTCAGTTCACATTGTCTGGTTTTTTGACTTGTTTGCATTCTGTGCAATTTAAGGGTGTGGCATGCCCTTTGTTGAGCTGATTGGTATATATGTAGCTTACCACGGGCCTAGGTGGTCTGGAGTTGGGACCCGGTCCTATTTGTCTACCCTTTTATATGCATTACTTCAACTTTGATATACAGTAAGGTTTTTAATATAGGCAGTATAGGTACCGTCCCAATTTAGGGTCACCTTGCCGCTGGTGGGACGGCTTGTATACTTTTTTTGATCAAAAATAGTTCACTAAGTACCCTATATTTATTATGCAACTTTGCTTTACATTTATATATAATTATGGTAGGGTATGAGATATATTTTTGTCTTGCTTCTTTTTTGCTAGTGTGAACATGCCTCTGTTTCTTGTATGTCTGCCATCTTAGACCTCAGTTCACATTGTCTGGTTTTTTGACTTGTTTGCATTCTGTGCAATTTAAGGGTGTGGCATGCCCTTTGTTGAGCTGATTGGTATATATGTAGCTTACCACGGGCCTAGGTGGTCTGGAGTTGGGACCCGGTCCTATTTGTCTACCCTTTTATATGCATTACTTCAACTTTGATATACAGTAAGGTTTTTAATATAGGCAGTATAGGTACCGTCCCAATTTAGGGTCACCTTGCCGCTGGTGGGACGGCTTGTATACTTTTTTTGATCAAAAATAGTTCACTAAGTACCCTATATTTATTATGCAACTTTGCTTTACATTTATATATAATTATGGTAGGGTATGAGATATATTTTTGTCTTGCTTCTTTTTTGCTAGTGTGAACATGCCTCTGTTTCTTGTATGTCTGCCATCTTAGACCTCAGTTCACATTGTCTGGTTTTTTGACTTGTTTGCATTCTGTGCAATTTAAGGGTGTGGCATGCCCTTTGTTGAGCTGATTGGTATATATGTAGCTTACCACGGGCCTAGGTGGTCTGGAGTTGGGACCCGGTCCTATTTGTCTACCCTTTTATATGCATTACTTCAACTTTGATATACAGTAAGGTTTTTAATATAGGCAGTATAGGTACCGTCCCAATTTAGGGTCACCTTGCCGCTGGTGGGACGGCTTGTATACTTTTTTTGATCAAAAATAGTTCACTAAGTACCCTATATTTATTATGCAACTTTGCTTTACATTTATATATAATTATGGTAGGGTATGAGATATATTTTTGTCTTGCTTCTTTTTTGCTAGTGTGAACATGCCTCTGTTTCTTGTATGTCTGCCATCTTAGACCTCAGTTCACATTGTCTGTTTTTTTGACTTGTTTGCATTCTGTGCAATTTAAGGGTGTGGCATGCCCTTTGTTGAGCTGATTGGTATATATGTAGCTTACCACGGGCCTAGGTGGTCTGGAGTTGGGACCCGGTCCTATTTGTCTACCCTTTTATATGCATTACTTCAACTTTGATATACAGTAAGGTTTTTAATATAGGCAGTATAGGTACCGTCCCAATTTAGGGTCACCTTGCCGCTGGTGGGACGGCTTGTATACTTTTTTTGATCAAAAATAGTTCACTAAGTACCCTATATTTATTATGCAACTTTGCTTTACATTTATATATAATTATGGTAGGGTATGAGATATATTTTTGTCTTGCTTCTTTTTTGCTAGTGTGAACATGCCTCTGTTTCTTGTATGTCTGCCATCTTAGACCTCAGTTCACATTGTCTGGTTTTTTGACTTGTTTGCATTCTGTGCAATTTAAGGGTGTGGCATGCCCTTTGTTGAGCTGATTGGTATATATGTAGCTTACCACGGGCCTAGGTGGTCTGGAGTTGGGACCCGGTCCTATTTGTCTACCCTTTTATATGCATTACTTCAACTTTGATATACAGTAAGGTTTTTAATATAGGCAGTATAGGTACCGTCCCAATTTAGGGTCACCTTGCCGCTGGTGGGACGGCTTGTATACTTTTTTTGATCAAAAATAGTTCACTAAGTACCCTATATTTATTATGCAACTTTGCTTTACATTTATATATAATTATGGTAGGGTATGAGATATATTTTTGTCTTGCTTCTTTTTTGCTAGTGTGAACATGCCTCTGTTTCTTGTATGTCTGCCATCTTAGACCTCAGTTCACATTGTCTGGTTTTTTGACTTGTTTGCATTCTGTGCAATTTAAGGGTGTGGCATGCCCTTTGTTGAGCTGATTGGTATATATGTAGCTTACCACGGGCCTAGGTGGTCTGGAGTTGGGACCCGGTCCTATTTGTCTACCCTTTTATATGCATTACTTCAACTTTGATATACAGTAAGGTTTTTAATATAGGCAGTATAGGTACCGTCCCAATTTAGGGTCACCTTGCCGCTGGTGGGACGGCTTGTATACTTTTTTTGATCAAAAATAGTTCACTAAGTACCCTATATTTATTATGCAACTTTGCTTTACATTTATATATAATTATGGTAGGGTATGAGATATATTTTTGTCTTGCTTCTTTTTTGCTAGTGTGAACATGCCTCTGTTTCTTGTATGTCTGCCATCTTAGACCTCAGTTCACATTGTCTGGTTTTTTGACTTGTTTGCATTCTGTGCAATTTAAGGGTGTGGCATGCCCTTTGTTGAGCTGATTGGTATATATGTAGCTTACCACGGGCCTAGGTGGTCTGGAGTTGGGACCCGGTCCTATTTGTCTACCCTTTTATATGCATTACTTCAACTTTGATATACAGTAAGGTTTTTAATATAGGCAGTATAGGTACCGTCCCAATTTAGGGTCACCTTGCCGCTGGTGGGACGGCTTGTATACTTTTTTTGATCAAAAATAGTTCACTAAGTACCCTATATTTATTATGCAACTTTGCTTTACATTTATATATAATTATGGTAGGGTATGAGATATATTTTTGTCTTGCTTCTTTTTTGCTAGTGTGAACATGCCTCTGTTTCTTGTATGTCTGCCATCTTAGACCTCAGTTCACATTGTCTGGTTTTTTGACTTGTTTGCATTCTGTGCAATTTAAGGGTGTGGCATGCCCTTTGTTGAGCTGATTGGTATATATGTAGCTTACCACGGGCCTAGGTGGTCTGGAGTTGGGACCCGGTCCTATTTGTCTACCCTTTTATATGCATTACTTCAACTTTGATATACAGTAAGGTTTTTAATATAGGCAGTATAGGTACCGTCCCAATTTAGGGTCACCTTGCCGCTGGTGGGACGGCTTGTATACTTTTTTTGATCAAAAATAGTTCACTAAGTACCCTATATTTATTATGCAACTTTGCTTTACATTTATATATAATTATGGTAGGGTATGAGATATATTTTTGTCTTGCTTCTTTTTTGCTAGTTTGTACATAGAGAGCCTGGTGTGGGCAGGGGCAGCTTCTTCAGTTTTGCTGTATTGCGAAGTGATACATTGTTGGAATCAGCTTCTCTTTGCCTACATCAGGCTGCTGTCAGATGAGGTAGCAAAAAGCTGGTGACAGATTCCCTTTAATGTTAAGTAACAGGCTGTTAAATGTTGACTGGTGGTCTTCCTCATTGAACTTTTCAACCTCTAGTCCTGGCCAGCCGAAGTCACTGGCATCATGCAGTCTGCAATGGCGAAGTGCAGCTGTAGACAAAGTCCACACACCAAACCAGGACCCCCACTTCATGTAATGTGCCGGGGCATGAAAGACAAGTACCACGGCTACTGCTCCAAACCACATTACAGAACCTTCTACTTTGAGTGAAGCACTGTATTTGTTTTTAAATCATAATTTTGATATGACTTAATATTTAACATGGCTGATTCACCAATTGTTACTTTTTAAAGAGTCACAAACCTTGTGCACAAGTGTACTCCAGTGACCCCTTCAGTTATTTTATGTATCTTTTTTTTTTATTTTTGTGATCTTTTAGTGTAATATGAGACATCTTGAGCTAAAAATTCACAAAATAGGTTAAAGACAAAAAGAATATTTTGGATTTTGCGGAAATTTCAAAATAGTAAAAGTGATTCTTCAAGAATTTGGCACAAGCAAAAGGTGGCTACTTTGAAGAACCTAGAATATAAGACATATTTTCAGTTGTTTCACACTTTTTTGTTAAGTATATAATTCCACATGTGTTAATTCATAGTTTTGATGCCTTCAGTGTGAATGTACAATTTTCATAGTCATGAAAATACAGAAAAATCTTTAAATGAGAAGGTGTGTCCAAACTTTTGGTCTGTACTGTACACCGTACACACATGGCTCTGCTACATACACACCGTACGCACGCGGCTCTGCTACATACACATCACACACACACAGCTCTGCTGCATACACATCATACACACGACTCTGCTGCATACGCACCGTACACACACGGCTCTGCTACATACACACCGTACACACACGGCTCTGCTACATACACACCGTACGCACACGGCTCTGCTACATACACACCGTACGCACACGGCTCTCCTACATACACATCGCAAACACACGGCTCTGCTACATACACATCACACACACGGCTCTGCTGCATACACACCATACACACACGGTTCTGCTACATACACATCATACACACACGGCTCTGCTACATACACATTGTACACACATGGCTCTACTACATACACGTTGTACACAAACGGCTCTGCTACATACATGTTGTACACACACGGACCTGCTACATACACACCGTACACACACAGCACTGCTACATACACACCGTACACACACGGCACTGCTACATACACACCGTACACATGTAGCACCCTGAGGATTCGGCTGCTACAGGGGTATTGCACCTCAAGCCAGAGGTGTGATATTCCACTCCCGGGTAAGGATGGAGTGTGGTACTGAGCTCAGTTAGCTGCATGCACTACACACATCCCATTTCCGGGGAACAGACCGATGGTACTCCCACTAGAGAAATGTGCAGGTACGACAGTGTCTGTTCCTGGCTGGAGTGGGAGGGGGGTGGAACATCCCAGTAGTGTAGGGGCAGATAGGGGGAGCAGCCTGGGTAAAGTTAGGAGCTCATTGGGTGCTGGTCACCTGAGCTCACACATAGAGGGAGTATTTAAGGTGGGCACCATCTTAGATCAGGGTCAGTCAGTCAGTCAGTCAGTTGTCAGTCAGCCAGTCAGACAGTCTGTCAGAGAGCCTGAGAAGCAGAGCAGAGGAGAAGGAAGAGGGACCCAGAGGCGCAGGAAGAGGGGACCCCAAGAGCCCATAAGAGAGCTAATAGGGTGAAGGGTCGGCAACAGGGTACCGGATCCCAAGCTGGTGGAGGCCACAGCACTAATCCTCAGCCAGAGACCGGAGGTCGTGGGCAGGATCTGCCACGACCACCCACTAAATCCACCCGGAAGGCAGACCAAGAATAGGGTCAGGGAACCCAGAGACAAGGGTTTACCAACAAGAGGCCCGAGGGAGCCGGACTTAGGTGGATCCCTGGTGGGAACGGCCAGAAGAAGGGAGAGTCAGAAAGGAGCTCAGGACCACACTCCGGAGTTGCCTGGGAGTTGACCGAGTCCAGGACCTGGTGGACGCAGCACGGCTCGGGTGGTCACTGCTGTACACAGTGACCCGAGCAACACCAGTAAGTAAAACCCTGGAACTGCATTTTATGCCTCTGAGTCTCTTTGCTGCACCTTCACAACCACCATCCTCCACGGCTGACCCCCTGAGGCTATACCCCTCCCGTTGGGGGTTATACTACCCAAAGCTGCACACACACCACCAGCCTCAGCGGACCCTGCTGCAGCGGCGGCCGTAGTGACCGCAAATCAACGGGTGGCGTAGTCGACATAAAAGAACATCTAGTGACATCTATAAGGACTGCCACACACTGAGTTTGACACCCTGGGCACGGACCGGGTCACAGCCACTCGGAGACTACAACCCCCATCTGATCCGGCTCCGGGTATCCCTAACAGCACTGGCCCAGGGGGCGCGTCAACTTTGGCGTAGTCGGCAGGATAACGTGCCCGCAACAACCGGGTACTGCGTGCCTGAAGAAAAGTTCACCGTTACCTTAAAAAGAAGTCTCCCGCCGGTTCCGGAGGGTCCCCGCCATCGGACCCCATCACAGGTCGTTTCCCGCCGGTTGTCCGCCATTTGCAGCTTTTTCCCGCCATCCATGGAGTTTCCCGCCACTGGGAGACGATTCCCGCCATTTCCAAAGATTTCCCGCCTTGGAAGAGCGGACGCCATTATGGGCGTGCCAGAGGGTGGCAAGAGGCCACCTCCCATCGTGGGCCAGGTCGAAGAATGGCGCCAAAAGCGGAAACCGCGCCCACCAACAGAGACTGTGATGCTGGAAGTGTCCATCAGCGTAAGAGAACTGCCCCTGGAACTGACAATCACTAAGTTGCCCCGGGACCACCCTCAATGTGGGCGGAGACAGAACAAGAGAACGAAGATGGGTGTCGCCTGGAGCAGTCTGGAGAGAGCGCACCCGGAGACAAGGAGTCTGGAGGAGAGTCCAGAGAGAACACACCCGGAGATGGAGGGAGAGTCAGGCAGCACCGACCCAGTGGTCAGGAGCCTGTTGCAGGTCGCCACTCCAGAAGGCCTGCTGGAGATCCTGGCGCAGCTCCCCGGAGATCGGGAGCGTGCACAGACCGCGTTGGAGGGCCTCGCACGGAGGATGGCCCGGGTGCAGCAGGAAACACTGGCGGAGTGGACTCGAGAGATGGCCCAGCAGGCTGGAGCCCGCCAGCGAAGCATGCCACCCGCAGCGAGGAGCAAGTCCACCTCTGCGGACGGCGAAGGAGGGACGACGGCCGGAGACGACGCCGCGGAGGGAGCCGAAGAGATAAAGGCAGGTAATGGGGACGACAGCATCCCGTGCCCAGAAGCCGTAAACCTGCCCCAGCTCCCCGTCGCAGAGCCCGAAGCCCCACTCACCGTTCCCGTAGCCGCTGCGTCATCGCTCCAAGCTAGGCCTCAAGCGGCCGGAGCCGCGGCCACGCCCCCTGCTAAGTCACGGGCCTCAATCCAGAGCGCGGCCAAGCAGGAGAAGCCACCGGCCTGGTCGCAAGGCCGAGTGCCCCCAGGCGCCGCAGTACCAACAGCGCCCTCCACCTCTGCCGAGCCGCCGGCCTGGTCGAAAGGCCAGGAACACCCGGGCGCCGCCGTCTTCACGGTGCCCTTCACATTCAGGGTGCCCCAAGCCTGGTCGCAAGGCCTGGTAAACCTGGGCGCCGCTACCACCACAGCGCCCTCAACCTCTAGAGCGCCGCACCTGGGTGAAGACCTGTTCGCCCAGCATACGTGCCCGGATGGGCAGCCCTTTGTGTGGCCTCCGGAGTTCGTCAATCCCCGACTCCGGAGGGAACGGCCTCTGGATGAGCCCCTGATACCGCCTCCGGCACCTGTCAAGATGACCCCGCTCCCGCTGGAAGAAGCGCAGTTCGAGTGGGACCCCATCGGAGGAGACCTCATGGGGTTCACTCAGGAAACAAGGGCAGCCGCAGCTGAGCGTGCGGAGTGCTGCCGCCAGCAGTTGGAAGTCTTTGACAGGGAAAGGAGAGAGAGGCGGGTCCGTGAGCAGCGGCTGCAAATACAGAGCGCTGAACAGAAGAGCCGGACCCGGAGGAACCCCCGTGCAGCTCATGGTCCCCGCACCATCGGGACTGTGATTAAGTTCAACCTGCAGCATGGGTGGGGCTTCATTAGAGACCATCATACACCCGGCGACGTCTTTGTGACCCGCAGAGACGTAGAAAGCCATCTGCCGGAGGGACACAGAGGTCGTGACCTGTATCTAGGGGACGAGGTCACCTTCACCCGGCACAAGTGTGCCAAAGGACCCTACGCCCTCCATGTGCATCGCCTGATGGAGGAGGAGCTGCGGTGTGAGGAGGAGCAAGAGGACCCGGACGGGTCTGAAACAGAAACTGAATCCAAAGAAAGAGCAGGAGGAGGACGCCGTCGTTGAGTACGGTAGAGAAGAGACTGTATATAGTTGCCCGTAGGGGTACCAAAAAAAAAAAAACTGTTGCTGCTTAAAATATGTTCCCCGTTGGGACAAAAGAGTGAACTGTAACCGTGTGTCCCCATCCCTTAACAGGCTGAGGACTGTGAACAGCCGTCCTTAATCCCACTGGTCGAGGACTGAGAGCGGCCATATCCCATTTGTATATAGTTGCGCTTCCTAAAGCGCCCCCTACCGGTTTTATAGGAAACTGTTTTCTTCCAAGAGAGACTGTCGCACTTTACCCGGTCACAAGTTGCACCGTGGCCGGAGGAACAAGAATGTTTCTAATGAGGAGTTTTATATGAAAAGTTTTATGATATATATATATTGTTTTATATGTTTATGATGTTTATGAAAAAAAAAAAATTGTATGTTTTTGGATGTTTTTGTATCTTACAGCCCGAGGACGTGCTGTGATTTACCAGGGGGGAATGTAGCACCCTGAGGATTCGGCTGCTACAGGGGTATTGCACCTCAAGCCAGAGGTGTGATATTCCACTCCCGGGTAAGGATGGAGTGTGGAACTGAGCTCAGTTAGCTGCATGCACTACACACATCCCATTTCCGGGGAACAGACCGATGGTACTCCCACTAGAGAAATGTGCAGGTACGACAGTGTCTGTTCCTGGCTGGAGTGGGAGGGGGGTGGAACATCCCAGTAGTGTAGGGGCAGATAGGGGGAGCAGCCTGGGTAAAGTTAGGAGCTCATTGGGTGCTGGTCACCTGAGCTCACACATAGAGGGAGTATTTAAGGTGGGCACCATCTTAGATCAGGGTCAGTCAGTCAGTCAGTCAGTTGTCAGTCAGCCAGTCTGTCAGAGAGCCTGAGAAGCAGAGCAGAGGAGAAGGAAGAGGGACCCAGAGGCGCAGGAAGAGGGGACCCCAAGAGCCCATAAGAGAGCTAATAGGGTGAAGGGTCGGCAACAGGGTACCGGATCCCAAGCTGGTGGAGGCCACAGCACTAATCCTCAGCCAGAGACCGGAGGTCGTGGGCAGGATCTGCCACGACCACCCACTAAATCCACCCGGAAGGCAGACCAAGAATAGGGTCAGGGAACCCAGAGACAAAGGGTTTACCAACAAGAGGCCCGAGGGAGCCGGACTTAGGTGGATCCCTGGTGGGAACGGCCAGAAGAAGGGAGAGTCAGAAAGGAGCTCAGGACCACACTCCGGAGTTGCCTGGGAGTTGACCGAGTCCAGGACCTGGTGGACGCAGCACGGCTCGGGTGGTCACTGCTGTACACAGTGACCCGAGCAACACCAGTAAGTAAAACCCTGGAACTGCATTTTATGCCTCTGAGTCTCTTTGCTGCACCTTCACAACCACCATCCTCCACGGCTGACCCCCTGAGGCTATACCCCTCCCGTTGGGGGTTATACTACCCAAAGCTGCACACACACCACCAGCCTCAGCGGACCCTGCTGCAGCGGCGGCCGTAGTGACCGCAAATCAACGGGTGGCGTAGTCGACATAAAAGAACATCTAGTGACATCTATAAGGACTGCCACACACTGAGTTTGACACCCTGGGCACGGACCGGGTCACAGCCACTCGGAGACTACAACCCCCATCTGATCCGGCTCCGGGTATCCCTAACAGCACTGGCCCAGGGGGCGCGTCACACACACGGCTCTGATACATACAAATCATACACACACAGCTCTGCTACATACACACAGTTCTGCTACATGCACACCGTACACACACAGCTCTGCTACATCCATACGCACGGCTCTGCTACATCTACACTATAAATCCCTCCTGACCCCACACATAAACTTCCCCTCATCTAGCACCATGACAACCAGCACAGCAGAGTCCTGCAGAGACTGAGGCCCCTGATCATGTGACCCCTGACTCCTCCCCTCCTGTGACCTCATCACAGGTCCTGTGCGCACAGAACAGCCATATATGTGGTGGCGGCTCTGCAGGTGGAGGTATGTGGAGATCCCCCCATTACTATTAACCCCCTCAGTGCTGAGCCTGTGATAAATCCCTGTATGTGACTATAATGTGATTGTGTGTTATACCGGGGGCAGGACGGGGCCATGACTGGATGTAGTGATCATGTGAAGCCGGTAACAGCTCCGGAGATTTCTTACATGGGATCTTTATGATGTTACATCGTCATCTTCTCCCCATTCAGGTCCCTACAATATCGGATCCTCTCAGTGGAGATCTTCTATATAAGAGAATATTCCTGAGTGACCATCAAGGATGGATAGAGACAGGGACAAGATGGCGGAGAGGATATTACACCTCACCCTAGAGATCCTCTTCCGGCTTACTGGAGAGGTGAGAGATTCTGATGACGTCACATTACATCATTCTTATCTATGGGAATAACAGATGGACAGAACTGGAGAGGTGAGGACTCTGGAAATGTCTGTAGTGAGATTTATTAATGTGTCTCTCCATAACCAGGATTACACAGTAGTGAGGAAGACCTCTAGTGACCGCTGTCAGGACCCTGTGTCTGAGGGATGGAGAAGACCCCTGAGCCCAATCACAGGACCATCACCTCACCCCCTGATACATGAGGACGTCAATGACCAGAAGATCCTAGAACTCACCTACAAGATGATTGAGCTGCTGACTGGAGAGGTGACACTGCTGGGAATGCTGGGACATTATACAGTAACGCTATGAAGGGATCGGGGGGATGACTGTATCATTGTATGTGTCAGGTTCCTATAAGGTGTCAGGATGTCACCGTCTATTTCTCCATGGAGGAGTGGGAGTATTTAGAAGGACACAAAGATCTGTACAAGGACGTCATGATGGAGGTTCCCCAGCCCCCCACATCACCAGGTAATAGACAGGACTAAATTCACACGGCCTATAATTATCTGTATGTAAAGGATGAATTCAGTCCCTGTATGTGTTTCCTCCAGTTCTATCCAGTAAGAGGACAACACCAGAGAGATGTCCCCATCCTCTTCTTCTACAGGACTGTAAACAAGAAGATCTCGATGTTCCTCAGGATCATCAGGTAGATGGAGAGAAGGTGTCATGAAATCTCCCTTATGATGTGTAGACGGCTGTGAAGGTCTTGTGTTCAGTCTGGTTTTATCCGCCAGTGTTATACACTGAATAGACAATTTCTTAGAGATATCTGCCCTCTCCTGATTGGACCTTTAGTGTATGGCATGAGATCCATAACCCATAAAATAAAGCAGCGCTGTGGAGTCGGTAAGCCAAACCTCTGACTCCCTCAATTTCCTGCCTCACTACTGAGCATGTACATAAAGTGTGGCACAGATTCATCTCAACAAAAAGCCTAGATCTCTTAGATCAGGAACAGAACAGATATTTATAGGACATTTCATAACTTTCCCAAATTGTTATGAAAACATTTACAGCACAAACTGCATTGAACTACTGTACCCAATTTATTATATATTTTTGGAGTCGGTCCATTTTATACCAACTCCGACTCCTCCAAAATGGACACAGAGTCTGACTCCACAGCCCTGAAATAAAGTGATCTGTTATCAGCTGGAATCCACATTAAAATTAGAAGATTGAATGATCTATGTGATGTCAAACACGGGCATCAGTGCTACAGTAACCAGACTCAGTATTTCATAAGCTATCAACCTTGTAGGGATTTTCAAGGAACAACATCAACACTGCAGGCTGGTGGAGGTGGCTTAATATTGTGGGAATGTTTTATTACCCCATCCTGGTACCTCTGATATCAGTAGATGGAGGTTTGGACACTGGGGCTTACTTAATTATTGTCACCAACCAAATTCATCTCTTCATGGCAGCTGTTTAGCTTGTGGTAAAAAAATCCACAAGGGTTAAATAGTTAGTGGTTAGTGTGAAAAGGTGGTTCAATATGGAGTAGTGACTGTGTGAGGGGGACAGTTTGAATAGGGTGTAGCAAGAACCATGGAATGTGTGGAGATCATAATTTATAAGTGAGGAAGGTGTGGTAGGTATAATTAATAACGAAGGATAGTGTGACCGTTGTCTGCATAGATGAGCTGTTGACATGAAATGTCATCACGGCGTCTGGATCAGATGTCTAAGAAAGGAATGAGGAAAACTCCAATGAGAGTAGATGTCACCTATACGGTACCTGGGTCTATGAAAATGGAGAATCACGGCCATTAAACGACTGCCGACCAGCTATAGGAAGCCAATCTGCCGTCTTATTATAAACTGTAGACTGGCTGAGCACAGTTGTGTGTGCACAGAACAATTGTTAATTTGATCGATATGTGCGCATAGTATAGCATTTTTCTTTAAGAATGCAAACTTAAAAACCATTTCACTAGACAAATGAACATTTTGCGTCTGATGATTGACAGCATGTTTAGATAGACTGATATTTGGTTGTCAATTATCAACCAGTGTAAATGCACTAGAGAGTGACTAAACTTTGAGCAGATAAGTGTGGGACCCGGTCCCGAGACTCCCACCAATCGCTCCAAACAAGTCTTAGTGGTGCACCTCTCTGGAGCGCACACAGCGCAGAGCGGATGCAATAGAGAGTCATAGGCTCCTGTCTCCTGACCTTTGCACTTTTAAAAGGTCTTTTGAGAAATCGGTGGGGTCTCAGGACCCAGACTCGCATCAATCTGCTCAGGATTGAAAGTCATAAAAACATATTAGATATCCCCTAAAAGTTATAGAAGCACTCCCACTACTTTTTTTTTAAATGTATTAAATGTGTGTGTATGTGAAGGTAATATTGTGTGAGCGTACTAATATACTCACCTATCGATACTCTCTTGGATGTCCAGCACCGTTCTTCTCTTCTTCTCAGTGATGTCACCGCTCTGCAGACTGTCCTGGTCACACTGTGCTCTACGTGACCCGGAAGTGACTTTTACAATGTAAACCTGTGGAGTATCAGTACGAGGCTCCATAAGCTTTAACTGTAAAAGAGACTTGTGTTACACCCATAGAGTATAGACTGAGCCGGCTAGTCACAATTGTGATGACGTCACTGAGAGGCAGAGAAGAATAACACATGACACCCAAAGAAAGCAGCAGTATATGAGTATATTAATACACTCACTCACTCACTCTACATTACATGCATATACACAGACATTTAATGAATAAAAAACTTAGTGGGAGTGCTTCTTTAAGTTACTCTTTAAATGTTTTAAAGTACTACTGCCAGCTTCTAATCAGTACTGTGGTTACTATATCTTCCACAGCGTGATGATGGATTGTAACTACAACTCCCATCATCTCCTTATCATTGTTAAGGACACAATGGAATTTGCAAGTTCATGCCATACATTTGTATATCCCAAAGGCTAAACCTGACTTTGTGATTGAATGCTGTACTAAACGTGAAGCTGAATTCATGTACTGATGGTAATTTTGGTGCTCTGTTCCTGTACTGATGATAATTCTGAAGCTGTATTTACATACTGACAATGGATCTGAAGATGCATTCATATATTGATTGTTCTGGTGATATATGTACTGATGATGGTTCTGGTTCTGTATTCATGACTGATTGTGGTTTTGTTGCAATATTCAGTTACTGATTCAGGTGCTGTATTCACATTCTGATGATGATTCTGATGCTGTATTCATATAGTGATGATGGTTCTGGTGCTGTATTCACGTAGTGATGATGATGGTTATGTCTCTGTACTCATTTAGTGATGATGGTTCTGGCGATTTATTTATGTTCTGATAGTGGTTCTAAGCTAAATGACAGCTCTCTTGTTTTACTCTCACCCTATAACTCTGACTTTGCCAACCGCTCCTTTGTTTTCAATGAGAGATCTGCTGAGCAAGAAATGTCTGGAGGCGGCTCAAATCTTAAAGAACAGTCTGCAGTTCTGTAATCGGACATCATCTTCACTGACTTCATCTGTCAAAGGCACCGATACACATCAAACTGTCGGCCAAACTCAATGGTATCAACGAGTCAGGACGACCCTAGTTTAATGTGTATGGGGGCCTTAATTACTTCTTAAAGGGTATGTGTATCCTTAGGATACAAGCACACAATATCTTTTAGACATCTACAAATCGAGCAATATTCAAACGGAATATGCTTCAGTCAATGACACCATCTTTCGTCTTGAAGGGTCTTTTTTTCTAGCTTTTTTCTGGTTATATTTTGGCCGCTGGCTTTTTATTCAAAAATTGCATTGAATAAACTAGAGAGCAGCTTGCAAGCGCAAGCCACAACGAAAATGGTCTGGTCACTATTGTTAACCCCTTTACGTCTTTGGAAAACTGACGTTAAAAAGAGTAAATATATGAACAGCAAGTCGTTTTGACATTGCAATGCATATGGTGACTCTTTTTAACATTTCTTTACTGCTCTGTAACCCACCTGAAAAGGATGTCATATGTACTGTATATAAGACGGAACATATGAGCGGAAAGTTGCTTTGAAATTGCAGTGAATATGGTCATCAATTTTCAGATGGGTTCCAGGTGGTATCTGCCTGAAAAAGACATTGTGTACTGACTCATCAGTAGGGGGTGATTATAGGAATCTGGCACTCCAAAATAGTGAGAAAAAAGGATTTTATTTAATTACATAATTCTTCAGAATTAATTTGACGTTTCGGCCTCATATGGCCTTCATCAGGACTGTAAATCAAAATAAAACAATCACATATGAGTAACAACTCCATAAATCAGAAAGTAACAACAGTCAATTCATACGAGAATCAAATCGTGGATAATAGGTGCAAGAAAAGTCCATATGAGCAAATACAGAATATCAATGCAAACAGTTTAATGGCATGGCTGCATAAATTATGTGTGATTCATAGACAATAAATAACTCAATGTATTTACTCAAAATTAGTAAGTTTACCAGGAAACTGCCCAATAGATAGATGGGAGGTCAATCACATAGCTGCAAAACAAAGGGACAGTGAGAGTCACTATATATGCCAAGGGAAACACATTATTAGTATACAGAGAGTACACAACTCACCAGGGTCACAGGAGAGAGGGACCTCGCATATCGGCGCTGCATGAGAAAAGCACGACCGTGCTATAGGGAATGCGCTGAGTGACTTATTTACTTTTTTATTTTTTATTTTTATTTTTTGTATTTTTCTATTCTTTATCTTTTTCTTATCTTTTCTAATTTTCCTTATTTTTCCGTTTTTCCTTTTGTTCTATTTTACTTTTACATTTATTTTTATATCTTCCTTCCTCATATCTTTCTCCTCGTTTCCTAGTCCTATATTGGGTCTCTGTTAATACTCATGTTCCCCTCCTCTATTCCGCCTTTATTTACATTTGTCTGCAGTGTCCCTATGCAGTTCTTCTAGTCATATTCTATCATTGTTACTAGCTTATGGGTACTTCCCTACTCTCATTATGAGTCTGCCCTACCATGCTGCCTCCTGGTCCGTGCCTGAGGTGTAATCCCACCAATGCAAACACATAGCGGCGACATATTCCTGCCGTCGCGTCACTTCCGGTGACGCTCTTAGGGGTCCATCATGTGACTTCCGGGTGCCGTATTAGCGCCGCATCCCGGAAGTATGGGAACGATATGTAAGTGCACTATAGCACTCAGTCACTCAGCGCATTCCCTATAGCACGGTCGTGCTTTTCTCATGCAGCGCCGATATGCGAGGTCCCTCTCTCCTGTGACCCTGGTGAGTTGTGTACTCTCTGTATACTAATAATGTGTTTCCCTTGGCATATATAGTGACTCCCACTGTCCCTTTGTTTTGCAGCTATGTGATTGACCTCCCATCTATCTATTGGGCAGTTTCCTGGTAAACTTACTAATTTTGAGTAAATACATTGAGTTATTTATTGTCTATGAATCACACATAATTTATGCAGCCATGCCATTAAACTGTTTGCATTGATATTCTGTATTTGCTCATATGGACTTTTCTTGCACCTATTATCCACGATTTGATTCTCGTATGAATTGACTGTTGTTACTTTCTGATTTATGGAGTGATTGTTTTATTTTGATTTACAGTTCTGATGAAGGCCATATGAGGCCGAAACGTCAAATTAATTCTGAAGAATTATGTAATTAAATAAAATCCTTTTTTCTCACTATTTTGGAGTGCCAGATTCCTATAATCATTTATAATTGGAGTGGAATCCTATCTGAGCACCCTATTAAATAGGAGTGCCACGTAGTCCTTTTTTTCATCAGTAGGGGGTGTAACGATTTGAAATGCCAAAGGCAGGATGAACGCCAAATAAGTAAGAGCAGTTTTGCTCGCCATGTTCATTAAGGCTGCGTGCCCACGTTGCGTATTACAAGCGTATATGCTGCGGAATTTCCACAGCGTAAACGCTTGTAAAACGCATGTATATCCGCACCCCATGGTCCCCAATGGCATTCCGCAATGTCAATGCCCATGCTGCGGATTTTTCCGCAGCGTATATGCTGCGGTCAAAAATCCGCAGCATGTTCATTAATTTTGCGTTTCCGCATGCGGATGGTACCCAAGTCTGGAGGAGAGGAGACTCTCATCCAGACCTGGGTACCAAACAACCTGTAAAAAAAAAGAATAAAATAAAGTTTATACTTATCTTCTGATGTCTTCCCGGTGTTTTCCCGCCGTTGCGAGGTGTGTGAAGGACCTGCCACGTCATTGAGTCATGTGACCCATCACATGACTCAATGACGTCACCGAAGGTCCTGCACACAACAGCGTGAGCCGCTCAAGACTCCGGACAGGGCATAGAATGCATCGGTAGGTGAGTATAAACTTTATTTTTTATTTTTTACCATTCTGATTCTTTTTTTTTTTTAACTATTACTTGGTCACACTATATAAATCCATGCCGGTTGCATGGATTTATATAGTGTGAACAAGTTGTCAAGCACTTTTCCAAGTGATGCTTGAATCACTTGGAGAAGTGTTTGATAACCCGCATGCGGAAATGCATGCAAAGACGCTGCAAAGACGCCTCACATACGCTTCTACCTGGCGGGAAAACCGCATGTAAAATCCGCATGCGATTTTCCCGCCAGGGAGAAGCGTAAAAAATATACTTCATTTCCGCAACGTGGGCACATAGCCTTACTATTGTTTCTGTTTTTTAAATAATTTCACATGACTTCTCAGTCTGTCTGTGACTTTTACAATCTTTGTTCCAGGGTGAAGATCTGCCCCATATTAATACTACAGAGACATATATGAGGGGTGATGAGTGGTGTAAAGAGGAGATTCCTTCAGATAACCGCACAGGTGAGTAGTGACCACTAAATGCAGGGAAGTCACAGGTTCTACTCAGTTACCAGATGGTATAATTATGTGTTGAATTTTTTAGGGACTTGTTACACTGATTTTTTTTCATATGGGGCTGAAATTCAAAGATTTATCGCTTAACCCCATACTGCCGAAGCCTATTTTTACTGTCCTGACAGAGCCCCAATTTTGAATTCTGGCCAGCATCACTTTATTTGGTAATAACTCTTGAACGCTTCAACATATTCCAGTGATTCTGAAAATGTTTTTTTCATGACACATTGTACTTCATGTTAGAGCTAAATATCGGTTGATATGATTTGAGTTTATATGTGAATAAATTAGAAATTTGAGAATTTGAAAAATTCACAATTTTCCCATTCCCACGACAGCACCATAAAGAGAGAGGATTCGCCACCAAGGACAGGACACCTACAGATTTAAAATCTCTTTCCGCTACAGTGGTTTTGTGTCCTTGGAGGGAGACGTACAGTCCCTGGTGATACAAGGAATACTCGGCGCTCACTTTTCTCTCCAGTGTTCTCCTCTGTTGTACCAGTTGGATTCGGCAGAATGGAGGAAGAGAGCCAGGCCAGAGGTCCTGTGGAAGAAGCAGCTGCTCCATGCATGGTAGTTCCTGCTACTGCTGGAGTGGGTAAGTCAGATATCCTTTAGACTTATGGGGTAATGCTGTGTCCCCTTGAATGCGTTTTGTTGTAGGACAGACCTAGAAAAGCACAGAAAATAAAGAATGTGTTCTTTGTAGAGATAAATTATCATCATCATATGATAAAAGATTGTGGTAACTCTGTATTGCGAAGAAGGTAGCAGAGGAATCCTTGTCCTTTATGAAGAACGTTAAAGTGATAGTTAAAACAGAGGTCGGGGGGTGTGGCCTGCAAGACAAGGTGGCAGCAGCTTAACTGCATAGCTCCAGCCAGCCAGGATTAAAACCAGCACAAAGCATTGTCCTACAGCCTATTACTTAACACCCGGTGGCGGCAGAACACCCAGGGCCCATGATGACCAGGGGAAGGTCCCAAAAAAGAGGATCCCCAGCGAGATTGGAGGCTTTCTTCCAGAGGGAACAAACAACAAGAACAGTGAGTAAGATGGCACCTGCTTCCCCTGCAACTTCTTCACACTCCTCCAGAAGCTCAGGGGGAGGGGAAGCAGAGAATGTGAAACACAGCAGCAGGGATAATGAGCCCACAGCACCAATGACAAGGGCAGATATGCCAGAATTTCTGGCAGCAATTCGCTCCTCCATGAGGGAAGATATGCAGGCAATGTTACAGGAGATGAAAGGGGAAATTACTTCCATTGGGAATCGCACTTCCCACATTGAAAACAAGATGGAAGAATATGCCAGAACGATCAATGACTTGGTGGATGAAAATGAGGCACTCAGGGAAGAGATGTCTCGGGTCACTGATAAAATTTATGACTTAGAAGATAGATCCAGACGTAACAATGTGAGGCTTAGGGGAATCCCTGAAGAAGTGCCAGATAAGGATCTCTCTAAGTTCTTGTGACGCTTCTTGGTGGCTGTATTACCTGAGGTTGCCCCTAATGAATTACTGGTGGACAGGATTCATAGAACACCGAAGCCTAGACACGTAGACCCTACCCTGCCTAGAGATACCTTGGCACGTATTCATTTCTTCAATACGAAGGACATATTCCTATACCAACTAAGGAAAACCCCCAGGTTGCCTGAGGAATTTCAAAATCTGCAAGTCTTCCCAGACCTTTCTGCGGCTACCCTGGCAAAGAGAAGAGAACTTGCCCATGTGTGCAGGGCATTGAGAGAGGCCGGCATACGGTATAGATGGGGATTCAACCCAGTAAAACTACTAATACTCCGTGACAGTGGCGTGGTAGCGTGTTTTACCCCTAAACAAGCGGAAGAGAAATTGGCATCCTGAAAGATTGCCTATGCACCCAGACAACCTGCTAAATGCAAGAAAATTGCGCAGGAATGGGTATCAACCTGAAAGAGAGGCGAGGACGCTATCCTGGCTGAGATGGAGCTGTTAGAGGATTGCTGACCTTTTTTTTCCCTTTGTTCTTTTCTGAACTCTGAGTGCCTTTTGGCTTATTGACTGACGGTTCTCTGTTGTTCGGCGGAAGCCATCTGGTTGGTGATCCTCTGGACTGTCAGAAATCTTGCTGAGTGACAGCGAGATTTGAAAATCTCACGGGACCCCGTGGTCAGATTTATGTCTGAAGAATTTACTTTTTTGACTGAAGTTTTCTCTATGGTTTTTTCTGCGGACTTTTTTCTGCTGTGTTTTTCCTTTCTTTTTACTGTTTTTTGTCTGTTTTTTTTTTTGCAATTTAACTTGAGGTATATTTCCTCTATTGACACAACTGCTGATCGTTCTAAGGACATATGTGCTTTTTTCAGTGAATGGCTCATGAGGGGTGGTGTGGGGGGGGGGTGGGGGGGAGGTGGAAGAGAAAAATTGGATTTTTGTATGCGGCTCATAACAATTTTCTCCTTTATATGTAATTATGAGTATACAATTTCTCTTGTTGAATGTGAAAGGGTTAAATTCACCTGCCAAACGCTCTATGTTGTGGAGGGAGGTGAGGAAATCGAAGGCAAACATTGTGTGTCTGCAAGAGACGCATTTATTGGCAGCTGATAATCATAGATTGCATCAGGCACAATTCCCCCATATATTCTTTGCAAGTGCCCAGACTAAGACAGCAGGAATCTGTATTATGATAAAAAATTCGGTGGCCTTCCAGAACATTCGGATGTGTACAGACCCCATGGGTAGATACTTGGTGTTGGTGTGTACATTGAATGGGACCCCTCATACGATTTCAGCACTATACGACCCAAATTCTGCCCAGCTCCCATTTGTGCGAAAAGTCCTCTCTACCATTTCAACACTTAAACAAGGGGAGGTTATTGTATGCGGGGATTTTAACATGCCAATGGATGGTACTTTAGACTGCTCATCTAGATCGGGTCGCCCTCGGAGAGAATTGGGCAAGTTGGTCCATGAATTTGGTCTGCACGATTTTTGGAGATACTCTCACGCCAGTGAAAGGGACTATACTTTTCATTCTCTCCGACATGGGTCATATAGTAGGATTGACTTATTCCTAGTAGACAATAGAGCTCTCAATAGATGTATATCTGCGGAGGTTGGAACGATTACGTGGTCTGACCACGCACCGATGTACCTACTTGTACATCTTGCGCACCAATTCAACCCAACACCACACTGGCGACTAAACACCTCTCTATTATTGAATGACTCTATAATGACAAAAGCAACAGCAAAATTGACATCTTATTTTGAATTAAACGACAATGGCACAGTTTCCGACGAGACTTTATGGACAGAGCACAAAGCGGTGATACGGGGAGTCTTCTTATAACAAGCGTTACAATTGAAAAGAAAGAGGGAGCAACACAGGACTGACCTTGACTGAGTTGAAAAAGCTAGAAATATTAAATAAAACCTCCCCCTCCCCGGTTACCACTGAGGCCATATATCAGCTCAGATTTAAGCTGTGCTCTGATCTGCTGGCAGTATATGAATATAACCTCCGCAAGTTCCAACTTAGTCACTACGCCATGGGAGATAGGCCGAGAGTCGTTTTGGCCAGGCGGGTCAAGAAAAGGGCGGCTAAATCCAGAATAGATCATCTACGGGACTCGAAAGGGTTGATAGCCGGAAGTCCAGGAAGGGGGAAGAGAAAATTTGGATTTTTGTATGCGGCTCATAACAATTTTCTCCTTTATATGTAATTATGAGTATACAATTTCTCTTGTTGAATGTGAAAGGGTTAAATTCACCTGCCAAACGCTCTATGTTGTGGAGGGAGGTGAGGAAATCGAAGGCAAACATTGTGTGTCTGCAAGAGACGCATTTATTGGCAGCTGATAATCATAGATTGCATCAGGCACAATTCCCCCATATATTCTTTGCAAGTGCCCAGACTAAGACAGCAGGAATCTGTATTATGATAAAAAATTTGGTGGCCTTCCAGAACATTCGGATGTGTACAGACCCCATGGGTAGATACTTGGTGTTGGTGTGTACATTGAATGGGACCCCTCATACGATTTCAGCACTATACGCCCCAAATTCTGCCCAGCTCCCATTTGTGCGAAAAGTCCTCTCTACCATTTCAACACTTAAACAAGGGGAGGTTATTGTATGCGGGGATTTTAACATACCAATGGATGGTACTTTAGACTGCTCATCTAGATCGGGTCGCCCTCGGAGAGAATTGGGCAAGTTGGTCCATGAATTTGGTCTGCACGATTTTTGGAGATACTCTCACGCCAGTGAAAGGGACTATACTTTTCATTCTCTCCGACATGGGTCATATAGTAGGATTGACTTATTCCTAGTAGACAATAGAGCTCTCAATAGATGTATATCTGCGGAGGTTGGAACGATTACGTGGTCTGACCACGCACCGATGTACCTACTTGTACATCTTGCACCAATTCAACCCAACACCACACTGGCGACTAAACACCTCTCTATTATTGAATGACTCTATAATGACAAAAGCAACAGCAAAACAAGTACTATCGTAGTTTCCAAAAAATTCTTACCCCATACCTTATCAGGTTATACAATACCTGGAGAGACTCGGGAAAGGTAGCAGTACCTAATTTGGAGGCTACGATCGTCACATTGCCTAAGCCTGGAAAGACCCCTGATTCTCCAGGTAATTTTAGACCAATAGCACTTTTGAATAGTGATGTAAAGATCTTTACCAAGCTCTTGGCTGTTAGACTAAATCGTGTTGTTCCTTCCCTGATATCCTTGGATCAAATTGGTTTTGTAGCTGGTAGGGAAGCTAAAGATGGTGCGAGGAGGATGTTGGATCTGATTAAAGTGGCAGAGTTGAGCGGCCACCCCAGTGCACTCCTGACGCTAGATGCTGAGAAAGGGTTTGATAGGGTGCACTGGGGATACCTTAAAAGTGTTTTGCTTAAATTTGGACTAAAAGGACCTATTCTGTCTGCGATTAACGCATTGTACTCCACTCCTTCCACTAAGGTTTTGACGTCTGGTTTCCTCTCTGAATCCTTCCCCATAACAAACAGGACACAGCAGGGCTGCCCCTTATCTCCAGTCATATTTGCTTTATGTATGGAGCCCTTGGCTGAAAAGATTAGAAATAACTCAGAGATTTCGGGCATCTCGGTGGGGGGGTCCTCCCACAAAATCGGTCTATATGCAGACGATGTGGTTATCCCGTGCACTGATCTGGACAGGTCCTTCTCTGCCATTATGTCCGATCTCAAAACGTTTACAAACATCTCGTATTATAAACTGAATGCAGCTAACACGGTTGTCCTACCGATTCTTGTTCCGTTGTCACTTAGGCAAAGACTTGAAGGGGAATACCCTTTTCAGTGGGCGCAGGAAGGAATGACGTATTTGGGTATCACCTTAACCCTTTCAAAACAATTGGTGGAAGTAAATTTTACTAGACTGATAAATACGGTGCGGGAGGAGCTGGCGGTATTACAAAACGTTGTTCCATCGTGGATAGCCAGGATAAATATTTTTAAAATGAAGGTCCTTCCAAAAATGTTATACTATTTTAGGTGTATCCCAATTAAAATCCCTTCTAAAATCATAAATACCCTTCAAAGACTGGATAATTATTACGTTTGGGACAATAGGAGACCGAGGGTGTCTTGTAGACTTCTGTATTATCCATATGACATGGGAGGGATGGGCATGCCCAATCTCATAGCCTACTATAGAGCAGCGGTCTTGACGGGAATCAGGGACTGGTGGAACATGGACAGCGGCCACAAATGGTTGCAAATAGAGTCCTTACTTGCCCGAAACCATTCTACCAGATTGATATTGGAAACAGAAGTAGTTAAGCGAAGCACTATGGTCGCCGAGTTACCAACATCGGAGGCTACTATGCATTGTTGGAGGAATTTGGCATCCAAACTGCTGTTACTCCCCAGGACTGAGATCTCTTTACGAGCTCTAGAATATCATATTCCATATATTAACCTTCAATGTTGGGTGACAGCTGGAGTTCAATCGCTAGCAGACTTGTTGGAGGACAATGTAATAATTCTTTTTGATAAACTAGTTATGAGATTCCCGGACCTATGGCCCTTGCTTTACCAGTATTTGCAAATAAGGCATTTACTCCACTCTACACCGACATCCCCCTTTTTTATTCTACCTAAGGATAAAAGAGCTATGGGTTACTTTCTCCACTCCAAGACCGGTTCTAAGGGGGTTTCTATACTTTATAGGGCTCTAAACGACCCAGATCTGGACGATAAATTGACGTATACGACTCGTTGGGAACGGGATCTAAGAATTTCGACGGACCCTCAGGACTGGCGGGATGGTTTGGATGAGGTCCAGCGAGTTTTGTCGTTTAAACCACCTAGAGCAGCTTAAAAAGACGCACATGAGATGGTACTACTACCCGGCACAGATGGTACACTTCGGGTCTGAATCATCATCTTTATGTTGGAGAGGATGCAATGGGGAAGGCTCGTTGGGCCACATGTGGTGGTTTTGTCCAAAATTTCAATCACTATGGGGGGCATTGGATAGTTTGATATGGGATGTACTGGGGACTCACCTAGAGATAACACCTAGTATGGGAATACTTCATATAGGATTAATGGATGTCCCCTGGGAAATTAGAGGAATTTTGTCACATATTCTAATCGCAGTTAGATCAGCTATCGCGGCTAAATGGAAAGGAGTGGGCATCCCTACGGTGGGGGAGATAGTGACCAGACTGAAAACGAACTGTCAATATGAAAGGGCTCTGGCACACACACTCAAGGCAAAGAAGAAAACTGATAAAATATGGGAACCTTGGTTAAACAGCGCATTGTCTATACATGGGGAACGTTGAGGAAGCGGGATATTTTGTGTGCCGTTCTGAGTTTGGGTGACGCGCGGGACAATTCTGGGCCCCTCTCCCTACCTTGCACCTCCGATCTTGCAATAGTGTAAATATGAGCCATGCGACATTCACAGCACTTACGGATATAAATTATTTCTCACAACCATCTAATATATGGGGAAATTAATGTAATTAATCCACTCTTTTTTCTTTTGTTTTCTTTTATGTATATGTATTTTCCTTTTATTTTATTTTTATACTGTTTATTTTGTACATTTTGTAAGCCCAGAGGTTGGGGCACAGTTTTGGGCATCTGTTGGCCCTATAGATTGTATGTGCTGATTTTTGTGCAAAATTCAATAAACACATTGTTTAAAAAAAAAAAACAACAACAGAGGTCAGGAATTCGCTTAAGGGACTTAAGAATAGGACCTCTTATGTTGCTACTAAGAAGCTGGATACAAGCTCTGACAAGGACTTGGAAGATGGGGAATTAGAAGTATTGTATTCAGATATCTTATCTTCACCCTTCTTCTCAGATAATAATAAAGGCCATCCTTGTTTCCTGGCAGAGGACACATATAAATTAGTTAAGGTGGTTAGGGCCGCAATGAAAATTGAGGACGTTAAGGAGCCCAAAACCATACAAGAGGTGATGTTTGGGGGGTTGGAGGTGAGAGAGCTGAAATGCTTTACGGTGCATAAGAAGGTATCCTTCCTGATAAAGAAGGAATGGAAGAAGCCTGATAAAGGAGGCTTCAATCCGAAAGGAGTTAAATGAAGTTTGAAGATGATATTTGTGAGTGTTGGGAAAAGGCCCCTAAAATTGAATGCGGGTATTGCACTTGTATCTCGGAAATAGGCCTTGCCTTTTGAGGACACAGGACTCCTAAAGAACCCCATAGATAAAAAAGCAGAAAGGTTCCTCATAAGGGCCTGGGAGTCGGAGGCAGCAGCATTTAAGCCAATTATCGCTGCAACATGCACAGCAAGATCTTTGCTTATATGTCTAGATCAGCCCCACTATCAGATCAAAAATAAATATCCATGGAATCAGATCTTAGCCAGTTTCCCGTCCATTCAAAAGAGGCAGATTTTTTAGCAATGGACTCATGGCCCACTCGTGCGATTTATCTAACTCCGCTCGCCGGGCTCTTTGGTTGAAGAATTGATCAAGGGATCGTCAGTCTAAAAGTTAACTATGCGGTATTCCATGTCAGGGAAAATTCCTTGTGGGACCAGTCCTGGATGAGATATTGGAAAAAGTAGCAGATACCCGGAAAATCCTTTCGTCCTTCTGGATAAAGGCAGTTTGTATCCACAAGGACTAGAGATCCAAGATGGAAGGCCCCAAAAATAAGGGGAAGGCTTTAATTATGACTCCAGGCCCCAGGTAGGTAGAAGGCTAAAAAGGTTTCTTCCTGCCTGGGTAAAAATTTCAAAAAAGCAGATGGATTTTAGAGACCATAGGTCAGGGGTTGAAATTAGAATTCAGCTTTCGGGCACGAGAGATTCCAAGTCACAGAAATCCAGTCCTCGAAAACAGGGCGACAGGCCTTAGAACAGGAAGTCTTGACCATGGTGCAGAAGGAGGTCCTTACTCAGGTTCCAGAATCAGAAAAAGGGAGAGGATTCTACAGTCCTCCCTTTTTACAAAAAAAAAACAGACCTCTCCTTAAGAACTATTGTTAACCTAAAAGACTTCAATTGGTTTAAAAATCAAACATTTCAAAATGGAAACTATAGGGACAGTGGTAAAACATCGTTTTCTAGAATGCTTCTTGGAAATAGTAGATCTCCAGTACGCATATTTCCATGTACATATCCTTCCTAAGGGTTGCAGTAAATATCCAAGGACGCTGGCAGCATTTTCAGTTTCAAGCCCTTCCCTTTGGGTTGCTCATGGCCCTAAGAGTGTTCAAAAATAATTGCAGAGACGTCGGCCCATATCAGAGAAAAAGACGTATTGTTCGTCCAATATTTGGACAACTTCTTTACAGAAGGGAAGACAAGGTTAGACTATGGTCAGGCGGTAAAACATGTATCCATTATGCTAGATTTCTTGGGTTGGCTGGTAAATGCAAAAAAATCAAAAGTGATTCCGTAGCAGAGACAAGTTTTTCTGGGACTTCTTGTGGATTCATGCAAAGAGATCTTTTCTTCCAGAAGAGAAAGTAGACAAGATAACCATGATGGTTTCCAGAGTTATCAGGAATTCAGTAGTGTCACTGACCCCATCCTAGGGTCCCTGCCATTGTGCATTCTGGTAGTCGCATGGGCTCAAGTTCATTTCAGAACGCTTCAGTGAGAAGTTCTGGATGCAGAAAAAAAATTCAAGGGACACCTAGACAAAAGGATTCTGGTTTCAAAAACAACTTTGGAGTCCCTAATTCGGTGGCTCTGTCGGGAGAATCTGCTACAGGGAGTTTCCTGGGAAATCTTGAATCCATCAGTTATTACCATGGATGCAAGTCCCTTCAGTTGGGGGGCACATCTGGAGAACAGAGCTTTTCAGGGGCAGTGGTCACAGGCTCTGAGACAAGCATCCTCAAATCTGAAGGAACTGACAGCATTCAGGTTGGCTCTGGTACAAGCCCTACCTGGACTAGGTTGAAATGTGGGAGATGTGACCTGAAGCTGCTACTGAATGGAGGCATGCTTCTGAGCTCCTGCTCTATGCATTCTGATAAAGCTATCTCCAAGGATTTTCTGATGGAAATGTAACCTGCTAATCTTATTGGAACACCTTCTGGATTTCTGGACCACTTTTCAGCTTATTGGATTATAAAAATGACAACAAATAAGAAAAAAGACGCTCCCTCTGGCTCCAGACAAGCCTCACCAGTAAAAGTACTAAGTCACACAAGAAGCACAACAACACTAAAGACTCCAACAAAGGTACAGACCAAGACATCCAAACTTTGTCATGCAGTACCTGTAGCCGAAGACCGAATGAACCCTCAAGTAGTGGTCAGATTCCAAAGAAAAATCCCAGAGAGTCCATATCATATGGAGATACTAAAGCTGACACAGAACGCAGCTCTTGTGCACAAACAGCTGTCAGAAGTGTAAAACAATTGCACTCCTGCCATGAATCAATGACATATGCCCAGAGTCCGGGAGCCAGCTTTGAGATGAGCACTGAGCCGCAGACAGAAGGTGGAGACCACTGCACACTCACTAACAGGAGCACAGACCCCCAGAGAACAATGCTTCAACCTAGCAGGGGTGACAAAGAGGAACAGTTCAGCTGCCATAAACATCTTATAATTACAATAAACAGCAATGCAGGTTATAATGCCGGCGCTGAGCCACGGGTTCTGATTGCAGCTCACAACTCTAATACATCTGCTAACAAGAAGAGAAGTTCTCAGACAGTAATGCCACACTGTGACATGGACAAAGCAAGGGAACCGCGCTCCTGTCATAAAGCTCTTATATATACCAGTGCTAGTCCCAGAGCTGGTGATGAGACACAGGCTCTGACTGCAGCTTCCAGCTGTGACAAAGCCACTGGTAAAGTGCAGGAGGGGAGATATGTTTCCCTGAGGCTATTAGCCTCAGTGAATTACAACCATTAAGTTTCCTCCAGCATGTTATGTGCAAGGAGGGGTTAAGTACCATTTGTAAAGGGCGTATTCTTATGAGAACAATCATAGAGTGGGCGGGAGGTTGTTCTCCATATCTCCACCCAAGGGTGTGGTCTGGGGGGGTTTATATACTCGGCCAACTGAGGCATTCAGTGTTCAGTAGGTCAGGAGAGAGGGACCCCAGATCTGTTTGTGTGAAGCTATCCTGAACCACGTGGAGTTGCTGAGCTCTGAGCAGGCGGATCCCTACTTCCACAAAGACTGTGTTTTTGTGTTACCATTTTGCTTAGTCTTCCTGTTTTGCCCAGCGGGCTGTGTTTTCTTTTATGGACTCAGTGTTGGTTTATGCTTCATTTTAATAAACCAACCAGAAGTTTTAGAGAGACAGCGTACCTTTGTCTACCTCTGTGTGCAGCTGAGTGAGCGATCTATCACACAGCGTAGATGACAATTAAAGCAGAGACTCCCAGCACTTACTGAAAGAGTCCCTGTATCAAGAAGACAATATATTATCTCCACTATATAATGTAAAGCTTCAGAATAAGGCTTATTAAAAAGGCTCTGTAGAAGAAATATTGACTCAAGGAAAATCAGATATAGTTCCACAGACTGACATCAACGTACATCACTACATATAAATTTTGTCACTTTCAGAAGAATTCTTACGCAGTTTAATTACATCATCCGACAGTTCAATAGAAATGAACATGAACAAAAGATTTGATATGCTTCATATATCTTTACAAGATATCAAAGATAGAGTATTCAAAACTGAAAAAAAGGTCAAAGATACAGTTATATGAAAAAGTTTGGGCACCCCTATTAATCTTAAGCTTAATGTTTTATAAAAATTGGTGTTTTTGCAACAGCTATTTCAGTTTGATATATGTAATAACTGTTGGACACAGTAATGTTTCTGCCTTGAAATAAGGTTTATTGTACTAACAGCTTTGCGGGTTTGAGCCTTGTCATGGACCATTTTCTTCAACTTCCACCAAAGATTTTCAATTGGATTGAGATCTGGACTATTTGCAGGCCATGACATTGACCTTATGTGTCTTCTTTCAAGGAATGTTTTCACAGTTTTTGGTCTATGGCAGAATGCATTATCAACTTGAAAAATGATGTCATCATCCTCAAACATGCTTTCAATTGATGGGATAAGAAAACTGTCCAAAATATCAATGTAAACTTGGGCATTTATTGAAGATGTAATGACAGCCATCTCCCCAGTGCCTTTACCTGACATGCAGCCCCATATCATCAATGACTGTGGAAATTTGCTTGTTCTCTTCATGCAGTCATCTTTATAAATCTCATTGGAACGGCACCAAACAAAAGTTCCAGCATCATCATCTTGCCCAATGCAGATTCGCGATTCATCACTGAATATGACTTTCATCCAATCATCCACAGTCCACGATTGCTTTTCCTTAGCCCATTGTAACCTTGTTTTTTTCTGTTTAGGTGTTAATGATGGCTTATGTTTAGCTTTTCTATATGTAAATCCCATTTCCTTTAGGCGGTTTTTTACAGTTCGGTCACAGACATTGACTCCAGTTTCCTCCCATTCGTTCCTCATTTGTTTTGTTGTGCATTTCCTGTTTTGGAGACATATTGCTTTAAATTTCTGGTCTTGACGCTTTGATGTCTTCCTTGATCTACCAGTATGTTTGCCTTTAACAACCTTCCCATGTTGTTTGTATTTGGTCCAGATTTTAGACACAGCTGACAGTGGACAACCAACATCTTTTGCAACATTGCTTGATGATTTACCTTCAAAGGAGAGTTTGATAATCCTCTTTCAGTTGACATCTCTCTTGTTGGATCCATGATTCATGTCAGTTCACTTGGTGCAACAGCTCTCCGAGGTGTGATCACACCTTTTTAGATGCAGACTAACGAGCCGATCTAATTTGATACTGGTGTTAGTTTTAGAAATGAAAATTTACAGGGTGATTCCATAATTTTTTCCTCAGAATTGAGTGATTCCATAATTTTTTACCTCTGCTTGGTCTGAAAAAAACTATCCTTACTGAGTACCACATTTGTAATCTTGATTTCTTTTAGTGTTTCTTAAAGCCCTAAAGTTGCCATTTGAAATGACTTTAGTTTTGTGCCATGTCTGTGATCTGCTTTTTTTCAACAACATTAAACAACTGAATGAACATCCTCCAAGCCTGGTAATTCCATAATTTTTGCCAGGGGTTGTATATTAAGTGCCTCCTCAGATAAGAAAAAAGCGGGTGTTATAACCGCAATTAAAAATACTTTAACATTTGCTTTTATTTCAGAAAAAATAGATAAGAATGGTAGGTACCATGTTTTGGTTTGTAAGATTAATAATAAAGATTGTACTTTAGTGAATATATGTGCTCCAAACAGGGGCCAAATAGAATTCTTAAATAAATTGATGAAAAAAAAAAAAAAAAAAATCAGAAGGGAGACCTCATCCTGTTTGGAGACTTCAATATTATCCAAGATCAAAATTTGGACACTACAACATCCTCCAGGCAAAATTTTGCTGAGATGCAAGGAGGGACCAGAGGGGCGTAACTAAGTGCCAACTCGGACCGACCCTGGCCACAAGGTGGCTTAATCGACTCCGTGAACCAGGGAGGGACCGGGCAGGTGGACCAGGTGCCACTCTGGCACCGACCTTGTGTGAGAGCAGGCGACTCCCACTGGTCAGATGGCTGAAGCTGACCGGTACAGCGAATGAGCTCAGCAGGTAGCCAGACAGGTGATCCAGGTAGGCAAGCAGGCGGACACGGCAGGTGGCCTGACAGGTGATCCGGGTAGACAGGCAGGCGGGCACGGCTGACAGGCAGGCGGGCATGGCTGATAGACGGGCTGGTGGGCACAGCTGACAGACAGGCTGGCAGGTACTGGAACCTGAGGGCTGAGGAGAGTGTTAGCACACAAACAACAACCTTGCACGGGCACCTCCATTTTGGAGGAGGTGCTTTATATAGGAGTGGTCCTCCGACCATTGGCCGGGGACTCTTTAGGACGACGCGCGCGGCCCCTTTAAGAGGGAGCGCGCGCCCTAAGCACATTGCCCGGGAAGCTGCGCGGTGCATGCAACAGCAGCAGCAGGGGAGCTGGAGAACGCCGGATTGGGACCGCAGCGGTGAGGGGAACAGCGTCTCTGCCCGGCAGGAGGCAGAGACGCCGACGCTACAGAAACTTTGCAAGCATGTATTTCAGTTATTCCAAAACAAGGCAGCAATCCATCAATTCTGTCCAATTTCAGACCACTTTCATTACTAAACTCTGACATTAAAATATATTCAAAGATTCTCGCCCAAAGACTATATAAAATTATTCCAGATCTGATGCATTCAGATCAGGTGGGATTTATCATGGGCAGTCATTGGATGGAACGAGAAAGATCTTAGACCTTATCTCTTTAATAGAAAGAGAGAAAATTCCTTCATTATTTATTTCAATGGGCGCAGAATAGGCCTTCGATCGTATTTACTGGGGCTATATTTTTTAGGTACTTTCTAAATTTGGATTTGAAGGCAGAATCTTTAATGCGATAAAAGCCCCATATTCTTGTCCACCCGCTAATGTTCTAGCAAGTAATTGCCTATCCAAAAATTTTGCGATTACTAAAGGATGCCCCCTTTCACCCTTACTTTTTTCCTTGATCATTGAACCCCTGGCCGAATCAATAAGATTAAATTCTATTATCAAAGGTATACCAACCAATAATAGGGAACATTTGTTTGCAGATGACCCCATTTTGACCGTAATGGACCCATTAAATTCCTTGCGAGAAATTACTTAATTAACCACAACTTTTTCATGTTTGTCCTCTTACAAAATAAATCCAGTAAAATTGTAAATTTTTAATATTTTTTATGGATTCAGAACTGATTGATTCAATTTAAAAATAATTCCCTTATTCCTGGGGAGGCAACCATATAATATATTTAGAAATTAAGGTACCAAACATGGGCTCTGAGATAATCGACATAAACCTTTCTGATCTATATAAGGAAATCCAAGAAAACATAAATAATAATACAAAAAATGAATCCTCTTGGTTGGGTAAAATTATATAAAATGACAATTCTTCCAAAAATACATTTATATTTTTGGGGCCATGCTACAATATGTACCAGAAAAAATGGAAAAAGAAAATACAAAAACAATTAAATAATTTTATATGGAATGCAAAGGCTGCCAGAGTTTCAAAACAAATTCTATGGAAACATAAATTAAAGGGTGGAATACCAAATCTACTAGCATACCATCTTACCAATTTAATAATACAAAGTAGACAATGACTTCTACACTCAAAAAAAATATTTTGGGTAGGTTTGGAAACCTCATTTAATGGGAATATCCCATTATCTTCCTTAATTTTGGAATCCATAATTGACTCTAAAATCCGTCCTCCAACACACCTTTTAATATTGGCTACAATTTTTGCCTGGAGACAGTAAAAAATCATTAGCACCCCGAATAAACATTTAGTTAAAAATCCTTCCAATTTCATTACTTAGCATAGTGATTCCTTATTTTCCATGTGAAAAATGGGGAAAGCTAGGAATAATCGATTTTTCAATGCTTGTGAAAGAAAATACACCCAATTCACCTATCAATTTCCAATCATTACAATTGGACTTTGGCCTTCCAAAAGAAGAGTTTTATAGAAGCAAGAAAATATATAAGGGACTATCCTACTTTCCCCCCCACTTACTCTACCCAAAGATATTATATCTCTTATTCATGAATAATAATTTTTGGAAAATGAAAGAAATCTACTCTATATTCAATGAAGATCCCACATTTATGAAGCCTAATTATTCATTTAAATGGGAAAAAGATCTAAATATACAATTTTCCTCTGTGAAATTGCAAAAGGCTATTAGACATACATAATTCTCCACTATCAACACCACTCTCCATGAATCATATTTTAAACTTTTAACAAGATGGTACTTTAAACCAGTTAGATTGCATTCTGCTTTCTTGAACTAATCAGATTTATGCTGGAGAGAATGCGGTTAAAAGGCTAATGTCTGTCATATCATTTTGGGAATGTCCTAAAATCAAAAAAGCTATGGGAAGATGTATATACACTTTTAAAGAAAGTAACAAACATTACAATTCCATTTGCTCCACATCGTTCATTGCTTTCTCTCGAAATAGATGATTTTCAACCTAAAATTATATTTTGCATAATCCATATTTTACTGGTTACCAAAATTATGTTAGCTAGTAATTGGAAATCAACAAAAATCCCATCTGTTGAAGAGATTATAGACAGTTTTGTCGCACAATTCTTTTGAATTTTCTTTTGCAATTAGAAACGATTCGTTACAGAAGTACAACATGAGATGCATCTATGGAATAAGGAGTTTATCCTTAGTCCATGCCTTCACTTTTGAATATGTAATATAGCAATGCCGGAATATTATATTACGTGATATTATATTAATCTTGAATTATTTTCTATGTTTATAACAGTTTCTTCCTTAAAGCTAATTGATTATACATATAAATAGCCAAGATGATTATGTAACTTCACAGCGACTTTATATTTCTTTGTTGTTTTCCTCCGTCCCTTCCCTATACCCTATTTTTTTTACCCTTTTTCCCTTCTCCAATCTCCCCCTCCCTCCCTTCTTTCTTTCCATACCTATCGCCTTATTCCAAGTTTTTGTGATTTGCATTATTTTCCATGTTTCCTCTATTACTGTAAAATTCCCTTAATAAAAATAATTTGACGGAAAAAAAAGGTGGAAATGTGAAAAATTATTTTAGACTACAGGACAGCAGTGTTCTATATAAACAAGCAAGGGGGCACAAGTTCCAGGTCTCTGATGACCAAAACAGGGAAACTCAAAGTTATGGCAGAAGAAAATTTCCTGTCTCTATCGGCAGATTATTTAAAAGGAAAGGGCAATATCAAAGCAGACTATCAAAGCCGTCACCAGCTAAATCAGAACTAATGGTCAATGAACCCTACAGTATTTAAGAAGATAATAGTATTAGGGGCCAGCCTAGGATAGACCTTTTTGCGACCAAGGTCAACAGGAAGGTGTTTTTTTTCCCTAGATCCGACGGAAACCCCCTGTGGGGTGAATGCTTTTCTCCACAAATGGTCTCTGGAGTTAGCTTTTGCCTTCCCACCAATCTCCTTGATACTGTTAGTTTTAAGGAAGATTTGGTCGGACTAAGTCTAAGTGATTCTGATGGCACCTTTTTGGCCCAAAAGAACACGGTTCACTTGGTTAAGACTAATGGCAGTGTAGGATCCATGGGCTCTCCCGAAAATCCTGGACCTCTTTTTCCCGGGTCCAGTCTTTCGTCCGGGTGTAAGGTAAGGAATTTACATCTGACGGCATGGCATTTGAGCGTCAGCTCCTTAAATCAAAAAGATTTTCCAAAAATCTAGTTTCTACCCTGATGGGGTGCTGGAAGATGGTAACAAGATTTACGCAAAGGTCTGGAAGAGTTTTTTTACATTTCTCGCAGATAAATCCCTTTGTGAATGATCCAGTTCCATGGACTATTATTTTAGAATTCTTACAGAAAGGTCTGGAGTTAGGTCTGTCCATTAGCACCCTTAAGGTACCGATATCAGCCTTGGTTGTTCTTTTTGATCAAAAAATTGCTGACCACCCATGGATAGTGAGATTCATATGGTCGATGGACAGGTCTAAACCTGTGGTTGTGCCTCAGGTTCCACCATGGGACCTTAATTTAGTCTTAGATGCCTTTACTAGATCCCCATTTGAGCCGTTAGAAGGGTAGGGGAATTACAGGCTTTATCAGTAAACCAACCATTTACCAATGTTCGTTCTGACAGAGTTTTCATTAGGCCAGACCCAGCTTTTCTCCCTAAGGTGTCCTCATCCTTTCATAGGTCTTAAGAGATAATTTTACCCTCTTTTTGTAATGACCCCAGGAATGAGAAGGAGGCTAGATTCCACTCTTTTGATGTCAGGAGGTGTTTACTTCAATACTTAGAAAACACAGTACCTTTCTTTTTGTTCTCTTTCAGTGTCCAAACAAAGGCCAGTCGGCATCTAAAAAGACCCTTGCTAGATGGGTTAGATTGGCAATTTTATTAGCCTATTCTTCAGGCAGACACCTCGCTCCTAAGAATTTGAAAGCTCACTCTACAAGAACGGTATCTACCTTGTGGGCACAATGGTCCAATGCCTTTCTTGAACAAATTTGTAGGGCGGCAACTTGGTCTTCACCATCCATCTTTTTTAAGCACTATCGGTTGCCTTTCGGGGCTTCTGATCTTTCTTCTGGGAAAAAGGTTCGTCAAGAGGTGGTCCCTCCCTAAGGATTTCTTTGTTATCTCCCGCTCTCTATGGTGCTGGCGTGGGGATGGCAAAAATGATCATTTCTTTGTGGTAATTTGATTTTCCGGAACCCATGACAGCACCCTTCCTTATTCCTTCCCTTCTATGGTTTTGGAATTTTCTTTACTCTTCCCACTTTTCACTGGGTGCAGAAAAAAAAGAGTTTGGTAGAGAATTTAGTGGGAAATGATTTTCCTATTGTGTTTTGTGTGTCTGTGTATATGTATGTATATATGTAATATATGTGTGTTCCTCTACCTAGTTAAACAAACAGAAGTCCTCTCATGCTCTGTAAACCAATGAAGCGTGAAGAGAGGTTCCGTCTTTTAAATCTGTTGGTGTCCTGTCCTTGAGGGTGGATCCTCTCTCTCTCTATGGTGTCCCTATGGAAAATCAAATTAAGTAATTAGCATTATTTGAACTTCTAATTTTTGTCCCCTTAAAATAGATAGTAACACTTTCCACATGTCTAATACACATCAGCATCATTTTTTAAACATATTTATTTTTGTCAGAAATGTAGAAGGGTTAAAATTTAGGAGCATTTTTTCCAACAAAACTTACAAAACCTCTTTTATTAGGGACCACTTCACATATTATGTGACTTGGGGGTCTATATATCAAAAAATGCCCAAACGTTATTCCAAGGTATTCAAAATCACATTTAGGAAATGTAAGCCTTCAAGTGCTTCTCAGGAGTTAAAACAAAGAGTAAACAAAAAATTAAAAAATTGTTATTTTCCACAAAAATGTTGTTTAGCCCCAAATTTTTCATTTTCACAAAGGTAACAGGAGAAAATGGAAAGTACTCCTGAGCACCTCGATGCCCAATATGTGGGGGATAACTACTGCTTGTGCATATGGCAGGGCTCGGAAAGGAAGGATTGCAGACACCATGTCGCATTTGCTGAGCCCCAAAGGTAGCAAAACCAGTAAAAAAAACACAACTGACACCATTTGGAAACTACACCCCTCAAGGAATATAACAAGATATGTGTTGACCATCTTACACCCATAGGTGTTTCACAGAATTTTATAACATTGGAACTTGAAAAATTTAATTTTTTCCACAAAAATGTTGCTTTAGTCCCAAACTTTTCATTTTGCAAGAGTAATGTGAGAAAATGGACTGCACAATTTGTTGTGCAATTTCTCCTAAGTACACTGATACCCCAAATGTAGTCAGAAACTACTGTTTAGATACATAACAGAGTTCAGAATGAAAGGAGCACTATTTTGGCTGGAGTTGATTGTGGACGCCATGGAGAAAATGGACCACCCAATTTGTTGTGAAATTTTTCCTGAGTATACCTGTACCCCATATGTTATGGAAAACTACTGTTTGGGTGCACAGCATGGCTACTGAAAGGACTGCAGTGATCAGGCTAGCAGCTTTGTTTTGCTGTCCGCCAGCATTTGAATTCCTTTTTTCACTGTAAGTATGCAATACAGTACTGAATGCTACGTTGCATGCAATTAAGGATTATGTTCTGATGTTGGACAGTGCCAGCGTCTGTACATAGGTTTTGGGCGGTGTCAGCGTGTGATTCAGTCTCGTGTCACCGAGGAAGACAGCAGCGGCAGCCCCCGTGTCTCCTTTGATGTATATCCTCTAGCCCCATTGTCTCCTACTGTATATACACCAGCCCCACTGTCTCCTACATGATGTATATGTTCCAGCCACATTCTATTCTTTGTGATGGCTATGCTCCAGTCCCAGTTTATCCTCTGAGATATACACTGCTCAAAAAATAAAGGGAACACTCAAATAACACATCCTAGATCTGAATGCATGAAATGTTCTCATTGAATACTTTGTTCTGTACAAAGTTGAATGTGCTGACAACAAAATCACACAAAAATCATCAATGGAAATCAAATTTATTAACCAATGGAGGCCTGGATTTGGAGTCACCCCCAAAATTAAAGTGGAAAAACACACTACAGGCTGATCCAACTTTGATGTAATGTCCTTAAAACAAGTCAAAATGAGGCTCAGTATTGTGTGTGGCCTCAACGTGCCTATATGACCTCCCTACAACGCTTGGGCACGCTCCTGATGAGGTTGCGGATGGTCTCCCGTGGGATCTCCTCCCAGACCTGGACTAAAGCATCCGCCAACTCCTGGACAGTCTGTGGTGCAAAGTGGCATTAGTGGATGGAGCGAGACATGATGTCCCGGATGTGCTCAATTGGATTCAGGTCTGGGCCAGTCCATAGCTTCAATGCCTTCATCTTGCAGGAACAGCTGACACACTCCAGCCACATGAGGTCTGGCATTGTCCTGCATTAGGAGGAACCCAGGGCCAACCACACCAGCATATGGTCTCACAAGGGGTCTGAGGATCTCATCTCGGTACCTAATGGCAGTCAGGCTACCTCTGGCGAGCACATCCAGGACTGTGCAGCCCTCCAAAGAAATACCACCCCACACCATTACTGACCCACTGCCAAATCGGTCATGCTGAAGGATGTTGCAGGCAGCTCTCCACGGCGTCTCCAGACTCTGTCACGTCTGTCACATGTGCTCAGTGTGAACCTGCTTTCATCTGTGAAGAGCACAGGGCGCCAGTGGCGACTTTGCCAATCCTGGTGTTCTGTGACAAATGCAAAGCGTCCTGCACGGTGTTGGGCTGTGAGCACAACCCCCATCTGTGGACGTCAGGCCCTCATACCACCCTCATGGAGTCGGTTTTGTAACTGTTTGTGCAGACACATGCACATTTGTGGCCTGCTGGAGGTCATTTTGCAGGCCTGTGGCAGTGCTCCTCCTGTTCCTCCTTGCACAAAGGCGGAGGTAGCGGTCTTGCTGCTGGGTTCTTGCCCTCCTATGGCCCCCTCCACGTCTCCTGGCGTGCTAGCATGTCTCCTGGTAGCGCCTCCAGCCTCTGGACACTACACTGACAGATACAGCAAACCTTCTTGCCACAGCTCGCATTGATGTGCCATCCTGGATGAACTGCACTACCTGATCAATTTCTGTGGGCTGTAGAGTCCGTCTCATGCTACCACGAGTGTGAAAGCACAACCAACATTCAAAAGTGACCAAAACATCAGCCAGAAAGCATTGGTACTGAGATGTGGTCTGTGGTCCCCACCTGCAGAACCACTCCTTTATTGAGGGTGTCTTGATAATTGACAATAATTTCCATCTATTGTCTATTCCATTTGCACAACAGCATGTGAAATTGATTGTCAATCAGTGTTGCTTCCTAAGTGGACAGTTTGATTTCACAGAAGTTTGATCTACTTGGAGTTACATTCTGTTGTTTAAGTGTTCCCTTTATTTTTTTGAGCAGTGTATATACTCCATTGACTCCTATGTGATTTGGATGCTGCAGCCCCAGTGTCTCCTATGTGATGTATATTTATCAAGGCATGTGTCTCCTATGTGATTTAGATCCACCACTCCCGGTGTCTCCTATGTTATGTATATTCAGCAGTCTCTGTGTCTCCTATATGATATATAGAGAGCAGTCTTGGTGTCTCCTATGCGATGTATACAGCAGACCTCCCTCTGCTGGAATTTTATAAATGTAACATGACCAGTGATGAATTTCCCACTGTGAGGAGACATGCAGTGTAATATACATCTGTGTTCAGTACAACCTTCTGCTGCAAGTTCTTTACAAAACTTATCACAAAGAGTTGACTGTGTTGCAGACCTGGAAATGCAGTTTCGAGTAGCAAAATCATTAATACCACCTAACATGACAAGCCTCGTTAAAGAGATGCAGCTCCAGCCATCACATTAGGGGTGAGATAATTAAATGTTTGACCAAATATACCAAGATAAAGTTCAAGTTGATAGTTTTGTACGGCCCCCGAATGATGGTATATATATCCAAATGGCTCCTGGCAGAAAAAGGTTCCCCACCCCTGATATAACTGGTAATGATTGGTGACAGACGAAGTTAAACATGAACCTATGGAGAAGATCAATCCTATCCAACAGAGAAGTGAAAAATTGAAACAGCACAACCAACGTCATAATCTAATAGTCCCTGCTTTGTGCTCTACTTTCTTAGTCAATTGATAACTGATTCGTATTATAATTTGTATGAAATTGTATAAAACATATATTGATAATCTTGATATGATTTTACTGCACTATTATTAAAAAAATAATAAAATCACTTTTATTCTTGGTAGATGAGTGTACCAGGAGCTCAGAGGGACCTCTGATATTTTCAGATTTTGCAGCAGATGATCATGGTGTTACACCAGATACAAATGAAGAACATGCCATTATCCCAGATAAACCTCAAGCCCTTCTCAGAAAAAATCTTTCCTCTGATCATTTTCAACAGGTCCTTTCTTCTGCTTCGTCCATAACCGATATGCAAAACAAAAATAATAGAAGGACTATTAAGCATGAAATAGCTCTTAAAAAAGTAAAACCATTTTCATGCTCAGAATGTGGAAAATGTTTTTATAAGAAAGCACATCTTGTTATGCATCAGAGAATTCACACAGGGGAGGAACCATTTTCATGTTCAGAATGTGATAAATGTTATAAACAGAAATCACAGCTTGTTGTACATCAGAGAACTCACACAGGGGAGAAGGGATTTCCATGTTCAGAATGTGGGAAACGTTATAGCGAGAAATCCAAACTTGTTGTACACCAGAGAGTTCACACAGGAGAGAAGCCATTTTTATGTTCAGAATGTGGGAAATGTTTTCAGCAGAAATCACATCTTGTTAAACATCAGAGAATTCACACAGGGGAGAAGCCATATTCATGTTCAGAATGTGGGAAATGTTTTGTAAAGAAATCCCATCTTGTTGTACATCAGAGAACTCACACAGGGGAGAAACCATTTTCATGTTCAGAATGTGATAAATGTTTTACAGTGAAAGGAAATCTTGCTAGACATCAAAGTACACACACGGGGAAGTAGTGCTTTTTCTTTTTTTTTAGCATTTTATTGAATACATGAGAAAGAAAAAAATGCAAGTTATAGTAAAGTCACACGTTCCTAAAAAAACACCTATCAGTACCCAGAGGAACTTATTAATAAAAGGGACCACTCTGCTTCTGATTGCATTGGTTGTACAACAGATCAGTTTTGAATATGAATCCTGGTTGCTTATTCCAAAAATGGAACAGAAAAAAGAAAATTCCTAAATAATAGTGTGAACACAGCCTGAGGCTGTCAGCAAAAAAAAGGAGACGTCTGTTTTTCATTTGATTTGTAGAGTAAACCTTCCCGTTCAAGTGAATGTGTCTGTGGAAAAAACTGGTAACTCTCAGATGTCATCCGTGTTGTCATCTGGGTGCTGTCCATTATTCACTGAGCAGTTTATGTGAGAGGTGTTGCCAAACAAAAATAACTGGATGACAAAGTTTGTAAGAAAAAAAGCCGCACGGACCAAAAATAGATCCAACATATTGAAATATCTTTTTAAAAAAAAAAAAAAAAAAATTATTAACAGAAAAAAACAAATGTTCGTCTGATTGAGGCCTAAGTCTATATTCAAACTCTGTATGGGGGTTACATCTTTATACATGAAAAGCCCCTGAGGTGTCCATCTACCCCTTAAGGGGGTGCCCATTTTTGGTCTTTAGGACTATTTTTTTTTCGTTTAATTAAATAAATTTAATTTAATTTAAATTTAATAAATAAGTTTAAATAAACGGGATGTTTCAGGAACCATGACATTTTTTTTTTTTCATTTTCATAGCTGTATGGGGGCTTTTTTTTCATGATGAGTTGTATTTATTTTTTATGAACTCTTTATAGCGAGAAATAGAAAATAAACAGCTATTCTGTTGTGTTTTGATGTTTTCAATTTTCCGCTATTCCAGTGCTGCATATATAAGGCGTTACCTTTATTCTGTGGGTGTGCACGATTATGGCAATATCAAACCTATGTACCTTTATTTATGTTCTAATACTTTTGTGCAATAAATATTGTGTGAAAAAAAATTTTTTTTTTGTGTGGTCATGTTTTGAGAGACAGACTGTTCGCAATTTTCCATCAGCGGAGATGTGTGACAGCTTATATTTTGTGTGAGAAGCTGTAGGTTTCAGTGATGCCATTTTCTGGTACAAATTACATTTTGACCAAATATTGCAATTTTTTGGAGATAGAATGTACAAAAGAGACGGCAGTTCTAAAATTGTTACTATACTGTATGGAATACTATGTGTGCCCATTATACTGTATGGAGGACTATGTAGGTCATTTATACTGTATGGAAGGCAATGCAGAGCCCCGTTATACTGTATGGAGGACTATGTGAAGCCATTATACTGTATGGAGCATTATGTGGGGCTATTGTACTGTATGAAGCACTATGTGGGGCTCATTATACTGTACGGAGCACTCTGTGGGGCCCATTATACTGTATGGAGCACTATGTGGGGCCATTATACTGTATGGAGCACTATGTGGGCCCATTATACTGTATGGAGCATTATGTGGGCCATTATACTGTATGAGCACTATGTAGGGCCATTATACTGTATGGAGCACTATGTAGGGCCATTATACTGTATGGAAGGCAATGCAGAGCCCCGTTACACTGTATGGAGGACTATGTGAAGTCATTATACTGTATGGAGCACTATGTGGGGCTATTGTACTGTATGAAGCACTATGTGGGGCTCATTATACTGTATGGAGCACTTTGTGGGGCCCATTATACTGTATGGAACACTATGTGGGCCCATTATACTGTATGGAGCATTATGTGGTCCATTATACTGTATGGAAGACAATGCAGAGCCCCGTTATACTGTATGGAGGACTATGTGAAGCCATTATACTGTATGGAGCACTATGTGGGGCTATTGTACTTTATGAAGCACTATGTGAGGCCATTCTACTGTATGGAGCACTATGTGGTGCCCATTATACTGTATGGAGGACTATGTGGGGCCATTATACTGTATGGAGGACTATGTGGGCCCATTATACTGTATGGAGTACTATGTGGGCCCATTATACTGTATGGAGCATTATGTGGGCCATTATACTCTATGGAGCACTATATAGGGCCATTATACTGTATGGAAGGCAATGCAGAGCCCCGTTATACTGTATGGAGGACTATGTGAAGCAACTATACTGTATGGAACGCTTTTTGTGGCCATTATACTAGGGAGTACATCTGGGGCTGTTTGGGGAGTACAGTTGGAGTATCATACTGTGATGGGGTCACCATTCTTTGTCAGGGGGATTGAGGGAGGAGTACAGTAGGGTCATCATACCGTGCGTGTGGAGGGTACTGTGGAGGAATTCACTGTGGGGGTATCATACTGTGTTTAGGGTCACTTTTGTTTCCATCAAACTTTATTATCTGTATTATTCAAAGTTTTTTATCCTTTGTTATTACAGATTTACATTTGGTCATTGGACCATATGCTTTTTACTAAAGGGTAAGTATCTTTTTGCAGAAGACATAAACTCGTTCATACAATTCATCAGAGATATATGCTGCCTGAAATGTAAATGATAATAAATGTAAAGCTTGTGTTTTTTGGAGATACTACATAGTCAATGCAGCAAACACATTTGCCAGTGGTTACTTTAATGTATTTCCTGTCACAGTGAACGCTACCTTTGTGATGGCGTGCATCAGAGTATTTAGTAAAGTTCATTGTTATATTTGATGATAAGGAAAAACTTCCTCCATTGTAGACATTTTTTTTTAATAAATATCAAGTTTGATCTGTGACTTTGTCCAAGCTTTTAATTGTTCTATTCTATTACTCGTGAATATCTCTTATGTCATTTTAATGGAATTGTAGTAAAGAAGATTTGACATGTTAAGCAATGTGGATGTGCCGTTCTCACTTGCTAAATCTATATATTTATTACTGGCTTCTTACCAGTTTTGATATACTAAGGAGGATGTCACGATAATTCTTATAAAAAAATATAATGGTTTATTGGATTCTCTTGATAAAGTAATTATTGTAGAAAAATACAGAATAAGTGTAGAAGTTACAAGAAGGAATCTCATCCATCTTTTCTTCGTAACCTGAATGGAGGCTTGTCTCAGCAGCTTCTGCCCGTGAAAGCCAGAATCCAAGTGCCACATAAGCCTTGTGTCAGCATCTGAGTCCATTCCCTCAGAGACCTCATGTGTCATGTAATGATATATAAGGTAGGGAAAATAAGTATTTGATACCCTGCTGATTTTGCAAGTTTTCCCATATACAAAGAATGGAGAGGTCTGTAATTTTTATCATAGGTACATTTCAACCGCGAGAGACAGAATCTTGAAAAAAATCCAGAAAATCACATTGTAATATTTTTGCATAATTAATTTGCTTTTTATTGCATGAAATAAGTATTTCATACAATAGAAAAACAGAACTTAAAGCGCACCTGTCAGCAGGATTGGACTCAGTAAACTACATTCACTGTCAGGTGGGTGTCATTACACTGATTAAAATGATACCTTGGTTGATGAAATCCGTCCTGTGGTTCTTGTGTAATCTTTACTTTCAGTAATGATATGCTCGTGCTCCGGGGCGGCCTGTGGGGGGTGCTCTATCTGGGGCTCTGCTTACATATTCATCTGTATGCTCTTATGACAACTCACTGTGCCTTCACTGACCTGCCTCCTATTTTACCTGGCCCTGCACTACTAGATGCATTATGTAAAATAGTAGGCAGGTTAGTGAAGGATCAGTGAGCTGTCATAAGAGCATACGGATGAATACATAATCAATACTTTAGAGGCCAGTGCCATGATATTGAAAAGACACACAAGGCACGTAATAGTGCCATGGTGCATTGAATCATACCAACGCCGACACAATATGAGAAACTAGGAGAGCAATGAGTTTACTGGTATATAAGAACATTTTTATTATTAATCACAATATACACGTATAAAGGCAGTACAGAGACAAAAATCGTAAAAGAAAACAACAGTAACCGGTGAATACAGTCGAACCCACAACGCGGAAACACAGATCCCCTAGATTGTTCTACTACAAAAAAGTGAAGTGCAAGTAGGTATTATGGTGGTAAGGTGTAATCAAATTAGATATAAGTATTCCAGGGCAGTGCCAGAGTAGATAATATAATCATTGAACCTTACCGATCGAGGTCACTTGAAAAAGCTGCATTACACGCTGCGAAACGCGCATTGAGACTGTTTCCAGCCGCCCCCCTTGGCTCCCACATCCCCATCTCCAGGGGCACCAATCATTCATTATCCGGATGATTTTTTGTGCTTCGGCCAAAAAGACTCACCGTGATGTGGGTCCACATTGCACACCATGGAATGGGTGGCGGAGTTATTTGGAGTCCCCTGGCACAGGGGAAAACTGAGGGCCTGTCCTCGCAAATTTGTTTCCTGGGGAATGTTACCGGATGAGAAGGTGGTGGCATTAAGGGCCAAAGTGGCAAGAGCTAGGCGGCTGAAAAAGATGATTTTGAAGGAGACACAATCACTCCTAGGCAAGCTGAATTTTGCATGTAGGGTAATGCCCATAGGCGCGTCTTCTCCTGAAGGTTGGCAGGGGCAACGGCAGGCCTAAATGCCCCTCACCACTACATCAGATTGTCAAAAGAGCATAAAGGGTATAAAGAGCGTTCATTGATGAAGAGGTGACAGACAATGTCGACTTAGAGCTGTTCACAGACGCGGCAGGTAGCACAGGGTTTGCCGCTTATTTCAGGAGCCAATGGTGTGTGGGGGAATAGCACATGGTTGCGGTTACACTATGGGGTCAGCATTTTCGCAACAAACAGATTAGTTTCCACTGCGAAAACATGGCGGAAGTTCTGGCTGTTAACATCTTCCCCACCATAATCAGGGTGTTAAGGCAACTGGCATTGGAGTATTTAGTGATAAACGCCTGTATAACAGCTTCGCACATACCAGACTAAAAGAATTCAATTGCTGACGCCCTTTCTCGTTTTCAGTGGGATCACTTTCGGTCGCTGGCCCCAGAGGCGGAGGAGAAGGGGATCGAGTGCCGGCAACACTTATGGAGCTTGGCATTTGTGCAGCCCAACCATTAATTAAATCGTCCCTATCCCTTAGCACATGGAAGGCCTATCGAACAGCTTGGGAGCTGTGGGAGGGATATAGGTCAGTGCTGGCGAACCTATGGCACGAGTGCCAGAGTGGGCACGCAGAGCCCTCCTTAAGGGCACGCGCGTCATCGCCGCAGCACTAGCGCTACTGGACCAGGACCTGGCCCGGCGGGTGAGTACTCGGAACCCGCCGACGCCAGTCCCCACTTCAGCTAGATGTGCGCTCTCTGATACACATCTAGCTGAAGTGTATTGCAGCACACGATATGCCAGGCCCGTGCGCCGCTATACACCCTGCTAGCCTATCAGAGGCCAGCAGCTGATGTCAGCGTACAAGTGACAGGCACAAGGCAGTGACGTCATGCACCCCGTCGCTAGGACACTGGAGTCAGCTGCTGGCTACAGGAGAGGATGAGGCGCGGGAGAGGAAGGAAGGTGAGTAGGAGTGTTTGTTATGTTTTTTTTTATTTTTTATATGAACAGCGGTGCCAGCAGGATGGAATGGGGGGCGGCGGGGGTTGGACGACTGCAATATATACTGTACATGGAATGGGGGGCGGGAGGGGGGAACAGCAATATATAAATGGAATGGGGGGCGGGAGGGGGAAACAGCAATATATAAATGGAATGGGGGGCAGGAGAGGGGAACAGCAATATATAAATGGAATGGGGGGCGGGAGGGGGGAACAGCAATATATAAATGGAATGGGGGGCAGGAGAGGGGAACAGCAATATATACATGGAATGGGGGCGGGAGGGGGGAACAGCAATATATACATGGAATGGGGGGTGAGGGAACAGCATATATACATGGAATGGGAGGGAAAGAGCATATATACATGGAATGGGGGAAAGGCAGAATATATACATGGCTTGGGAGGGAAAGAGCATATATACATGGAATGGAGGGGGAAACAGCATATATACATGGAATGGGAGGGAAAGAGCATATATACATGGAATGGGGGGGGGAAACAGCATATATACATGAAATGGAGGGGACAGCATATATACATGGAATGGGAGGGAAAGAGCATATATACATGGAATGGGAGGGAAAGAGCATATATACATGGAATGGGAGGGGGGAAGAGCATATATACATGGAATGGGAGGGGGGAGGGAAAGAGCATACATACATGGAATGGGAGGGGGAGGGAAAGAGCATATATACATGGAATGGGAGGGAAAGAGCATATATACATGGAATGGGGGGAAGGAAACAGCATATCTACATGGAATGGAGGGGGAAACAGCATATATACATGGAATGGGGGAGAGAACAGCATATATACATGGAATGGGGGGCTGCATATATACATGGAATGGGGGAGGGAACAGCATATATACATGGAATGGGGGGCAGCATATATATATGGAATGGGTGGAAAGAGCATATATACATAGAATGGGGGAAAGAGCATATATACATGGAATGGGGGGGACAGCATATATACATGGAATGGAGGGAAAACAATATATACATGGAATGGGGGGGCAGCATATATACATGGAATGGAGGGGAAACAGAATATATACATGGAATGGGGGGGAAACAGCATATATACATGGAATGGGGGGGGAAACAGCATATATACATGGAATGGGGGGGCAGTGTATATACATGGAATGGGGGAAACAGCATATATACATGAAATGGGGGGGCAGTGTACATACATGGAATGGGGGAAACAGCATATATACATGGAATGGGGGGGAAACAGCATAAATACATGGATTGGGGGAGGGCAGCCATATATACATGGATTGGGGGACGGCAGCCATATATACATGGATTGGGGGAGGGCAGCCATATATACATGGTTGGGGGAGGGCGGCATTTATACATGGATGGGGGCATATAACAAGATGGGGATGAGCACATTCTTTATTTCTGCAGTCTCATACCCCTGCTACTTTCTGTGGCTGCTCTATGCTACCCTTGTCTGCTCTCTGGATGAGTTGTTTTTTCTAAACTAAAACCTCAGTATTCAGGTTAATTTGCCGTGTTGGCACTTGGCGATAAATAAGTGGGTTTTGGATTGTAGTTTGGGCACTCGGTCCGTAAAAGGTTCGCCATCACTGGTATAGGTAATGCTTTGTCTGAAGATGACCAGGTAGGCTTGCTGCTCCTATGGTTAAGCAAAGGGGCTTGGGAGGATTGGTCAGTATTCAAGGTAAATCAATTAATTGCGGGCCTGGGATTTGGCTTTAAGACCAGGGGGGTTAGGGATCTGACGAATAATCCCCTAGAAAAGCAGGCAATTAAAGGGTTTCATCGGTGGCGGGCACAGAGGGATGGTCGGAGCCCGCGGTCGTTTAAGCTCCTGGAACGTTTGGGGAAGGAACTGGTAGGGATCTGCAGCTCTGAGTATGAGATAACGCTCTTCCGGTTAGGTTTTTCCAGGGCGTTTTTCAGGGCACTAAGAGTTAGCGAGCTGGTAGCCCCATCTAAGAAAAAAGGTGGGGGGGTGCTAACTAGGGACGAGTTGGCAACAAAGGAAGGGGTTGAATTTTGGTTAAGGCATTCAAAAACAGACCAATTAGGGAGAGGGAAGAAGGTATGGTTTGTAACGGTGCTGCGGTCAGAGATGTGTCCTTTAAAAACCTTCGAACATTTCAAGGGGCTTGGGGGGAATTCGGGCGGGCCACTGTTGTGTCACTAAGACGGAACGTTTTTATCACAATACCAATTCACCAGCATTTTTAGTAAGTGTTTGAATAAGGTGGGATTGGATCCACTCAGTTTTGCCCCTCACTCCTTCCGGATAGGGGCCACTACGGAAGCTGCTTACGGCCTGAGCACAGATACCATAAAACGCATAGGAAGGTGGGAATCAAAGCGATTTTTATCGTACGTGAGACCGGAAGCAATAGTTAACCTGTGATAATTGTGTATGGGTGTGTTCTAATCATATATTGTGTTCTGCTTAGGTTCCCCTCCACTGGTTTGGATAATGGGCCACTCCTACATCCACTGGGGCGCGTTGCGGGCAGATGTGCGACGAGATGGAAGGCAACTCTGCATCTCAAGGGACAAAGCCGCTATACGCTGGCTGGGTTTTGGGGGGATGAGGTGGAACAAGGTATTGCGGGAGGTAAATCAGTTTGTTCGTTTGGATCGCCCCCCGGACATGCTGCTGTTACACGTGGGGGGTAATGACTTAGGGGTTAGGCCATGTAGGGAACTAATTAGAGACATCAGGCACGATTTTTCACGGCTTTGGCCATCTTTTCCGGGGATGATAACAGTCTGGTCAGAGATTGTTCCCCACAAGAGTTGGCGACACGGGAGGTCGATAGAGAGTTTGAATAGAGCATGGAGGAAAGTGAACAGGGCCGTTTCGAAATTTGTTTCCGAACACGGGGGAGTGTCAATTCGGCATTTTGGCTTGGAGGATTTTTGGTTGAGGGACAGAGTTCATTTGAACAATGACAGAATTGACGTACAGTCATCAGCCTTTGCGGGGGGGGGGGATTGAGCAGGCGATATTTATCAGAGGAAGGGGGGTCTCGAGTACTTAAGGTTGTCAAGTACTCTCGTGGTGGCGTGCTTAGGGTCCTTGAAGTTGGTTATAAATTGGTATGGGAGTGTCCACAGGACATGGATCCGTTGGTTACGTGTGGTATTTGTGTCTAGTGAAATTACAGACCTCTCCATTTTTTGTAGGTGGGACAACTTGCAAAATCGGCAGTGTAGCAAATATTTATTTTCCCCACTGTACAGTGGGGGAAATAAGTATTTGATCCCTTGCTGCAAAAAAATGTATCTAATTTATACAATGTGATTTTCTAGATTTTTTGGGGGGATATTCTATCTCTCAATGTTAAAATTAACCTAGCCTTAAACATATAGACTGTTCATGTCTTTGTCAGTAGGCAAACTTACAAAAACAGCAAGGGATCAAATAGTTATTTCCCCCACTGTATATACATTCCACTCAGCACCTGGTGTGTCCCTCTATGGCATTCTGAGCTTTTAGTATGACGTACAAGCTAAGTGTACTGAAATATTACATGTATGTCAACAGAACTGTATGAAGATGGACATACTGCCTGTGTTTCCCCTTGAAGACATGCGTATTGTTGTAATGTGTATTGTAACATGCGTTAGTGACAATGTTGTATTCTGCCCAACACTAGGTAGATTTGGGGTTAATGTTCGGGAATAGCTCAACGTGGGAGAGGTTAAAGTGAAGGAACAGAGACAGTTTCTTGTCAGGAAGTTAGACAGAAAAGGCTGGAGCACTGGCCTAAGCCAGTGGGGCAGAAGCCGGCATGACGGGGGTGCGGCATAGGTGGGGACAGGTATAGGGAGGGTGTGGACAGGTGGGGGCCGCTTATAAGGCCACCATGGGAATACGCCCTTTCTGAGGAAGCAAGACACGCGAAACGTACGTTAGAGGGCTATGTCTGGTAACTATAGTGTGGACCTTCTCACGTGTGTGCATATATATTTATCTGCTTTACCAAGAAGCACTTCCGGTTGCCTTAGAATTTATACTTACATTTGCATTTTTGTTTACCAAATTAAAATACCTAGGCAAAATGTCCCAGTGATCTTCTTCTGCATAGCGGAGTTACAATCTCCAGTAATATACATGCTTTTTCTCTACTGATGTCCTATTTATATTGGTTTATTTATATTTACCTGTATATATTAAGGGGGCATGTGTGTGCATACATGTCTCTCTGCATATAAGTGAACATATTTATATGGTATTTAATCTGAATTTATTCTATGCATGTGACACACACAGGTTTTGTATACCAGCTGTTTTCATTCTGCAGTATATCTTTTTTACCTGTTTTTATCATTTCTTTGTATACAAATAAAGATTAACTATTTAAATGAGTTTCTAAATGGAAGTATTCTTTGTAGGTTCACCATTGGAGTGGTCTGGCCTCTTGCCCCACTTTTGAGGGCACAACACAAGTCCCACCACGCCTGGAATGTCGAGTCACGGGTGTGGCGGTTTCGAACCGTTTTTGAAAACCCCCCCTGTTTCAAGGGGTTCTTGGTGCTCCCGAGCTTGAAGTGTGCGGTTGGGAATAAGTGGAGTTTTATCATTGGGATCACCAGACCCTTCTTAGCTTCAAGGACCTTAATGCATCTCTAATATATATATATATATATATATATATATATATATATATATATACTGTATATGTATATATATATATATATATATATATATAATAAAACACGGTTACATCCAATTACATCCAAGCCATGATGTTTGTCATTTTTGGGGTTAGAGTTAAGATGGGGGCGGGGGTCAACCTAGGAGGCGGGGCCATACGCCTAGCAGTACGGCCCCGACAGAGAGGTAATGGACCAGGACGGGACAGAGAACGTGAGATGAAGAGAGTACCCCAAGCGGTAGTTCCAAGCAAAGAAGTTAAGTGATGGCCATAGTTGCAAACTAGTTCCCCTAAGGGAAAGGAGGACACAGAACTGCGGGTTGAGAACAGGACTCCCATTTACTGGACTGTAATACTGTGCTGGGTTGTGGTGAAGACAGAGGAATTTTGAGACAGAAGCAAGTAAGCCTGGAAGAAGTAATGAGACACTATGTGAAGATGATCCATGTTGTAAAGGAAATGTTTATGAAGTTATGCACCTGCTATATATTGTACATAATCCCTATTAAATTAATGTTAAGTAAAAAACTGTTTATTATTGACTGATGGTCTCCCTCATTGAGCTTCTAAACATCTGGCCCTGGCCAGCCGAAGTCCCTGGCATCATGCGGCCTACAAAGGCATAGCACCCCCTTAGACACAGTCCACACACCCAGCTAAGACCCCCCTTCATATAACGTGGTGGGGCATGAAAGACGAGAACACCGCCCACGGCTACCGCCCTGCACCACGTTACAGAACCTTCTACTAAGAGTGAAGCACTATACTTGTTTTGAAAAGTAATAATTTGATATGACTTAATATTGTTTTGCCATTTCTTTTATATAGGCAAAACCATTAGACCTATGCATGTAAGATTCCGGGAGCACTGCCGATCTATCATCACTGGGAAAGGGGCACCCTGTCTAATAAAACATATGCAATCACATAATTCAGACCCCCATAAAATATTTTTTGCTGGTCTAATTAAAGTGAAATATCCTCGTTGCGGAGGTGATCATAACCTATTTTTTTACAGAAAGAGAGCAGATTGATTTTGGATAGTAATGCCTTAGGTCCCCCTAGATATGTCCAATTTTATTTGATTGAATATGAGACCAAATACTGTGATTGTCATTTTATATACTTGTTTTTAAGTACTAATGTATGTATTGCTTTTAATTTTTGTTCACTTGTCAGCACTGTCATTAGCTTTGTTGCAGGTGTGGAGGTAGGTGCTGCTTACCTTGATATCCCATGAGCCCCCCTCAAATGTGGACCCGTAGAAGCGCAATCAAGCCTGAAATGGCTGTAGTCCAGTAACGCTCTCCCCCGCACTCCTCCTGCACCGCTGCTCCCATATGTCTTTATCCAAATAAAGATTGCAGATCCCACATACCTATGGTGAGTGCTACCTTTCTTCTATTCACTTACTGAATATACTTTTATTCTGGGTATTAGCACCGCTGACCCTAGGCTGCTGATCCTGCAGTAAATATCTCCTGAGGGTGTCTGCTCTGGATGAACGAGGCCTGGTGCTGGCTTAACTCTTTCATAGACATTTTTTTGCAAACATCTTGATGATTGCCAAGAGTTTTGGGAGAATTTTCTGTGGACTGACAAGACAAAAGTTGAATTTTTTGGGAGGTGTATGTCCCATTACACCTGGTGTAGAAGTAACACAGCATTTCAGAAAAGGAACATCATACCAACAGTAAAATGTGGTGGTAGTGTGATGGTCTGGGGTTATGTTGCTACTTCAGGACCTGGAAGACTTGCCGTGGTAAATGGAACCATGAATCCTGAATGAGAATGTTGGGCCATCTGTTTGTGCGCAGCAGGACAATGATCCAAAACACACAAGCAAGTCCACCTCTGAATGGCTTAAGAAAAACAAAATTAAGACTTTGGAGTAGCCTAGTCAAAATCCTGACCTTAATCCAATTGAGTTGTTGTTTCATGACCTTAAAAAAGTGGTTCATGCTTCGAAATCCTCCGATGTGGCTGAATTACAACAATTTTGCAAAGATAAATGGGCCAAAATTCCTCCAGAGTGTTGTAAATTACTCTTTGCCAGTTATCGCAAACGCTTGATTGCAGTTGTTGCTGCTAAGGGTGGCCCAACTAATTTTTAGGTTTAGGGGGCTGTGGAGAATGGCCTCTTCAAAGCCATGTGTCCCAGCGCCAGAAGGGCCCATCCCCGTGCCAGAAAGCGTCCACTGTTTTGAGTGTGAGTGGGGGTGGTGGGAGGTCCCTTGACAACATTCAGACCATCACCATAGGCCGGGCCATGGGACTGTGAGACACAAGCGCTGAGATAACTCTTGTGCGGCCTGAGCTAGTGTCGCCACAGGATTTGTTACCTGGGAAAACTCTCGCCGTCTCCGTGTCACGTCAGGTGTGGGAAAGACTTAGTGCAACACAGAGGGAAAGGGAGCCCAGACTCTAGGGAAAGGGTGGAGTAGATACCTCCTAGTCTGGTCTAGTGTTACCCTGTCTCAAATACCGTCCCTGTGTTGCCTCTTCAGCAATCGCCGCATGCATGCATCGCCCTGTCTTTTCCTGACGTATGACTAAGGCTAGGGATGGGAGCAGATGAGCACTAGGCGATCTCACTAAACTATATAGACAACAAGGATAGACAAACAGGGGGACATTGTTTAGCTTTAGACGACTCCAGACAAATGCAAACTCGGCCTCAAGCTCCAGAGATGACAAAGTACTGCTCTTGCAAAGCCTTCACAAGTAGAAATGAATATAGCCGGCACCTCCCTCTCAGACACACCAGGTATATATACACCCGGGCCAGGGAGCTAATTACCAGAGGGAGGTAGCCGCTAGGTCCTAGAGACAGCCTCTCATCTAAGAAGATGTCTGTAATGTCAAACGTAGAGATCTCCTGCAACCAACTGCAGGGCGACTGTCTGTCACCTCTGATACACCCGTCACACTCCAGGATTGGAGACGTTGAGCCGCTGCTGCCCGTCGCCAAGGTGTATTTAGAGTGGGGCGCCGGAAGGGGAGTGTGGGAGGTGGGAGTAACCCCAAATATTCCGTGTTTTGCTTGGGAGAGACTTGGGGCGGCTAGTGTCCCACTATGTGGCCGCTGAACCCCCAAGGCCTGACTCAACAGACAATATCCTGTCCACACCTGTTGATGTCAGTGTAATTAACATGCCTACTGATGGGGATGTTGGGGTGGGTGATGTACTGTGTCCCTCTTCACTCACTGGGGAAGAGATCAATCAAGCCAGCTGTGATAAGGCCTTAGAGTGTGGCCAGCAGGCATGCTGGAACAGTTTGTCCTGTAAGGTTGTCGCAGAGGGGACAGACAGGGGGCAGACAGATGTGGAGGGGGAGCATGCAATTAAGGGCGGGGCAGTACCAGGAGAGGTAGGGCTCCCAGGTAAGGCTGCATTGCAGGGTTCCTCCACAACTGGGATGGCAGAGGGCCAGGTTAGTCCATCTGGACCTGCGACTTGGTCAAAAGCAGAGGAGAAGCGGGTTCTACCCGCGGTCGCAGCGGCCGTGGCCGCTGTCACGGGCAGCGGTGGCGCCGGGGCCTCGGGGGCCCCTCAGGAGTCCGACAGCTTTTCCCCTTCCGACCAAGTGGTTGCCGGATCAGACGGTGGCCAGCAGACAGGTCCCGGGGAACTGACAGAAGACGTGGCAGTCTCATCGATTCTGGCCATGTCCAGTCAGGGGTTTCAGGCGGTGTTGGAGACCGACAACACCCTGAGCGCTCTTAAGGAGCAGGCAGCGAGCAGGCAGCACAGCCTCCCTCAGACTCAGACCTCGAGAGGGTGGTCTGGGACCAAGGACGGCTGTAATGTTTAACGGTCCAGCTAGGTTCACCGGAGGTGTGGCCCAGTGAACAACAATTAGTGGTACCCTATCCGTTCAGGGCGGTGTTGTTGTGGATGGCACACGAGTTTCCAGTGGACAGACATCTAGGGATCAATAAGGACAAGGCCAGGTTAGCTCAGCATTTCTACTGGCCAAGGATGGGAGCAGAGGCGACTGCCTACCGCCATTCGTGTGACAGCTGTCAGAGGGTGGGGAAGGCAGGGCAGCGCCCTAAAGACCCACTGGTAACTCTGCTCATCATTGAAGAGGCTTTCAGGAGGCTGGCTGTGGATTTGGTTGACCCGATGGCCACTCCTAGCAGCTCTGGGAAAAGCTTCATACTGATGGTAGTAGACTATGCCACCCGGTACCCAGAAGCAGTAGCTTTGTTGTCCATTCAGGCTGACAAGGTGGCCACTGCTTTATTGGAAATTTTCTCCCAAGTGGGGTGTCCCCAGGAAATGCTCATCGACTGGGGGACCCAGTTCATGTTGCAGCTGATGGAGTCCCTCTGTAAGCAAATACAGGTGCAACATCTGGTGACCAGCCCATACCACCCACAGACCAACGGCCTGTACGAACGGTTCAATGGCACCTTGAAGCAGAGTTGGTCAACTCCCAAGGGCGCGACTGGGAGTGGTACCTCCACATCCATTTGCCTACCGGGAGGTACCACACGCCTCAACAGGGTTCTCCCCCTTTGAGCTCCTGTACGGCCGACAATCGTGAGGGCCCTTGGATCTGGTGAAAGAGGTCTGGGAAGGGGACTAAGCCACCTCTGAAGTGTCGGTCATCGAATATGTAGTGCGCTTTCGTGACAAAATGAAGACCTTGGCACAACTGGTGAATGATAATATGACGCAAGCTCAGGTCGACCACAAGCGATGGTACGACCAGAAAGCTTGTGAGAGGACCTACCAGGTGGGTCAAAAGGTGTGGGTACTGGTCTCGGTGCCCCTGAACAAGCTTCAGGCGGCCTGGGAAGGCCCGTACCTCATGCACCAGCAGCTCAACGCTGTAGCGTACCTGGTCACCCTGGACCACGCCTTGGGAAGGCGGAAGGCCTTCCAAGTAAACATGATGAAGGCACATCATGAGCGGGAGGCCTGCGCCCTCCCCGTATGCAACGTGCCAGAGGCGGAGACCCTCCTGGACATACACACCCAGGCTAGGGTGGGTCGGACCACTGAGGTCGTGGAGGTTTGCAACCAATGGTTCCAGCTGTGGGAACCCTACACCCCTTCCGGGATTTGTTCAGCAACAATCCAGGATGGACAGAGGTGGCCGTTCATCACGTGGTCACCGGGGATCACCCCCTAATCCGGCGTTCAGCATATAGGGTCTCCCTGGAGGTACAGCAGCACATGCACCAGGAGATGACGAGATGCTGAAGTTGGGGGTCATCCAACCATCCAGCAGCACTTGGGCCTTGCCTGTAGTCCTTGTCCCAAAGAAGGACCGGACAACCTGTTCTGGGAAGGCAGAGTGACTCACCGGCGCCTGCGCACAAGTTCCCTGCTCCACAAGGCTATACAGACGGCAGAGAGAAGAGCGCCATCCGTACAGGGGAAACTGCGCAGGCGTGGGATCTGGCCAGGAACTGCACGTCACAGGGCCCTGTGACGTGCAGGGGAGATGGGGTGAGTATGGCCACAAAGCTAGTAGGTGGGCATTTCTTGGCGTCATCCGGACACGAAGCTTGGCAGAACTAATTTAATATGGGACATACAGATAAGTAGAAATGTGAATCTATATCACCTGTATGCCCATATTAGCGGTCTGATAGGTCCCATGGGGGTGACAGATTCCCTTTAACAACAGGCAGTGAAATGTTTTACCTCAGAAAATGAATCCTCTGTGATCCCTGGCTGTAATGTCTGTATTGTCTTTTGCTTCCTCCCCTGCCCAAGAGATGTGGTATGTTACAATAGAAACACACAAGCTGCCACTCAATCGGTTCAGCTTCAAAAGGAAAATATAAAACTAATTAATTAAAAGTATAATTCTATTGAAGTGTACACATAAAAAAATAACGAGAATATGAAAGAGTACTTTAAAAAGCAGGAACCTTCAAATTCCGTACGTCTTAAGCTCAGACGTAGGGAATTTGAAGGTTCCTGTTTTTTTACATTTTTTTTATTCTACTCCGCGTGTGGTAAAATCGATAAGGTAGCTTTATTCTTCGGGTCAGAACGTTTACATCGGTACCACATTTATATAGTTTTTCTATGTTTTGGCGCTTTTACACAATAAAAGCTATTTTATAGAAAAAAATATTTTTTTGCATCACTTTATTCTGAGAGCTATAACTTTTTGATTTTTCGGATGATGGAGCTGTATGGCGGCTTGTTTTTTGCGGGACAAGATGACGTTTTCAGCGGTACCATTTTTATTTATATTCGTCTTTTTGATCGCGTGTTATTCCATTTTTTGCTTGGCAGTATGATGATAAAGCATTGTTTTTTGCATCTTTTTTTTTTTTTTCTTTTACCGTGTTCACTGAAGGGGTTAACTAGTGGAACAGTTTTATAGGTCAGGTCGTTACGGACGCGGCGATACCAAATATGTGTACTTTTATTGTTTGTTTGTTTTTTCATAACATATTTATTGATGGGTACATTATATTTTTATTTTTAGTGGATTATTATTTTTTTTTTTTATATATTTTTACAATTTTTTAAAAAAAATGTTACACTTTCTGAGAGTTTTTACACTTTTTTACTTTGTCCCACTCTGGGACTTTCACTTTTTTCATTCTGATCACCTGCACAGCATAGGGATGGAGCACCATCCCTGTGCTATTCAGGCAGTCAGCGCTGCACAGTGATAAGATTGTTTGGTCATGCACTGCGCATGACCAAACAATCTTCCTGCTGTCTGGTGACCCGGATGTTGTCATGACGACATCGGGTCATCATGGCAACACCCGGGAAGCCGCGGCAGACAGCGCTGGAGGCCAGAAGAGGAGGTGAGTATACCAATCACCTCCCCTTAGCTACCGCAATGCTGCGATCGACTTCGATCGCAGCATTGCGGGGGTTAATGTGCCGGGAGCGGTGCGGGACCGCTCCCTGCACATAGTACCGGGTGTCAGCTGTGACAATCAGCTGACACCCGGCGGCGAACGCGCCCTCACAGCCTGTGTGCGCGCTCAATCGCGATGACGTACTAATACGGGTCAGGCTCTTAAAGCCCAGGGCACAGACACGTATTAGTACGTCATGGGCTTTAAAGGGGTTAACACTAAATGACAAGTACAGTAATCAACACTATCACTGTACTTATTATATATGTGACTGACATGTTTCTATCTATCTAATCTACACTGTGTTCCGAATTATTATGCAAATAATATTTTCTCAGATTTTCCCAAATTACCTATATGAATTGCAGTCATTGTAATTTTCCAGTCAAATAACTATTAGAGTACAATTGAAAGGTTTTTGTACAAACTGCCTATGATAACAGTATATTTTTTAAAAAATAAAAAACTCAAACTGCACTCAAAATGCATGTTCCAAATTATTATGCACAGCAGAGTTTTCAACCTTTTCATTTTAATAAAGAACAAAAAAATGGTCATTTTTGGAATTATAAGCATTAGCAGGTTATTACAAACTGAAATCAAACAGTTTTCAACTCAAAACTTTATTCTAGGTGATGTTACATTTGCACATAGGACCCCTTGTTCGAAAGGAGCTTCTGAACTCTCTCGTCCATTTAATTTGTCAGGTTTTGGATGGTTTCTGCTTCAATTGAGGTCAGGGGAGCATGGGTGCCACACCATAAGTTTGTCCCCTTTTATGCCCATAGCAGCCAGAGATGCAGATGTGTTATGTGCAGCATGAGACGGGGCATTATCATGCATGAAATGATCTCGATGGTCCAGATGGATGGAGTGGAGGATGGCTGGTTGATGGACACCACATGCAAACACGGCTACGGCGCTAACAAGGAGGAGGTGGAGTAATGTTTTGGGCTGGAATCATGGGGAGAGAGATTGTCGGACCTTTTAGGATCCCTGAATGGGTAAAGATGAACTCCATAATGTATGTTGAGTTTCTCAAACAGCACTTCCTTCCATGGTTCAAGAAGAAGAACCGTGCATTCCGCAGCAAGATCATTTTCATGCATGATAATGCCCCGTCTCATGCTGCACATAACACATCTGCATCTCTGGCTGCTATGGGCATAAAAGGGGACAAACTTATGGTGTGGCACCCATGCTCCCCTGACCTCAACCCCATTGAGAACCTCTGGAGCATCATCAAAAGGAGTGTCTATGATGGCGGGAGGCAGTTCACATCTAAGCAACAGCTCTGGGAGGGTATTCTGTCCTCATGCAAAACAATTGAAGCAGAAACCATCCAAAACCTGACAAATTCAATGGACGAGAGAGTTCAGAAGCTCCTTTCGAACAAGGGGTCCTATGTGCAAATGTAACGTCACCTAGAATGAAGTTTTGAGTTGAAAACTGTTTGATTTCAGTTTGTAATAACCTGCTAATGCTTATAATTTCAAAAATGAACATTTTTTTGTTCTTTATTAAAATGAAAAGGTTGAAAACTCTGCTGTGCATAATAATTTGGAACATGCATTTTGAGTGCAGTTTGAGTGTTTTATTTTTTTAAAAATATACTGTTATCATAGGCAGTTTGTACAAAAACCTTTCAATTGTACTCTAATAGTTATTTGACTGGAAAATTACAATGACTGCAATTCATATAGGTAATTTGGGAAAATCTGAGAAAATATTATTTGCATAATAATTTGGAACACAGTATATGTGTGATTCTCTATTCTTTCTGTTATAAATTATCGGGTACCGATGCTGAATTGCCGGCCAGCTTTTTTAAAGAGACGGTGCATGAAAACACTATTATTTTATTAAATAAATCCTTTAACACTAAATGACAAGTACAGTAATCAACACTATCACTGTACTTCTTATATATGTGGCTGACATGTTTCTATCTATCTAATCTATGTGTGATGCTCTATTCATTCTGTTTTAAATTGTCAGGTACCGGTGTATGCCGCTGCTGAATTGCCGGCTTTTCATGTAATACATTCTACATTATTCTTAGTTGTTTTCCTTCATGTAGAATTAACCTACAAGGAAAGAAAGGGTTTATTTTCATTCCGATATTTGTGTCCCATTGACTTGCATTGGTTTCCGGTATCGGAATCGGCGATATCCAATATTTTTTGGGTATCGGCCCAATCCGATCCGATATTTCCCGATATCGGAAGGTATCGCTCAACACTACTCCTGACCCCAGATATAAACTTCTCCTCATCCGGCACCATGACACCCAGCACAGCAGAGTCCTGCATCCACTGAGGCCCCTGATCATGTGACCCCTGACTCCTCCCCTCCTGTGACCTCATCACAGGTCCTGTGCACACAGAACAGCCATATATCCAGTGTGCGGCTCTGCAGGTGGAGGTATGTGGAGATTCCCCATTACTATTAACCCCCTCAGTGCTGAGCCTGTGATAAATCTCTGTATGTGACTATAATGTGATTGTGTGTTATACCGGGGGCAGGACGGGGCCATGACTGGATGTAGTGATCATGTGAAGCCGGTAACAGCTCCGGAGATTTCTTACATGGGATCTTTATGATGTTACATCGTCATCTTCTCCCCATTCAGGTCCCTACAATATCGGATCCTCTCAGTGGAGATCTTCTATATAAGAGAATTTTCCTGATTGACCCATCAAGGATGGATAGGGACAGGGACAAGATGGCGGAGAGGATATTACACCTCACCCTAGAGATCCTCTTCCGGCTTACTGGAGAGGTGAGAGATTCTGATGATGTCACATTACATCATTCTTATCTATGGGAATAACAGATGGACAGAACTGGAGAGGTGAGGACTCTGGAAATGTCTGTAGTGAGATTTATTGATGTGTCTCTCCATAACCAGGATTACACAGTAGTGAAGAAGACCTCTAGTGAGCGCTGTCAGGCCCCTGTGTCTGAGGGATGGGGAAGACCCCTGAGCCCAATCACAGGGCCTCCACCTCACCCCCTGATACATGAGGACATCAATGACCAGAAGATCCTGGAACTCACCTACAAGATGATTGAGCTGCTGACTGGAGAGGTGACACTGCGGGGAATGCTGGGACATTATACAGTAACACTATGAAGGGATCAGGGGGATGACGGTATCATTGTATGTGTCAGGTTCCTATAAGGTGTCAGGATGTCACCGTCTATTTCTCCATGGAGGAGTGGGAGTATTTAGAAGGACACAAAGATCTGTACAAGGACGTCATGATGGAGGATCCCCAGCCCCTCACATCACCAGGTAATAGACAGGACTAAATACACACGGCATAATTATCTGTATGTAAAGAATAAATTCAGTCCCTGTATGTGTTTCCTCCAGTTCTATCCAGTAAGAGGACAACACTCGAGAGATGTCCCCGTCCTCTTCTTCCACAGGACTGTAAACAAGAAGATCCCGATGTTCTTCTGGATGATCAGGTAGATCGAGAGAAGGTGTCATGAGATCTCCCCTATGTTGTGTAGAAGGCTGTGAAGATCTTGTGTTCAGTCTGTTTTTTTTATACATCAGTATTATACACTGAACTGACAATATATAATATAGGTTCTAGAATATCATCCCTAGTTTTTAGTCAAAGGGCTTGTGCCCTATATCATAGCGAAAAACTCAATTTAAACATTCAAAAAGATGGAGAAATTTGATATTTTATTGATAATATTAAAAATATTGCATACTCAATTACATACACATAGGATTAAATATGAAGCAGAGCAGTGTAGAAACCCAGTGTATGGGCTAGGAAAAAGTCCACTTAGCACCAATTCAAATATGGATGATATCCACCCTAAGGTAGGGAAAAACAAGGTGGTGTGGTAAAGCGACTTGCTCGTGAGAGGCAGACACAAGACACACGTCTCAGGTTATCTTCCTGCTGGTTTATTAGGCGGCATAAACTCCAGCAGGGTTCCACAAAATAAACACGTCCTCTCCAGGATAATGGGTAAACAAAAAGATAAAGTACAGCACAGTTCATAGGCGAGCGGATTTTGCCCTCTCTCGGTATCACAAACAGTCCAGCAAAGTCCTTCAGTGGAGCACTCGGGCTTCCACACACACCACCTGGAGACTTCCTTCTCCAGACCACAACAGAGAGAAAAAAATAGTGACTAACCTTTTAACCTTGCTCAGCCACACCCTGAGGGGAGGTAGGGTGAATGACTTCCCACCCTCTATGCCATTCACAAAAAAACACACCCTTTAGGTGAATTAACCCCCAACATATACAGTGGTGGCCAAAAGTATTGGCACCCCTGCAATTCTGTCAGATAATACTCAGTTTCTTCCTGAAAATGATTGCAATCACAAATACTTTGGTATTATTATCTTCATTTAATTTGTCTTCAATGAAAAAACACAAAAAGAATTGTCCTAAAGTCAAATTGGATACAATTCCACACCAAACCTAAAAAGGGGGTGGACAAAAGTATTGGCACTGTTTGAAAAATCATGTGATGCTTCTCTAATTCGTGTAATTAACAGCACCTGTAACTTACCTGTGGCACCTAACAGGTGTTGGCAATAATTAAATCACACTTGCAGCCAGTTAACATGGATTAAAGTTCACTCAACCTCTGTCCTGTGTCCTTGTGTGTACCACATTGAGCATGGAGAAAAGAAAGAAGACCAAAGAACTGTCTGAGGACTTGAGAAACCAAATTGTGAGGAAGCATGAGCAATCTCAAGGCTACAAGTCCATCTCCAAAGACCTGAATGTTCCTGTGTCTTCCGTGCGCAGTATCATCAAGAATTTTAAAGCCCATGGCACTGTGGCTAACCTCCCTAGATGTGGACGGAAAAGAAAAATTGACGAGAGATTTCAACGCAAGATTGTGCGGATGGTGGATAAAGAACCTCGACTAACATCCAAACAAGTTCAAGCTGCCCTGCAGTCCGAGGGTACAACAGTGTCAACCCGTACTATCCGTCGGCATCTGAATGAAAAGGGACTGTATGGTAGGATACCCAGGAAGACCCCACTTCTTACCCCGAGACATAAAAAAGCCAGGCTGGAGTTTGCCAAAACTTTCCTGAGAAAGCCTAAAACGTTTTGGAAGAATGTTCTCTGGTCAGATGAGGCAAAAGTAGAGCTTTTTGGGAAAAAGCATCAACATAGAGTGTACAGGAAAAAAAAGAGGCATTCAAAGAAAAGAACACGGTCCCTACAGTCAAACATGGCGGAGGTTCCCTGATGTTTTGGGGTTGCTTTGCTGCCTCTGGCACTGGACTGCTTGACCGTGTGCATGGCATTATGAAGTCTGAAGACTACCAACAAATTTTGCAGCATAATGTAGGGCCCAGTGTGAGAAAGCTGGGTCTCCCTCAGAGGTCATGGGTCTTCCAGCAGGACAATGACCCAAAACACACTTCCAAAAGCACTATAAAATGGTTTGAGAGAAAGCACTGGAGACTTCTAAGGTGGCCAGCAATGAGTCCAGACCTGAATCCCATAGAACACCTGTGGAGAGATCTCAAAATGGCAGTTTGGAGAAGGCACCCTTCAAATATCAGGGACCTGGAGCAGTTTGCCAAAGAAGAATGGTCTACAATTCCAGAAGAGCATTGTAAGAAATTCATTGATGGTTACCGGAAGCGGTTGTTCGCAGTTATTTTGGCTAAAGGTTGTGCAACCAAGTATTAGGCTGAGGGTGCCAATACTTTTGTCCGGCCCATTTTTGGAGTTTTGTGTGAAATGATCAATGATTTGATTTTTGCTTCATTCTCTTTTGTGTTTTTTCCTTGCAAGCAAATTAAATGAAGATAATAAGACCAAAGAATTTGTGATTGCAATCATTTTCAGGAAGAAACTGAGTATTATCTGACAGAATTGCAGGGGTGCCAATACTTTTGGCCACCACTGTAACTTACTGGAGAAAAGTTGTAGGTTCATTTTCACAGCAGCCGAAGTGACACATACTGTACCTCCTCTCGCATATAACACCAGTGACTCTGTCACAGTCTAATGAATCTCTCATGTGTCACCGAGTGACTGTCAATGCCGGGGAAAGAGGGCTATACATGCCCAATCAGGCCCAAATGGAATGTAAAAATACTATTTACCCCAGCATGGACAACCCACTCAACATAAAAAGCATGTGCTTGGCAGCACTGGGAGTGAGTTGCAACTGATTGCCTATACCTATTTAGTCCCCAGAGTAAATGCAAGTGCATATAAAGCACGTGCTTTTTATGTTGAGTAGGTTGTCCATGCTGGGGTAAATAGTATATTTACATTCCATTTGAGCCTGATTGGGCACGTATAGCCCTATTTCCCATTGCCATTGACAGCCACTCTGTGACACATGAGAGATTCATAAGACAGTTTGTCCCTATTCCCACCTTGTTTTTCCCTACCTTAGGGTGAATATCATCTATGTTTGAATTTGTGCTAAGTGGACTTTTTCTTAGCCCATACATTGGGTTTCTACACGGATCTGCTTCATATTTAATCTCATGTATATGTAATTGATTGTGCAATATTTTTAATATTACCAAATAAAATATTGATTTTAACAATATTTTCAACTCTGTGTTCTCCATCTTTTTGACTGAACTGACAATGTATTAGAGATATGTGCCTTCTCCTGATTGGAGCTTTAGTGTATGGAGTGAGACCCGTAACCCAAAAAATAAAGTGATCTGTTATCAGCTGGAAACCACATCAAAATTAGAAGATTGAATGATCTAAGTGATGTCAAACACGAGCATTGATGCTACAATAAAGGGGTTGTCCACTACTTTTACATTGATGCCCTATCCGTAGGCACCTCTGCCGATCAGCTGTTATCGGTGCTGGCGGCCGCTGGCCGGAAGTGCTCATCTGCGGGGCTCCGCCGTCAAGTGGTAGTGGCCGCCGCGGTGTACTGCACATCCGCCTCCTATTCAATTGAGTGTATAATCTTAATTTTTTACCATTTTTATTCTTTTTTTTAACTATTACTTGGTCACACTATATAAATCCATGCCGGTTGCATGGATTTATATAGTGTGACCAAGTTGTCAAGCACTTTTCCAAGTGATGCTAAAGTCGTTTGGAAAAACGCTTGATAACCCGCATGCAGAAATGCATGTGGAAAACGCAAAAAAATCTGCAGCATTTCTGCATCGTGGGCACTTAGCCTAAGGAAGTGACATTTTTGGTCACCATGTGTACTTACAATTCTTTTTCTTTTTAAATCATTTCACATTGCTTCCCCATCTGTTTGTGACTTTTACAATATTTGTTTCAGGGTGAAGATCTGACCCATATTAATACTACAGAGACATATGTGAGGGGTGATGAGCGGTGTAAAGAGGAGATTCCTACAGATAACTGCACAGGTGAGTAGTGACCACTAATTCTTCTCAGTCACTGGATGGTATAATTATGTGTGGAATTTTTTAGGGTCTCTTACACTGAATTTTTTTAAGCGGAGTTGAGACTTAAAGATTTATCGCTTGGCCTGTTACTGCCGAAGCCTATTTTTTACTTTCCTGACAGAGCCCCATTTTTCCATTCTGACCAGTGTCACTTTATGTGGTAATAACTTTTGAATGTTTCAACATATTCCAGTGACTCTGATAGTGTTTTTTTCCCCTGCACGATCGCCGTTGGGAGCTCGGCTTATGTTAAAACCAAGACCCGGCTCTTACAGCCAGGAGCAGTGCCCGCTCCACCCCCGGGCATTTTAACCCACTAAATGACGTGATCGATATCGATCGTAGCATCTAGAAGGCTGGGAGAGGGAGAGGGCTCCCTCTCCCTTCTGATCCCGCAAAGTCATGACGAGAGCCCAATCGTTTCCATTGCAACCCAAGGTTGTCATGAAGACCTTCGGCAAGCCTGTTAGAGCAGGCCAGGAGCACAGTCTATTAGGCTTCTGTCAGTGCAGCACTAACAGATATAATGAATAATACATTGCAGTTCTGGTGCATTGCAATGCATTATAGCAGCGATCAGAGTAAAAAAAAGTTGAAGTCCTATAGAGGGACTAAGTAAAAACAAAATTGTAAAAATATTTAAAAAAAAAAATCGCAAAAAAATAATTAAATACACATCTGTTATCAATGCTTCTGGAACGACCCGACCAATAAAACTGTCACACTAGTTAACACCTTCATTGAACACCGTAAAAAAATTACCGTATATACTTGAGTATAAGCCGACCCGAATATAAGCCGAGGCACCTAATTTTACTACAAAAAACTGGGAAAACTTATTGACTCGAGTATAAGCCTAGGGTGGGAAATGCAGCAGCTACTGGTAAATTTCCCCATCCTGGTTAGCATTGCCCCCTCATCCCCAATCTTGGTATGCATAGGCCCCTCATCCCCAATCCTTGTATGCATGGGCCCCATCACTGCACACGTGAAAAAAAAGAAACACTTCTACTCAACTTCCTTCCCTCTGCTCCAGCACTTTGTCCTGTTCTCAGGTGATCTCAGCATCTGAGCAGCGTATGACATCACTGCCATGTGCCCTCAGACGCCGAGGTGAGCTGCAGGGACATTCACTCCTCTCCATGTTCTTTAATAGTGGGTGCACACTGTCAGCAGCGCTGCAGCTCCTGCTGCGGATCAGCTATCCTCTGCACGCTACTAAAGAGAATGAATATTCACTTTTCTCCATGCCCATGGGAGTGGAGAAGAGTGAATATTCATACTCTCTAATAGTGGGCAACGCGGAGCTGCGGCGCTGCTGACACTGTGCGCTTTTATTTAAAAAATTAATACTCCCTCCTCTCCACTCCCATGGGCATAATTTTCTTTAGCAGCGGGCACACGTGGTAGCTGCAGCAGCGGCTACTGCCTGTGCCGCGCTCCTCTGCCGCCGCAACACCCCCTCCACCACTATCCACCACCGGAATGTACAGTGCATTGTGAAAGTATTTGGCCCCCTTGAACTTTTCTAACTTTTGCCACATTTCTGGCTTCAAACATAAAGATATAAAATTCTATTTTTTGGGGAAAGAATCAACAACAAGTGGGACACAATCGTGAAGTGGAACGAAATTTATTGGATATTTGAAACTTTTTAAAAAAAATAAAAAATGAAAAGTGGGGTGTGCAATATTATTCAGCCTCTTTACTTTTAGTGCAGCAAACTCACCAGTTTCAGTGAGGATCTCTGAATGATCCAATGTTGTCCTAAATGACTGGTAATGATAAATAGAATCCACCTGTGTGTAATCCAGTCTCCGTATAAATGCACCTGCTCTGTGATAGTCTCAGGGTTCAGTTTCAAGTGCAGAGAGAATCATGAAGACCAAGGAACACACCAGGCAGGTCCGAGATACTGTTGTGGCGAAGTTTAAAGCCGGATTTGGATACAAAAAGATTTCCCAAGTTTTAAACATCTCAAGGAGCACTGTGCAAGCGATCATATTGAAATGGAAGGAGTATCAGACCACTGCAAATCTACCAAGACCCGGCCGTCCCTCTAAACTTTCATTTCGAACAAGAAGACTGATCAGAGATGCAGCCAAAAGGCCCATGATCACTCTGGATGAACTGCAGAGATCTACAGCTGAGGTGGGAGAGTCTGTCCATAGGACAACAATCAGTCGTACACTGCACAAATCTGGCCTTTATGGAAGAGTGGCAAGAAGAAAGCCATTTCTCAAAGATATCCGTAAAAAGTCTCGTTTGAAGTTTGCCACAAGCCACCTGGGAGACACACCAAACATGTGGAATAAGGTGTTCTGGTCAGATGAAACCAAAATCGAACTTTTTGGCCACAATGCAAAACGATATGTTTGGCGTAAAAGCAACACAACTCATCACCCTCAAAACACCATCCTCACTGTCAAACATGGTGGTGGCAGCATCATGGTTTGGGCCTGCTTTTCTTCAGCAGGGACAGGGAAGATGGTTAAAATTGATGGGAAGATGGACAGAGACAAATACAGGACCATTCTGGAAGAAAACCTGTTGGAGTCTGCAAAAGACCTAAGACTGGGACGGAGATTTATCTTCCAACAAGACAAAGATTCCAAACATAAAGCAAAATCTACAATGGAATGGTTCAAAAATAAACGTATCCAGATGTTAGAATTCGCCAAATCAACGTCCAGACCTGACTCCAATCGATTATCTGTGGAAAGAGCTGAAAACTGCTGTTCACAAACGCTCTCCATCCAACCTCAATGAGCTCGAGCTGTTTTGCAAGGAAGAATGGGCAAGAATTTCAGCCTCTCGATGTGAAAAACTGATAGAGACATACCCTAAGCGACTTGCAGCTGTAATCACAGCAAAAGGTGGCGCTACAAAGTATTAACTCAAGGGGGCCGAATAATATTGCACGCCCCACTTTTCATTTTTTTAAAAAAGTTTAAAATATCCAATAAATTTCGTTCCACTTCACGATTGTGTCCCACTTGTTGATTCTTCCCAAAAAAATTAGAATTTTATATCTTTATGTTTGAAGCCAGAAATGTGGCAAAAGGTAGAAAAGTTCAAGGGGGCCAAATACTTTCACAATGCACTGTATATACTATATAAAATATATACACGAGTATAAGCCGAAGGGTGCTTTTTCAGCCAAAAAAATGTGTTGAAAAAGTCGGCTCATACTCGAGTATATACGGTACATAAAAAAGCAAGACAAAAAATGTGCTCTTTCATCATACTACCGAACAAAAAGTGGAATAAAACACTGTCAAAAAGTTGAATGGAATTAAAAATGTTATCGCTGAAAACGCCATCTTGTCCCGCAAAAAATCAAGCTGCCATATAGCTCCATTAGTGGAGAAATAAAAAGTTATACAGTGAAGGAAATAATTATTTGATCCCTTGCTGTTTTTGTTAGTTTACCCATTGACAAAGACATGAACAGTCTATAATTTTAATGGTAGGTTAATTTTAACATTGAAAGATAGAATATAAAAAAAAAAAATCAAGAAAATCACATTGTATAAAGTAGATACATTTATTTGCATTTTGCAGTGAGAAATAAGTATTTGATCCCTCTGGCAAACAACACTTAATTCTTGGTGGCAAAACCCTTGTTGGCAAGCACAGCAGTCAGACGTTGATAGTTGATGATGAGGTTTGCGCACATGTCAGGAGGAATTTTGGTCCACTACTCTTTGAAGATCATCTCTAAATCATTCAGATTTTGAGGCTGTCGCTTGGCAACTCGGAGCTTCAACTCCCTCCATAAGTTTTCTATGGGATTAAGGTCTGGAGACTGGCTAGACCACTCCATGACCTTACTGTGCTTCTTTCTGAGCCACTCCTTTGTTGCCTTGGCTGTATGTTTTGGGTCATTGTCTTGCTGGAAGACCCAGTCACGACCCATTTTTAATTTCCTGGCGGAGGAAACGAGGTTGTCACTCAGGATTTTACGGTACATGGCTCCATCCATTCTCCCACTGATGCGGTGAAGTAGTCCTGTGCCCTTAGCAGAGAAACACCCCCAAAACATAATGTTTCCTCCTCCATAATTGACAGCGGCCCCCTTGAGTTAATACTTTGTAGCGCCACCTTTTGCTGCGATTACAGCTGCAAATCGCTTGGGGTATGTCTCTGTCAGTTTTGCACATCGAGAGGCTGAAATTCTTGCCCATTCTTCCTTGCAAAACAGCTCGAGCTCATTGAGGTTGGATGGAGGGCGTTTGTTCAGCTCTTTACACAGATTCTCTATTGGATTCAGGTCTGGACGTTGACTTGGCCATTCTAACACCTGGATACGTTTATTTTTTAACCATTGCATTGTAGATTTTGCTTTATGTTATGTTCTTTGGGTCATAGGCAGCATTTCTCTTCCTCCAAACACGGCGAGTTGAGTTAATGCCAAAAGCTCAATTTTTGTCTCATCTGACCACAGCACCTTCTCCCAATAACTCACAGAATCATCCAGGTGTTCATTGGCAAACTTCAGACGGGCCTGCACATGTGTCTTCTCGAGTAGGGGGACCTTGCGGGCACTGCCGGATTTTAAACCTTTAAGGCGTAATGTGTTACCAATGGTTTTCTTGGTGACTGTGGTTCCAGCTGCCTTGAGATTATTAATAAGTCCCCCCCCCCGTGTAGTTTTAGGCTGATGTCTCACCTTCCTCATGATCAAGGATACCCCACGAGGTGGGATTTTGCATGGTGCTCCAGATCGATGTCGATTGACAGTCATTTTGTATTTCTTCCATTTTCTTACTATTACACCAACAGTTGTCTCCTTCTCACCCAGTGTCTTACTTATGGTTTTGTAGCCCATTCCAGCTTTGTACAGGTCTATGATCTTGTCACTGACATCCTTAGAAAGCTCTTTGGTCTTGCCCATGTTGTAGAGGTTAGAGTCTGACTGTCTAATTGAGTCTGTGGACAGGAGTCTTTTATACAGGTGACTATGTAAGACAGCTGTCTTTAATGCAGGTAACGAGTTGATTAGGAGCATCTAACTGGTCTGTAGGAGCCATAACTCATAATGGTTTGTAGGGGATCAAATACTTATTTCTCACTGCAACATGCAAATACATTTTTCTAATTTATACAATGTGATTTTCTTGATTTTTTGGGGGATATTCTATCTCTCAATGTTAAAATTAACCTACCCTTAAAATTATAGACTAGAGATGAGCGGTGTTCGACTTGAACTGTTCGCCAATCTCAAATTCGAGCTGTTTTGGGCGGTGTTCGAGCCGTTCGGCGAACACGAACGATTTGAAAAAAATTCGGCTGTTCGAGGTTATGTTCGATAACTGTTCGTGCACCAAAATCATAACTGGATTTTTTCTCAGTAATGATGAAAATTAATGTTAATACGCAGTTTGAGTGTACAGCGGGGCGGGGGGAGGGGCAGGGGATGGATCTCTGCAGGAATAATGAAGATCTCCATTTTTTTTTTCTCTTTCCCGCATTTACAGTGGGGAGTTGCAGTCTGTCAGCCTATCAGCAGCGCACACACGGAGCGAACTGCTTTTTTTCACAAAAGCAAGGGCATGTGTCATTGGCTGTGTATGTCACATGTCCTTGCCCTATAAGACCCAGCCATTTTCCCCGTCGCCACCATTTTCTCACTGCTGCAGCTGCGTGTTAGACGGCACCGCCGTTGCTGTGTGCGCTATACCTTGTTAATTTCAAGCCAATTTTCGCACAAATCTACAGATAGCTTGGGAGTAGGGAAGAGTTGTAATTGCAGTCCTTTTAAGGACTAGGTTACAGCATTTCCTACGACTTTTATCAGGCAGGTCTGTGCTCTTAAATAGATAGGTTGGGAGAAAAGACTAATTGTAATTGCAGTCCTTTTCAGGACTAAGTTACATCAGTTCCTATCAGTTTTTGCCAGGCAGGTCTGTGCCAGTGCTGTGCAAGTTTTTTTCACAGCATTTGGCTAAATCTAGCAAAGCTAATCCTTTTTGGCCTATTGCAGAGTGTGTTAGTCAGTGGAGTATCAGTGGAGCCTATCTGTGTTGCAAGCTACACCACCTGTGTATAGAATACCAATTTTTTTACTGCACCTAGTGAAGTAAAACCTTTTGGGCATGGCATCATTCTATTAGTCCATCTATACTGACCTGCATAAGGTTGCAAATTGAATATAATTTTTTTCTGCATCTAGCTCTGAAAAAATATTTGACCTTCTAGCAGTGTGTGGGACTTGTTCTATTAGTCCATCTATACTGACCTCCATCAGGTTGCAAATTGAATATAATATTTTTCTGCATCTAGCTCTGAAAAAATATTTGGGCTTCTAGCAGTGTGTGGGACTTGTTCTATTAGTCAATCTATACTGACCTCCATCAGGTTGCAAATTGAATATAATATTTTTCTGCATCTAGCTCTGAAAAAATATTTGGCCTTCTAGCTGTGTGTGGGACTTGTTCTATTAGTCTATCTATACTGACCTCCATCAGGTTGCAAATTGAATATAATTTTTTTCTGCATCTACCTCTGAAAAAATATTTGGGCTTCTAGCTGTGTGTGGGACTTGTTCTATTAGTCCATCTATACTGACCTCCATCAGGTTGCAAATTGAATATAATATTTTTCTGCATCTAGTTCTGAAAAAATATTTGGTCTTCTAGCAGTGTGTGGGACTTGTTCTATTAGTCCATCTATACTGACCTCCATCAGGTTGCAAATTGAATATAATTTTTTTCTGCATCTACCTCTGAAAAAATATTTGGGCTTCTAGCTGTGTGTGGGACTTGTTCTATTAGTCCATCTATACTGACCTCCATCAGGTTGCAAATTGAATATAATATTTTTCTGCATCTAGCTATGAAAAAATATTTGGCCTTCTAGCAGTGTGTGGGACTTGTTCTATTAGTCCATCTATACTGACCTCCATCACATTGCAAATTGAATATAATTTTTTTCTGCATCTAGCTCTGAAAAAATATTTGGGCTTTTAGCTGTGTGTGGGACTTGTTCTATTAGTCCATCTATACTAACCTCCATCAGGTTGCAAATTGAATATAATATTTTTCTGCATCTAGCTCTGAAAAAATATTTGGCCTTCTAGCAGTGTGTGGGACTTGTTCTATTAGTCCATCTATACTGACCTCCATCAGGTTGCAAATTGAATATAATATTTTTCTGCATCTAGCTCTGAAAAAATATTTGGCCTTCTAGCAGTGTGTGGGACTTGTTCTATTAGTCCATCTATACTGACCTCCATCAGGTTGCAAATTGAATATAATATTTTTCTGCATCTAGCTCTGAAAAAATATTTGGCCTTCTAGCAGTGTGTGTGACTTGTTCTATTAGTCCATCTATACTGACCTCCATCAGGTTGCAAATTGAATATAATATTTTTCTGCATCTAGCTCTGAAAAAATATTTGGTCTTCTAGCAGTGTGTGGGACTTGTTCTATTAGTCCATCTATACTGACCTCCATCAGGTTGCAAATTGAATATAATTTTTTTCTGCATCTAGCTCTGAAAAAATATTTGGGCTTCTAGCTGTGTGTGGGACTTGTTCTGTTAGTCCATCTATACTGACCTCCATCAGGTTGCAAACTGAATATAATTTTTTTCTGCATCTACCTCTGAAAAAATATTTGGGCTTTTAGCTGTGTGTGGGACTTGTTCTATTAGTCCATCTATACTGACCTCCATCAGGTTGCAAATTCAAAATAATTTTTTGTCTGCATCTAGCTCTGAAAAAATATTTGGCCTTCTAGCAGTGTGTGGGACTTGTTCTATTAGTCCATCTATACTGACCTCCATCAGGTTGCAAATTAAAAATAATTTTTATCTGCATCTAGCTCTGAAAAAATATGTGGCCTTCTAGCAGTGTGTGGGACTTGTTCTATTAGTCCATCTATACTGACCTTCATCAGGTTGCAAATTAAAAATAATTTTTATCTGCATCTAGCTCTGAAAAAATATTTGGCCTTCTAGCAGTGTGTGGGACTTGTTCTATTAGTGCATCTATACTGACCTCCATCAGGTTGCAAATTAAAAATAATTTTTATCTGCATCTAGCTCTGAAAAAATATTTGGCCTTCTAGCAGTGTGTGGGACTTGGTCTATTAGTCCATCTATACTGACCTCCATCAGGTTGCAAATTCAAAATAATTTTTTGTCTGCATCTAGCTCTGAAAAAATATTTGGTCTTCTAGCAGTGTGTGGGACTTGTTCTATTAGTCCATCTATACTGACCTCCATCAGGTTGCAAATTCAAAATAATTTTTTGTCTGCATCTAGCTCTGAAAAAATATTTGGTCTTCTAGCAGTGTGTGGGACTTGTTCTATTAGTCCATCTATACTGACCTCCATCAGGTTGCAAATTCAAAATATTTTTTTGTCTGCATCTAGCTCTGAAAAAATATTTGGCCTTCTAGCAGTGTGTGGGACTTGTTCTATTAGTCCATTTATACTGACCTCCATCAGGTTGCAAATTAAAAATAATTTTTATCTGCATCTAGCTCTGAAAAAATATTTGGCCTTCTAGCAGTGTGTGGGACTCGTTCTATTAGTCCATCTATACTGACCTCCATCAGGTTGCAAATTAAAAATAATTTTTATCTGCATCTAGCTCTGAAAAAATATTTGGCCTTCTAGCAGTGTGTGGGACTTGTTCTATTAGTCCATCTATACTGACCTCCATCAGGTTGCAAATTCAAAATAATTTTTATCTGCATCTAGCTCTGAAAAAATATTTGGCCTTCTAGCAGTGTGTGGGACTCATTGTATTAGGCCATCTATACCAAGCTCCACCAGCTTTTAAATTAATAATAATTTTTAGCTGCATCTAGCCCTGAAAATAATTTTTCTTCCCAATAGTGGTAGCAATATAAATATGGGGCGTGCTCCTGGCTTACAAAAATATACGCTTCATAACAAAAAACACCAGCCTAGCGCACTGCATCAATAAGATGGCATCATCGTCTCTCCCAGTGCTAGTCCTACTACCCAGGCTAGCATTCCTGTGCCTAAAACACAATGTATGGGTCCGCGCTAGCCACTATGCTGAGGGGTCTAAAGCTGCTGCTAACGCTTTATAACAATTCAATTGGCAGATTTTCACAGAGCTCTTCCACAACGCCCACCCATCGGGCAACAGTTGCCCACCTTCCCTATGGGATCTAGTGGCGAATAGTTGATGCCATTAATCAGAGCGTCAGTTGCCCCGTCGACGTGGCAAGCATACGGTAAGGCATGGGAAGAGTGGACACGACTAGTAGCAGGCAGACGGGTTGACCAATGTGAACAAGCCAGATCACAAGTCACCATAGAATTTCTCCACCAGCTAATGATGAGGGGCATATCAGGGGCGTCAGCGCAGCGGTGTCTGACCGGAGTAGCATTTCACTTCCAACTACTGAATTGGGGAGATGTGACAAAGATTCATCATCAGACAATCCATAAAAGGGTGGAAAAGGGGTCAGCCAAGTCAGGAGTGTAGACGTCCCGTCCCGTGTCACTAAAACTGATTTCTCACATCATATCCCTAACACCATTAACATGACACTCACAATTTGAAGCAACACTACTGTCTACTGCATTTGTGATCGCCTTCTTCGGGGTGCTATGCATAAGCGAATTAGTCCCTCAATCCAAAAGTACCACCAGTGGAGGCTTATTACACCAGGACGTAGCCATAGCCAATAATGCAATACGTCTACGCATACACAAATCGAAAACGGTTCCAGCGGGCAGGGGCACTTGGGTACTTCTACAACCCACAAACGGTACACTGAGTCGGGTAACAATAGTAAAAACATATCTAACCATCAGATCACAAAGTAATTTCTTCCTATCACACATTGATGGAACGCCATTATCAAGATACCAGTTCCAAGCTATATTTAATAAATGAATAACATCGGCAGGGAACCACCCCAAAGATTACGGGACACACTCATTCCGCATAGGCGCGGCCACGGAAGCAGCAAGAGCAGGACTGTCAGAAACGGAAGTTCAGAGGATAGGGAGATGGCGATCCACGTGTTTGGCAAGATACATAAGACCGAACTTGTTATCCTAACATGGTTTGTTTCTTTTACAGGTGACGCTAAGCCAACAGTGTGGGTGATAGGCCACTCGTATATATATTGGGCAGAAAAAAGGGCGAAAGTCCGCCCAGGCGGGAGGAAATTAGAGTTTCATAACACATATTTCAACTGGAGAGGTATTAGAGGCCTGCTATGGCCACAGGTACTAATGGAGGTAATCAAGGTAGGGAGAGAGACAAGATGTTCGGTCATCTTAGTTATACAGGCCGGGGGAAACAACCTAGGTCATCACAAGAGCCCATAACTAATGGCAATAATGAAACTAGACACTGAGCGCTTCAGAGAATTTTTCACAAAACTAGCTATAGTATGGTCAGAGATTGTGCCGATAGCGGTATGGCAAGGTGCGTGAGACATCACGGCCATCGAACGGACAAGGCGGGTAATAAATATTCGGATGGCAAAATTTAGAAGAGACAGAGGCGGTGTAGTGGTACGACACCGACAACTGGAAGGAGATAAAGCAGGCCTCATACGGCCCGACAGTGTTCACTTAATGGATATTGGACTGGACATATTCCTGTCAGGACTCCAGGACGGAGTGGAACAAGCGTTAAGAGTGATGGGTGGGGGTCAGAGTCCTGCATACGAGTACGCAGGATCCTCCGTGGCCTGGAAATAGAAAGGACATGTTGGAGAGTTACACTTGTTGGCCAAGTTGCCGGAGTGGAGACCCAGGGCATGCTGCAACAATCTGAATTATTTTAGAAATAAAATGCCTTTCTAATGGAATGAGTATAAAGAGTTAATAAAGCTGTGACCGATACTCACCCATCCAGTTGTAAGAGTTACATTATTGTATTGTCAAGGAAAGGGGGGCGGTAGGGGGGCTGAGCGTCTGGGTTTGGTTGGGGGTCCCCACAGTCTGCCTAGGCTAGATGCATTTAAAAATTCTTATTAGATACACAGGCGGTGCAGCTTGCTTCGCAGCTGGGCTACTACGCCCAAAGTATTGCCTAGGCTAGATGCAGTTAAAAATTCTACGCTGACTAGCAGACACTGAAGATTTGGAGCAGACCTCTGAGTAAACAGCTCTTCAGACTCAACCATCTGTGTTACCCCAAGCCATAGTGTATGTAGTTTCTTACAGTTAAAAGGGCGGGGGAGCGACCCATCCCACCAGGAATTGACGATGCCAATGTCACGTAAGACACAGCAAGGGGAGTCTCCATTTTTTCCCAAAATTGTGGCACAGACACCACTTAACCCTAGAATGCATACCTGGGGCCTCGCAGTCCCGTCCTGTTAATTGTTTTCTATTTTCTGCAAGATTACTTTAGTTAGAATTTTGAAACTCTAGGTATTTTTCATGTATATAGTTGTTTGTCATTTGAGTTTGCGTTATTCCATGTTATTTGCACACGGGCCTAAAAGGCCCCAGGTATATGAAAGTGTAGATTTTTATGGTCATGCGTTCTAGGGTTAAGTGGCATCAATTGCCCCACAGTTGCTTAAAACGGTTGGTGAGGTGATATTACCAAATCCTCAAGCTTTTAGTCTCCCAAGGATAACACAGGGGTAGAAAAGTCCTTGCGAATGATTTGTTCATCTTTATGAAAGTGAGTCTGTCTACATTCTCAGTGGACAGCCGCGTGCGCTTATCTGTCAGCACACCATCAGCAGCGCTGAACACACGTTCAGAGAGAACACTGGCTGCAGGGCATGACAAGATCTCCAAGGCATGAGTGGCGAGCTCCGGCCATTTTTCCAGATTGGAATACCAAAATGAGCCAGGGTCCAGTGACACAGTCATGGCTTCGATGTTCACTTGAAGATACTCCTGCACCATCCTCTCTAGGCATTGACTATGTGTCAGACTTCTTGTCTCCTGTGGCCTTGCAAAGGATGGTCTAAAAAAGTGGTGAAACGATTCCACAAAATTGCTGTTACCAGCAGATACTGTGTTACTGTTACGGTTTGAGTGATGAAGACTCGACAGTCCCACGGTTGGCAAGTTAGAACTGTGAGATTCACTTCGTGCACCACTGGTGTTTTGTGGAAAAGCACATGTAAGATTCTGCAACAGCGTCTACAGATACTCCTGCATGCGTCAATCCCTTTTTATGGCAGGAATTATTTCGGCAAATTTACTTTTGTACCGGGGATCTAAGAGTGTGGCAACCCAGTAGTCGGGATTACTTTGAATTCTGCAATCTGAGGGTCATGTTGCAGGTAGTGCAGCAAGAAGGCACTCATGTGTCTTGCGCATCCAGGAGGACCAAGTCCTTGTTGTGTTGGTAGCGAGGTAAGAATCATGCTTCCTTCCTCTGCCCTCTCCCCCCAACCTCGCACAACAGAAATGTGATCAAGGTCTCCCTCATCTGATGAGTCTTCCATGCCCATCGCCAGTTCATCCTCCACTTCTTCCTCCGCTCCTGCACCTTCCTCAACAGTTTGGCTGCTACCATGCGCCCTGGTTAATCCCTCTCCCCCACCCTCCCATGCCTGCCGCCTTGGTGCTGCCAACCGTCTGGACCTTGGAGATGTTATCCCTTCCGCATACGACTCCTCCTCTACTTCCTTCACCTCCTCTTGTCCCACCACCTGACTCTGAATTCTGTTTCATGTGTGCTCCAGCATGTAAATCACCGGAATAGTCATGCTGATAATGGCATCGTCGTCAGCACTAAACATCTTCGTCGCCATTTCAAAACTGTGCAGAACGGTGTGTGGCGCCCCTGAGGGTTCAGTCGCCACAGAGTTACTGCATCTCACCCAGAGGTGTGGTATCTCACCCTCAGGTAAGGAAGGCGTATGGCTCGGGACCCTAACACCTGCATCCAACACATACCCACAGTGGGGGTAGGGCGAGATTGCTCCTAAGGGAGAGCACAGTCCCAGGTCCCTAGCTGGTGGGAGGGTCCTATGTAGTGGGTGCTTAGGGGAGCAGCTTAGGGGAGCACATGACAGGGAGAGTATAAATAGGAAGCCATCTTAGAAACAGCAAGCCAGTCAGAGGAGGAAAAGTGACAGGAGCAGAGGCTCGGCATGAGCTCTGCTCCGGAGGCGGGCCTAGCCTGGGAGGCCCAGGACTGAAGGAGAGAAGAGAGGAGTGGGAGCAGGAAGGCTCCAGGAACCGAAGGGACCCTAGGGCTACGGGCCGTGCCGAAGGCCACCCGTACTCCCGCTGCTACCAGGAGGTAGAGGGGTCAGGCCAGATAAGGGGAAGCGGTCCCTCAACTAGAGGAGAAACAGCAAGGCTCAACTAGAAACCGGAGGCTGCAGCATTTCATGTACTGCAGGCAAAAGTCCACACCAGTCTCACTAAGAAGGTAGCCATATAGGACCCAGGGGACGGAACACAAGTCGCCCGCCAAGGCCCGAGGATACCGGATAGAAGTGTCACTGGGTGTGAGGTGCAGGGAGAAGGCCAGAGAAAGGACACACAGAAGGGGGTCCTGCTAAGTACTCCGGAGCTATCTGTGGGTGGACTGAGCCCCTCACTGAGTACGCACAGCACGACTGGTGAGATTGCTCTGGTACCTGTAATCTGGACTGCAACAACTGTGAGTAAAGATCTTGGGACTGCATCACACGGACTCTGTGTTCATTACTGACTCCCTGCACTACAACCACCATCATCCACCCACACTGCCCTGAAGCTACACTCTTCCTGTGGTGAGTAATAATACCATTGCTGCAAAACCACCAGCTTCAGAGGACTGTTCCGCAGCGGCGGCCCCTTTGGCCGCACTCCACAGGTGGCGTAGTCGGACATTATAAAATCCATATATACAAATTACCGTTGGATTGACCGCCCAGGGTCACGGACTGGGTCACCGCCACAGTGACTACAACCCCCAGCGTCTACCGGCCCGGCTCAGGGTACCCCACGGCCCAGGGGGCGCGTCAACTTCATAGGTCCCTGATCTGAGACCACTCCTGCAGCGTGATTTGCCCCACCTCTGGATCTCGTTGGCCCAGGCTATACGTCTGAACGTATTGCACCAGGGCTTGTCGTTGCTGCCACAGTCGCTGCAACATGTGCAGAGTTGAATTCCACCGTGTCGGCACATCGCATTTCAGCCGGTGAACTGGCAGGCCCAACGACTTCTGTAGAGATGTAAGTCGTTGAGCTGCGGGATGCGAACGGCGGAAGTGAGCACACAGCGAAAGTGCCCTCTGCAGAAGGCCATCTAGTCCGGGATAGTGGGCTAAAAATTTATGGACAACCAGGTTCAACACGTGAGCCATACAAGGCACGTGTGTGACATTGCCCCGGCGAAGGGCCGCACCCAGGTTTGCAGCATTGTCGCACACGGCCTTCCCTGGTTGCAGGTCCAGTGGAGACAACCATTCATGAAACTGGGTCTCCAGAGCTGACCACAAGTCCTCAGCTGTGTGACTCACATTTCCCAGACATTTCAAAGTAAACACTGATGCCGTTGAGCCCTGCTGCCAGCATAGTAAGGAGGTGTGCAGGATTCCTTCTGCGCAGTTAGAAAGCAGGTGGCATTACCAGACAGGCTTTGGGTGCAGGTGGAGGACCGAGAGGAGGTTGAGGAGGCAGAAGCAGTGGAGGAACTTCGAGATAAAGAGGATTGACGCAAAACTCGTGGGGACGGTAAGACTTGTCCTGTTGTCACCATAGTTACCCAGTGCCCAGTCAGCGACATGTAACGCCCCTGTCCATGCCTACTCGTCCAAGTGTCTGTGGTGAAATGCACCCTGTCACACACAGAGTTTCTCAAAGAAGCGGTGATGTTGTGTGCGACATGCTGGTGGAGCGCAGGCACACCTTTCTTTGAGAAGTAGTGCCGACTGGGCATCTGGTACTGGGGCACTGCGACGGACATAAGGTCTCGAAAATCCACTGTGTCCTCTAGGCGGAAAGGCAGCATTTCTGTAGCCAACAGCTTGCAGATGGTGAAATTCAACCTCTTAGCTTTCTCATGGCTAGGAGGAAATGGTCTTTTACTTTTCCACATCTGAGGGACCGAGGGCTGGCTGTTGTGCTTTGACGGGGTTGAGTAGGGTGTCCCGGCAAATTGCCGGTCTGTGAGGAAGATGCAGGCGGACATGTTAGGTTGCCTTGATCCAAAGGTGGTGCTCTCGATATCAGAGAGCGCTCAACACCAGCAGGTGTTTCCACTTCCCAATGAACTGATGACCTGCCAATCACACTGGCTGTTGCAGGTAAAGAGGTGGCAGGTCTGCGTCCAAAAACATGTGTGACTGCTGTCCCCCCAGTCACAGAGGATGAAGAGGCCGCGGATGCACAAGATGGGGCAGACGGTGGTTGGCCCAGCCTGCTAGGCCGCATTGTAGCACAGTGAGCTTCCCACTGCAACTTATGCTTCATATCCATGTGACGGTACATGCATGAAGTACTCAAACTATGGATTTTTTGGCCTCTACTTAGCTTTTGGTGACAAATATTACAGATAACACGAGTTGGGTCATCCTTATCGATCTGAATAAATGCCCAGGCTATGCAAGGCTTAGAGCCCATGCGACCTGAAGAGCCACTACGACTTGTGGTCAGAGGCAGAGTTGTGGTTGAGGATGCAGTTGTTGACGTGCTTCCAGTACTCCGTCTCTGTCCAGGAAGGTGCAACCTAACCTCGTCGTCAATAGCATCTGTGATGCCCCGCTGCGCTTAGTATCACAGATCCTAGAAGAGTGTATTGATGGAATCCTCCACAAGAGGCCCCCATAAACATTCACACATCTCCACCTTCCACCTCAGACCAGCAGAGGGAGCCCGTTAGGGATATAAATAGGGAAGGTGGAGCTAGGCAGTTCAGTTCCTCTTAAGAGTTCCTGCAGTAGAAAAGCCAAAGAGAGGTCAGTCTGCAGTGGAGCTCAGTCTAGTCTAGAGAACTCAGTTAATAGTTCAGCAGTGGAGCACGAGGCTCCTGCTAGCTAGATTCAGGGAGCCCAGATAGAGCTTAAGGTGTGCCGGCGCCATAAGATCGGTGAAGCGCAGCAAGCTGCCGTTAGTGTGTATAGCCTAGTGAGGGCCCGAGTAGGCCGAAGGCGAGTGGCGAGTTAGTACATAAGGGGCTCACCCCGAAGCATTTACCGGACACCGGATCCGAGCTTACCGGGATCTCTATGACCCAGTAAGGCATAACCGGAATCCCTGGAGAACTACAAGTCCCAGGATCGCTAAGGTGCTGATATGTAACAGAGCCAGGAGACGCTTAGGCCCCGCATACTGGGAGCGTGAACTCCAAGAGAAGGCCCTACCACAAGGTCAGCCAGCACAGGACAGAGACAAAGTTAGGCCTAGCTCCAGGCAGGTCAGAAACTTACTACGCAGAGGCAAGAAACAGGAGGCCCTACACCCGCTCATTGGGGAGGATCCTGATATGCACCCTTCACCCTACAGTACTCCGGGATGTGCCTGAATTTCCTCCAGTAAAAGGTACTGAAGTGACTACCGTGTCCGTTCCCGTTCTTGCTCTGACCCAGCTGGGTCTCGCCTGTCCTGCATTCCCCCTGCATACGCTGCCCTGAGACCTAGCTCCACCTGTGGGGAGCTATACCATCGAGCTACCTTATCACGGGCCTCAGTGGACTGCTGCAGCGCTGGTGCTTCTCACCAGATACCACAGGTGGCGTCACGAACTCTTATAAAATTAACAATTATCCACCCTTTTAAAGAGTGACCCCAGGGTACGGGCCAGGGAGCCGACCACTGCGACATCCCCAAGGCCAGGCAAAGGACCGGGTGACCTCATCGACTGGCTGACTGTGGGTTGACAGTAAGTGGGATCTCCAACCTTGTCATCATCACCCTGTGTGTTATCACACCCATCGTCCTCAAAGCCAACCTCTTCCTGCCCTGACCGAAAAGTCAAGTTGTCGCTCCAATCAGGTATTTGAGTCTCATCATCGTCTTCATCATTGTCTCCACCAACAGGAGTTACAGTTTGGGAACGAGGGTCTACATTATGCTCAGAACCTTCTTCATCTGGTCCTGGATCCGATTTATAAAGATTCTGGGCATCAGTGCACATCATTTCCTCATCTGGATTAACAGAAGCTCTGGAGCAGACCTCCGTTTCCCAGGCTATAGTATGAGTAAACAGCTCTGCAGACTCAACCATCTGTGTTACCCCATACTCAGACGGGCAGCTGGAGACTTGGGAGCTGTGAGGAAGCAAGTGCGATTGGGGTGACACCTCTGAGGACTGGAGTATTTGTGATGTTGAAGTTGAGGTGGAGGAGAGCCCACTTGAAGGAGCACTTGATATCCGCTGAAGCACCTGCAGTTTTTGTGCCTCATCTGGAATTTGTAGCAATGGGCGTGTCCGTAACAAAGGGATCGTATCGCATTGTCCATGAAAAGAAGTCGACATGTTAGTTTGGCTGGAAGATGGTCTTTCTTCTGCAGATGTTACCCCCCCCCCACCGCGGGGGGGCTCGACCCACCAGCGGACAGGCACCAGTATTGGGAGAGGGGGGCTGGCTGTCAGGGTCCACCGCGGCTCTGGCACAAACCCGGCGACACGGAGGTGGCACGGGCAGGAACGGACTGGCCGTGTCGGCATATCACTTTTAGGATTTTTGAAGGGCATGACATGCCTATATCTGTGTCTCCCCCTCCTTTTACTCCTCCACCTCTTTTCTTTTCGCATGACTATATGTACTTGTCACTTTTCCATGTGTTAGTTATGTCTTCTGAGCAGTTTGTCAGCTTTTGGACACCTTTGAAGGTGTTTTCTATGTGTTTCTATGTGTTTTTGTTTGCCTGCCATTGGTTTTAACGGTGTTCGACGAACCGAACCGAACTCGAACACTATTATAGACTGTTCATGTCTTTGTCAGTGGGCAAACTTACAAAAATTTCAAGGTATCAAATAATTATTTCCTTCACCGTAGCTCTCAGAATATATCGATGGAAAAAACAATTCTTTTTTTCTACAAATAGATTTTGTGTAAAAGCGCCAAAAACGCTAAAAAAGTTATATAAATGTAGTATCGCTGTTATCGCACTGACCCACAGAATAAAGCTGCCTTATCAATTTTACCACACAATGAACAGCATAAAAAACACCAAAAAACAATTCCTGAATTGCTGTTTTTTGTTCATTCTGCTTCTCAAAAATTGGAATAGAAAGCGATCAGAAAACTTTGTGTGCTGAAATTACAGGCCTATCCTATTTTTTTTCTCTTGGCAGTATGATTCTTCATGCATGTCGCCTTCATCACATTTATATGGCGTTTATTTGTGTTTAATTTTTCTAGCTTGTTTTTGATGCATGTAATGATTGTGTTCAGTGCCATTAATGCATGCTATAATTATTGATATTTATTTTATTTGCACTTTCCATTGTATACAGCTTTGGTACCAGGCTATTGCAATATATTCCTGCCTGAAGGCACTTCTGGTTTGTTTGCACAGCTCTTTCTGCTTCTTGTTAATCAATGCCATTTGCATTTGTGCTTACATAATTAACCTTGCATATATATCTGCTTGCTTTTTCTTTTATAGTTTACTATGACTAAGGGCGCAGTACTTGCACCAGAAATGCGTCAGACTGTTTTTTAAATCTTTTAAGATGATCCAATAAAGCTTTTTGATTTTATCCGTTAGCCGACCATCCCTCCTTTCCAATTTTTTGCTATTTGCTGTGCTCACCAGCGGGACCAGCACCCTCCATTGAAGCATGTCTCCTTTGGTGTTGGATTCAGCGTGAAGCTCCCTGACTCTCCCCCTTGTCTCATAGAATCATAGAATGGTAGAGTTGGAGGGGACCTCCTGGGTCATCTGGTCCATCCCTCTGCTCAAAGCAGGATTCACTAAATCATCTCAGACAGATGTCTGTCCAGCCTCTGTTTGAAGACGTCCATTGAAGGAGAACTCACCACCTCTCGTGGCCGCCTGTTCCACTCATTGATCACCCTAACTGTCAAAAAGTTTTTTCTAATATCTAATCTGTGTCTCCTCCCATTCAGTTTCATCCCATTGCTTCTAGTCTTTCCTTGTGCAAATGAGAATAAAGATGATCCTTCTACAATGTGACAGCCCTTGAGATATTTGTAGACAGCTATTAAGTCTCCTCTCAGTCTTCTTTTTTTGCAAGCTAAACATTCCCAAATCCAGTAACCGTTCCTCATAGGACATGGTTTGCAGACCGGTCATCATTCTGGTCACTCTTCTCTGAACTTGCTCCAGTTTGTCAATGTCTTTTTTAAAATGTGGTGCCCAAAACTGGACACAGTATTCCAGATGAGGTCTGACCAAAGAGGAGTAAAGTCCGATAATGACTTCACGTGATCTAGACTGTATGCTTCTGTTAATACATCCCAGAATTGTATTTGCCTTTTTTGCTGCTGCATCACACTGTTGACTCATGTTCAGTCTATGATCTATTAGTATACCTAAGTCTTTTTCACATGTACTGTTGCTTAGCTCTATTCCTCGCATTCTGTATATGCTTTTTTCATTTTTATTGCCCAGATGTAGTACTTTGCATTTTTCCCTGTTAAAAACCATTCAGTTAGTTGCTGCCCACTGCTCCAGTTTATTTAGGTCTTTTTGAATCCTCTCTCTTCTCTAGTATTAGCTATCCCTCCTAGCTTTGTGTCATCAGCAAATTTAATCAGTTTACCCTCAATTCCTTCATCTAAATCATTGATAAAGATGTTGAACAATACAGGTCCCAGGACAGAGCCCTGTGGTACCCCACTTGAGACATTCATCCAACTGGATGTGAAGTCATTTACGACCACTCTTTGAGTCCGATCACTAAGCCAGTTATGAATCCACCTAACAGTTGCCTTGTCCATTAAATACTTGGTCATTTTTTCAATAAGGATGGTGTGAGATACTTTGTCAAATGCTTTGCTGAAGTCAAGATATACTATATCTACAGCATTTCCCTGATCCACCCAGTCAGTGATTCTGTCATAGAAGAAAATTAAGTTAGTCTGACAAACCCATGCTGACTCTGGTTAATCACTTCATTCTTATCCAGGTACTTACATACATGTTGTTTAATAATTTGTTCAAAGATCTTTCCTGGTATAGAAGTCAGACTCACCGACCTATAATTCCCTGGGTTCACCTTCTTCCCCTTTTTGAAGATAGGAACAACATTTGCTCTTCTCCAGTCTTCTGGAACTTCTCCTGTTCGCCAAGAATTTTCAAAGATTATGGAGAGTGGTTCTAAAATTTCTTCTACGATCTCCTTCAGTACTCTGGGGTGTAATTCATATGGACCTGGAGACTTGAACTCATTTATGTTAGCTAAATAATCCATCACAATCTTTCTGTTTACAGATAACCTGGATTCTTCTATTCCTTTAATAGGACAGTGAAGATCAGTTGATGTTACATTTTCTTTCTGAGAGAAAACTGATGCAAAATAGGAATTAAAAAGTTCGGCCTTCTTAACATCCTTTCTTACCATTTCACCATTTTCATCCTGTAAAAATCCTATAGCATCTTTGACTTTTCTTTTACTTTTGACATACCCCCAAAATCCTTTTTTATTGCTTTTGACATCTCTTGCAAGCCTTAATTCATTGTCAGCTTTAGCTAACCTGATACGTGCCCTACAGGTTCTGCAGACTGCATTATAATCTTCTTTAGATATGCCTCCCTCTTTCCATTTGATAAACATTTCTTTCTTTCTTTTTAGCATGTGTTTCAGTTCTGTGTTCATCCATCCTGGTTTCCTTAAATGCTTCCCATTCTTCCTACTTTTCAGGATTGTTAACGATTGTGCTTTGAGAATCTCATTTTTAAAAATTTCCCATCCTTCCTGGACATTTTTGTCCTTAAGGACATCCAGCCATTGGATCCCTCCTATTCTCTTTCTGAGTTGCTTAAAATCTGCTTTTCTGAAATCTAACCTTGAAGTTTGAGTCTTCACATGTCTTCCTCCTCTAGTTATCCAAAATTCTATAATAGCATGATCGCTGCCTCCTAGGGTCCCAGCCACTTTTACCTCCTCAACCACTTCATCCCTGTTTATAAGGATTAGATCCAAAGTAGCTGATCCCCTTGTTTTCTCCCCTACCTTTTGGAAGATAAAGTTGTCAGCAAGAGAGGATAAGAATTTGCTTGACCTGTTAGTTTTACTTGAGAAAGATTCCCAACAAATGTCCGGATAGTTGAAATCTGCCATGACCACTACGTCATATTTTTTGGAGAACTTGGTCATTTGATACATAAAGAGTTCATCCATATCTTCAGCTTGCCCAGGTGGCCTGTAGTAAATGCCTACAATGGTGTCCTTTCCGTTGTTCTCTCCTTGTATTCTTACCCAAACTGTTTCCACAGAACTCCCAGTCTCTGAAGCTTCAATCTCTGTGCAGATATACGCTTTTCTAACATACAATGCGACACCTCCTCCTCGTTTATCAAGTCTGTTTCTTGCAAATAAGTTGTATCCTTTTAGCCTTGTATTCCAATCATGTGTATCGTCCCACCAAGTTTCAGTGATTCCAATGACATCATATTCCTTTTCCTGCGTTAGTAGTTCCAATTCTCCTTGTTTGTTGCCCATGCTTTGTGCATTTGTATAAAAACATTTTAGTTTGTGATTGGTTTCTCTTCCTCCCATATTTTTATTATTTAGATTTTTTTGTCTTTGTTCTTTCTTTCCACTTCCAATAGCAGAGATCTCAATAGTATTTGTCAGCTGTATAGCTTTTTCTGGCCTTTTGCTTCCCTTCCCACATTGTTCTAGTTTAAAACTCTCCTGATGAGTGTAGCAAGGCGACTTCCAAATACATGTTTTCCAGTCTTCGTAAGGTGCACCCCATCTCTAGCAAGTAGTCCATCATATAGGTAATTCATTCCGTGATCCAGAAATCCAAATCCTTGTTGACGGCACCATCGACGTAGCCAGTTGTTCACCTGTAGAATCTTATTCCACCTCATTGTTCCATGGCCATCCACTGGGAGGATGGATGAGAAGACCACCTGTGCTCCCAATTCTTTCACTTTCTTGCCTAAGTTTTCAAAGTCACTGCAGATGGTTTCCAGGTCCTTTCTTGTGGTTTCATTTGTCCCCACATGTATTAGCAGGAATGGGTAGTGATCTGTAGGTCTGAAGAGTCTTGATATCCTGTCAGACACATCTTTAATTTTTGCACCTGGGAGACAGCACATTTCTCTTGAGGTTATGTCTGGTCTGCAGATAGCGGCCTCTGTTCCTCTCAACAGGGAATCCCCCATGACCACCACTCCGTTTTTTCTTCACAACATTTTTCTTTCTCCATCCAGGAGGATTTTGAGGGCTTACAAGGTTATTCATTGTGGGCAAAGTCTTATCTTGCTGTATTTCTTTGTGGTTCTCCTGCGTGAGAGCCTGGTACTGGTTCCTGAGCAGTATGGGTGCTGACTGCCTCTCGATGCTCCTGCTTCTCTGGGTCACATGCTTCCATTCCTCTGTTTCGTCAGGTGCAGTTCGAATTTGTTCTCTTTCTGTATCATGAAGAGATAATTCTGCTCTGTCTAAGAACTCTTCACCTTCCTTAATGATTTTCAAGGTAGTTAACCTCTCTTCTAGATTTCGCAACTTTTCCTCCAACAGGGACACAAGCTTGCATTTCTGGCATGTTAAGTTTGGCTGTTCCACTGGCAAGTCTGTGAACATGTAGCAGGATATGCAGCTCACCAAATGGCTCCTGGACTCTTCCATGTTATTATTGTTAAAGTGTTATGAAAACAGTGAAAAATGCTCCAGAATCCAGTGTTCTTTGAGCTCGCGGAGACTCTTCACTTATCCCAAAATGCAATGGGAATATGCAAATTATCTCCTCAGGACTCCTCCCCTGGTTTACCGATGTCCTCCTTTCAGCTCCAACGGTCAAAATACAGTGTTGTTTGAGCTCGTGGAGACTCTTCACTTATCCAAAAATGCAGTGGGAATATGCAAATTATCTCCTCAGGACTCCTCCCCTGGTTTAGGCCTATCTCTTTGCTGAATGTCGACTTAAAAATATACGCAAAAATATTGGCAAATAGACTCCAGCCCCTACTCTCTAACCATATTAATTTATATCAAGTTGGGTTCCTGGTCGGTAGAGAGGTTTGCGATAACACACTACAAACCATTGATATCATTCACTACGCTCAAACAAGAAACATACCTCTTTTAATATTGTCACTCGATGCTGAAAAAGCGTTTGACAGAATATCATGGTCAGTCAACTATTACTCCCTCAAAAAACTCAGTATAGGAGAACTCTTTATAGCTAAAATAATGGCCCTCTATTGTAACCCTTCAGCGAGATTAAAGATAAATGGAACCCTGTCCCCATCATTCACAATCTCTAATGGAACAAGACAGGGGTGCCCTCTCTCCCCTCTCCTGTATATCCTCGTGATGGAACATTTACTATCCTATTCGTGATAATCCTGATAATAAAGACATCACTATAGGGCAAATGGAATATAAATGCTCTGCCTTTGCAGATGATGTCCTTCTAATGTCCTTCTATACATTACAAGCACACATACATCAATTCCATCAGTCATGGCAGAAGTGGATCATTTTGGCACATGGTCCAATTTCAAAATAAACACTTCAAAATCTGAGGCTCCCAATGTTTCCTTGCCAACTACCACGCAGGCTATCATCCAATCAAATATTCCTTTCTCTTGGCCATCACAGGGTATACAATACTTTGGGATACACATACATAGTGATCTTTCTTGACTGTTTGACCTCAATTACAAACCCTTACTTGGTCAAATCCATAAGGACCTTCATTTATGGACTGTGAAGGATTTCTCATGGTTTGGCAGAGTAAATATATTAAAAATGAATATTTTACCTAGACTGCCTTACCCTTTTCAAACTATCCCAACCAGAATACCTTTAAATTTTTGGAAACCTCTACGTAGTAGCTTTTGTAAGTTCATCTGGCCGACTGGTCATCCATGTATTCGTGGTGATATTAGTCAGGTCTAAACAGATGGGAGGCCTCGGTCTTCCGGATTGTAGAAAATACTACATGGCGGCAGTCCATGCCATAATACTCGATTGTGAAAATAATCAACATGGGAAGCTTTTAACAAAAATTACATTAACAGGCCCTTTCTTTAACTACATACGTAATCTATGCTCTTTTCCAAGAGCTCAGGTATACACTCCAGGTTTTTTGTCCACTTCCTTTCCTCTCAAGAAAGGAACTAGACAGGGGTGTCCATTGTTCTCTCTTCTCTTCAACTTAGCTCTGGAGCCTTTAGTCCTTATATTATGTGACAGAGTCACTGGTGTGATATATGCGAGGAGAGATATGTGTCACTCAATCTGCTAGCCTGTGTGAACTGAACCTACAACTTTTCTCTAGCATGTTATATGTTGGGGGTTAATTCACCTAAATGGTGTGATTTTGTGTGAATGGCATGGAGGGTGGGAAGTCATTCACCCTACCTCCCCTCAGGGTGTGGCTAAGCAAGGTTAAATGCTCAGCCACTATTTTTTTTTCTCTGGTGTGATCTGGAGAGTGAAGTCTCCAGGCTGTGTGTGGAAGCTAGAGATCACCACAAAAGGACTTTGCCTAAACGGCTTGTGATACCAAGAGCTGGCGGAACCGCTCGCTTATGGACTGTGCTATACTTTGTTTTTTTGTTTTGCCATTACGCCGGAAAAAACGTGTTCATTTTGCTGAAACTGCAGTGTTTATCCCGCTACAATAAACCTGCAGAGGAAACCGTGTGCTGAGTCTACTTCTGGAAGCAGCAGAGTGAGGCGTCCTACCGCAGTTGGTATGAGAGTGCGTGCAAGATTCCAGGAACACGTGTACATGCTACAGAGACTGGTGGATGTCTTGGGTAAAGGCCGTCAGCCAGCCAGAGATGTCCATCAGCATGGAGGAGCTAATTAAGCACCTGGTGCAGAGCCAGCAGAAGCAGCACCAGCAGAGCATGCAGCACCAGCAGCAGCACCGAGAGCAGCTACAGCAGCAACAAGAGACCACTACGCTGCTGATACAACAGATCCAGCTCCAGAAACAGCAGCAACAGGCTCAACATTGGCAACAGCAGCAGCAGATTGAGTTACTTGCAGAGGCGGTCCTTGGCAATGCGACGCCTCTGACAAGTCCAGGTGATGATGCACATATCAGGAAGATGGTAAGGAGAACGTTACAGAAGATGACCCGGGGGGTGACGTTGAGACGTTCCTGACTGCTTTTGAAAGAGTGGCGGAATGGGAGAGATTGCCTCTGGAGCAGTGGGCGGAGGTTCTGGTGCCATATTTGACCGGGATGCCGCAGAAGGCCTATTATGATCTGACTTTACAAAACGTAAAGGAATATGCCAAATTAAAAACCAAGATATTGGCACACTCAGGAGTGACTATGTCTGTCAGAGCGAAAAGGGTCCACTACTGTGCGTATGTGGGCGACAAACCTCCACTTTCACAGATGTTTGACTTGCTATATCTAGTCCAGAAGTGGCTGCAGCCAGAGTCTTCCTCTCCTGCCCAGATGGTTGAGTGTGTGGTGATGGACAGGTTCATCCATTCCCTACCCAGGCCGGTGCAGACCTGGGTTGCCCAGGGTGACCCTCGGAACGCGGACGACCTTGTGGGTCTGGTAGAGAGGTACCAAGTGGTCGAAAAATCTCTGGGAAAACCGGACATAGTCAACTCCCCATACTGGAGTACCCAAAAGGAGGCGGGTTCACCACGGAAGGGGTTCAGAGCCACAACTGGGGGGCGTCCCATTTCCATTGAAGGTGCTGTAAGGCCTGTTGTTAAATATGTGGTCTGTTGGCGGTGTCACAATCCGGGACAAGTAGCCTCCCAGTGTCATATCTCTGCTAAGCCAATGGACTGCAGCATAGGCAGACGGTGTTCCTATTATGCTTACCCAGCCTGCATTGCGGACTGTCAACCCGGCAAGGAGCCGCAGGCGTGTGCTGTATCCGTTGATGGAGTGATGGTGCTTGGACTGTTGGACTCAGGGAGTCTGGTAACCTTAATCAGTGCCACCCTTCCCCACCAGCTGATCCCTACCAAATCTGTGAAGAAGAACTACCCGGTGGCTAGAGTGACAGTGGGAACAGACTGTGGCACCCGATCCCACGAGGTCAGGGTGGTCAAGGTTTGTCCTTGTTGGCCACTCTGAATTAGAGGTGCTCAGAGAGAACTTTGGGTCTGCTCAAGTTTGAGACTTGACCTTGAAAGGGGCGTGGGATAATGTTACTGTTTGTAATAGGGTTGCTCAAGAGCGGGGGGCAGACACCAGGTACCCACACTTTGCAGCTCAGGGGAAGCTATTATACCTAGTGACCAAACTTAAAGGTGAAGAGATAGTGGAACAACTGTTAGTTCCAGGGCCATACCATCGGAGGGTATTAGATATGGCCCACTCACATATTCTGGGGGGACACTTGGGGGTTGAGAAAACCCAGGAGAGAATAATGAGGAGGTTCTATTGCCCAGGAAGTTACCGGGAGATCTTAAACTATTATAGGTCCTGCCCCACCTGCCAGATAACCACGCCCACGTCCCACTTCCGTAGTCCCTTAGTTCCACTACCTGTGATAGAGGTTCCCTTTGAGAGGATTGCCATGGACCTCGTGGGTCCCTTAGTTAAATCGGCCCGGGGCCACCAATACATCCTAGTGGTCATGGGCTATGCGACCCGGTACCCCGAAGCGGTACCCCTAAGGAACTGGTCCAGTAAGAGCATTGCCCTGGAGCTAGTCCATATTTTTGCTCGGACAGGTCTGCCAAAAAAGAGCAGACTATGACTATAGACAATTGCAACATTTCTATTCCCATTGTAAGGTTGCAGCTGGACAGGTAGTGGATGGGAGGTGCCAAGCTTTGGTGATGTAGGACCCGGAGAACAGGCTCCAGCACACATAATGCTGAGAGGTAGTTAATGGGCCCGGATTATAGGGCCGGGTTTTATGAGCAGCTGAAAAAGCTGGGTGGGATAGGCTGCTCACTTACCTCCAGTCCAGATCTTGTAAGGTCTCATTTAAGGTAGCTGATGCTGACTCAGTCTGTCTGTGTGTTTTGCAAGGTGAGCAGGGCCTTGCATGTGCTGCTCAGATCCTGCTGTAGCACTTTATTTAAATGGCTGAGGCCGTGCTGTATGGACTTGTTATTTTGAGTTTTGTTCTGTTATATCTTTTTTTTGTGTTGGAAAAAGGCTGTTTTTATGTTTGCTGTTTATTCTGTCAAAATAAACCAGTCTGGATACTGTAATGAAAGCGCTTTGTGTGCCTACCTCAACCACAGCCGAGTGAGTACCAAACCCTACACCATATTAAAAAAGATAGACGGCTCAATAGGGATCTTACAAATTTTGAAAAAGTGTGCCTCTCATCGTCTCCACCCTCGCACTCCATCTCATTGCTCTATAATCACCTAATAGCCTATACTACAACTATCAGACCACCCTATTGCGATGCATGGGAAAAAGAACTGGGTAAATCTTTTGAGGACTCACAATGGGCTAAATGTTTTCAATTTGCTCATAAAAAAAAGTTCAATTGCAACCAAAGCTCAGGAGACCTCCTTTAAGATCATCTCCAGATGGTACCGGGTCCCCGTATTAGTTCACAAGTGGTTTCTCACAGTATCAGATAGATGCTGGAGATGTGTGTCATCGTCCCTCTTCCACTCCACATTCGGCGGAGTTGCCCCATAATGAGAGGTTTCTGGACTCAGGTAATTCAGACCATTCAAAAAATGACTAGTCTCTCTGTGCCCGACTCTCCTGAGTCTCTTTTGCTCTTTATGATCCCAACAAGTTGCACCAGATACAAAAGAACTTTAATAAGCTACCTTATACAGGTTTCTAAGAATATCATTCCTCGCCACTGGAAAAGTACTTCTCCACCTACTCTGGAGGAGTGGTTCTCTGAAATAGCTCTTCTAAATAGGATGGAACATTTTATTGCCCAATCCCCCACTGACTGTGATAGATGCTGTGAGGCTTGGAGAGACTGGATTGAATTCCAGGAATCCAATGCCTAGAGTCTTACATCAGACTGATGTGACCCACCCTTTTCTCGGGTGCGTTTCTTCTCTGTCCGGATTGGGCTGTGTGTTGATTTGCTCCTGGCTGCGCTATGTATGGTTTCCATTGGATTTTAGTAACTTCATAATTGTAATACTGATGGCCTAAAATGTTCCCTTCCTTCCTTTTTCTTCCTATAACTTGATGTTTTATTGGACGTTATACTTATATTCTATGATATATTGATGCTGATATTGTCCTGTTTATTCTTCTTTTTTTTGCAATTGAAAATTACATAACATTTTTTCTCAAAATTAAATTTTTATTGAAAGGTTATGTGCATGAAAATTTTAACAATAAAAACGTTAACTCGTCCCACAAAAACAAGCCCTCACATGACTCTGTCAGCAGAAATATAGAAAAAATATAGCTCTCAAAATATACAGATACAAATAATTGTTTTTGTAATAAAAAGCATTATTTAGTGTGTGACAGCAGCCAAACATAAAAAATCATTATAAATCTGATATCGCTGTAATCGCACCGACCCGAAGAATAAAGTTGTCTAATCACTTATACAGCACGAGGAATGGCGTAAAAAAATAAGTAAAAACAATTGTTGACTTGCTGTTGATTTTTTTCATTCTGCCTCCCAAAGATGGCAGTAAAGCTCGTCCCAGATTTATCCTGTGCTCTACGCTGAGCACACCGGGGTTTCCGTGTAAAACTGTGAAATACGAGTACATGATTCTGACGCGCCCCTGGGCCTGTGTCGCGCAGCGTTGCGCACGCGGGAGCTTACCCGGAGCCGGATCTGTTGAGGGTTGTAGTCTCGTGGCGGTGATCCGGTCCGTGCCCAGGGAGTCAGACTAAGTGGCGCTGTATCAGCGGTAGATGTTGGACGACTACGCCACCCGTTGAGTACAGCTAAGGAGCTGCTGCTGCAGGGCAGACCGCTGAGGCCGGTGGTAGGATTGTGCAGCGTGATAGTATAACCCCCAACGGGAGGGGTATGGCCTCAGGGCAGCCGACGTGGATGATGGGGGTAGCAGGAACCACTCGGAGACGGTACGGTGTAGTTCAGGGTCTTTACTGGTGACAAAGATAGACCCTCCCGGAGTACTGGCTAGCGATTGGGGCCTGGTCAGTCCTTGAGCAGATGGGATCTCCCCTGGCCAGGCGGAGTTGTAGGCCTCCCAAACTGACTGTACTCTTCTGGCTACCTTGCTAGAGGCGGGTATAAGTAGCCCACGTCCCTGAGTGTACCGTGTGGTGCTCACCCGTATGGCCGGTGACTCGGGGCCTTCTAGTAGCTTTCGCTCCACGACGGCGGTGCTGGTCCCACGCGTGTGACCGTGCCTTCGGGTTTCTGGGCCAGAGGACCTGCAATCCCCTGCCGGTCGGTTTCTGCTGCTGGATAGGAGTTAGTCCCCACAGCCTCGGACTGTCCGGTGATAACTTCTCAGTCAGGGCGAGCTCTGCAGCTGCCAGCCCCTGACTCCTTGTAGCACTGCTCCCACAGAGCTCCTGATGTTCTTTCCTATATCTGCTTCTCTTCTCTGTCTCTACTTCTTCTCTACTCACTAACCCTGCCTCAGCCCTAGGTTTATATAGGGGAAGTTCTTCCCCTCCCAGGACTGGGCAGGAGGTGTGGCATGCACAGGATCCCTGACCAAGAGACCTCCCACCTGCTCTCAGACATAACATTGCCGTTACTGTGGAAACCAGACCCCTGGGGTGCCACATTCCCCCCTAGTGAAATTTAGTACTCCGGGACTAAACATATTTTTAGAAAAACATAACAAGGTATAAACAATAATAATACAATAAGAAAAACACATAAAGATGGTTACGGCGTGTCCGCAACCGGGTGCAGTCTTTGAAGAAAAGCAAGGTGTCCATTTCACCAAAACAGGGAGACGTAACCAGGTAGGGGTCTGTCCTGCCCCGAGTCCTTAACAGTCTTTAGTCCGTCCTGGGTTACGCTCCAACTATACACAAAGGATTCCTGGTAAATCCACCAAGGACTCCTATAAATAACTAGAAACACATAATTATACACAAGCAACAAGAAAAACAGGTAACCACAAATAAAACAATTTATACACTTCAAATCCTCCAACGTGCGGGTAACTGGCCTCTAGTGGCCCTAGTGGACCTACGGAGCTGACTGTCTAGCCCTGAACTACAGGGTGTAGGAGCTGTCAAGGGTAAACTGGGCAGCTGTCTACCGGCTCTTTGACTCACTAGGGGTACGGCAGGCTCACTATAAGCAGAGGGTTGATCCTCCTGTTCTGCTTGTGTGGAGTCTTCTGCCTCCTGGACCGGCTGCTCTTCCAGCTCTTCCTGTTGCTCCGTAGGCACTTGGGATGCTGGTTGGAGGAACGTGAGGACGGGTACCACAACTGCACCATTGACTTGAGTCCAGGACCGAGGGAAGTCTCCGAGCACAGTACTAACCATATCTTCCCTTTCCTCTACGGGTCGATGGTCTTCTTGTTCCTCTTCAGGGTTCCGTAGCTGTTCAGGACACTTCTTCAGGTGATCCCGGGATACAATGGCTATGGTCTCCCCTCCGTCTTTACTGATGGTACAGACCTTCGGGTTCTCGTGGCTTGAGGGCAGTACGGTGTACGGGTCCTTCTCCCACTGGTCGTCCAACTTGTGGAGCCGTCTTTTCCTCTTCAAGACCTGCTCTCCGGGTACCAGGGGAACAGCGGGAGCATACTGGTTGTAAGTTTTCTCTTGTCTTTCCCTAGCCTGACAGAGACTTCGCTCCACGCTCTCCTGTACTTTCCGGTACTGCTGCTGCCTCTCTGTGTGCCAGTCTGCTTCTGGTGAAGTGTCCTCGGGTGTCAGGACTCCCATTTCCAGGTCAACAGGTAACTTACCAGGTCTCGCCCTCATTAGGTAAGCCGGGGTACAGTTGGTGGAACCTACCGGGATGTGGTTGTATAGGTCCACTAGATCGGGCAGCTTCTCAGGCCACAGACTGCGTTCTTCCAGGGGCAACGTTTTCAGGAGATCCATTACCACCTGGTTCATTTTCTCACAAAGTCCATTAGTTTGCGGATGATAGGGTGTCGTCCTTATCTTCCGGCAGCCATACAGATTGCAGAATTCCCGGAAGACCTCCGCTTCAAAGGCAGGTCCCTGGTCCGTCAGCACTTGGTCCGGGTACCCGTGTGGACGGCAGAAGTGCTGCTGGAAGGCTCTAGCTGCTGTTTGAGCCGTTAAGTCCTTAACGGGGACGACAACCAAGAACCGGGAGTAATGATCCACAATGGTTAACGCGTAGACGTAGCCACTTCTGCTTGGGGTCAGTTTTACATTATCCAAGGCTACCAGTTCCAACGGCTGCCGGGTGACGATGGACTGCAGGGGAGTCTTCTGGCTGGCACGGTCCTTCCTTCTTAGGTTGCACGGGCCACAGTATCTGCACCACCTCTCGATGGTTCCCCTCATGCCTACCCAGTGGAACCGCCCACGCAGCAGGAACTCCAGCTTCTTCCATCCGAAGTGTCCAGCCCCGTCGTGGTATGCTTCCATCACCATGGCTGCGTCTCTCCGTGGCACCACTACTTGCCAGATTAGTTCATGCGTCCGGGAGTTAACCATTCTGCGGCACAACTTCCCCTTGTAAAGGAACAGTCGACTCTTCTCAGCCCACAGTTGCTTGGCTTCCTCCGGAGCGTCTGGGTCAAGGCGAGCCTCTGGCCGAGTCAGCATCTCCTTCACCAGCCGGACGGCAGGGTCACTGTCTTGCGTTTCCTCCCAGTTGTAGTGAGGCAAGGGGTTAAACGTAGCGGCTTGCTTACTCCTTACCCGATGGGAATACTGGATAGTCCCATGACGGTGGAACGCGGGGAGTTCGACTTCTTCCAGTCCCTCTGGATCTTCTCCTACGTCCGGTAGGTTTGGCATCCTGGACAGGGCGTCCGCGTTGGTATTGGAGCGTCCTGCCCGGTATTTGATTGTGAACTCGTAGTTGGACAGACGGGCCATCCATCTCTGCTCTAGGGCACCGAGTCTTGCAGTGTCCAGGTGTGTCAATGGGTTGTTATCCGTGTACACGGTGAACCGGGAAGAAGCGAGGTAGTGCTTAAAGCGTTCGGTGACTGCCCACACCACTGCCAGGAACTCTAGCTTAAATGAGCTATAATTCTCAGGGTTTCTTTCGGTGGGTCGCAGTTTTCGGCTGGCGTAAGCGATTACTCGTTCTTTCCCCTGCTGGATCTGGGACAGCACGGCTCCTAGCCCGATGTTACTTGCGTCGGTGTAGAGGATAAAGGGCTGGCTGTAATCAGGGTACGCCAGGATTTCATCCCCCGTGAGGGCCATCTTCAGCTGGCGGAAGGACTCTTCTTCTAACTTCTCCCATCTGAAGGGTGGCTTCTGGTTCTTGGCCTTCCGGGACTGGCCTATCAGGAGGTCCTGCATAGGAGCTGCCTTTTTGGTGAAACCGGGGATGAATCTGCGGTAATAGCCTACCAACCCGAGGAACTGCCGCACTTCCTTTACACTGGAGGGACTTGGCCATTCCTTAATTGCGGTGATCTTATCAGGGTCGGGAGCCACTCCATCAGCGCTCACCACGTGTCCCAGGTACTGCACCTTTGGTTTCAGGAGGTGACACTTGGAGGGTTTCACCTTTAGGCCGTAGCTTGCCAGAGCTTCGAACACTTCCGCCAGGTGTTTCAGGTGGTCCTCATACGTCTTGGAATATACGATGACATCGTCCAGGTACAACAGGACCGTCTCAAAGTTTCTGTGGCCCAGACAACACTCCATTAATCGTTGGAAGGTTCCTGGTGCATTGCAGAGTCCGAACGGCATGCAGGTAAACTCGCTAAGTCCCATCGGGGTGGTGAATGCGGTCTTCTCCCGGTCCGCCTCTGCTACAGGAACCTGCCAGTACCCACTAGTGAGATCCAAGGTAGAGAAGAAGTTAGCAGATCTTAAAGCAGCCAAAGACTCCTCTATCCTTGGTAAGGGGTACGCATCCTTGTGTGTGATACGGTTGATTTTCCGGTAATCTACACACATCCTCATGGTGTTGTCTTTCTTTTTGACTAAGACTAGTGGAGCTGCCCAGGGGCTACAGCTATCCCTGATCACCCCAGCCTCCTTCATGTCTCTAAGCATCCCCTTGGCGTGTTGGTAGTGTGCAGGGGGTACGGGTCGATACCTCTCTTTTATGGGAGGATGGTCTCCCGTGGGGATGTGGTGTTCTACCCCCTTGACTCGCCCGAAGTCTAACGGGTGTTTACTAAACACTCTCTCGTACTCTTGCACCACCCGATAGACTCCCTGTTTCTGGTGTGAGGGAGTGGAGTCAGTACCCAAATGTAGTTGCTGACACCAGTCCTCCATTGTTTTCTGAGAGCCGTTACCTTCCTCCGGGGAAGATGGAGGCAAGGGTTCTACGGACTGTATGGAATCTTGATTGATGGTATACAATTTGGCTAGCGTGGCATACCGGGGCAGGTACACTTCCCTCTTCCCGATATTTATTATGCGAACGGGCACCCTCCCATGGCGTACATTGACCACCCCCCGTGCTGTCAAAATGGTGGGCCTACTGTCTGAGTAAACTGGTTCTACCATTGCCTGGTAATCTCTACCTCTCAGACCAATAGCTGCCCGGCACCAAATCATCATTTCACTTTTCGGGGGCATGGCAATAGGGAAAGGGTCACACATTCGCACGCTACCAATCTCACCACCGGAGAGTTCTAGCTGTTGCCGTCGCATCAGTGCCCGGATCTCTTTCTGGAGCACTCGCTGCTGGCCGGAGCTGGCGTTCTTGGCAACCTGCTGTAAAAGGAAAATCACCTCTGCAAGACAATTTTCAATTACATTAGTTCCTAGAGTTATCTTTGGGTGACTCTCGTGTTTGTCAATGTCTACAATGATCAGTCCCTGTGCTGCCAGTTCGACTCTACCGATTTTAATGGTCACCTCTTTAAATCCAATCTGTGGCACGGGCTGACCATTGCTGGCGATGATACTCAAGTCGTCGTCAGGGTAGCGGGTGATATCCGAGTCATTCCAGTACTGCTTGAAGAGCACGTACGGGATGGTGGTGACCTGTGACCCGGTGTCCAGTAGGGCACTCATAGGAATGCCATCCAGTACCACGGGTAAGACTGGACGTCCTCCCACATATTTGTCGCGCCAGTTCGATGGGCCTGGTGATCTTTTTCCTGGGGGTTGGCCCTCTACCCCAGGTTGTGCCAGTTTAAAGGACAGTACCTTGCCATATGTCCGGGTTGATTGCAGCGGCGTCAGATGGGTCGTCCGTCCTCGTTGTATCGGTCGCTGGGTCTTCCTCTGGCCGGTGGGGTCCTCCTTGGTCGACGCCACGGGATGTCCTCCGGTCCGGATGCCAGCTGGATCTTCCCTGGAGTGGAAACCTGTAAAGACTGCACAGTTCGGGTTAGCGCAGCAACGCTTTTAGCTAGCTCTTGGACCTGATGGTGCAGGTCTGGAGCCGGGTCATTGTTCAAAGCCTGCGCATCAGCTCCCACAGGCCCTGCCGACAAGGGCGCCGCTTCCTGGTGGTAAGTGGTAGTGGGGCGTCTGGGGGTCACAACGCCACCTGGTGCCAGTTCTCGAAGCACCCGGATGGCTCTGTCCTTGAACTGTGCAAATCCCAGATGAGGGTCCTGTAAGGCCATTGCCCGCAACTGGGTTCGGTGGGCATTGCAATATAAACCCTCTATAAATTGTTCAGTCAACAGCCTGTCCTCGTCTCCCACGCCGTCAGGGTCGGTCTGCTTAATGGCTCTCAGGGCCTCTTGTAGGTTCAGGGCATAGTCCCTTATACTCTCATGTGCCCGCTGTTTGCACCCGTAGAATCTAAGCTTGATCTCGGCTGAGGTGCGGGTATCAAAGGTGTCCCTCAGCCGGATTAGTATCCCTGCGACAGTCCTCCCCCCAGGTGGCCAGGACTTTACCTCCCTTTGGGCTGCTCCGGTTAATTGGGCCACCAGGATGCTCACTTTTTGCTCCTCTGTGAGGGGGTACACCTGGAAGAGGCTATCCAGCTTTTCTCTAAAGTCATGCAGGGTATGTGACTCCCCTGAGTACTGGGGTAGCCAGGCTGCCCCCGGGATATAGGGCATGGTGAAAGGCATGACCGCAACAGCGGTGGCGCTGGCGGGGGTTGAAGCGGTGAAGCTCTCCTCCGTATCCGGCATCCTTCTCCCCCCTAGTGGACCGTGGCCTACCTTGCGATGATCCTCTTCCGTAGGCCGCGGCTCCGCAGTGGATCGTCAGGGTTGAGGACCTTCCGTCGTGCTCCTGTGACGTCGGCGTCTGCTGGGCTCCTTCCAGGACCTTACACAACGTCCGGACGTGAGGCAGGGCTTCAGTTCTCGCGCGCTTTCGGAGTCCACGCCCCTCTTCTTCCCGCGCGGCGTCCTCAAGATGGCGTCCAATGGCGGGAAAACTCCACGTGTGGCGGGAAGAAGGCTGAAGATGGCGCCGGATGGCGGGAAAACTCCACCGATGGCGGGAAGGAAGCGGAAGATGGCGCCGGATGGCGGGAATCTTCACCACAGGTAAGTTTGAACAGTCTTTTTCAGGCACGCAGTACCCGGTGGTTGCGGGCACGAGATCCTGCCGACTACGCCAAAAGTTGACGCGCCCCTGGGCCTGTGTCGCGCAGCGTTGCGCACGCGGGAGCTTACCCGGAGCCGGATCTGTTGAGGGTTGTAGTCTCGTGGCGGTGATCCGGTCCGTGCCCAGGGAGTCAGACTAAGTGGCGCTGTATCAGCGGTAGATGTTGGACGACTACGCCACCCGTTGAGTACAGCTAAGGAGCTGCTGCTGCAGGGCAGACCGCTGAGGCCGGTGGTAGGATTGTGCAGCGTGATAGTATAACCCCCAACGGGAGGGGTATGGCCTCAGGGCAGCCGACGTGGATGATGGGGGTAGCAGGAACCACTCGGAGACGGTACGGTGTAGTTCAGGGTCTTTACTGGTGACAAAGATAGACCCTCCCGGAGTACTGGCTAGCGATTGGGGCCTGGTCAGTCCTTGAGCAGATGGGATCTCCCCTGGCCAGGCGGAGTTGTAGGCCTCCCAAACTGACTGTACTCTTCTGGCTACCTTGCTAGAGGCGGGTATAAGTAGCCCACGTCCCTGAGTGTACCGTGTGGTGCTCACCCGTATGGCCGGTGACTCGGGGCCTTCTAGTAGCTTTCGCTCCACGACGGCGGTGCTGGTCCCACGCGTGTGACCGTGCCTTCGGGTTTCTGGGCCAGAGGACCTGCAATCCCCTGCCGGTCGGTTTCTGCTGCTGGATAGGAGTAAGTCCCCACAGCCTCGGACTCCGGGTCCGGTGATAACTTCTCAGTCAGGGCGAGCTCTGCAGCTGCCAGCCCCTGACTCCTTGTAGCACTGCTCCCACAGAGCTCCTGATGTTCTTTCCTATATCTGCTTCTCCTCTCTGTCTCTACTTCTTCTCTACTCACTAACCCTGCCTCAGCCCTAGGATTATATAGGGGAAGTTCTTCCCCTCCCAGGACTGGGCAGGAGGTGTGGCATGCACAGGATCCCTGACCAAGAGACCTCCCACCTGCTCTCAGACATAACATTGCCGTTACTGTGGAAACCAGACCCCTGGGGTGCCACAATTCAGACAGAGGATTCCCTATAATGAGGCAGATGGAGGCCGTGTGGACGCCGTCTGTATGATCACCAGATACAGCCTTGAGGATTCTCTAAAACTTTACTTGTTATCATAAAATATTGGCCTCAATTGCCATAAACCCAAGAAACTTAACCAAAATGACCCTACTAACCTCGGAACATTTAAGAGCTATATATAGCAGGCATAATAAACTCTATAAATGTCATATCTCTTCACATGTAATGTCCGGACGGTTAGATAATATACAAGTGCTCAAAAATAACAAAGAAGGAAAATGTGTGGTCTCTCCCATTTCACTGGTGTGCATTTCTCAGGGATAGTTGTCCATGTTCATAAGTTCTTTTTCCTGGACTATTCTATCCTGTCGTGCCTCGGTAATGGCTACTGTTCTTGCAAGGACAGTACCCAAGTATACCTTCAACTTAGTCCCATAAAAACCCTCCCGACGCATTACTTTCTCCTTTCGGAGAAGTCATCAGGGGATTATGTTAGGCATTTGGGAAAGCACGGGTATTCTATAGAAAATAAGTGACTCCTTGCATAAAAAGTGCTTAAAAACGCCAAAAGAGATTCCTCATAGTGCTGAGTGATCTCTTAGTGGTGCAGAATGCTGCCACCACTCTTTCCAGCAAAAGTAATATTACTTTTACCGGAAAGTAATACTGTGCCTTCCCAAATGCCTAACATACTCCCCTGATGACTTCTCCGAAAGGAGAAAGAAATGCGTCGGGAGGGTTTTTATGGGACTAAGTTGAAGGTTTAATTTATACAGTTGTGCACAAAAGTTTACATACCCCGGCTGAATTTTTGCTTTCGTGGCCTTGTTTCATAGAAAATGAATGATAACAGAAAAACTTTTCCTCCACTCATGGTTATTGGTTGGGTGAAGACATTTATTGTTAAACTACTGTGTTTTCTCTTTTTAAATCTTAATGACAACCAAAAGCATCTAAATGACCCTGATCAAAAGTTCACATACCCCAGTTCTTAATACAGTGTATTGACCCCTCTAACATCAATGACAGCTTGAAGTCTTTTGTGGTAGTTGTGGATGAGGTTCTTTATTTTCTCAGATGGTAAAGCTGCCCATTCTTCTTGGCAAAAAGCCTCCCGTTCCTGTAAATTCCTGGGCTGTCTAGCATGAACTGCGTGCTTGAGATCTCCCCAGAGTGGCTCAATGATATTGAGGTCAGGAGACCGAGATGGCCACTCCAGAACCTTCACTTTGTTCTGCTGCAGCCAATGACAGGTTGACTTGGCCTTGTGTTTTAGGTCATTGGAACGTTCAAGAATGTCCCATGCGTAGCTTCTGGGCTGATGAGTGCAAATTTGTCTCCAGTATTTGCTGATAACGTGCTGTATTCATCTTTCCTTCAACTTTTACCAAGTTTCCTGTGCCTTTGTAGCTCACACATCCCCAAAACATCAGCGATCCACCTCCATGCTTTACAGTAGGAATGCTGTTCCTTTCATCATAGGCCTTGTTGACCTCTCTCCAAATGTAACATTTATGGTTGTGGCCAAAAAGTTAAATTTTGGTCTCATCACTCCAAATTACCTTGTTGTAGAAGTTTTGAGCCTTGTCTCTGTGCTGTTTGACGTATTGTAGGCGAGATACTTTGTGGCATTTGCACAGTAATGGCTTTCTTCTGGCGACTCGACCATGCAGCCCATTTTTCTTCAAGTGCCTCCTTATTGTGCATCTTGAAACAGCCACACCGCTAGTTTTCAGAGAGTCCTGAATTTCAGCTGATGTAATTTGTGGGTTTTTCTTTGCATCCCGAACAATTTTCCTGGCAATTGTGGCCAAAATTTCTGTTGGTCTACCTGACCGTGGTTTGGTTTTTACAGAGCCCCTGATTTTCCTTTTGTTAATCACAGTTTGAACGCTGCTGACTGGCATTATCAATTCCTTGGATATCTTTTTGTATCCCTTTCCTGTGTTATACAATTCAACTACCTTTTCCCGTAGATCCATTGACAATTCTTTTGCTTTCCCCATGACTCACAATCCAGAAACATCAGAGGCTGGATGAAAGATGCAAGAGTCTGTCTGGATCCCAGAAACTCACTCAGCTTTTATGCACACACACTGATTACAAGCAAACAGGTCGCAGGTGAGGATGTTACCTTTAGTAGCCAGTCAAACCCATTTGTGTCAAATTCTGTGCATGTTTTCAGGCATAAATCACCAGGGTATGTGAACTTTTGATCAGGGTCATTTGGATGTTTTTGGTTGTCATTAAGATTTAAAAATAGAAAACACAGTAGTTTGACAATAAATGGCTTCACCCAACCAATAACCATAAGTAGAGAAAAAGGTTTTTGTTATCATTCATATTCTCTGAAACAAGGCCAAGAAAGCAAAAATTCTGCCGGGGCAGGTAAACTTTTGAACACAATTGTATATAAAATAGCATTTTTAGTGCCAAAATAATTTTTTCAAGCTTTATTTTTAATTTTTTTTTAAATGTTTACAATTTCGTTTCCCCCAATTGGCCACATACAGTAATATTGCCTTACAATTAGCACCATAAAGTAATTCTGGCAAACATCTTGTAGTAATGTCACTATCCTGGTCCCCATCTTGAAGTAATGCCCTCCCATCCTGGTCCTCATCTTCTAGTAATGCCCCTTCCTGGTCCTCATCTTGTAGTAATATCCCCCATCCTGATCCTGTTCTTGTAGTAATGTCCACATACTGGTCCTCATCTTAGAGTAATGACCACATCCTGGTCCCCATCTTGTAGTAATGTCCCCATCTTGTAGTAATGTCCCCATACTGGTCCTCATCTTGTAGTAATGTCCTAATCTTGTAGTAATGTGCCCCATCCTGGTCCTCATCTTGTAGTAATGTGCCCTATCCTGGTTCCCATCTTGTAGTAATATCCCCCATCCTGGTCCTCTTCTTGTAGTAATGTCCTCATCCTGGTCCTCATCTTGGAGTAATGTCTCCCATCCGGTAGTAGTGCCCCATCCAGGTCCCAATATTGTAGATATGTCCCCATCCAGGTCCCCATATTGTAGCCGGGTCCCCATATTGTAGATATGTCCCCATCCAGATCCCTATAATGTAGATATGTTCCCATACTGTAGGTATGTCCCCATCCCCATCCAGGTCCCCATATTGTAGGCATGTCCCCATCCAGGTCCCCATATTGTAGATATGCCCCCATATTGTAGGTTTTTCCCCATCCAGGTCCCCATATTGCAGGTATGTCCCCATCCAGGTCCCCATATTGTAGGTATGTCACCATCCAGGTCCCCATATTGTAGGTATGTCCCCATCCAGGTGCCCATAGTGTTAGATATGACCCCTGTGCCGTTCTTCACACATATAAAAGAGAGAGAAAAAATATTTTTCTCACCTGTCCTCCGTTCCCTCGGCGTCCTTTCTACACACGCAGCCCGCAGGCACCATAGACTCCTTGACTTTTCCGGCCTTGTTGCAGGAGCCGCCGACAGCAGCGCTATATTGCCATGCAGAGAACGTCTCCCAGCACAGCATTACTAATGCCAGCTGCCAACCTATCAGAGGCCAGCAGCTGACATCTACACATGGCTGTGACATCATACGCCACTGCGCTGGCACGCAAATGTCAGCTGCTGGCCTCTGGCCGGCGGCTGGCATTGGTAATGCTGTGCAGAGAGACTATCTCTGAGCAGCAATATAGCACTGCTGTCAGCAGCTCCTGGATCAGGCCAGATCATCAAGGGGTAGGTGGTGCCTGCAGGCTGTATAAGCAGTCTTAGGGGCCACATGCGGGCCGCGTGTTTGAGACCTCTGATCTATACCATTCCTAGTGACCTCACAATCTTGCTGATTGGTTGTCCTCACAAAGCTAATTCATTACTTCATCTGTATTAACCCATTACTTACCAAATTAGCAATTTTCATTTTTTGTTTTTTTGGACCTAATTGGACCTAAATAGAAAACCTTTGTTGCTAGAAGCAAAAAATTAGGCGTCCAAAAAAAAGACATTGGTAGATAATGAGTTAAAAAACATACATCCAATAGCAATTACAGTTAGGTCCATATATATTTGGACAGAGACAACATTTTTCTGATTTTGGTTCTAGACATTACCACAATGAATTTTAAACAAAACAATTCAGATGCAGTTGAAGTTCAGACTTTCAGCTTTCATTTGAGGGTATCCACATTAAAATTGGATGAAGGGTTTAGGAGTTTCAGCGCCTTAACATGTGCCGCCCTGTTTTTAAAGGGACCAAAAGTAATTGGACAGATTAAATAATTGTAAATAAAATGTTCATTTCTAGTACTTGGTTGAAAACCCTTTGTTGGCAATGACTGCCTGAAGTCTTGAACTCATGGACATCACCAAACGCTGTGTTTCCTCCTTTTTGATGCCCTGCCAGGCTTTCACTGCAGTGGTTTTCAGTTGCTGTTTGTTTGTGGGCCTTTCTGTCTGAAGTTTAGTCTTTAACAAGTGAAATGCATGCTCAATTGGGTTGAGATCAGGTGACTGACTTGGCCATTCAAGAATATTCCACTTCTTTGCTTTAATAAACTCCTGGCTTGCTTTGGCTTTATGTTTTGGGTCATTGTCCATCTGTAGTATGAAATGACGACCAATCAGTTTGGCTGCATTTGGCTGGATCTGAGCACACAGTATGGCTCTGCATACATCAGAATTCATTCGGCTGCTTCTGTCCTGTGTCACATCATCAATAAACACTAGTGACCCAGTGCCACTGGCAGCCATGCATGCCCAAGCCATCACACTGCCTCCGCCGTGTTTTACAGATGATGTGGTATGCTTTGGATCATGAGCTGTACCACGCCTTCGCCATACTTTTCTCTTTCCATCATTCTGGTAGAGGTTGATCTTGGTTTCATCTGTCCAAAGAATGTTCTTCCAGAACTGTGCTGTCTTTTTTAGATTTTTTTAGCAAAGTCCAGTCTAGCCTTTTTATTCTTGATGCTTATGAGTGGCTTGCGCCGTGCAGTGAACCCACTGTATTTACTTTCATGCAGTCTTCTCTTTATGGTAGATTTGGATATTGATACGCCTACCTCCTGGAGAGTGTTGTTCACTTGGTTGGCTGTTATGAAGGGGTTTCTCTTCACCATGGAGATTATTCTGCGATCATCCACCACTGTTGTCTTCCGTGGGCGCCCAGGTCTTTTTGCATTGATGAGTTCACCAGTGCTTTTTTTCTTTCTCAGGATGTACCAAACTGTAGATTTTGCCACTCCTAATATTGTAGCAATTTCTTGGATGGGTTTTTTCTGTTTTTGCAGCTTAAGGATGGCTTATTTCACCTGCATGGAGAGCTCCTTTGACTGCATGTTTACTTCACAGCAAAACCTTCCAAATACAAGCACCACACCTCAAATCAACTCCAGGCCTTTTATCTGCTTAATTGAGAATGACATAACAAAGGGATTGCCCACACCTGTCCATGAAATAGCCTTGGAGTCAATTGTCCAATTACTTTTGGTCCCTTTAAAAACAGGGTGGCACATGTTAAGGTGCTGAAACTCCTAAACCCTTCATCCAATTTTAATGTGGATACCCTCAAATGAAAGCTGAAAGTCTGAACTTCAACTGCATCTGAATTGTTTTGTTTAAAATTCACTGTGGTAATGTCTAGAACCAAAATTAGAAAAATGTTATCTCTGTCCAAATATATATGGACCTAACTGTACCTATGCTATTTGCAAATCACTACAAACGTATACCCATAAACATTGTTGTTTTAGAATGGTTATATACAATGAACCAATTGAAACATTTCTTGTAAAAAATTCAACGTGCAAAATAAAAAATATTTTGCACATTGAATTTTTTACAGGAAATGTTGTCAGGGGCTCTTCAAATGTGACATGGCATCCTCAATCTTTTCCAGCCAAAATTACACTCCAGAATTTATTTGGCGCTACTTCCCTTCCGAGTCCTGCTGTGCACCCAAACAGTAGTTTTCCACCACATATAGGGTATCAGTGTACTCAAGAGAAATTTCACAATAAAATTGTATTGTCCATTTTCTCCTGTTACTGAAATGAAAAATGTGGGACTAAAGTAACATTTTTGCTGGAAAAATTTGTTTTTTAATTTTCCTGGCTCAACGTTTTAAAATTATGCAAAGCACTTGTAGGTTCAATGTGCTCACCACACCACTAGATAAGTTCTTTGAGGGGTGTAGTTTCCAAAATGGGATCACTTGGTGGGGGTTTATACCATTGAGGCACATCACTGTCTCCGAAAACGCGACATGGCGTGTGCTATCTATTCCAGCCAAATTTTCACTCCAAAAGTCAAATGGTGCTCCGTCCCTTCCAAGCCCTGCCGTGCGCCCAAACAGTATTTTCCACCAGATAATGGGGTATTGGTGTACTCAGGAGAAATTGAACTACAAATTGTATCATCCATTTTCTCCTGTTACTCTTGTGGAAAATAAAAAATTTGGGGGCTAAAGCAACATTTTTGCAGCAATAATTTGATTTTGTATTTTCACGGCTCAACATTTTAAAATTCTGTGAAGCACCTGCACATTCAAGGTGCTCAACACACCTTTAGATAAGTTCTTTGAGAGGTATAGTTTCCAAAATGGGGTCACTTGTGGGGGGTTTCCACTGTTTAAGCACAAAAAGGGCTCTGCTGTTGTGACATGGCATCCACTATCTATTCCAGCCAATGTTGCACTCCAAAAGTTGAAGGGGGCATCTTCCCTTATAAGCCCTGCCATGTACCCAATCAGTAGTTTTCCACCACAAAAGGGGTATCTGAGTACTCAGGAGAAACTGCACAACAAATTGTACGGTCCATTTTCTTCTTTTACCCTTTCTAAAATGCTAAATTTGGAGCTAAATCTATATTTTGGTGGGAAAAAGTAAAATTCTCATTGTATTGCTTCCACCTTTGCTTTAATTCTGGTGAAGCCGCTAAATGGTTAATCAACTTCTTGAATGTGGTTTTGAGCAATTTGAGGGGTGTAGTTTTCAAAATAGTGGCAATTTTGGGTATTTTTGGTCATATTCGCACCTCAAAGTCACTTCAAAAGGGATGTGGCCCCTGAAAAAATTGTTTTTGTAAATTTTGTTAGAAAAATGAGAAATTGCTGATAAACTTTTAACCCTTCTAACTTCCTAACAAAATTATTATGTTTAAAAAATTATGCAAATATAAAGTAGACATGTGCTAAATCTTATTTATTTTCCATTTTTATGTGGTATAACTATCTGGTTTAAGGGCATAACAATGTAAACTTTGAATATGTTCAAATTTTCAATATTTTCATAAATAAAAGCAAAAAATATTAACCAAAATTTACCTCTAACATGAAGTACAACATGTCCCAAAACCACAGTCTTGGAATCACTGGATTTTTTGAAGTGTTCCAGCAATATTACTTCATAAAATGACACTGGTCAGAAATGAAAAAATTGGCCTGGTTAGGTGGCTGAAAACTGGCGGGAGCGTGAAGGGTTTAAAGGTATTCAAAACCACATTTAGTAAGTTTGCAATTTCTCCTGAGTACACTGATACCCCAAATGTAGTCAGAAACTACTGTTTGGGCACACGACAAAGTTAGGGTTGGAAGGAGCACTAATAGTGTTCAAATATTCAATCTTGGCTGGAATTGATTGTGGACACCATGATGCATTTGAAGAGCCACCAAGGTGCTAAAACAGAAGAAATTCCCCACGAGTAACCCCATTTTGGACACTACACCCCTCAAGTAATTTATGTATGGGTATTGTGAGCATCTATAACCCACAGGTGCTTCACGGAACTATAACATTGGGACATATATAGATGCTTCTCACAAAATTAAAATATCCTCAAAAATGTAATTTATTTCAGTTCTTCAATACAAAAAGTGAAACTCATATTATATAGAGTCATTACAAACCGAGTGATCTATTTCAAGTGTTTATTTCTGTTAATGCTGATGATTATGGTTTACAGCCAATGAAAACACAAAAGTCATGATCTCAGTAAATTAGAATACTTTATAATAACAGCTTGAAAAATGTTTTTAAAATCCGAAATGTTGGCCTACTGAAATGTATGTTCAGTAAATGCACTCAATACTTGATCGGGGCTCCTTTTGCATCAATTACTGCATCAATGCTGCGTGGAGGCGATCAGCCTGTGGCACTGCTGAGGTGTTATGGAAGCTCAGGTTGCTTTGATAGCAGCCTTCAGCTCGTCTGCATTGTTGGGTCTAGTGTCTCTCATCTTCTTCTTGACAATACCCTATAGATTCTCTATCACTTAAACATGAGCCATGTATGAGGGAGTCGTGGAGTCGGTGTCATGGAAATTGAGGAGTCGGAGGTTTGGCTTACCGACGCCACAGCCCTGGTTAATTCCCTACTACAATAATGCTAAACATGGGGCCCCTTACTGTGTTTTAGGCATACAGTTGCTTCTCACAAAATTAGAATATCATCAAAAAGTTAATTTATTTTATTTCAGTTCTTCAATACAAAAAGTGAAACTCAGATATTATATAGAGTCATTGCAGAGTGATCTATTTCAAGTGTTTATTTCTGTTAATGTTGATGATTATGACTTACAGCCAATGAAAACACAAAAGTGATTATCTCAGTAAATTGGAATAATTAACAAACACCTGCAAAGGCTTCCTTAGCGTTTAAAAAGGTCCCTTGGTCTGTTTCAGTAGGCTCCACAATCTTGGGGAAGACTGCTGACTTGACAGATGTCCATAAGGCAGTCATTGACACACTCCACAAGGAGGGTAAGCCACAAAAGGTCATTGTGAACAGTCAGCTTCTTTAGCAGAGTGCTGTATCCAAGCATATTGATTGAAAGTTTAGTGGAAGGAAAAGGTGTGATAGAAAAAGGTGCACAAGCAATCAGGATAACCACAGCCTTGAAAGGATTGTTAAGAAAAGGCCATTCAAATTGAGGAGATTTGCAAGGAGTGGTTCTGCTGGAGTCAATGCTTCAAGAGCCACCATACACAGACATGTTCAGGACATGGGCTGCAAGTTTCGGATTCCTTGTGTCAAGCCACTCATGACTAATAGACAACGCCAGAAGCGTCTTACCTGGGCCAAGGAGAAAAAGACCTGGACTGTTGCTCAGTGGTGCAAGGTGTTGTTTTCAGATGAAAGTAAATTTTGCATTTCTTTTGGAAATCAAGGTCCCAGAGTCTGGAGGAAGAGTAGAGAGGCACACAATCCAAGCTGCTTGAGGTCTAGTGTGAAGTATTCTAATTTACTGAGATAATGACTTTTGTGTTTTCATTGGCTGTAAACCATAATCATCAACATTAGCAGAAATAAACACTTGAAATAGATCACTCTGTTTGTAATGACTCTATATAATATGAGTTTCACTTTTTTGTATTGAAGAACTGAAATAAATTAAATTTTTGAGGATATTCTAATTTTGTGAGAAGCACCTGTAAATTAAAAATTTAAATTTTTCAACAAAAATGTTGCTTTAGCCCAAAAAGTTGCATTTTCCCAAGAGTAGAAGGAGAAAATTGACCACACAATTTGTTGTACAATTTCTCTTGAATATACCTGTACCCCATATGTCACGGAAAACTATTGTTTGGGTGCACAGTAGGGCTTTTGAAGGAATCGCAGTGCTCGGATGGCAGCCCCGTTTTGCCTGCCCTTTTATTCATTTTTGCACTGCGAAGAAGCTCATTCAGCGTTAATTATTGAACACTGTGTTGCATGCAGTTAAGGATTATGTCTTGGTGTTAGCCAGTGCCAGCATCTGTACATAGTTTTGGGCGAAGTAAGCGAGCGATTCAGTCCTGTCCCACAGCAGTGGCAGCCTCATGTCTCCTTTAATGTATATGCTTCCGCCCCATTGCCTCCCCATAGTGTATATACCCCAGCACCAGTGTCTCCTATGTGACATATATTCTCCAGCACATTCTATCATATGTGATATATATTCTGCAGCCCCAGTGTATCCTATTTGATGTATATAGTCCAGCCACATTTTATCCTATGTGATGTATATACTACAGCCACATTGACTCCTATGTGAAAGGTATGATGCAGTCCCAGTGTCTCCTAGGAGGGATACGGTATATGCTTCAGCCCCAGTGACGCCTGTGTAATATAAATGCTCCAGCCCCAGTGACTCCTATGTGATTTATATTCTCCAGTCCCAGTGACTCCTATGTGATGTATATGCTGCAGCCCCAGTGTCTCATATGTGATGTATATTTACCAATTAATGTGTCTCCTATGTGATGTATATGCACCACTCCCAGTGTCTCCTATGTGATGTATACAGTAGACCTCCAACTGCTTGAGTTCTATAAAGGTAACATGACCAGTGATGAATTTCCCCCTGTGAGGAGACATGCAGTATAATATACATCTGTATTTGGCACAACTTTATTTTGCAAGTTCTTTATAAAACTTATTACAAAGAGTTGACTGTGCTGCAGATCGACGCAAACCTGGAAAAGCAGTTGCAACTAGCAACATCATTAATACCATCTAACATAACAGCCTCACCAAATTGAAGCAGGTCCAACCATCACATTAGGGTCAGTTAATTAAATGTTTGACCAAATATAGCAAGATAAATGTCAAGATGATCACTAAATGATGGTATAAATATCCAAATGATCTTTTGCACAAAAATAGGTTCCCCGCCCCTGATATCATTGGTAATGATTGGTGATAGACAAAGTGAAACATGAACCTATGGAGAAGATCAATCCTATCCAACAGAGAAGGGAAAAATTGAAACAGCGCAACCTGGTGGCCTAATGTCATAATCTAATAGTCCCTGCTTTGTGCTATTGTGCTTAATTGATTTCAATGTGTATGAAAATGTATAAAATCTACTATAAAATATATAATATTGATATGATTTCACTGCATTATTCCTGAAAAATAATAAAATCACTTAAAATCACTTTTGTTCTTGGCAGATGACTGTACAAGCAGCTCAGAGGGACATCTGATATTTTCAGATTTTGCAACAGATGATCATGGTATTACACCAGATACATATGAAGAACATGCCATTATCTCAGATAAACCTCAAGCCCTTCTCAGAAAAAATCTTTCCTCTGATCATTTTCAACAGGTCCTTTCTTCTGCTTCGTCCATGACCGATATGCAAAACAAAAGTTATAGAAGGACTAATAAACATGAAATAGCTCTTAAAAAAGTGAAACAATATTTATGCTCAGAATGTGGGAAATGTTTTATAAAGAAATCACATCTTGTTACACATCAGAGAATTCACACAGGGGAGAAGCCATTTGCATGTTCAAAATGTGATAAATGTTATAAACAGAAACCACAGCTTATTGTACATCAGAGAACTCACACAGGGGAGAAGCCATATTCATGTTCAGAATGTGGGAAATGTTTTAATGAGAAACCTCATCTTGTTAAACATCAGAGAATTCATACAGGGGAGAAGCCATATTCCTGTTCAGAATGTGGGAAATGTTTTAATGAGAAATCATTTCTCGTTACACATCAGAGAACTCACACAGGGGAGAAGCCATTTTTATGCTCAGAATGTGGGAAATGTTTTTATAAGAAATCACTTCTCGTTAAACATCAGAGAATTCACACAGCGAAGAAGCCATTTTCATGTTCAGAATGTGGAAAGGGTTTTCTAAAGAAATCACATCTTGTTGTACATCAGACAATTCACACAGGGGAGAAGGAATTTTCATGTTCAGAATGTGGGAAACGTTACAGCGAGATATTCAAACTTGTTAGACATCAGAGAACTCATACAAGAAAGAAGTCATTTTTATGTTCAGAATGTGGGAAATGTTTCATGGAGAAATCATATCTTGTTGTACATCAGAGAATTCACACAGGGGAGAAGCCATTTTTATGTTCAGAATGTGGAAAATGTTTTAGAAAGAAATCGCATTTTGTTGCACATCAGAGAACTCACACAGGGGAGAAGCCATATTCATGTTCCAAATGTGAGAAATGTTTTACAATGAAAGGAAATCTTGCTAGACATCAAAGGATACACACAGGGAAGTAGCAATTTTTCTTTTTTTATAATTTTATTGAATACATGAGTAAGAAAAAAAATGCAAGATATAGTAAAGTCACACATTCTTAAAAAGAATGCATATATCAGAACCCAGAGAGATGCCATAATAAGTGGGACCACTCTGTTGCTGATTGCATTGGTTGTACAACAGATCACTTTTGAGCATGAATCCTGTTTGCTTATTCCAAAAATGGAACTGAAAAAATAAAACTCCTGAACAAAAGTGTGAACACAGCCTGAGGCTGTCCGCCAAATAAAAGGAGATCTTTTTTCATTTGATTTGTAGAACAAACATTCCCGTTCAAGTGAAAGTTTTTTTCACATAAACAGACACTCAGATGTCATCTTTGTAGTCTTCTAACTGCTGTTCCTTATTCACTGAGCAGTTGATATGAGAGGCTTTGACAAAAAAAAACAACTGGATGATAAACCGATTATAAAAATGGGCACACTGACTAAACATAGAACCAACATATTGAAATAAAAATTGTATTTTAACTTATAAACAAAAAATAACCTGATGTCTATTGATTGAGGACTAAGTCTATATTCACGTTCTGAAGTGCACTCTGTCTGGGGATTAACTCTTTAGACTATGTTCACACATCATGGTTTTTCAGAGTTTTTTTTATGCAAATTTTCAGCTGCGTTTTGCAGTACCAGCAAAGTCTATGAGATTCCAGAAATCTCATGCACACATCATGTTTTTTTTTGTTCAGGATTTTGTGCTTTGCATGTTTTTCTGCAAAATAGAGCATGTCACTCCTTTCAGCGTTTTTTACCCATTGGAAGTAATGGGTAGTGAAAAAAAAAAAATGCCTAGTGTGCACATAGCTATCAGGTTTTGCTGCGTTTTTAGTGAAAATAAGCAAGTACAGCAGTATGTGAAACAGATTTATTTTTGTGATTTTACCATCTTGTCTTGGTCATTGAGATGGTAGTTTGTACTGTATAAGGAGAGTTTAATTAAATTAGTGATGTGTAAAGTCTAAACATTGGCTGAGCTACTTGTGAGATTGAACAATACCTCTGGCCCAGGGAGGTGTGAAATTGAACAATTGCCCTGAGCAACTGAATGGCATAGTGTGAAAGTAAATAGTGTCATAGTAACTCAATGCACTACCAGTGTCTTAGGTAAACTATTCCTGAATAATTCACTGTTATGCCAAAACCAGAACAAGATTTTTCTTTCACTGAACCTTATGTACATGCATAAAGAGACAAAAGAACAGTGAAAAAAAACTGAAACATGCACCAAAAACGCACCTAAAAATAAGCAAAAAATCAAGAAAACTGCGACAAAAATGCTGAACAACTTCCTGGCAAGAGATCAGGTTTTGATACAGAAAATCTAAGCAGAAAAAAACATGATGTGTGAACATAGCCATAGACACGAAAATTGTATGCAATCATGCCCCTGCTTTGCCAGTCAACCACTTAAGGAGGTGCACATGGGTCTCTAAGACAGAGTTTTTTTTCCGTTTTTACTTGTTCTGTTTCAAGAGCCATGATATTTTTATTTTTGCATCATTATAGTCATATGAGGGACTGTTTTTCTGAGTTGCATTTGCAAGTGGCAGGATTTGTGGGTACACACGTGGTCAAAATTGTTGGTACCCCTCGTTTAATGAAAGAAAATGTGACAAAAGGGACATGTTAAATCAAGTTGTGTCCACTAATTAGCATCACAGGTGTCTACAATCTTGTAATCAGTCAGTGGGCTTGTATATAGGGCTACAGATACTCACCGTGCTATTTGGTGACATGGTGTGTACCACACTCAACATGGACCAGAGGAAGCAAAGGAAAGAGTTGTCTCAGGAGTTTAGAAAGAAAATTATAGACAAGCATGTTAAAGGTAAAGGTTATAAGACCATCTCCAAGCAGATTGATGTTCCTGTGACTACAGTTGCACATATTATTCAGAAATTTAAGATCCATGGGACTGTGGCCATCCACCCTGGGCGTGGCCGCAGGAGGAAAATTGATGACAAATCAAAGAGATGGATAATATGAATGGTAACAAAAGAGCCCAGGATAACTTCTAAAGATATTAAAGATGAACTTCAAGCTCAAGGAACATCAGTGTCAGATTGCACCATCCGTCGTTGTTTGAGCCAAAGTGGACTTCATGGGAGACTACCAAGGAGAACACCATTGTTGATAAAAAAAAATCATAAAGCCAGACTGGAATTTGCCAAACTACATGTTGACAAGCCACAAAGCTTCTGGGAGAATATCCTATGGACAGATGAGACAAAAATGGAAGTTTTTGGCAAGGCACATCAGCTCTATGTTCACAAATGGAAAAATGAAACATATCAAGAATAGAACACTGTCCCTACTGTGAAACATGGAGGAGGCTCTGTTATGTTCTGGGGCTGCTTTGCTGCATCTGGCACAGGGTGTCTTGTATCTGTTCAGAATTGAACAGCCAATCACAGCGATCGTTGTTACTTCTGCAGGTAATTTACACTTTGCTCTGCCCTAAGGTTCTTTATTAGGATTGTGATGTGCTCAACGTCCTTTCAGGCAGCATATGTCCGAGTTGCCATAGTTTAGTCTGTGGTTATGGCTATTTTAACTCACTAGAAACCACTAGGGACTGCAGGATCTGGATCTCTAGTTTGTACATGAACCGGCAGGGTCAGTTTTTAGTGTGTTACCTATTTTTCCGAGTGAGTTGCTTTGCCTGCCCTAGCCTCACCACTTGATCTCGGACAGCATGAACTGAGATGTTATCAAGGGGATGGCTGTACCTAACAGCCAGAATCAGGCCACAGCCCCTGATCTGAGACATAGTTCAGTCTTATTTCAGCATCTGTGTTAAGGCCGCAGCATATCAGAGTAAAACATACAGTATATGGCTGAAAACATACAGCCACGGTGTCATACTGTACATGTCGCCTGTGGATTGGGCAGCATCTACTGTATCTGCTGTCAGGTTGCCTTTAACCCCTTTACCCCCGAGGGTGGTTTGCACGCTAATGACCAGGTCAATTTTTACAATTCTGCCCACTGTTACTTTATGAGGTAATTACTGTGGAACGCTTCAACGGATCCCCCTGATTCTGAGACTGTTTTTTCATGACATATTGTACTTCATGATAGTGGTAAAATTTCTTCAATATCACTTGCGTTTATTTGTGAAAAAATCGGAAATTTGGCGAAAATTTTCAAAATTTCGCAATTTTCTAAATTTTTATTTTTATGCCCTTAAATCAGAGATATGTTACACTAAATAGTTAAGAAATAACATTTCCCACATGTCTACTTTACATCAGCACAATTTTGGAACCAACATTTTTTTTTAGTAGGGAGCTATAAGGGTTAAAAGTTGACCAGCAATTTCTCATTTTTACAATAAACCATTTTTTTAGAGACCACATCACATTTGACGTGACTTTGAGGGGCCTTTATGACAGAAAATACCCAAAAGTGACACCATTCTAAAAACTGCACCCCGCTGGACATATTGGTGGAGTATTTGAAGCAGTGCAACACGTCCCACATGGAGGCCCACTCATTGGTGGTGAAGTGGTATTGTTCCGTAGAGTGACTGACCTGTCTGTGCTGCAGCTGAAACTCCACTATTTCCTGCTGCTGCTCGCACAGTCTCTCCAGCATGTGCAAGGTGGAGATCCACCTTATTGGTAGGTCGCATATGAGACAGTGAGAGGGAAGGCAAAAGTGACACTGCAGCGCAGACAGGTGAGCAGCAGCAGGATGAGAACACCAAAAGTGCACACACACCGCCCACACTTTCAGCCACAGCTCTGACATATGTGGGTACTTTTTAAGGAAGCTCTGCACCTCCAAATTCAGCACATGCGCCAGGCTAGGAATGTGCGTCAAACCGGCTAGGCCCAGTGCTGCTATGAGATTTCACCCATTATTGCACACCACCAGGCCGGGCTTGAGGTTCACTGGCACCAACCACTCATCTGTCTGCTGTTTGATCCCCTTAGACAGCTCCTGCATAGGAAAAAAAAGATGAATTTCAGAACAGCCTGCTGTCTTTTCTGCCTGGCTGTGCTGATGTTGGTAGTGAAGGTCTTACTGTGACCAGATGAGGATGACGCAACATGGACAGAGAAATATCCAGCAATACTCAGTGGTGGTAAGACGTGTTCTAGAACGCATTCCGCCTCTGTGCCAGCCACCACTACATTTGCCTAATGGGCAGTTAGGGAGATGTAACGTCCCTGCACGTGCTTACTGGTCCATGTATGCGCAGTGCATAAGTGATTTGGTCCGCAAAATGTGTGTTCAGGGCCAGGGATGGCCTGCCTGGAAAAATAGTAGCGGCTGGGAACTATGTACTGCGGCTGAGCCATCGCCAAAAGTTTTTTAAAACTGTCTCCACCAGCTGGAATGGCAGCATTTCAAAGGCCAGGCATTTTGAAATGCTGTATTCAGGACCATGGCTCGTTGGTGGGTAGAGGGATATTTCCGATTTCTCTCATGGGTTTGGGTGATGAAGTGCTGAACACTTCCATAGGACAGTGTGGAGATGCTCAGTGACACTGCTGGTGCCGTCACATCCACTATTTGCGGGGAGGCAGGTAACCCTGTTGATCGTGAGTGCGAGGAAGAGGCTGAGACCGCAGCAGCAGAGGGAGCAGGAGGAGGCTCAGATCTGTCATGCTTTTTAAGGTGTGTACTCGACTGCACCTCGTGGTTGGAATTCAGTTGTGTCATCATGCAGGGGGTGCTCAGGTTCAGAAGATTTATGCTTCTCATCAGGCTCTGAAGGTACAACGTGCAAACCACCCATGTCTTGTCATCGGCAGATTGCCTGGAGAAATGCCACGCCAGGGAACTCCTTTTAGCTGGCTTTGGTTTGCACATTTCCTCGGTGCGGTGGGATGTAGCAGCCGTCGTACTGGCTAGGGGCCGGCCGCTGTGTTTTTGCACCCTGGTCCCTCTTTTGGTGTGTTTCTGGGGCAACGTGGCCACCTCCTATTCCTCTAAACTGCGCACGTCACCAGGATGGCTTCGCTCCTTGTGGGGTCTAGGACCTCATCATCTCCAGCATTATTTTCCACTCACTCCTCACCCCAACCCTCCTTGCTGGTCTGAACATTGCAAAAAGGCGCAGCAGTTGGCACCTGTATTTTGTCATCCTCTGAAATGTGCTTTGGTGGTCTGCTAACCATGTGCACTTGCCCCCCCCACATATTCATCCTGCAACATAACAAGTGGTTGGGCATCAGTGCACTCAGTCTCTTCCACTTCTGGGGCAGGGCGAGGTGGAAGGGCCACGGAACTCCAGCCAGCGGAGTCATCAAAAAGCAGGAAGAAATGCTACATGATTTTGGGCTCAGACTGCGTGGCTGATTTGCAAGGGGATGAGGTAGAAGAAAGATGCCAATGGTCCTCAGGTGCCAACTCTGCAATTTCTGCAGGGGACCGGTTGGAAGACAATGCGAAGGAACTGGAGGATTTCTCAGCCATCCAACCTGACACCGCCTCAACATCTTCTGGCCTCACTATTCGGCCAGCGGTAGTTGGGCCTACGAAATTATGCAGACATCCTGTTGCCTGCGTGCACCTAAGGAAGGTGTTGCACTTGGATACGTAACAGACACAGATAGACCACGTCCTCTCCATGCAGCAGCTATCATGGAGATTACCACCCCGACCACGTCCACATCCCCTATTTGATGCTCTCCTCACGTTTTTCCCCCTAAAAAAAAATTCCCAAAAGGAAAGAGGCTGTGTTATGGGCACGCCAGGGGCGGACACTGACAGCTTGGGGCCCCTGTACAAGAACTGTGTCTGGGCCCCCCTCCTTTTTTGGTGACAAAGCTATAGATTATACACTGCTCAAAAAAATAAAGGGAACACTTAAACAACAGAATATAACTCCAAGTAGATCAAACTTCTGTGAAATCAAACTGTCCACTTAGGAAGCAACACTGATTGACAATCAATTTCACATGCTGTTGTGTAAATGAAATAGACAATAGATGGAAATTATTGGCAATTATCAAGACACACTCAATAAAGGAGTGGTTCTGCAGGTGGAGACCACAGACATTATCTCAGTACCAATGCTTTCTGGCTGATGTCTTGGTCACTTTTGAATGTTGGTTGTGCTTTCACACTCGTGGTAGCATGAGACGGACTCTACAACCCACAGAAGTTACTCAGGTAGTGCAGCTCATCCAGGATGGCACATCAATGCGAGCTATGGCAAGTAGGTTTGCTGTGCCTGTCAGCGTAGTGACCAGAGGCTGGAGGCGCTACCAGGAGACGGGCCAGTACACCAGGAGACGTGGAGGGGGCCGTAGGAGGGCAGCCACCCAGCAGCAGGACCGCTACCTCCGCCTTTGTGCAAGGAGGAACAGGAGCACTGCCAGAGCCGTGCAAAATGACCTCCAGGCCACAAATGTGCATGTGTCTACACAACCTTTTAGAAACGAACTCCATGAGGGTGGTATGAGGGCCCAACGTCCACAGATGGGGGTTGTGCTCACAGCCCAACACCGTGCAGGATGCTTGGCATTTGCCACAGAACACCAGGATTGGCAAAGTCGCCACTGGCGCCCTGTGCTCTTCACAGATGAAAGCAGGTTCACACTGAGCACATGTGATAGTCTGGAGACGCCGTGGAGAGCGATCTGCTGCCTGCAACATCCTTCAGCATGACCGGTTTGGCAGTGGGTCAGTAATGGTGTGGAGTGCCATTTCATTGGAGGGCCACACAGCCCTCCATGTGCTCGCCAGAGGTAGCCTGACTGCCATTAGGTACCGAGATGAGATCCTCAGACTCCTTGTGAGACCATATGCTAGTGCGGTTGGCCCTGGGCTCCTTCTAATGCAGGACAATGCCAGACCTCAGGCTGGAGTGTTTCAGCAGTGCCTGCAAGATGAAGGCATTGACGCTATGGACTGGCCCGCCCATTCCCCAGACCTGAATCCGATTGAGCACATCTGGGACATCATGTCTTGCTCCATCCACCAATGTCACGTTGCACCACAGACTGTCCAGGAGTTGGCGGATGCTTTAGTCGAGGTCTGGGAGGAGATCCCACAGGAGACCATCCGCAACCTCATCAGGAGCATGCCCAGGTGATGTAGGGAGGTCATACAGGCATGTGGAGGCCACACACAATATTGAGCCTCATTTTGACTTGTTTTAAGGACATTACATCAAAGTTGGATCAGCCTGGGGGTGACTCCAAATCCAGGCCTCCATTGCTTAAAAGATTAGATTTCCATTGATGATTTTTGTGTGATTTTGTTGTCAGCACATTCAACTTTGTACAGAACAAAGTATTCAATGAGAATATTTCATTCATTCAGATCTAGGATGTGTTATTTGAGTGTTCCCTTTATTTTTTTGAGCAGTGTATATATTTTCTGGGTATATAAAATATATATATATTTTTTTTTATTTACTACATAGCATCTTCTCTTGTTATGTATAGTGCCGTCTCATTATTACATAGTTTTGTATAGTACCATCAGTAACAAAGTGTATCATCATTATTTTTGTTATTCAGGGCCCTCTCTTTGATACATAGCATACTCTCTTGTTGGATATAAAATGAAATATACAATATAATATTATTACTATATAAGGGACTGCCCCATATATAACTAGAGGATACTACATAATAAGGGACAGTGTTATACATAATGAAAGAGAAAACTATGTAAATGAGGACGGCATTATACGTAACAAAAACATACACTATGTACTAATGGACTGTGTGATACATAATAAGGCTACATTTCTTTATCCGTGTGAAGTGTCTGTGTGCTGCCAGATGTTTTTCCTGGAGAGCATACAGACCCAACGAGTATGTCCTATTCTAATACTCAAAATCAGATCAGAAATAGACTTGTTCTGAGTCTCACAGATCTCATTCTCGAATCCATGATTTTCACGGATGTGTGAATGGATCTATGAAACGCAGAGTCCGTGTGCCATCCGATAAAAAAATCTGGCAGCTCAAGGACATTTCACACAAATGTGTGAATGAAGCTGCAGGGAGGTTGTTCTACAAACTACAGAATTACTCCAAGTTACACAGTACAGATACAGAATAATACTTACATCCAGTGACCGCAGACATCTCGTCTGAGTAGAGATGTTTTCTGTTGTTTCTTCTCCAACTGTTCAGACCTTCATGTCAACATCTCCCAGCCACGACTTGTGTTCTTGTCACGATGAACGTCAGAACCCTAAAAATAACAAGGCCACATATAATGTATCTCCTGAATAAAACCCCCCACACTGCGTCCCTGAATACAAAGATGTGCCCCACCATTAATATACTTATAGCCACGCACCATTCAAAATATAATTGCATAAGTCAGCGCTGTGCCCCCCCATTAACTATGATTTTCACTATGCAACAAAAATAAATTAATCAGTCACTGTCAGTAAGCCACAATTCATGTTAAGGCTATGTGCACAAGTTGTATTTTTTCAGCATGGATTTGTTTCCGAAAATACGCAACAAAAACACGTCATAAACGTGTATTTTACGCACTGTTCTTCCTGCCAACACATAAGGATTTTCTGCTGCCAATCCTGAACGTGTGCACATAGTCTTAGTCCCTGTCCTCCTCCCCCCACAATTCATTTTAAGTCCCCAATAGCGTTAAAATTACTTGGGATGTGGTAGAAGAAGTAATCAGGGTCTTATCATGAATTGGTGGGTGTGGGAGGATACGAGCTGGTACTTGGCATCCTACCCCACCTCTTAATTTATTATAAGTCTTTGATAGCATCTTCTCCCACCCCCCCAATTCATTATAAATCCACGTATAATGGTCTGCTTCCCCTATTCATTATAAGTTCCTGATAGCATACTCTCCCACCATTTAATTCATTATAAGACTCTGATAACATCTTTATGAATTGGGGGTGGGAGAAGACTCTATTGGGGCCTTATATTGAATTGATGGGTGAGGGAGGAATCTATCATGGACTTAGCATTACTTCCTCCACTGTTCACTATAAGCCTCTTGTCACCACACACCCCCAATGTTCACCATAAGCCTTTTTACAACATCCCCCCATTGTTCACCATAAGCCTATTTTCACCATCTCCCCCCACTGTTCAACATAAGCCTTTTTTCACCATCTCCCCCCACTGTTCAACATAAGCCTTTTTTTCACCATCTCCCCCACTGTTCACCATAGGCCTTTTTTCACCTTCTGACCCCTCCACTGTTCACCATAGGCCTTTTTTCACCATCTCCCCCCTCACTGTTCACCATAAACCTTTTTTTCACCATCTCCCCCCACTGTTCACCATAAGCCTATATTCACCATCACCCCAATGTAAACCGTAAGCCTTTTTTCACCTTCCCTCCCTCCACTGTTCACCATAAGCCTTTTTTCACCATCTTCCCCCCACTGTTCGCTATAAGACTTTTTTTCACCACTCTTCACCATAAGTCTTTTCACCATCTCCCCCCACTGTTCACCATAAGCCTTTTATCACCATCTCCCCCTCCACTGTTCACCATAAGCCTTTTTTCACCATCCCACTCACTATTCACCATAAGCCTTTGTTCACCATCTCCCCCCTACCACAGTTCACTGTAGGCTTCTTGTCATCATCACCCCCCCCCCCTGTTCACCGTAAGCCTTTTTTCACCTCCCCTTTTCACAGTTCACTATAAGCCTTCTTCTCTCACTGTTTCATCATCACCCCCCCCCCCCCCGCACATTTCACTATAACCTTCTTGTCATCATCTTTCCCCCACCGTTCACCATAAGCCTTTTTTCACCATCTCCCCTCACTGTTCACCATAAGCCCCACTGTTCTCTATAAGCCTCTGTCATCTCACCCACACCCCTCCGTGTGTTGTGAAAAAAACTCACCTATCTGTTCATTCCCCTGCTGCATTGCTTCTCTAGTCTTCTTCCTGGGCCTGGGTACTGTCTAAATGACAGCGGCACGTGCAGGTGTCATCATGCTGCGCATGCCTGGTTGTCACACAGAAAGCCGGGCAGGAAGCAAAGGAGAGGACTGATTCCTGCTGCACCGCAGCAGGATCGCTCCCTGCCTGGCTCACCTCTACTGATGACAGCAATCTGTCCATAAGCCCCCCCGGAGTCTCGGGCTCTGAGCAGCTGGACAGATTGCACTCATTATCTGCCCCTGCAAGGGCCCCCCTCCACCTTCGGGCCCCAATGCAGCTGCACCAGCTGTACTGGCGGTATTTTCGCCCCTGGGGCACACTCCACCAGGCTGTGTTATGGGCACGTTCCAACAGGCTGTGTTATGGGCACGTTCCAACAGGCTGTGTTATGGGCACGCTCCAACAGACTATTTTATGGGCACGCTACACTAAGCTGTATTATGGGCACACTGCACCAGGCTGTATTCCAGGAAACGCTGCATTAGGTTATGTTACAGTCATGCTGCACCAGGCTGTGTTAAGGGCATACTGCACCAGGCTGTTATGGCACTCTACAACAGGCTGATAGGGCACCAGGCTCTGAAGTAAGAATGGCAGTGCAACACGTGATCCGGCCGTTATACCGGCTGGGTCACATGGTGCGCCAGCCAATCACAGCCATGCCAATATTTGGCATGTCTGTGATAGGGCAGGAAGGTGCCACAGCCTTAAAGCATGTTGATTGGCTGCGCTGCAGCCTTTCAACAAGCTTTATTTGTCTGAAGAACCTGAACAATAACTAGGTGTCCGGTACGAACCCCGAACTTTACCATTCAGGTTTGCTTATCTATACTCTTGAATAAAAATGTCTGCCCTACACTGTGCCTTTGAATAAATAATTGCCTCCCACTATGTTCTCTGCACAAAATATGACCCCCACTCTGTCCTTTCTATGGTAAATGCCCTCCACACTGTCTTCTTTTCCATACTGGGCCCCCTTTTCCCCCTGGTCCCCCTTTACACACTGTTCTCACACTGTGTCTGTCATGGGTTTGTCAGAGGTGATAGACAGTCGCCCTGCAGATGGTTGCAGGAGATCTCTACGTTTGGCATTACAGACATCTTCTTAGATGCTGGCTGTCTCTAGGACCCAGCGGCTACCTTCCTCTGGCTATTTAGCTCCCTGGCCTGGGTGTAAAAATACCTGGTGTGTCTGAGAGGGAGGTGCTGGCGATATTCATTACTACTTATGAGGCTTTAGCAAGAGCAGTACTTCGTCCTCTCTGGAGCTTGAGGCCGTGTGCACATTTGTTTGGAGTAGTCTAAAGCTAAGCAATTCCCCCCTGTTTGTCTACCCTTGTTGTCTATATAGTTTAGTGGAGATCGACTAGTGCTCATCTCCTTCCTTCCCTAGCCCTACGCCAGGGAAAGTCAGGGCAAGGCACTTGTGCGGGGATTGGTAAAAAGCCAATATAGGGATGGTAGTTGAGACAGGGTGACAGTAGACCAGACTAGGAGGTCTCTACTCCCCCCCTTTCCCTAGTGTCTGAGCTCCCTTTCCCTCTGTGTTGCACTGTCTTTCCCACACCTTGCGTGACAGTGTCCCCCCTATACTGCCCAGTCTTTATATTGTGCCCCCTCATCACAATGCCCCTCCACGGCATACTGTCCCTTCCTTGCTGTGCCTTCACACTGTTCCTTCATGCTGCTACACTAAACAATTCTCTATTTTGTGCTCCCTCACATTTTTCTTCTCCCACACTTTCTCTTTACACTATTCTCCACTTTTAGTCTCATCACACATCCCCCCCCCCCTCTGACCATATTGTTTCTTCACATATATACCCCCTTGCTCTCCATACTGTCTCCACACACATTCCCCTGCTGCCCCCACTGTTTCGGCACCAAGTGCTCTCACTCCTCACACTATTTCCTCACACTTCCCCTCCCCCCTCACTCTCTATACCTTCTCCTCATACATCCCTGCTCCCAATACTTTTTCTGCATCCATTCCCACCTCGCTCCTCATACTATTTCCTCACACATTTCACACTCTCCATACTGTCTGTCTCTTCAGAGATTTCCCCGCTCCTTATATTGTTTTCCCACACACACTCTCCCCACTCACAACACTGTCTCTTCCTACATTTGCCCTCGCTCTGTATACAGTTTCCTCACACATTCCCCCCTCACTCTCCATGCTGTATCCAGACACATTACACCCTCTCACCATACTGTCTGCTCATACATCTTCTCTCTCCATACTGTTTCTGCACCCATTGCCCCACGCAACTCATAATGTTTCCGCACACATTCCTTACTCTCCATACTTACATATCTCCCTGCTACCCATATTGTCTCCTCACAGATCTCCCACCCACTCTGTCTTCTCACATATTCCTCTCCTCATACGTTCCACCTTCCAATGCTGTGTCTGCACCCATCCTCCTCACTCATTATACTGTTTCCATGCCCATCCTCCCCTTTCCCATAATGTTTTTACACAGATTCTCCTCATACTATTTAAAAATGTCTACCCCCATCCCAATTACAATAAATTTTTCTTCAGCTCTCCACGTTCTTTGCGCCTCTGTGCACGCCGGAAAGTGATGTCAGCAGCATGATCAGATGACCTGATTGTGTTGCTGAAGTTGGCCTGACCTGGAAGTTTCGGCGGTCAGGGCTTCAATTTTAAACGTACCTCAAAAATGAGAGTTCAACTGATTCCTGGCAGCCGGCATGCTAGACCTGATTTAAGCTGTCAGTTTGACAGTCGGCCTAGAGAACTTCCAAATGGCAGTATGGGGCCTGGCAAAATACAATGGCTTAGGATTAGTGTTGAGCGAACATGCTCGACACTGCTCGGTACTCGCCCGAGCATCACGCTACTCGGGATGTTCGGCGAGCACCGAGCATTTCCGGGTTACTCGGGCGGGAGCTCGGGTCTCCGCCCTGCATGTTTGGCGCTCTTTACAGAGCCAATGAACATGCAGGGATTGCCAGCCAGTCACTGTAATGCCGCAGCCAGTGATTAGCTGGCCACACAGCGTCACCTCGAGTATTTAAAACCGGGCGCCGCCATCTTGAACACAGTCGCTCCGGATCAGACAGTGTAGGGACAGCGCTGCTGATTTAGGGAAAGATATAAACTGCGAAATAGTTAGTGTAGGGTCTGTAAAGGCTGCCAGATCAAACAAACAGTCCTTCTCAGGACTAATATCCATCCCAGATATCAGGCAGGCAGGCTATATAGGAGACACAGTGGTTATACCAGCAAACGCTGCATTGCAGTCCTGTGTCCTGCTCCTGTTGCTGAAATTGCTGGACTTAGCTCCAGGTCTCAGGGGACAGGAAAAATCCTTTTTTTTTTCATCTAAATCCTCTTTTTTTTTCCTCCTTCACACTGTACAAATACCCATCTTATTAACCTTTTGGTGTCCCCCCCCCCCCCCAAAAAAAAAGCGTGTCTCTGATTTTTCAGACACAAATATATCTGTTGAAAATAGTCAGGTGTAGGCTAGAGAAACAGAAGTGTTGTTTTGCACTTCCACGGTTCAAGCCTCTGTATTATCCACTTTTGGGCCATTTGTATCTAAAAAAAAAACAGTTTGAGTGTGTCGCTCACTGTTCAGCCGCAATTATATCTATTTAAAAAAGTCTGGTATACCCCAGTAAACAATAACTGTGGTTTTGCCATCCCACGGTAAAAAATCTCTATTATTCAGGTTTTGGTATATTTTCCGTAAAGAAAAACAGTAGTGTCTCCTGACTGTTGTGACACAAAAATATATCTGTTGAAAATAGTCTGGTGTAGGCCCGACAAATCCCAGTGTGGTTTTGCAGTTCCACGGGTCAAATCTCTGTACTATCCAGTTTTGGGCCTTTGGTATCTAAAAAAACACAGTTTGAGTGTGTCGCTCACTGTTCAGCCACAATTATATCGATTTAAAAAAGTCTGGTATACCCCAGTAAACAATAACTGTGGTTTTGCCATCCCACGGTAAAAAACTCTATTATTCAGGTTTTGGTATATTTTCCGTAAAGAAAAACAGTAGTGTCTCCTGACTGTTGTGACACAAAAATATATCTGTTGAAAATAGTCTGGTGTAGGCCCGACAAATCCCAGTGTGGTTTTGCAGTTCCACGGGTCAAATCTCTGTACTATCCAGTTTTGGGCCTTTGGTATCTAAAAAAACACAGTTTGAGTGTGTCGCTCACTGTTCAGCCGCAATTATAGCTATTGAAAAAAGTCTGGTATACCCCAGTAAACAATAACTGTGGTTTTGCCATCCCACGGTAAAAAATCTCTATTATTCAGGTTTTGGTATATTTTCCGTAAAGAAAAACAGTAGTGTCTCCTGACTGTTGTGGCACAAAAATATATCTGTTGAAAATAGTCTGGTGTAGGCCCGACAAATCCCAGTGTGCTTTTGCAGTTCCACGGGTCAAATCTCTGTACTATCCAGTTTTAGGCCTTTGGTATCTAAAAAAACACAGTTTGAGTGTGTCGCTCACTGTTCAGCCGCAATTATATCTATTTAAAAAAGTCTGGTATACCCCAGTAAACAATAACTGTGGTTTTGCCATCCCACGGTAAAAAATCTCTATTATTCAGGTTTTGGTATATTTTCCGTAAAGAAAAACAGTAGTGTCTCCTGACTGTTGTGACACAAAAATATATCTGTTGAAAATAGTCTGGTGTAGGCCCGACAAATCCCAGTGTGGTTTTGCAGTTCCACGGGTCAAATCTCTGTACTATCCAGTTTTGGGCCTTTGGTATCTGAAAAAACACAGTTTGAGTGTGTCGCTCACTGTTCAGCCGCAATTATATCTATTTAAAAAAGTCTGGTATACCCCAGTAAACAATAACTGTGGTTTTGCCATCCCACGGTAAAAAATCTCTATTATTCAGGTTTTGGTATATTTTCCGTAGAGAAAAACAGTAGTGTCTCCTGACTGTTGTGACACAAAAATATATCTGTTGAAAATAGTCTGGGGTAGGCCCGACAAATCCCAGTGTGGTTTTGCAGTTCCAAGGGTCAAATCTCTGTACTATCCAGTTTTGGGCCTTTGGTATCTGAAAAAACACAGTTTGAGTGTGTCGCTCACTGTTCAGCCACAATTATATCTATTTAAAAAAGTCTGGTATACCCCAGTAAACAATAACTGTGGTTTTGCCATCCCACGGTAAAAAATCTCTATTATTCAGGTTTTGGTATATTTTCCGTAAAGAAAAACAGTAGTGTCTCCTGACTGTTGTGACACAAAAATATATCTGTTGAAAATAGTCTGGTGTAGGCCCGACAAATCCCAGTGTGCTTTTGCAGTTCCACGGGTCAAATCTCTGTACTATCCAGTTTTGGGCCTTTGGTATCTAAAAAAACACAGTTTGAGTGTGTCGCTCACTGTTCAGCCGCAATTATATCTATTTAAAAAAGTCTGGTATACCCCAGTAAACAATAACTGTGGTTTTGCCATCCCACGGTAAAAAATCTCTATTATTCAGGTTTTGGTATATTTTCCGTAAAGAAAAACAGTAGTGTCTCCTGACTGTTGTGACACAAAAATATATCTGTTGAAAATAGTCTGGTGTAGGCACGACAAATCCCAGTGTGCTTTTGCAGTTCCATGGGTCAAATCTCTGTACTATCCAGTTTTGGGCCTTTGGTATCTGAAAAAACACAGTTTGAGTGTGTCGCTCACTGTTCAGCCTCAATTATATCTATTTTAAAAAGTCTGGTATACCCCAGTAAACAATAACTGTGGTTTTGCCATCCCACGGTAAAAAATCTCCATTATTCAGGTTTTGGTATATTTTCCGTAAAGAAAAACAGTAGTGTCTCCTGACTGTTGTGACACAAAAATATATCTGTTGAAAATAGTCTGGTGAAGGCCTGACAAATCCCAGTGTGGTTTTGCAGTTCCACAGGTCAAATCTCTGTATTATCCAGTTGTGGGCCTTTGGGATCTAAAAAAACACAGTTTGAGTGTGTCACTCACTGTTCAGACGCAATTATATCTATTTAAAAAGTCTGGTATAACCCAGTAAACAATAACTGTGGTTTTGCCATCCCACGGTAAAAAATCTCTATTATTCAGGTTTTGGTATATTTTCCGTAAAGAAAAACAGTAGTGTCTCCTGACTGTTGTGACACAAAAATATATCTGTTGAAAATAGTCTGGTGTAGGCCCGACAAATCCCAGTGTGGTTTTGCAGTTCCACGGGTCAAATCTCTGTACTATCCAGTTTTGGGCCTTTGGTATCTAAAAAAACACAGTTTGAGTGTGTCGCTCACTGTTCAGCCGCAATTATATCTATTTTAAAAAGTCTGGTATACCCCAGTAAACAATAACTGTGGCTTTGCCATCCCACGGTAAAAAATCTCTATTATTCAGGTTTTGGTATATTTTCCGTAAAGAAAAACAGTAGTGTCTCCTGACTGTTGTGACACAAAAATATATCTGTTGAAAATAGTCTGGTGTAGGCCCGACAAATCCCAGTGTGGTTTTGCAGTTCCACGGGTCAAATCTCTGTACTATCCAGTTTTGGGCCTTTGGTATCTGAAAAAACACAGTTTGAGTGTGTCGCTCACTGTTCAGCCGCAATTATATCTATTTAAAAAAGTCTGGTATACCCCAGTAAACAATAACTGTGGTTTTGCCATCCCACGGTAAAAAATCTCTATTATTCAGGTTTTGGCATATTTTCCGTAAAGAAAAACAGTAGTGTCTCCTGACTGATGTGACACAAAAATATATCTGTTGAAAATAGTCTGGTGTAGGCCCGACAAATCCCAGTGTGGTTTTGCAGTTCCACGGGTCAAATCTCTGTACTATCCAGTTTTGGGCCTTTGGTATCTAAAAAAACACAGTTTGAGTGTGTCGCTCACTGTTCAGCCGCAATTATAGCTATTGAAAAAAGTCTTGTATACCCCAGTAAACAATAACTGTGGTTTTGCCATCCCACGGTAAAAAATCTCTATTATTCAGGTTTTGGTATATTTTCCGTAAAGAAAAACAGTAGTGTCTCCTGACTGTTGTGACACAAAAATATATCTGTTGAAAATAGTCTGGTGTAGGCCCGACAAATCCCAGTGTGGTTTTGCAGTTCCACGGGTCAAATCTCTGTACTATCCAGTTTTGGGCCTTTGGTATCTAAAAAAACACAGTTTGAGTGTGTCGCTCACTGTTCAGCCGCAATTATATCTATTTAAAAAAGTCTGGTATACCCCAGTAAACAATAACTGTGGTTTTGCCATCCCACGGTAAAAAATCTCTATTATTCAGGTTTTGGTATATTTTCCGTAAAGAAAAACAGTAGTGTCTCCTGACTGTTGTGACACAAAAATATATCTGTTGAAAATAGTCTGGTGTAGGCCCGACAAATCCCAGTGTGCTTTTGCAGTTCCACGGGTCAAATCTCTGTACTATCCAGTTTTGGGCCTTTGGTATCTAAAAAAACACAGTTTGAGTGTGTCGCTCACTGTTCAGCCGCAATTATATCTATTTAAAAAAGTCTGGTATACCCCAGTAAACAATAACTGTGGTTTTGCCATCCCACGGTAAAAAATCTCTATTATTCAGGTTTTGGTATATTTTCCGTAAAGAAAAACAGTAGTGTCTCCTGACTGTTGTGACACAAAAATATATCTGTTGAAAATAGTCTGGTGTAGGCCCGACAAATCCCAGTGTGGTTTTGCAGTTCCATGGGTCAAATCTCTGTACTATCCAGTTTTGGGCCTTTGGTATCTAAAAAAACACAGTTTGAGTGTGTCACTCACTGTTCAGCCGCAATTATATCTATTTAAAAAAGTCTGGTATACCCCAGTAAACAATAACTGTGGTTTTGCCATCCCACGGTAAAAAATCTCTATTATTCAGGTTTTGGTATATTTTCCGTAAAGAAAAACAGTAGTGTCTCCTGACTGTTGTGACACAAAAATATATCTGTTGAAAATAGTCTGGTGTAGGCCCGACAAATCCCAGTGTGGTTTTGCAGTTCCACGGGTCAAATCTCTGTACTATCCAGTTTTGGGCCTTTGGTATCTAAAAAAACACAGTTTGAGTGTGTCACTCACTGTTCAGCCGCAATTATATCTATTTAAAAAAGTCTGGTATACCCCAGTAAACAATAACTGTGGTTTTGCCATCCCACGGTAAAAAATCTCTATTATTCAGGTTTTGGTATATTTTCTGTAAAGAAAAGCAGTAGTGTCTCCTGAATGTGGTGACACAAAAATATATCTGTTGAAAATAGTCTGGTGTAGGCCCGACAAATCCCAGTGTGGTTTTGCAGTTCCACGGGTCAAATCTCTGTACTATCCAGTTTTGGGCCTTTGGTATCTAAAAAAACACAGTTTGAGTGTGTCGCTCACTGTTCAGCCGCAATTATATCTATTTAAAAAAGTCTGGTATACCCCAGTAAACAATAACTGTGGTTTTACCATCCAACGGTAAAAAATCTCTATTATTCAGGTTTTGGTATATTTTCCGTAAAGAAAAACAGTAGTGTCTCCTGACTGTTGTGACACAAAAATATATCTGTTGAAAATAGTCTGGTGTAGGCCCGACAAATCCCAGTGTGGTTTTGCAGTTCCACGGGTCAAATCTCTGTACTATCGAGTTTTGGGCCTTTGGTATCTAAAAAAAACACAGTTTGAGTGTGTCGCCCACTGTTCAGCCGCAATTATATCTATTTAAAAAAGTCTGGTATACCCCAGTAAACAATAACTGTGGTTTTGCCATCCCACGGTAAAAAATCTCTATTATTCAGGTTTTGGTATATTTTCCGTAAAGAAAAACAGTAGTGTCTCCTGACTGTTGTGACACAAAAATATATCTGTTGAAAATAGTCTGCTGTAGGCCCGACAAATCCCAGTGTGGTTTTGCAGTTCCACAGGTCAAATCTCTGTACTATCCAGTTTTGGGCCTTTGGTATCTAAAAAAACACAGTTTGAGTGTGTCGCTCACTGTTCAGCCGCAATTATATCTATTTAAAAAAGTCTGGTATACCCCAGTAAACAATAACTGTGGTTTTGCCATCCCACGGTAAAAAATCTCTATTATTCAGGTTTTGGTATATTTTCCGTAAAGAAAAACAGTAGTGTCTCCTGACTGTTGTGACACAAAAATATATCTGTTGAAAATAGTCTGCTGTAGGCCCGACAAATCCCAGTGTGGTTTTGCAGTTCCACAGGTCAAATCTCTGTACTATCCAGTTTTGGGCCTTTGGTATCTAAAAAAACACAGTTTGAGTGTGTCGCTCACTGTTCAGCCGCAATTATATCTATTTAAAAAAGTCTGGTATACCCCAGTAAACAATAACTGTGGTTTTGCCATCCCACGGTAAAAAATCTCTATTATTCAGGTTTTGGTATATTTTCCGTAAAGAAAAACAGTAGTGTCTCCTGACTGTTGTGACACAAAAATATATCTGTTGAAAATAGTCTGGTGTAGGCCTGACAAATCCCAGTGTGGTTTTGCAGTTCCACGGGTCAAATCTCTGTACTATCCAGTTTTGGGCCTTTGGTATCTAAAAAAACACAGTTTGAGTGTGCCGCTCACTGTTCAGCCGCAATTATATCTATTTAAAAAAGTCTGGTATACCCCAGTAAACAATAACTGTGGTTTTGCCATCCCACGGTAAAAAATCTCTATTATTCAGGTTTTGGTATATTTTCCGTAAAGAAAAACAGTAGTGTCTCCTGACTGTTGTGACACAAAAATATATCTGTTGAAAATAGTCTGGTGTAGGCCCGACAAATCCCAGTGTGCTTTTGCAGTTCCACGGGTCAAATCTCTGTACTATCCAGTTTTGGGCCTTTGGTATCTAAAAAAACACAGTTTGAGTGTGTCGCTCACTGTTCAGCCGCAATTATATCAATTTAAAAAAGTCTGGTATACCCCAGTAAACAATAACTGTGGTTTTGCCATCCCACGGTAAAAAATCTCTATTATTAAGGTTTTGGTATATTTTCCGTAAAGAAAAACAGTAGTGTCTCCTGACTGTTGTGACACAAAAATATATCTGTTGAAAATAGTCTGGTGTTGGCCCGACAAATCCCAGTGTGGTTTTGCATTTCCATGGGTCAAATCTCTGTACTATCCAGTTTTGGGCCTTTGGTATCTAAAAAAACACAGTTTGAGTGTGCCGCTCACTGTTCAGCCGCAATTATATCTATTTAAAAAATTCTGGTATACCCCAGTAAACAATAACTGTGGTTTTGCCATCCCACTTTAAAAAATCGCTATTATTCAGGTTTTGGTATATTTTCCGTAAAGAAAAACAGTAGTGTCTCCTGACTGTTGTGACACAAAAATATATCTGTTGAAAATAGTCTGGTGTAGGCCCGACAAATCCCAGTGTGGTTTTGCAGTTCCACGGGTCAAATCTCTGTACTATCCAGTTTTGGGCCTTTGGTATCTAAAAAAACACAGTTTGAGTGTGTCGCTCACTGTTCAGCCGCAATTATATCTATTTTAAAAAGTCTGGTATACCCCAGTAAACAATAACTGTGGTTTTGCCATCCCACGGTAAAAAATCTCTATTATTCAGGTTTTGGTATATTTTCCGTAAAGAAAAACAGTAGTGTCTCCTGACTGTTGTGACACAAAAATATATCTCTTGAAAATAGTCTGGTGTAGGCCCGACAAATCCCAGTGTGTTTTTGCAGTTCCACGGGTCAAATCTCTGTACTATCCAGTTTTGGGCCTTTGGTATCTAAAAAAACACAGTTTGAGTGTGTCGCTCACTGTTCAGCCGCAATTATATCTATTTAAAAAAGTCTGGTATACCCCAGTAAACAATAACTGTGGTTTTGCCATCCCACGTTAAAAATCTCTATTATTCAGGTTTTGGTATATTTTCCGTAAAGAAAAACAGTAGTGTCTCCTGACTGTTGTGACACAAAAATATATCTGTTGAAAATAGTCTGGTGTAGGCCCGACAAATCCCAGTGTGGTTTTGCAGTTCCACGGGTCAAATCTCTGTACTATCCAGTTTTGGGCCTTTGGTATCTAAAAAAACACAGTTTGAGTGTGTCACTCACTGTTCAGCCGCAATTATATCTATTTAAAACAGTCTGGTATACCCCAGTAAACAATAACTGTGGTTTTGCCATCCCACAGTAAAAAATATCTATTATTCAGGTTTTGGTATATTTTCTGTAAAGAAAAGCAGTAGTGTCTCCTGAATGTGGTGACACAAAAATATATCTGTTGAAAATAGTCTGGTGTAGGCCCGACAAATCCCAGTGTGCTTTTGCAGTTCCACGGGTCAAATCTCTGTACTATCCAGTTTTGGGCCTTTGGTATCTAAAAAAACACAGTTTGAGTGTGTCGCTCACTGTTCAGCCGCAATTATATCTATTTAAAAAAGTCTGGTATACCCCAGTAAACAATAACTATGCTTTTACCATCCCACGGTAAAAAATCTCTATTATTCAGGTTTTGGTATATTTTCCGTAAAGAAAAACAGTAGTGTCTCCTGACTGTTGTGACACAAAAATATATCTGTTGAAAATAGTCTGGTGTAGGCCCGACAAATCCCAGTGTGGTTTTGCAGTTCCACGGGTCAAATCTCTGTACTATCTAGTTTTGGGCCTTTGGTATCTAAAAAAAACACAGTTTGAGTGTGTCGCCCACTGTTCAGCCGCAATTATATCTATTTAAAAAAGTCTGGTATACCCCAGTAAACAATAACTGTGGTTTTGCCATCCCACGGTAAAAAATCTCTATTATTCAGGTTTTGGTATATTTTCCGTAAAGAAAAACAGTAGTGTCTCCTGACTGTTGTGACACAAAAATATATCTGTTGAAAATAGTCTGCTGTAGGCCCGACAAATCCCAGTGTGGTTTTGCAGTTCCACGGGTCAAATCTCTGTACTATCCAGTTTTGGGCCTTTGGTATCTAAAAAAACACAGTTTGAGTGTGTCGCTCACTGTTCAGCCGCAATTATATCTTTTTAAAAAAGTCTGGTATACCCCAGTAAACAATAACTGTGGTTTTGCCATCCCACGGTAAAAAATCTCTATTATTCAGGTTTTGGTATATTTTCCGTAAAGAAAAACAGTAGTGTCTCCTGACTGTTGTGACACAAAAATATATCTGTTGAAAATAGTCTGGTGTAGGCCCGACAAATCCCAGTGTGGTTTTGCAGTTCCACGGGTCAAATCTCTGTACTATCCAGTTTTGGGCCTTTGGTATCTAAAAAAACACAGTTTGAGTGTGCCGCTCACTATTCAGCCGCAATTATATCTATTTAAAAAAGTCTGGTATACCCCAGTAAACAATAACTGTGGTTTTGCCATCCCATGGTAAAAAATCTCTATTATTCAGGTTTTGGTATATTTTCCGTAAAGAAAAACAGTAGTGTCTCCTGACTGTTGTGACACAAAAATATATCTGTTGAAAATAGTCTGGTGTAGGCCCGACAAATCCCAGTGTGCTTTTGCAGTTCCACGGGTCAAATCTCTGTACTATCCAGTTTTGGGCCTTTGGTATCTAAAAAAACACAGTTTGAGTGTGTCGCTCACTGTTCAGCCGCAATTATATCTATTTAAAAAAGTCTGGTATACCCCAGTAAACAATAACTGTGGTTTTACCATCCCACGGTAAAAAATCTCTATTATTCAGGTTTTGGTATATTTTCCGTAAAGAAAAACAGTAGTGTCTCCTGACTGTTGTGACACAAAAATATATCTGTTGAAAATAGTCTGGTGTAGGCCTGACAAATCCCAGTGTGGTTTTGCAGTTCCACGGGTCAAATCTCTGTACTATCCAGTTTTGGGCCTTTGGTATCTAAAAAAAACACAGTTTGAGTGTGTCGCCCACTGTTCAGCCGCAATTATATCTATTTAAAAAAGTCTGGTATACCCCAGTAAACAATAACTGTGGTTTTGCCATCCCACGGTAAAAAATCTCTATTATTCAGGTTTTGGTATATTTTCCGTAAAGAAAAACAGTAGTGTCTCCTGACTGTTGTGACACAAAAATATATCTGTTGAAAATAGTCTGGTGTTGGCCCGACAAATCCCAGTGTGGTTTTGCATTTCCATGGGTCAAATCTCTGTACTATCCAGTTTTGGGCCTTTGGTATCTAAAAAAACACAGTTTGAGTGTGCCGCTCACTGTTCAGCCGCAATTATATCTATTTAAAAAAGTCTGGTATACCCCAGTAAACAATAACTGTGGTTTTGCCATCCCACTTTAAAAAATCGCTATTATTCAGGTTTTGGTATATTTTCCGTAAAGAAAAACAGTAGTGTCTCCTGACTGTTGTGACACAAAAATATATCTGTTGAAAATAGTCTGGTGTAGGCCCGACAAATCCCAGTGTGGTTTTGCAGTTCCACGGGTCAAATCTCTGTACTATCCAGTTTTGGGCCTTTGGTATCTAAAAAAACACAGTTTGAGTGTGTCGCTCACTGTTCAGCCGCAATTATATCTATTTAAAAAAGTCTGGTATACCCCAGTAAACAATAACTGTGGTTTTGCCATCCCACGTTAAAAATCTCTATTATTCAGGTTTTGGTATATTTTCCGTAAAGAAAATCAGTAGTGTCTCCTGACTGTTGTGACACAAAAATATATCTGTTGAAAATAGTCTGGTGTAGGCCCGACAAATCCCAGTGTGGTTTTGCAGTTCCACGGGTCAAATCTCTGTACTATCCAGTTTTGGGCCTTTGGTATCTAAAAAAACACAGTTTGAGTGTGTCACTCACTGTTCAGCCGCAATTATATCTATTTAAAACAGTCTGGTATACCCCAGTAAACAATAACTGTGGTTTTGCCATCCCACAGTAAAAAATCTCTATTATTCAGGTTTTGGTATATTTTCCGTAAAGAAAAACAGTAGTGTCTCCTGACTGTTGTGACACAAAAATATATCTGTTGAAAATAGTCTGGTGTAGGCCCGACAAATCCCAGTGTGGTTTTGCAGTTCCACGGGTCAAATCTCTGTACTATCCAGTTTTGGGCCTTTGGTATCTAAAAAAACACAGTTTGAGTGTGTCGCTCACTGTTCAGCCGCAATTATATCTATTTAAAAAAGTCTGGTATACCCCAGTAAACAATAACTATGGTTTTACCATCCCACGGTAAAAAATCTCTATTATTCAGGTTTTGGTATATTTTCCGTAAAGAAAAACAGTAGTGTCTCCTGACTGTTGTGACACAAAAATATATCTGTTGAAAATAGTCTGGTGTAGGCCCGACAAATCCCAGTGTGGTTTTGCAGTTCCACGGGTCAAATCTCTGTACTATCGAGTTTTGGGCCTTTGGTATCTAAAAAAAACACAGTTTGAGTGTGTCGCCCACTGTTCAGCCGCAATTATATCTATTTTAAAAAGTCTGGTATACCCCAGTAAACAATAACTGTGGTTTTGCCATCCCACGGTAAAAAATCTCTATTATTCAGGTTTTGGTATATTTTCCGTAAAGAAAAACAGTAGTGTCTCCTGACTGTTGTGACACAAAAATATATCTGTTGAAAATAGTCTGCTGTAGGCCCGACAAATCCCAGTGTGGTTTTGCAGTTCCACGGGTCAAATCTCTGTACTATCCAGTTTTGGGCCTTTGGTATCTAAAAAAACACAGTTTGAGTGTGTCGCTCACTGTTCAGCCGCAATTATATCTTTTTAAAAAAGTCTGGTATACCCCAGTAAACAATAACTGTGGTTTTGCCATCCCACGGTAAAAAATCTCTATTATTCAGGTTTTGGTATATTTTCCGTAAAGAAAAACAGTAGTGTCTCCTGACTGTTGTGACACAAAAATATATCTGTTGAAAATAGTCTGGTGTAGGCCCGACAAATCCCAGTGTGGTTTTGCAGTTCCACGGGTCAGATCTCTGTACTATCCAGTTTTGGGCCTTTGGTATCTAAAAAAACACAGTTTGAGTGTGCCGCTCACTGTTCAGCCACAATTATATCTATTTAAAAAAGTCTGGTATACCCCAGTAAACAATAACTGTGGTTTTGCCATCCCACGGTAAAAAATCTCTATTATTCAGGTTTTGGTATATTTTCCGTAAAGAAAAACAATAGTGTCTCCTGACTATTGTGACACAAAAATATATCTGTTGAAAATAGTCTGGTGTAGGCCCGACAAATCCCAGTGTGCTTTTGCAGTTCCACGGGTCAAATCTCTGTACTATCCAGTTTTGGGCCTTTGGTATCTAAAAAAACACAGTTTGAGTGTGTCGCTCACTGTTCAGCCGCAATTATATCTATTTAAAAAAGTCTGGTATACCCCAGTAAACAATAACTGTGGTTTTACCATCCCACGGTAAAAAATCTCTATTATTCAGGTTTTGGTATATTTTCCGTAAAGAAAAACAGTAGTGTCTCCTGACTGTTGTGACACAAAAATATATCTGTTGAAAATAGTCTGGTGTAGGCCCGACAAATCCCAGTGTGGTTTTGCAGTTCCACGGGTCAAATCTCTGTACTATCCAGTTTTGGGCCTTTGGTATCTAAAAAAAACACAGTTTGAGTGTGTCGCCCACTGTTCAGCCGCAATTATATCTATTTAAAAAAGTCTGGTATACCCCAGTAAACAATAACTGTGGTTTTGCCATCCCACGGTAAAAAATCTCTATTATTCAGGTTTTGGTATATTTTCAGTAAAGAAAAACAGTAGTGTCTCCTGACTGTTGTGACACAAAAATATATCTGTTGAAAATAGTCTGGTGTAGGCCCGACAAATCCCAGTGTGGTTTTGCAGTTCCACGGGTCAAATCTCTGTACTATCCAGTTTTGGGCCTTTGGTATCTAAAAAAAACACAGTTTGAGTGTGTCGCTCACTGTTCAGCCGCAATTATATCTATTTAAAAAAGTCTGGTATACCCCAGTAAACAATAACTGTGGTTTTGCCATCCCACGGTAAAAAATCTCTATTATTCAGGTTTTGGTATATTTTCCGTAAAGAAAAACAGTAGTGTCTCCTGACTGTTGTGACACAAAAATATATCTGTTGAAAATAGTCTGGTGTAGGCCCGACAAATCCCAGTGTGGTTTTGCATTTCCATGGGTCAAATCTCTGTACTATCCAGTTTTGGGCCTTTGGTATCTAAAAAAAACACAGTTTGAGTGTGCCGCTCACTGTTCAGCCGCAATTATATCTATTTAAAAAAGTCTGGTATACCCCAGTAAACAATAACTGTGGTTTTGCCATCCCACGGTAAAAAATCGCTATTATTCAGGTTTTGGTATATTTTCCGTAAAGAAAAACAGTAGTGTCTCCTGACTGTTGTGACACAAAAATATATCTGTTGAAAATAGTCTGGTGTAGGCCCGACAAATCCCAGTGTGGTTTTGCAGTTCCACGGGTCAAATCTCTGTACTATCCAGTTTTGGGCCTTTGGTATCTAAAAAAAACACAGTTTGAGTGTGTCGCTCACTGTTCAGCCGCAATTATATCTATTTAAAAAAGTCTGGTATACCCCAGTAAACAATAACTGTGGTTTTGCCATCCCACGGTAAAAAATCTCTATTATTCAGGTTTTGGTATATTTTCCGTAAAGAAAAACAGTAGTGTCTCCTGACTGTTGTGACACAAACATATATCTGTTGAAAATAGTCTGGTGTAGGCCCGACAAATCCCAGTGTGGTTTTGCAGTTCCACGGGTCAAATCTCTGTACTATCCAGTTTTGGGCCTTTGGTATCTAAAAAAAACACAGTTTGAGTGTGTCGCCCACTGTTCAGCCGCAATTATATCTATTTAAAAAAGTCTGGTATACCCCAGTAAACAATAACTGTGGTTTTGCCATCCCACGGTAAAAAATCGCTATTATTCAGGTTTTGGTATATTTTCCGTAAAGAAAAACAGTAGTGTCTCCTGACTGTTGTGACACAAAAATATATCTGTTGAAAATAGTCTGGTGTAGGCCCGACAAATCCCAGTGTGGTTTTGCAGTTCCACGGGTCAAATCTCTGTACTATCCAGTTTTGGGCCTTTGGTATCTAAAAAACACAGTTTGAGTGTGTCGCTCACTGTTCAGCCGCAATTATATCTATTTAAAAAAGTCTGGTATACCCCAGTAAACAATAACTGTGGTTTTGCCATCCCACGGTAAAAAATCGCTATTATTCAGGTTTTGGTATATTTTCCGTAAAGAAAAACAGTAGTGTCTCCTGACTGTTGTGACACAAAAATATATCTGTTGAAAATAGTCTGGTGTTGGCCCGACAAATCCCAGTTTGGTTTTGCATTTCCATGGGTCAAATCTCTGTACTATCCAGTTTTGGGCCTTTGGTATCTAAAAAAACACAGTTTGAGTGTGCCGCTCACTGTTCAGCCGCAATTATATCTATTTTAAAAAGTCTGGTATACCCCAGTAAACAATAACTGTGGTTTTGCCATCCCACGGTAAAAAATCGCTATTATTCAGGTTTTGGTATATTTTCCGTAAAGAAAAACAGTAGTGTCTCCTGACTGTTGTGACACAAAAATATATCTGTTGAAAATAGTCTGGTGTAGGCCCGACAAATCCCAGTGTGGTTTTGCAGTTCCACGGGTCAAATCTCTGTACTATCCAGTTTTGGGCCTTTGGTATCTAAAAAAACACAGTTTGAGTGTGCCGCTCACTGTTCAGCCGCAATTATATCTATTTTAAAAAGTCTGGTATACCCCAGTAAACAATAACTGTGGTTTTGCCATCCCACGGTAAAAAATCGCAATTATTCAGGTTTTGGTATATTTTCCGTAAAGAAAAACAGTAGTGTCTCCTGACTGTTGTGACACAAAAATATATCTGTTGAAAATAGTCTGGTGTAGGCCCGACAAATCCCAGTGTGGTTTTGCAGTTCCACGGGTCAAATCTCTGTACTATCCAGTTTTGGGCCTTTGGTATCTAAAAAAAACACAGTTTGAGTGTGTCGCTCACTGTTCAGCCGCAATTATATCTATTTAAAAAAGTCTGGTATACCCCAGTAAACAATAACTGTGGTTTTGCCATCCCACGGTAAAAAATCTCTATTATTCAGGTTTTGGTATATTTTCCGTAAAGAAAAACAGTAGTGTCTCCTGACTGTTGTGACACAAAAATATATCTGTTGAAAATAGTCTGGTGTAGGCCCGACAAATCCCAGTGTGGTTTTGCATTTCCATGGGTCAAATCTCTGTACTATCCAGTTTTGGGCCTTTGGTATCTAAAAAAACACAGTTTGAGTGTGCCGCTCACTGTTCAGCCGCAATTATATCTATTTAAAAAAGTCTGGTATACCCCAGTAAACAATAACTGTGGTTTTGCCATCCCACGGTAAAAAATCGCTATTATTCAGGTTTTGGTATATTTTCCGTAAAGAAAAACAGTAGTGTCTCCTGACTGTTGTGACACAAAAATATATCTGTTGAAAATAGTCTGGTGTAGGCCCGACAAATCCCAGTGTGGTTTTGCAGTTCCACGGGTCAAATCTCTGTACTATCCAGTTTTGGGCCTTTGGTATCTAAAAAAAACACAGTTTGAGTGTGTCGCTCACTGTTCAGCCGCAATTATATCTATTTAAAAAAGTCTGGTATACCCCAGTAAACAATAACTGTGGTTTTGCCATCCCACGGTAAAAAATCTCTATTATTCAGGTTTTGGTATATTTTCCGTAAAGAAAACAGTAGTGTCTCCTGACTGTTGTGACACAAAAATATATCTGTTGAAAATAGTCTGGTGTAGGCCCGACAAATCCCAGTGTGGTTTTGCAGTTCCACGGGTCAAATCTCTGTACTATCCAGTTTTGGGCCTTTGGTATCTAAAAAAAACACAGTTTGAGTGTGTCGCCCACTGTTCAGCCGCAATTATATCTATTTAAAAAAGTCTGGTATACCCCAGTAAACAATAACTGTGGTTTTGCCATCCCACGGTAAAAAATCTCTATTATTCAGGTTTTGGTATATTTTCCGTAAAGAAAAACAGTAGTGTCTCCTGACTGTTGTGACACAAAAATATATCTGTTGAAAATAGTCTGGTGTAGGCCCGACAAATCCCAGTGTGGTTTTGCAGTTCCACGGGTCAAATCTCTGTACTATCCAGTTTTGGGCCTTTGGTATCTAAAAAAACACAGTTTGAGTGTGTCGCTCACTGTTCAGCCGCAATTATATCTATTTAAAAAAGTCTGGTATACCCCAGTAAACAATAACTGTGGTTTTGCCATCCCACGGTAAAAAATCTCTATTATTCAGGTTTTGGTATATTTTCCGTAAAGAAAAACAGTAGTGTCTCCTGACTGTTGTGACACAAAAATATATCTGTTGAAAATAGTCTGGTGTAGGCCCGACAAATCCCAGTGTGGTTTTGCAGTTCCACGGGTCAAATCTCTGTACTATCCAGTTTTGGGCCTTTGGTATCTAAAAAAAACACAGTTTGAGTGTGTCGCTCACTGTTCAGCCGCAATTATATCTATTTAAAAAAGTCTGGTATACCCCAGTAAACAATAACTGTGGTTTTGCCATCCCACGGTAAAAAATCTCTATTATTCAGGTTTTGGTATATTTTCCGTAAAGAAAAACAGTAGTGTCTCCTGACTGTTGTGACACAAAAATATATCTGTTGAAAATAGTCTGGTGTAGGCCCGACAAATCCCAGTGTGGTTTTGCAGTTCCACGGGTCAAATCTCTGTACTATCCAGTTTTGGGCCTTTGGTATCTAAAAAAAACACAGTTTGAGTGTGTCGCTCACTGTTCAGCCGCAATTATATCTATTTAAAAAAGTCTGGTATACCCCAGTAAACAATAACTGTGGTTTTGCCATCCCACGGTAAAAAATCTCTATTATTCAGGTTTTGGTATATTTTCCATAAAGAAAAACAGTAGTGTCTCCTGACTGTTGTGACACAAAAATATATCTGTTGAAAATAGTCTGGTGTAGGCCCGACAAATCCCAGTGTGGTTTTGCGGCTCCACGGGTCAAATCTCTGTACTATCCAGTTTTGGGCCTTTGGTATCTAAAAAAACACAGTTTGAGTGTGTCGCTCACTGTTCAGCCGCAATTATATCTATTTAAAAAAGTCTGGTATACCCCAGTAAACAATAACTGTGGTTTTGCCATCCCACGGTAAAAAATCTCTATTATTCAGGTTTTGGTATATTTTCCGTAAAGAAAAACAGTAGTGTCTCCTGACTGTTGTGACACAAAAATATATCTGTTGAAAATAGTCTGGTGTAGGCCCGACAAATCCCAGGGTGGTTTTGCAGTTCCACGGGTCAAGTCTCTGTACTATTCAGTTTTGGGCCTTTGGTATCTAAAAAAACACAGTTTGAGTGTGTCGATCACTGTTCAGCCGCAATTATATCTATTTAAAAAAGTCTGGTATACCCCAGTAAACAATAACTGTGGTTTTGCCATCCCACGGTAAAAAATCTCTATTATTCAGGTTTTGGTATATTTTCCGTAAAGAAAAACAGTAGTGTCTCCTGACTGTTGTGACACAAAAGTATATCTGTTGAAAATAGTATGGTGTAGGCCCGACAAATCCCAGTGTGGTTTTGCAGTTCCACGGGTCAAATCTCTGTACTATCCAGTTTTGGGCCTTTGGTATCTAAAAAAACACAGTTTGAGTGTGTCGCTCACTGTTCAGCCGCAATTATATCTATTTAAAAAAGTCTGTTATACCCCAGTAAACAGTAACTGTGGTTTTGCCATCCCACGGTAAAAAATCTCTATTATTCAGGTTTTGGTATATTTTCCGTAAAGAAAAACAGTAGTGTCTCCTGACTGTTGTGACACAAAAATATATCTGTTGAAAATAGTCTGGTGTAGGCCCGACAAATCCCAGTGTGGTTTTGCAGTTCCACGGGTCAAATCTCTGTACTATCCAGTTTTGGGCCTTTGGTATCTAAAAAAACACAGTTTGAGTGTGTCGCTCACTGTTCAGCCGCAATTATATCTATTTAAAAAAGTCTGGTATACCCCAGTAAACAATAACTGTGGTTTTGCCATCCCACGGTAAAAAATCTCTATTATTCAGGTTTTGGCATATTTTCCGTAAAGAAAAACAGTAGTGTCTCCTGACTGTTGTGACACAAAAATATATCTGTTGAAAATAGTCTGGTGTAGGCCCGACAAATCCCAGTGTGGTTTTGCAGTTCCACGGGTCAAATCTCTGTACTATCCAGTTTTGGGCCTTTGGTATCTAAAAAAACACAGTTTGAGTGTGTCGTTCACTCTTCAGCCGCAATTATATCTATTTAAAAAAGTCTGGCATACCCCAGTAAACAATAACTGTGGTTTTGCCATCCCACGGTAAAAAAATCTCTATTATTCAGGTTTTGGTATATTTTCCGTAAAGAAAAACAGTAGTGTCTCCTGACTGTTGTGACACAAAAATATATCTGTTGAAAATAGTCTGGTGTAGGCCCGACAAATCCCAGTGTGGTTTTGCAGTTCCACGGGTCAAATGTCTGTACTATCCAGTTTTAGGCCTTTGGTATCTAAAAAAACACAGTTTGAGTGTGTCGCTCACTCTTCAGCCGCAATTATATCTATTTAAAAAAGTCTGGCATACCCCAGTAAACAATAACTGTGGTTTTGCCATCCCACGGTAAAAAATCTCTATTATTCAGGTTTTGGTATATTTTCCGTAAAGAAAAACAGTAGTGTCTCCTGACTGTTGTGACACAAAAATATATCTGTTGAAAATAGTCTGGTGTTGGCCCGACAAATCCCAGTGTGGTTTTGCATTTCCATGGGTCAAATCTCTGTACTATCCAGTTTTGGGCCTTTGGTATCTAAAAAAACACAGTTTGAGTGTGCCGCTCACTGTTCAGCCGCAATTATATCTATTTTAAAAAGTCTGGTATACCCCAGTAAACAATAACTGTGGTTTTGCCATCCCACGGTAAAAAATCGCTATTATTCAGGTTTTGGTATATTTTCCGTAAAGAAAAACAGTAGTGTCTCCTGACTGTTGTGACACAAAAATATATCTGTTGAAAATAGTCTGGTGTAGGCCCGACAAATCCCAGTGTGGTTTTGCAGTTCCACGGGTCAAATCTCTGTACTATCCAGTTTTGGGCCTTTGGTATCTAAAAAAACACAGTTTGAGTGTGCCGCTCACTGTTCAGCCGCAATTATATCTATTTTAAAAAGTCTGGTATACCCCAGTAAACAATAACTGTGGTTTTGCCATCCCACGGTAAAAAATCGCTATTATTCAGGTTTTGGTATATTTTCCGTAAAGAAAAACAGTAGTGTCTCCTGACTGTTGTGACACAAAAATATATCTGTTGAAAATAGTCTGGTGTAGGCCCGACAAATCCCAGTGTGGTTTTGCAGTTCCACGGGTCAAATCTCTGTACTATCCAGTTTTGGGCCTTTGGTATCTAAAAAAAACACAGTTTGAGTGTGTCGCTCACTGTTCAGCCGCAATTATATCTATTTAAAAAAGTCTGGTATACCCCAGTAAACAATAACTGTGGTTTTGCCATCCCACGGTAAAAAATCTCTATTATTCAGGTTTTGGTATATTTTCCGTAAAGAAAAACAGTAGTGTCTCCTGACTGTTGTGACACAAAAATATATCTGTTGAAAATAGTCTGGTGTAGGCCCGACAAATCCCAGTGTGGTTTTGCATTTCCATGGGTCAAATCTCTGTACTATCCAGTTTTGGGCCTTTGGTATCTAAAAAAACACAGTTTGAGTGTGCCGCTCACTGTTCAGCCGCAATTATATCTATTTAAAAAAGTCTGGTATACCCCAGTAAACAATAACTGTGGTTTTGCCATCCCACGGTAAAAAATCGCTATTATTCAGGTTTTGGTATATTTTCCGTAAAGAAAAACAGTAGTGTCTCCTGACTGTTGTGACACAAAAATATATCTGTTGAAAATAGTCTGGTGTAGGCCCGACAAATCCCAGTGTGGTTTTGCAGTTCCACGGGTCAAATCTCTGTACTATCCAGTTTTGGGCCTTTGGTATCTAAAAAAAACACAGTTTGAGTGTGTCGCTCACTGTTCAGCCGCAATTATATCTATTTAAAAAAGTCTGGTATACCCCAGTAAACAATAACTGTGGTTTTGCCATCCCACGGTAAAAAATCTCTATTATTCAGGTTTTGGTATATTTTCCGTAAAGAAAACAGTAGTGTCTCCTGACTGTTGTGACACAAAAATATATCTGTTGAAAATAGTCTGGTGTAGGCCCGACAAATCCCAGTGTGGTTTTGCAGTTCCACGGGTCAAATCTCTGTACTATCCAGTTTTGGGCCTTTGGTATCTAAAAAAAACACAGTTTGAGTGTGTCGCCCACTGTTCAGCCGCAATTATATCTATTTAAAAAAGTCTGGTATACCCCAGTAAACAATAACTGTGGTTTTGCCATCCCACGGTAAAAAATCTCTATTATTCAGGTTTTGGTATATTTTCCGTAAAGAAAAACAGTAGTGTCTCCTGACTGTTGTGACACAAAAATATATCTGTTGAAAATAGTCTGGTGTAGGCCCGACAAATCCCAGTGTGGTTTTGCAGTTCCACGGGTCAAATCTCTGTACTATCCAGTTTTGGGCCTTTGGTATCTAAAAAAACACAGTTTGAGTGTGTCGCTCACTGTTCAGCCGCAATTATATCTATTTAAAAAAGTCTGGTATACCCCAGTAAACAATAACTGTGGTTTTGCCATCCCACGGTAAAAAATCTCTATTATTCAGGTTTTGGTATATTTTCCGTAAAGAAAAACAGTAGTGTCTCCTGACTGTTGTGACACAAAAATATATATGTTGAAAATAGTCTGGTGTAGGCTCGACAAATCCCAGTGTGGTTTTGCAGTTCCACGGGTCAAATCTCTGTACTATCCAGTTTTGGGCCTTTGGTATCTAAAAAAAACACAGTTTGAGTGTGTCGCTCACTGTTCAGCCGCAATTATATCTATTTAAAAAAGTCTGGTATACCCCAGTAAACAATAACTGTGGTTTTGCCATCCCACGGTAAAAAATCTCTATTATTCAGGTTTTGGTATATTTTCCGTAAAGAAAAACAGTAGTGTCTCCTGACTGTTGTGACACAAAAATATATCTGTTGAAAATAGTCTGGTGTAGGCCCGACAAATCCCAGTGTGGTTTTGCAGTTCCACGGGTCAAATCTCTGTACTATCCAGTTTTGGGCCTTTGGTATCTAAAAAAAACACAGTTTGAGTGTGTCGCTCACTGTTCAGCCGCAATTATATCTATTTAAAAAAGTCTGGTATACCCCAGTAAACAATAACTGTGGTTTTGCCATCCCACGGTAAAAAATCTCTATTATTCAGGTTTTGGTATATTTTCCATAAAGAAAAACAGTAGTGTCTCCTGACTGTTGTGACACAAAAATATATCTGTTGAAAATAGTCTGGTGTAGGCCCGACAAATCCCAGTGTGGTTTTGCGGCTCCACGGGTCAAATCTCTGTACTATCCAGTTTTGGGCCTTTGGTATCTAAAAAAACACAGTTTGAGTGTGTCGCTCACTGTTCAGCCGCAATTATATCTATTTAAAAAAGTCTGGTATACCCCAGTAAACAATAACTGTGGTTTTGCCATCCCACAGTAAAAAATCTCTATTATTCAGGTTTTGGTATATTTTCCGTAAAGAAAAACAGTAGTGTCTCCTGACTGTTGTGACACAAAAATATATCTGTTGAAAATAGTCTGGTGTAGGCCCGACAAATCCCAGGGTGGTTTTGCAGTTCCACGGGTCAAGTCTCTGTACTATTCAGTTTTGGGCCTTTGGTATCTAAAAAAACACAGTTTGAGTGTGTCGATCACTGTTCAGCCGCAATTATATCTATTTAAAAAAGTCTGGTATACCCCAGTAAACAATAACTGTGGTTTTGCCATCCCACGGTAAAAAATCTCTATTATTCAGGTTTTGGTATATTTTCCGTAAAGAAAAACAGTAGTGTCTCCTGACTGTTGTGACACAAAAGTATATCTGTTGAAAATAGTATGGTGTAGGCCCGACAAATCCCAGTGTGGTTTAGCAGTTCCACGGGTCAAATCTCTGTACTATCCAGTTTTGGGCCTTTGGTATCTAAAAAAAACACAGTTTGAGTGTGTCGCTCACTGTTCAGCCGCAATTATATCTATTTAAAAAAGTCTGGTATACCCCAGTAAACAATAACTGTGGTTTTGCCATCCCACGGTAAAAAATCTCTATTATTCAGGTTTTGGTATATTTTCCATAAAGAAAAACAGTAGTGTCTCCTGACTGTTGTGACACAAAAATATATCTGTTGAAAATAGTCTGGTGTAGGCCCGACAAATCCCAGTGTGGTTTTGCAGTTCCACGGGTCAAATCTCTGTACTATCCAGTTTTGGGCCTTTGGTATCTAAAAAAAACACAGTTTGAGTGTGTCGCTCACTGTTCAGCCGCAATTATATCTATTTAAAAAAGTCTGGTATACCCCAGTAAACAATAACTGTGGTTTTGCCATCCCACGGTAAAAAATCTCTATTATTCAGGTTTTGGTATATTTTCCATAAAGAAAAACAGTAGTGTCTCCTGACTGTTGTGACACAAAAATATATCTGTTGAAAATAGTCTGGTGTAGGCCCGACAAATCCCAGTGCGGTTTTGCGGCTCCACGGGTCAAATCTCTGTACTATCCAGTTTTGGGCCTTTGGTATCTAAAAAAACACAGTTTGAGTGTGTCGCTCACTGTTCAGCCGCAATTATATCTATTTAAAAAAGTCTGGTATACCCCAGTAAACAATAACTGTGGTTTTGCCATCCCACGGTAAAAAATCTCTATTATTCAGGTTTTGGTATATTTTCCGTAAAGAAAAACAGTAGTGTCTCCTGACTGTTGTGACACAAAAATATATCTGTTGAAAATAGTCTGGTGTAGGCCCGACAAATCCCAGGGTGGTTTTGCAGTTCCACGGGTCAAGTCTCTGTACTATTCAGTTTTGGGCCTTTGGTATCTAAAAAAACACAGTTTGAGTGTGTCGATCACTGTTCAGCCGCAATTATATCTATTTAAAAAAGTCTGGTATACCCCAGTAAACAATAACTGTGGTTTTGCCATCCCACGGTAAAAAATCTCTATTATTCAGGTTTTGGTATATTTTCCGTAAAGAAAAACAGTAGTGTCTCCTGACTGTTGTGACACAAAAGTATATCTGTTGAAAATAGTATGGTGTAGGCCCGACAAATCCCAGTGTGGTTTTGCAGTTCCACGGGTCAAATCTCTGTACTATCCAGTTTTGGGCCTTTGGTATCTAAAAAAACACAGTTTGAGTGTGTCGCTCACTGTTCAGCCGCAATTATATCTATTTAAAAAAGTCTGTTATACCCCAGTAAACAGTAACTGTGGTTTTGCCATCCCACGGTAAAAAATCTCTATTATTCAGGTTTTGGTATATTTTCCGTAAAGAAAAACAGTAGTGTCTCCTGACTGTTGTGACACAAAAATATATCTGTTGAAAATAGTCTGGTGTAGGCCCGACAAATCCCAGTGTGGTTTTGCAGTTCCACGGGTCAAATCTCTGTACTATCCAGTTTTGGGCCTTTGGTATCTAAAAAAAACACAGTTTGAGTGTGTCGCTCACTGTTCAGCCGCAATTATATCTATTTAAAAAAGTCTGGTATAACCCAGTAAACAATAACTGTGGTTTTGCCATCCCACGGTAAAAAATCTCTATTATTCAGGTTTTGGCATATTTTCCGTAAAGAAAAACAGTAGTGTCTCCTGACTGTTGTGACACAAAAATATATCTGTTGAAAATAGTCTGGTGTAGGCCCGACAAATCCCAGTGTGGTTTTGCAGTTCCACGGGTCAAATCTCTGTACTATCCAGTTTTGGGCCTTTGGTATCTAAAAAAACACAGTTTGAGTGTGTCGCTCACTCTTCAGCCGCAATTATATCTATTTAAAAAAGTCTGGCATACCCCAGTAAACAATAACTGTGGTTTTGCCATCCCACGGTAAAAAATCTCTATTATTCAGGTTTTGGTATATTTTCCGTAAAGAAAAACAGTAGTGTCTCCTGACTGTTGTGACACAAAAATATATCTGTTGGAAATAGTCTGGTGTAGGCCTGACAAATCCCAGTGTGATTTTTCAGTTCCACGGGTCAAATCTCTGTATTATCCAGTTTTGGGCCTTTGGTATCTAAAAAAACACAGTTTGAGTGTGTCGCTCACTGTTCAGCCGCAATTATATCTATTTAAAAAAGTCTGGTATACCCCAGTAAACAATAACTGTGGTTTTGCCATCCCACGGTAAAAAATCTCTATTATTCAGGTTTTGGTATATTTTCCGTAAAGAAAAACAGTAGTGTCTCCTGACTGTTGTGACACAAAAATATATCTGTTGAAAATAGTCTGGTGTAGGCCCGACAAATCCCAGTGTGGTTTTGCAGTTCCACGGGTCAAATCTCTGTACTATCCAGTTTTGGGCCTTTGGTATCTAAAAAAAACAGTTTGAGGGTGTCGCTCACTGTTCAGCCGCAATTATATCTATTTAAAAAAGTCTGGTATACCCCAGTAAACAATAACTGTGGTTTTGCCATCTCACGGTAAAAAATCTCTATTATTCAGGTTTTGGTATATTTTCCGTAAAGAAAAACAGTAGTGTCTCCTGACTGTTGTGACACAAAAATATATCTGTTGAAAATAGTCTGGTGTAGGCCCGACAAATCCCAGTGTGGTTTTGCAGTTCCACGGGTCAAATCTCTGTACTATCCAGTTTTGGGCCCTTGGTATCTAAAAAAACACAGTTTGAGTGTGTCGCTCACTGTTCAGCCGCAATTATATCTATTTAAAAAAGTCTGGTATACCCCAGTAAAAAATAACTGTGGTTTTGCCATCCCACGGTAAAAAATCTCTATTATTCAGGTTTTGGTATATTTTCCGTAAAGAAAAACAGTAGTGTCTCCTGACTGTTGTGACACAAAAATATATCTGTTGGAAATAGTCTGGTGTAGGCCCGACAAATCCCAGTGTGGTTTTGCAGTTCCATGGGTCAAATCTCTGTACTATCCAGTTTTGGGCCTTTGGTATCTAAAAAAACACAGTTTGAGTGTGTCGCTCACTGTTCAGCCACAATTATATCTATTTAAAAAAGTCTGGTATACCCCAGTAAACAATAACTGTGGTTTTGCCATCCCACGGTAAAAAATCTCTATTATTCAGGTTTTGGTATATTTTCCGTAAAGAAAAACAGTAGTGTCTCCTGACTGTTGTGACACAAAAATATATCTGTTGAAAATAGTCTGGTGTAGGCCCGACAAATCCCAGTGTGGTTTTGCAGTTCCACGGGTCAAATCTCTGTACTATCCAGTTTTGGGCCTTTGGTATCTAAAAAAACACAGTTTGAGTGTGTCGCTCACTGTTCAGCCGCAATTATATCTATTTAAAAAAGTCTGGTATACCCCAGTAAACAATAATTGTGGTTTTGCCATCCCACGGTAAAAAATCTCTATTATTCAGGTTTTGGTATATTTTCCGTAAAGAAAAACAGTAGTGTCTCCTGACTGTTGTGACACAAAAATATATCTGTTGAAAATAGTCTGGTGTAGGCCCGACAAATCCCAGTGTGGTTTTGCAGTTCCACGGGTCAAATCTCTGTACTATCCAGTTTTGGGCCTTTGGTATCTAAAAAAACACAGTTTGAGTGTGCAGCTCACTGTTCAGCCGCAATTATATCTATTTAAAAAAGTCTGGTATACCCCAGTAAACAATAACTGTGGTTTTGCCATCCCACGGTAAAAAATCTCTATTATTCAGGTTTTGGTATATTTTCCGTAAAGAAAAACAGTAGTGTCTCCTGACTGTTGTGACACAAAAATATATCTGTTGAAAATAGTCTGGTGTAGGCCCGACAAATCCCAGTGTGCTTTTGCAGTTCCACGGGTCAAATCTCTGTACTATCCAGTTTTGGGCCTTTGGTATCTAAAAAAACACAGTTTGAGTGTGTCGCTCACTGTTCAGCCGCAATTATATCTATTTAAAAAAGTCTGGTATACCCCAGTAAACAATAACTGTGGTTTTACCATCCCACGGTAAAAAATCTCTATTATTCAGGTTTTGGTATATTTTCCGTAAAGAAAAACAGTAGTGTCTCCTGACTGTTGTGACACAAAAATATATCTGTTGAAAATAGTCTGGTGTAGGCCCGACAAATCCCAGTGTGGTTTTGCAGTTCCACGGGTCAAATCTCTGTACTATCCAGTTTTGGGCCTTTGGTATCTAAAAAAAACACAGTTTGAGTGTGTCGCCCACTGTTCAGCCGCAATTATATCTATTTAAAAAAGTCTGGTATACCCCAGTAAACAATAACTGTGGTTTTGCCATCCCACGGTAAAAAATCTCTATTATTCAGGTTTTGGTATATTTTCCGTAAAGAAAAACAGTAGTGTCTCCTGACTGTTGTGACACAAAAATATATCTGTTGAAAATAGTCTGGTGTAGGCCCGACAAATCCCAGTGTGGTTTTGCAGTTCCACGGGTCAAATCTCTGTACTATCCAGTTTTGGGCCTTTGGTATCTAAAAAAACACAGTTTGAGTGTGTCGCTCACTCTTCAGCCGCAATTATATCTATTTAAAAAAGTCTGGTATACCCCAGTAAACAATAACTGTGGTTTTGCCATCCCACGGTAAAAAATCTCTATTATTCAGGTTTTGGTATATTTTCCGTAAAGAAAAACAGTAGTGTCTCCTGACTGTTGTGACACAAAAATATATCTGTTGAAAATAGTCTGGTGTTGGCCCGACAAATCCCAGTGTGGTTTTGCATTTCCATGGGTCAAATCTCTGTACTATCCAGTTTTGGGCCTTTGGTAGCTAAAAAAACACAGTTTGAGTGTGCCGCTCACTGTTCAGCCGCAATTATATCTATTTAAAAAAGTCTGGTATACCCCAGTAAACAATAACTGTGGTTTTGCCATCCCACGGTAAAAAATCGCTATTATTCAGGTTTTGGTATATTTTCCGTAAAGAAAAACAGTAGTGTCTCCTGACTGTTGTGACACAAAAATATATCTGTTGAAAATAGTCTGGTGTAGGCCCGACAAATCCCAGTGTGGTTTTGCAGTTCCACGGGTCAAATCTCTGTACTATCCAGTTTTGGGCCTTTGGTATCTAAAAAAACACAGTTTGAGTGTGTCGCTCACTGTTCAGCCGCAATTATATCTATTTAAAAAAGTCTGGTATACCCCAGTAAACAATAACTGTGGTTTTGCCATCCCACGGTAAAAAATCTCTATTATTCAGGTTTTGGTATATTTTCCGTAAAGAAAAACAGTAGTGTCTCCCGACTGTTGTGACACAAAAATATATCTGTTGAAAATAGTCTGGTGTAGGCCCGACAAATCCCAGTGTGGTTTTGCATTTCCATGGGTCAAATCTCTGTACTATCCAGTTTTGGGCCTTTGGTATCTAAAAAAACACAGTTTGAGTGTGCCGCTCACTGTTCAGCCGCAATTATATCTATTTAAAAAAGTCTGGTATACCCCAGTAAACAATAACTGTGGTTTTGCCATCCCATGGTAAAAAATCGCTATTATTCAGGTTTTGGTATATTTTCCGTAAAGAAAAACAGTAGTGTCTCCTGAGTGTTGTGACACAAAAATATATCTGTTGAAAATAGTCTGGTGTAGGCCCGACAAATCCCAGTGTGGTTTTGCAGTTCCACGGGTCAAATCTCTGTACTATCCAGTTTTGGGCCTTTGGTATCTAAAAAAAACACAGTTTGAGTGTGTCGCTCACTGTTCAGCCGCAATTATATCTATTTAAAAAAGTCTGGTATACCCCAGTAACCAACAACTGTGGTTTTGCCATCCCACGGTAAAAAATCTCTATTATTCAGGTTTTGGTATATTTTCCGTAAAGAAAAACAGTAGTGTCTCCTGACTGTTGTGACACAAAAATATATCTGTTGAAAATAGTCTGGTGTAGGCCCGACAAATCCCAGTGTGGTTTTGCAGTTCCACGGGTCAAATCTCTGTACTATCCAGTTTTGGGCCCTTGGTATCTAAAAAAACACAGTTTGAGTGTGTCGCTCACTGTTCAGCCGCAATTATATCTATTTAAAAAAGTCTGGTATACCCCAGTAAACAATAACTGTGGTTTTGCCATCCCACGGTAAAAAATCTCTATTATTCAGGTTTTGGTATATTTTCCGTAAAGAAAAACAGTAGTGTCTCCTGACTGTTGTGACACAAAAATATATCTGTTGGAAATAGTCTGGTGTAGGCCCGACAAATCCCAGTGTGGTTTTGCAGTTCCATGGGTCAAATCTCTGTACTATCCAGTTTTGGGCCTTTGGTATCTAAAAAAACACAGTTTGAGTGTGTCGCTCACTGTTCAGCCACAATTATATCTATTTAAAAAAGTCTGGTATACCCCAGTAAACAATAACTGTGGTTTTGCCATCCCACGGTAAAAAATCTCTATTATTCAGGTTTTGGTATATTTTCCGTAAAGAAAAACAGTAGTGTCTCCAGACTGTTGTGACACAAAAATATATCTGTTGAAAATAGTCTGGTGTAGGCCCGACAAATCCCAGTGTGGTTTTGCAGTTCCACGGGTCAAATCTCTGTACTATCCAGTTTTGGGCCTTTGGTATCTAAAAAAACACAGTTTGAGTGTGTCGCTCACTGTTCAGCCGCAATTATATCTATTTAAAAAAGTCTGGTATACCCCAGTAAACAATAATTGTGGTTTTGCCATCCCACGGTAAAAAATCTCTATTATTCAGGTTTTGGTATATTTTCCGTAAAGAAAAACAGTAGTGTCTCCTGACTGTTGTGACACAAAAATATATCTGTTGAAAATAGTCTGGTGTAGGCCCGACAAATCCCAGTGTGGTTTTGCAGTTCCACGGGTCAAATCTCTGTACTATCCAGTTTTGGGCCTTTGGTATCTAAAAAAACACAGTTTGAGTGTGCCGCTCACTGTTCAGCCGCAATTATATCTATTTAAAAAAGTCTGGTATACCCCAGTAAACAATAACTGTGGTTTTGCCATCCCACGGTAAAAAATCTCTATTATTCAGGTTTTGGTATATTTTCCGTAAAGAAAAACAGTAGTGTCTCCTGACTGTTGTGACACAAAAATATATCTGTTGAAAATAGTCTGGTGTAGGCCCGACAAATCCCAGTGTGCTTTTGCAGTTCCACGGGTCAAATCTCTGTACTATCCAGTTTTGGGCCTTTGGTATCTAAAAAAACACAGTTTGAGTGTGTCGCTCATTGTTCAGCCGCAATTATATCTATTTAAAAAAGTCTGGTATACCCCAGTAAACAATAACTGTGGTTTTACCATCCCACGGTAAAAAATATCTATTATTCAGGTTTTGGTATATTTTCCGTAAAGAAAAACAGTAGTGTCTCCTGACTGTTGTGACACAAAAATATATCTGTTGAAAATAGTCTGGTGTAGGCCCGACAAATCCCAGTGTGGTTTTGCAGTTCCACGGGTCAAATCTCTGTACTATCCAGTTTTGGGCCTTTGGTATCTAAAAAAAACACAGTTTGAGAGTGTCGCCCACTGTTCAGCCGCAATTATATCTATTTAAAAAAGTCTGGTATACCCCAGTAAACAATAACTGTGGTTTTGCCATCCCACGGTAAAAAATCTCTATTATTCAGGTTTTGGTATATTTTCCGTAAAGAAAAACAGTAGTGTCTCCTGACTGTTGTGACACAAAAATATATCTGTTGAAAATAGTCTGGTGTAGGCCCGACAAATCCCAGTGTGGTTTTGCAGTTCCACGGGTCAAATCTCTGTACTATCCAGTTTTGGGCCTTTGGTATCTAAAAAAACACAGTTTGAGTGTGTCGCTCACTGTTCAGCCGCAATTATATCTATTTAAAAAAGTCTGGTATACCCCAGTAAACAATAACTGTGGTTTTGCCATCCCACGGTAAAAAATCTCTATTATTCAGGTTTTGGTATATTTTCCGTAAAGAAAAACAGTAGTGTCTCCCGACTGTTGTGACACAAAAATATATCTGTTGAAAATAGTCTGGTGTAGGCCCGACAAATCCCAGTGTGGTTTTGCATTTCCATGGGTCAAATCTCTGTACTATCCAGTTTTGGGCCTTTGGTAGCTAAAAAAACACAGTTTGAGTGTGCCGCTCACTGTTCAGCCGCAATTATATCTATTTAAAAAAGTCTGGTATACCCCAGTAACCAATAACTGTGGTTTTGCCATCCCACGGTAAAAAATCTCTATTATTCAGGTTTTGGTATATTTTCCGTAAAGAAAAACAGTAGTGTCTCCTGACTGTTGTGACACAAAAATATATCTGTTGAAAATAGTCTGGTGTAGGCCCGACAAATCCCAGTGTGGTTTTGCAGTTCCACGGGTCAAATCTCTGTACTATCCAGTTTTGGGCCTTTGGTATCTAAAAAAAACACAGTTTGAGTGTGTCGCCAACTGTTCAGCCGCAATTATATCTATTTAAAAAAGTCTGGTATACCCCAGTAAACAATAACTGTGGTTTTGCCATCCCACGGTAAAAAATCTCTATTATTCAGGTTTTGGTATATTTTCTGTAAAGAAAAACAGTAGTGTCTCCTGACTGTTGTGACACAAAAATATATCTGTTGAAAATAGTCTGGTGTAGGCCCGACAAATCCCAGTGTGGTTTTGCAGTTCCACGGGTCAAATCTCTGTACTATCCAGTTTTGGGCCTTTGGTATCTAAAAAAACACAGTTTGAGTGTGTCGCTCACTGTTCAGCCGCAATTATATCTGTTTAAAAAAGTCTGGTATACCCCAGTAAACAATAACTATGGTTTTGCCATCCCACGGTAAAAAATCTCTATTATTCAGGTTTTGGTATATTTTCCGTAAAGAAAAACAGTAGTGTCTCCTGACTGTTGTGACACAAAAATATATCTGTTGAAAATAGTCTGGTGTAGGCCCGACAAATCCCAGTGTGGTTTTGCAGTTCCACGGGTCAAATCTCTGTACTATCCAGTTTTGGGCCTTTGGTATCTAAAAAAACACAGTTTGAGTGTGCCGCTCACTGTTCAGCCGCAATTATATCTATTTAAAAAAGTCTGGTATACCCCAGTAAACAATAACGGTGGTTTTGCCATCCCACGGTAAAAAATCTCTATTATTCAGGTTTTGGTATATTTTCCGTAAAGAAAAACAGTAGTGTCTCCTGACTGGTGTGACACAAAAATATATCTGTTGAAAATAGTCTGGTGTAGGCCCGACAAATCCCAGTGTGGTTTTGCAGTTCCACAGGTCAAATCTCTGTACTATCCAGTTTTGGGCCTTTGGTATCTAAAAAAAACACAGTTTGAGTGTGTCGCTCACTGTTCAGCCGCAATTATATCTATTTAAAAAAGTCTGGTATACCCCAGTAAACAATAACTGTGGTTTTGTCATCCCACGGTAAAAAATCTCTATTATTCAGGTTTTGGTATATTTTCCGTAAAGAAAAACAGTAGTGTCTCCTGACTGTTGTGACACAAAAATATATCTGTTGAAAATAGTCTGGTGTAGGCCCGACAAATCCCAGTGTGGTTTTGCAGTTCCACGGGTCAAATCTCTGTACTATCCAGTTTTGGGCCTTTGGTATCTAAAAAAACACAGTTTGAGTGTGTCGCTCACTGTTCAGCTGCAATTATATCTATTTAAAAAAGTCTGGTATACCCCAGTAAACAATAACTGTGGTTTTGCCATCCCACGGTAAAAAATCTCTATTATTCAGGTTTTGGTATATTTTCCGTAAAGAAAAACAGTAGTGTCTCCTGACTGTTGTGACACAAAAATATATCTGTTGAAAATAGTCTGGTGTAGGCCCGACAAATCCCAGTGTGGTTTTGCAGTTCCACGGGTCAAATCTCTGTACTATCTAGTTTTGGGCCTTTGGTATCTAAAAAAACACAGTTTGAGTGTGTCGCTCACTGTTCAGCTGCAATTATATCTATTTAAAAAAGTCTGGTATACCCCAGTAAACAATAACTGTGGTTTTGCCATCCCACGGTAAAAATCTCTATTATTCAGGTTTTGGTATATTTTCCGTAAAGAAAAACAGTAGTGTCTCCTGACTGTTGTGACACAAAAATATATCTGTTGAAAATAGTCTGGTGTAGGCCCGACAAATCCCAGTGTGGTTTTGCGGTTCCACGGGTCAAATCTCTGTACTATCCAGTTTTGGGCCTTTGGTATCTAAAAAAACACAGTTTGAGTGTGTCGCTCACTGTTCAGCCGCAATTATATCTATTTATAAAAGTCTGGTATACCCCAGTAAACAATAACTGTGGTTTTGCCATCCCACGGTAAAAAATCTATATTATTCAGGTTTTGGTATATTTTCCGTAAAGAAAAACAGTAGTGTCTCCTGACTGTTGTGACACAAAAATATATCTGTTGAAAATAGTCTGGTGTAGGCCCGACAAATCCCAGTGTGGTTTTCCAGTTCCACGGGTCAAATCTCTGTACTATCCAGTTTTGGGCCTTTGGTATCTAAAAAACACAGTTTGAGTGTGTCGCTCACTGTTCAGCCGCAATTATATCTATTTAAAAAAGTCTGGTATACCCCAGTAAACAATAACTGTGGTTTTGCCATCCCACGGTAAAAAATCTCTATTATTCAGGTTTTGGTATATTTTCCGTAAAGAAAAACAGTAGTGTCTCCTGACTGTTGTGACACAAAAATATATCTGTTGAAAATAGTCTGGTGTAGGCCCGACAAATCCCAGTGTGGTTTTGCAGTTCCACGGGTCAAATCTCTGTACTATCCAGTTTTGGGCCTTTGGTATCTAAAAAAACACAGTTTGAGTGTGTCGCTCACTGTTCAGCCGCAATTATATCTATTTAAAAAAGTCTGGTATACCCCAGTAAACAATAACTGTGGTTTTGCCATCCCACGGTAAAAAATCTCTATTATTCAGGTTTTGGTATATTTTCCGTAAAGAAAAACAGTAGTGTCTCCTGACTGTTGTGACACAAAAATATAACTGTTGAAAATAGTCTGGTGTAGGCCCGACAAATCCCAGTGTGGTTTTGCAGTTCCACGGGTCAAATCTCTGTACTATCCAGTTTTGGGCCTTTGGTATCTAAAAAAACACAGTTTGAGTGTGCCGCTCACTGTTCAGCCGCAATTATATCTATTTAAAAAAGTCTGGTATACCCCAGTAAACAATAACTGTGGTTTTGCCATCCCACGGTAAAAAATCGCTATTATTCAGGTTTTGGTATATTTTCCGTAAAGAAAAACAGTAGTGTCTCCTGACTGTTGTGACACAAAAATATATCTGTTGAAAATAGTCTGGTGTAGGCCCGACAAATCCCAGTGTGGTTTTGCAGTTCCACAGGTCAAATCTCTGTACTATCCAGTTTTGGGCCTTTGGTATCTAAAAAAAACACAGTTTGAGTGTGTCGCTCACTGTTCAGCCGCAATTATATCTATTTAAAAAAGTCTGGTATACCCCAGTAAACAATAACTGTGGTTTTGTCATCCCACGGTAAAAAATCTCTATTATTCAGGTTTTGGTATATTTTCCGTAAAGAAAAACAGTAGTGTCTCCTGACTGTTGTGACACAAAAATATATCTGTTGAAAATAGTCTGGTGTAGGCCCGACAAATCCCAGTGTGGTTTTGCAGTTCCACGGGTCAAATCTCTGTACTATCCAGTTTTGGGCCTTTGGTATCTAAAAAAACACAGTTTGAGTGTGTCGCTCACTGTTCAGCCGCAATTATATCTATTTAAAAAAGTCTGGTATACCCCAGTAAACAATAACTGTGGTTTTGCCATCCCACGGTAAAAAATCTCTATTATTCAGGTTTTGGTATATTTTCCGTAAAGAAAAACAGTAGTGTTTCCTGACTGTTGTGACACAAAAATATATCTGTTGAAAATAGTCTGGTGTAGGCCCGACAAATCCCAGTGTGGTTTTGCAGTTCCACGGGTCAAATCTCTCTACTATCCAGTTTTGGGCCTTTGGTATCTAAAAAAACACAGTTTGAGTGTGTCGCTCACTGTTCAGCTGCAATTATATCTATTTAAAAAAGTCTGGTATACCCCAGTAAACAATAACTGTGGTTTTGCCATCCCACGGTAAAAATCTCTATTATTCAGGTTTTGGTATATTTTCCGTAAAGAAAAACAGTAGTGTCTCCTGACTGTTGTGACACAAAAATATATCTGTTGAAAATAGTCTGGTGTAGGCCCGACAAATCCCAGTGTGGTTTTGCAGTTCCACGGGTCAAATCTCTGTACTATCCAGTTTTGGGCCTTTGGTATCTAAAAAAACACAGTTTGAGTGTGTCGCTCACTGTTCAGCCGCAATTATATCTATTTAAAAAAGTCTGGTATACCCCAGTAAACAATAACTGTGGTTTTGCCATCCCACGGTAAAAAATCTCTATTATTCAGGTTTTGGTATATTTTCCGTAAAGAAAAACAGTAGTGTCTCCTGACTGTTGTGACACAAAAATATATCTGTTGAAAATAGTCTGGTGTAGGCCCGACAAATCCCAGTGTGGTTTTGCGGTTCCACGGGTCAAATCTCTGTACTATCCAGTTTTGGGCCTTTGGTATCTAAAAAAACACAGTTTGAGTGTGTCGCTCACTGTTCAGCCGCAATTATATCTATTTAAAAAAGTCTGGTATACCCCAGTAAACAATAACTGTGGTTTTGCCATCCCACGGTAAAAAATCTCTATTATTCAGGTTTTGGTATATTTTCCGTAAAGAAAAACAGTAGTGTCTCCTGACTGTTGTGACACAAAAATATATCTGTTGAAAATAGTCTGGTGTAGGCCCGACAAATCCCAGTGTGGTTTTGCAGTTCCACGGGTCAAATCCCTGTACTATCTAGTTTTGGGCCTTTGGTATCTAAAAAAACACAGTTTGAGTGTGTCGCTCACTGTACAGCCGCAATTATATCTATTTAAAAAAGTCTGGTATACCCCAGTAAACAATAACTGTGGTTTTGCCATCCCACGGTAAAAAATCTCTATTATTCAGGTTTTGGTATATTTTCCGTAAAGAAAAACAGTAGTGTCTCCTGACTGTTGTGACACAAAAATATATCTGTTGAAAATAGTCTGGTGTAGGCCCGACAAATCCCAGTGTGGTTTTGCAGTTCCACGGGTCAAATCTCTGTACTATCCAGTTTTGGGCCTTTGGTATCTAAAAAAACACAGTTTGAGTGTGTCGCTCACTGTTCAGCCGCAATTATATCTATTTAAAAAAGTCTGGTATACCCCAGTAAACAATAACTGTGGTTTTGCCATCCCACGGTAAAAAATCTCTATTATTCAGGTTTTGGTATATTTTCCGTAAAGAAAAACAGTAGTGTCTCCTGCCTGTTGTGACACAAAAATATATCTGTTGAAAATAGTCTGGTGTAGGCCCGACAAATCCCAGTGTGGTTTTGCAGTTCCACGGGTCAAATCTCTGTACTATCCAGTTTTGGGCCTTTGGTATCTAAAAAAACACAGTTTGAGTGTGTCGCTCACTGTTCAGCTGCAATTATATCTATTTAAAAAAGTCTGGTATACCCCAGTAAACAATAACTGTGGTTTTGCCATCCCACGGTAAAAAATCTCTATTATTCAGGTTTTGGTATATTTTCCGTAAAGAAAAACAGTAGTGTCTCCTGACTGTTGTGACACAAAAATATATCTGTTGAAAATAGTCTGGTGTAGGCCCGACAAATCCCAGTGTGGTTTTGCAGTTCCACGGGTCAAATCTCTGTACTATCTAGTTTTGGGCCTTTGGTATCTAAAAAAACACAGTTTGAGTGTGTCGCTCACTGTTCAGCCGCAATTATATCTATTTAAAAAAGTCTGGTATACCCCAGTAAACAATAACTGTGGTTTTGCCATCCCACGGTAAAAAATCTCTATTATTCAGGTTTTGGTATATTTTCTGTAAATAAAAACAGTAGTGTCTCCTGACTGTTGTGACACAAAAATATATCTGTTGAAAATAGTCTGGTGTAGGCCCGACAAATCCCAGTGTGGTTTTGCAGTTCCACAGGTCAAATCTCTGTACTATCCAGTTTTGGGCCTTTGGTATCTAAAAAAAACACAGTTTGAGTGTGTCGCTCACTGTTCAGCCGCAATTATATCTATTTAAAAAAGTCTGGTATACCCCAGTAAACAATAACTGTGGTTTTGCCATCCCACGGTAAAAAATCTCTATTATTCAGGTTTTGGTATATTTTCTGTAAAGAAAAACAGTAGTGTCTCCTGACTGTTGTGACACAAAAATATATCTGTTGAAAATAGTCTGGTGTAGGCCCGACAAATCCCAGTGTGGTTTTGCAGTTCCACGGGTCAAATCTCTGTACTATACAGTTTTGGGCCTTTGGTATCTAAAAAAACACAGTTTGAGTGTGTCGCTCACTGTTCAGCCGCAATTATATCTATTTAAAAAAGTCTGGTATACCCCAGTAAACAATAACTGTGGTTTTGCCATCCCACGGTAAAAAATCTCTATTATTCAGGTTTTGGTATATTTTCCGTAAAGAAAAACAGTAGTGTCTCCTGACTGTTGTGACACAAAAATATATCTGTTGAAAATAGTCTGGTGTAGGCCCGACAAATCCCAGGGTGGTTTTGCAGTTCCACGGGTCAAGTCTCTGTACTATTCAGTTTTGGGCCTTTGGTATCTAAAAAAACACAGTTTGAGTGTGTTGATCACTGTTCAGCCGCAATTATATCTATTTAAAAAAGTCTGGTATACCCCAGTAAACAATAACTGTGGTTTTGCCATCCCACGGTAAAAAATCTCTATTTTTCACTTTTTGGTATATTTTCCGTAAAGAAAAACAGTAGTGTCTCCTGACTGTTGTGACACAAAAGTATATCTGTTGAAAATAGTATGGTGTAGGCCCGACAAATCCCAGTGTGGTTTTGCAGTTCCACGGGTCAAATCTCTGTACTATCCAGTTTTGGGCCTTTGGTATCTAAAAAAACACAGTTTGAGTGTGTCGCTCACTGTTCAGCCGCAATTATATCTATTTAAAAAAGTCTGTTATACCCCAGTAAACAGTAACTGTGGTTTTGCCATCCCACGGTAAAAAATCTCTATTATTCAGGTTTTGGTATATTTTCCGTAAAGAAAACAGTAGTGTCTCCTGACTGTTCTGACACAAAAATATATCTGTTGAAAATAGTCTGGTGTAGGTCCGACAAATCCCAGTGTGGTTTTGCAGTTCCACGGGTTAAATCTCTGTACTATCCAGTTTTGGGCCTTTGGTATCTAAAAAAACACAGTTTGAGTGTGTCGCTCACTGTTCAGCCGCAATTATATCTATTTAAAAAAGTCTGTTATACCCCAGTAAACAGTAACTGTGGTTTTGCCATCCCACGGTAAAAAATCTCTATTATTCAGGTTTTGGTATATTTTCCGTAAAGAAAACAGTAGTGTCTCCTGACTGTTCTGACACAAAAATATATCTGTTGAAAATAGTCTGGTGTAGGTCCGACAAATCCCAGTGTGGTTTTGCAGTTCCACGGGTTAAATCTCTGTACTATCCAGTTTTGGGCCTTTGGTATCTAAAAAAACACAGTTTGAGTGTGTCGCTCACTGTTCAGCCGCAATTATATCTATTTAAAAAAGTCTGGTATACCCCAGTAAACAATAACTGTGGTTTTGCCATCCTACGGTAAAAAATCTCTATTATTCAGGTTTTGGTATATTTTCCGTAAAGAAAAACAGTAGTGTCTCCTGACTGTTGTGACACAAAAATATATCTGTTGAAAATAGTCTGGTGTAGGCCCGACAAATCCCAGTGTGGTTTTGCAGTTCCACGGGTCAAATCTCTGTACTATCCAGTTTTGGGCCTTTGGTATCTAAAAAAACACACTTTGAGTGTGTCGCTCACTGTTCAGCCGCAATTATATCTATTTAAAAAAGTCTGGTATACCCCAGTAAACAATAACTGGTTTTGCCATCCCACGGTAAAAAATCTCTATTATTCAGGTTTTGGTATATTTTCCGTAAAGAAAAACAGTAGTGTCTCCTGACTGTTGTGACACAAAAATATATCTGTTGAAAATAGTCTGGTGTAGGCCCGACAAATCCCAGTGTGGTTTTGCAGTTCCACGGGTCAAATCTCTGTACTATCCAGTTTTGGGCCTTTGGTATCTAAAAAAACACAGTTTGAGTGTGTCGCTCACTGTTCAGCCGCAATTATATCTATTTAAAAAAGTCTGGTATACCCCAGTAAACAATAACTGTGGTTTTGCCATCCCACGGTAAAAAATCTCTATTATTCAGGCTTTGGTATATTTTCCGTAAAGAAAAACAGTAGTGTCTCCTGACTGTTGTGACACAAAAATATATCTGTTGAAAATAGTCTGGTGTAGGCCCGACAAATCCCAGTGTGGTTTTGCAGTTCCACGGGTCAAATCTCTGTACTATCCAGTTTTGTGCCTTTGGTATCTAAAAAAACACAGTTTGAGTGTGTCGCTCACTGTTCAGCCGCAATTATATCTATTTAAAAAAGTCTGGTATACCCCAGTAAACAATAACTGTGGTTTTGCCATCCCACGGTAAAAAATCTCTATTATTCAGGTTTTGGTATATTTTCCGTAAAGAAAAACAGTAGTGTCTCCTGACTGTTGTGACACAAAAATATATCTGTTGGAAATAGTCTGGTGTAGGCCCGACAAATCCCAGTGTGGTTTTGCAGTTCCATGGGTCAAATCTCTGTACTATCCAGTTTTGGGCCTTTGGTATCTAAAAAAACACAGTTTGAGTGTGTCGCTCACTGTTCAGCCACAATTATATCTATTTAAAAAAGTCTGGTATACCCCAGTAAACAATAACTGTGGTTTTGCCATCCCACGGTAAAAAATCTCTATTATTCAGGTTTTGGTATATTTTCCGTAAAGAAAAACAGTAGTGTCTCCTGACTGTTGTGACACAAAAATATATCTGTTGAAAATAGTCTGGTGTAGGCCCGACAAATCCCAGTGTGGTTTTGCAGTTCCACGGGTCAAATCTCTGTACTATCCAGTTTTGGGCCTTTGGTATCTAAAAAAACACAGTTTGAGTGTGTCGCTCACTGTTCAGCCGCAATTATATCTATTTAAAAAAGTCTGGTATACCCCAGTAAACAATAACTGTGGTCTTGCCATCCCACGGTAAAAAATCTCTATTGTTCAGGTTTTGGTATTTTTTATGTAAAGAAAAACAGTAATAGTTTCTCCCTGATTGTTCAGATTGTTTAAAAGAGTCGGGTGTAGGCCAGAGAAATAGAACTGTGGTTTTCCTCTTTCACGGTTCTAATCTACTTTTCATTACCCTTTTTCCATTGATAGTGCAAGTGTAAGCTATTTTACTTCCTTTACAATGGGCAAGGCGCGTGGCAAGGGACGTGGAAGTGGATGTTCTGGTGATGGCTCGTGCAGAGGACAGGGCCGTGGCCAAGGTGAAAATGTGCCACAACCAACAGCCATATCTTCTCGCTCCCACTTCTTGACCAATTACTAGGGAAGCACAGAACAACACCAGTATTGAGAACTGATCAGTGTGAACAGGTTATTAATTGGATAGCAGATAATACTTCCAGTTACCTGGGCACCACCACCTCCAGTCTGTCTTCCACACGGTCAACTCTTAGTAGCCGTGAGTCTCGACCGCATACTCCTCCTCACCCTGATGCTCCTTCCTCCCACCATGCCGAGTGTCGTCAGACAGCAATTGATCCCACACTTGGACACTCTGAAGAGCTGTTCACTGGTCCATTTCCATATTTGTGCCCCTCGCCTGATACGCTTGAAGTGGTGGAAGAGGAGATCCCATGTAGCGATGCCCAAATATTTGAACAGCCACGGCCACAGGAAGTCGACGCTGGCAATTTGTCACAAGAGGTGGACGATGACGAGACACAATTGCCAGGAAGTGAGGAGGAGCATCGTGGTGCGCAAGTGGAAGAGGAGGAGGTGGTGGATGATCTAGTAACTGACCCAACGTGGCAGGAGGATATGCAGAGTGAGGCCAGCAGCACACAGGGGTAGGGAGGCAGAGTACCCCAACAGGCAGGAAGAAGCAGTGTGGTGGCCGTAAACAGAAGGCGGGCAACCGTTCCCCGTAACACCAACACGAGGGACGTTGCCAGTACAAGCGGTAGGTCTTCCAGAGTCTGGAATTTTTTTAAAGACTGATAACCCCAAAAAGGCCATATGTTCCACCTGCCATGCCAGCATCAGCAGGGGTGACAAAACTACCAGCCTGACCACCACCAGCATGATCAGGCACATGGCAGCAAAGCACCCGACTTTGTGGGGCGAAACCCAGGGTCCACGACCAGTGTCAGCGGGTGTCACCACTGCTTCTTCCACTGTTATGCGTGCAATAGAACCACCTGTTGTGTGTGCAAGGCAATCCCCTGTCCATACTGCATGTAAAGATGCCCCCTCCTCTCAGTCTTCACTTGTTATGGCAGTTTCTCAAGGAACAGCATCAACGTCCACGTCCACGTCCCACCGCAGCGTTCAATTGTCCATATCCCAGACCTTTGAATGAAAGCGGAAATTCGCAGCTAACGCCCCACAGGCCACAGTCCTAAATTCGCACATTTCACGACTGCTTGCGTTGGAAATGCTGCCTTTTAGGCTGGTGGAGACGGAATCCTTCCGCAATCTTATGGCAGTGGCCGTCCCTCGGTACTCGGTCCCCAGCCGACACTATTTTGCCCGGTGTGCCATCCCCGCACTACACAAGCACGTGTCCCAAAGCATCTGCCGTGCCCTCAACAACGCAGTTACTGGGAGAGTCCACTTGACAACGGACACATGGACAAGTGCTTGTGGCCAGGGACGGTACATCTCTCTGACGGCACACTGGGTAAACATAGTGGGAGCCGGGACCCAGTCGGACCTTGGGACGGAACACATCCTCCCCACACCGAGGATTGTGGGCCCTATGTCAGTCATAGTTGCCCCCACAGTGCATAGCTCCTGCGCATCATCCTCCTCCTCCTCCTCATGTTCAGCCTCCATCTCAGATATCACCACATCAGTTACAAGCTGGAAGCACTGCAGTACTGCCTCCGCCAAGCGGCAACAGGCTGTGCTGAAACTCATAAGCTTAGGTGATAAACCTCACACTGCTTGTGAGTTGTGGACAGCTGTGAAAGAGCAGGCAGATCTGTGGCTGAGACCGCTGAACCTACATCCCGGCATGGTCGTGTGTGACAATGGCCGTAACCTGGTGGCGGCTCTGAGGCGAGGTGAGATCACACACGTATCATGCCTGGCTCATGTGCTTAACCTCGTGGTTCAGCGGTTTCTTAAATCGTACCCCGAGTTGCCAGATCTGCTCGTGAAAGTACGCCGCCTGTCAGCTCATTTTCGCAAGTCGGCTACAGCTTCTGCCGCCCTTGCTGTGTTGCAGCAGCGTTTGCAGCTTCCGGCACACTGACTGGTGTGTGATGTCCCCACACGTTGGAACTCTACCCTCCACATGTTGCAAAGGATTTGTGAGCAGAAGAGAGCAGTTGTGGAGTACCAGATGCAACAAGGCCGTCGATATTCAGGTCAGACTCCACACATAAGACCTCAGGAGTGGACCTGGATGTCTGACATATGTACCATCCTGACAAACTTTGAGGAGGCCACGAAGATGGTGAGTGGCGGTGACGCCATCATTAGTGTCAGCATCCCACTTGTCTGTCTTTTGCAACGCTCTCTGCAGAGAATTACAGAGGAGGCATTGCAGCCAGAGTATGATGAGATGAATCAAGAAGCCGTAGTGGGCGATTACACACAGCCCAGCCTCATCTCATCCCAACGTGCATTGGGGGACAATGAGGGAGAGGAGGAGGAGGAGGAAGAACAGGAGCTGCTATCATGCGTTGTAAACGGTAGTACCTGTACAAGTGTCATACCATCGGTTCAGCGTGGGTGGCCTGAGGACAGGGGGGAGGAGGAGGAGGAGGAGGAGAGCATGGTCTGTCGTCATCTTGGTGAGGATACGGAAATCTTGCCCGTTACCAGTCTGGCACGCATGGCTGACTTTATGTTATGCTGCCTTAACCGTGACCCTCGCGTTGTCAAAATGTTGGGTGACAGTCATTACTGGTTGGTGACACTTTTAGACCCCCGCTACAAGGAGAACTTTCACTCTCTTATTCCTGAGGTGGAGAGGTCTACAAAAATGGGGCAGTACCAGAAGGCCCTTGCTGCAGAACTCTTAAAAAAATTCCCATCTGAACACTCTAGCGGCAGAGGTCACAGTTCGTTGCCCAACCAAGGCGTACAGGCGAGAGAGATGCAACTCCAATCCAGCAGAGGCAGGGGAACACTGTCAACGTTCTGGGACAGATTTCTGACACCCGCCCAGCTTACAGGCCCTGAGGTGCGGGGTACTCTCACAAGGAGTGGAGAGTTTCAAAAGATGGTGAGGGAGTACCTTGCCGACCGTACCAGCGTCCTCCGTGATTCCTCTGTGCCTTTTAATTATTGGATATCCAAGCTGGACACTTGGAATGAACTCGCTCTGTGCACCTTGGAGGTCCTGGCCTGCCCTGCTGCTAGCGTGTTATCGGAGCGTGTTTTTAGTGCCGCTGGGGGAATTATAACTGATAAGCGCACTCGCCTGTCAACTGACAATGCTGACAAGCTGACCCTTATCAAAATGAACAAGGGCTGGATTGGGCCAGACTTCTCATCACCACCAAATGACAGCAGAGTAACATAAAGTCAAATCCACTGTGTTATTTCGGGAGGTGTATTCACATGCACCGCTTCACACCCACACATGGGTCTACGCTTCCTCATTTCGGCTGTTTTATGTTCTTCTCCTTATCCTCAGCCTCCACCACCACTATACCACCAGGGTGCCAGCATTGCAAGTTCCTCCGTCCTTATTTTTGTCAGCTTTTGCTTGGAAGGCATAAGCAAATCCTATGGGAGACCCACTCCCCAATAATGGGACTTATGCTTGTAATATGCTGTACTGCATGGCTCTTGTAAGGGGCATTGCAAGTTGCTCCGTCCTAATTTTCGGAAGCTTTTGCTTGGAAGGCATAAGCAAATCCTATGGGAGACCCACTCCTCAATAATGGGACTTATGTTTGTAATATGCTGTACTGCATGGTTCTTGTCAGGGGCATTGCAAGTTGCTCCGTCCTAATTTTTGGAAGCTTTTGCTTGGAAGGCATTAGCAAATACTATGGGAGACGCACTCCCCAATAATGGGACTTATGTTTGTAATAAGCTGTACTGCAGGGCTCTTGTAAGGGGCATTGCAGTTCTTCATAATTTTTGGAAAGCCTTCAATTCACTGCTTAGGCCAACAGTGCACAGGAGACCCAGTTGCTATAAATGGAAAAAAAAGGTTTAGTTAAGGCCCTCTGACCTCCATGTCATTTCCAAGGGGCATTGGAGTGCCTCGAAATTTTTGGTAGGCATTGCACTCACTGTATGCCCTAGAACTGTGTAGCCGAACCGCTCCTTTTGTTACAGAAACATATCCTACAAGACATATCTGGTAGACTGGCCTGATATTGATGTGAATGGTCCATGTTCCTCCTGCTCTTTCTCCTTTGCCACTACCTCATCCATCATTTATCACCTGAAGGTTTGTTTTAACGGGAGTCATAGAACTTGGATAGTAGCAGGAAAACATCCAGCAATCCTCGGAGGAGGTAGGATATGCGCCAAAACGCTGACCACCTCAGGCCTAGCCGCTACTACATACATGCGCTTGCATTCCAAAAAAACAAAGCAGATGCTAACTTCTATCATCCTCATCATGCTCCTCACCTTGGCACTCTCAACTCCCCTGATGGAGAAGCCAGGGCACACCGGAGGAGTCTGGTTGTCTGGTGGGCTCGGCCAATGCTGCCCTAAAGCAGGCCAGGCTAAGAAAAGTGTGTGAAAGGTTACCGGGACAAATAGGGGTGGCTGGGGACCGAGTATGGACACCCGGCCGCCCCCTGCAGGCTGGGGAGCAAGCGGGGACATCCGGCCACCGGGCGGCTGGGGACTGAGTATGGATACCAGGCCGCCGACGCAGCCATGGCGTGGTGGCCAGATTCCGCCTCCACATGCCTAAAAGGCCCAATTTAAAGTGCAAGCAAGCAAGCAGTATGGTATTGCAGCCTGGGGGTTGGTGGGTGGCAGGCTGCATACTTGAGCTTGCATTGCAAGGAATGGGAGAGGTACAATTGAACACTGCCCTGGGACAAGGACTTGAACGGGGATAGTTGCAAGTCTGCAACGACAGATGCAGGGTGGGAGGCATCTTCGCATGTACCATGAACAGGGGTTTGGCATGCACACACTACAGCGGAATAGGCTCTCCTTCCCACTAAATGCACTGGGGAGGGCACAGGTAATGTTTTGGTACACGCGCTTAATATTATGGATAAGGCACACCAGGACAAATAGGGGCGGCTGGGGACTGAGTATGGATACCTCGCTGCCGAAGCAGCCATGAGGTAGTGGCCAGCTTCGGCCTCCTCCAAACTAAAAGGCCCCATTTCAAGTGCAAGCTAGCAGTATGGCATTGCAGTCTGGGGTGGGTGGGTGGCAGGCTGCACACTTACACTTGCATTAAAACAAAGCAGATGCTAACTTCTGTCATCATCATCATGCTCCTCACCTTGGCACTCTCAACTCCCCTGATGGAGAAGCCAGGGCCCACCGGAGGAGTCTGGTTCTCTGGTGGGCTCGTCCAATGCTGCCCTAAAGCAGGCTGGGCTAAGAAAAGTGTGTGTGGGGATGTTCCAAGGAGAAATAGGGGTGGCTGGGGACCGTTTATGGACACCCGGCTGCCCCAGGCGGCTGGGAAACGTGTGTGGACACCCGGCCGCGGGGTGGCTGGGGACCGAGCATGGACACCCGGCCGCCGGGCGGCTGGGGACTGAGTATGGATTTCAGGCCGCCAACGCAGCCATGACGTGGTGGCCAGATTCCGCCTCCACATGCCTAAAAGGCCCAATTTCTAGTGCAAGCAAGCAAGCAGTATAGTATTGCAGCCTGGGGGTGGGTGGGTGGCAGGCTGCATACTTGCGCTTGTATTGCAAGGAATGGGGGAGGTACAATTGAACACTGCCCTGGGACTAGAACTTGCACGGGGATAGTTGCCAGTCTGCATCTTCTGATGCGGCAAGGATCACTTATGATGGGCACACTTTTAGACAGTGACCTGGGTGTCAGAGATGCTTCCAGGGGTCTTCCCCATGCTGTTCCCATGTCTTTTCAGCACTTTATGCATGTGTCACACAGCACATGGCCAGATAAGGTTGTAAATTGTTAAAATGACATTTCCCGGTGAATGCATTTGTCACAGTTGAAAGCAATACAAAAGTGCAAAAACGCATAAAAAATGCTACTTGTGAACATAGCTCAATGTGTGGAGGAGTATTTTTGTTCTTGGTTATTTATTTTACCTTATACACAAGTCTTTACCCTGGAAAAGAAATTCCTTAACATATTTCGCAGGAAAAAAGTTTCAGTTTCGTTTTTGAACGTTTTATTGTGAGCCTGTAAAAGTGGCTTAATACCTCTGACCACGTTGTTGACAGCAGTGACCTGGGGGTCAGAAATGCTTCCTGGGGCGATCCCCATGCTGTCCCCATGTCATTTGAGCACTGTCACTATCGTTTTGGCCACTTGTTAGGCTTTTAAAAGACTGCCGGGGGTGCCACCGCAAAAATGCTCGGGTCTCCCATAGACTAACATTGGGCTCGTTGCTCGGGTTCAGCATCCGAGTATCACGGCGAGCTCGGCCCGAGCTTCGAGCACCCGAGCATTTTAGTGCTCGATCAACACTACTTAGGATACATTTCAGACCTCAGGATCAGGAGGCTTGATGACACCTGTGGAGACACAAGGGTCAATGGATGCTATCCTCCGCTGGCCTGGCTCTCTTTAGAAAGACTGCACGGACCGGGGCTCATCTAAATGAATGCCCGTACTCCTTCCCCGTGGGTAGAACACTACTCAGACAACACAGTGTGAGGGTACCACACTCCGGTAAGACTTTACTGGGTCACCAACAATTAACAACACACATTCCCAGCAAGGACACAAGATGGTGCAAGTGACAGTCTCACCCTTCCGCTGGCTTGCTTAGGAAGCTTACTGAGTTCAGCGTGGTATGTGGCCAAGTTACCGGATTGTACCAACCTGGATTATGCAAATAAATTTGTGGGCTTGGTGTTGGGCAGTGGAGTAGTTCTGTAATCCACCAGCTGGAAGCATGGTCCATAGGCTGAAGTCCTGTAGAATTACACCAGTGACAAGAGCAGGCCCCTTTTATACCATCAGCTCCCATTTTAGGGCATTGTGTCCCACAGGATTGGGGGAAGATATTCATGGCTGTTCCCTCATTGTTCGCTAGTTCAATTACACAGCATAATTGTCCTTCAAATTATGCAGACTAGTACTCAGCAGGGGACTGATGCAATCCGTAATCAGCAGGCATTTCACAAATTAGAATACAAAAAGGGGCACCAGACAAATTCACATGTAACAATGGCTCATGTCCCTTGACTTACTGAACAAAGGAATAGTACATCTGGCATAATTAAGAATAGTTCACCCCCGCACAAGTGGCCAGATTTTTCTCATTGACTCTAAATCGTCTGAAGCTCTACTAACAGCTCAATATAATGGACATTACTCCCTGCTGATTCTTCTGGATCTCTCTGCAGCATCTGACACTGTGAACCACCAGCTTCTCCTCACTATGCTTCGCTCCATTGGCCTTAACCCCTTACTTACCGGGGACGTATTAGTACTCATATTTGCGTACTGCCCGTTCAGTGAGGGCTGCTGCGCTGAGCCCTCACTGAACGGAGCACATGTCAGCTGATTCTTACAGCTGACATGTGCCCGCAACAGCCGCGGGTAGAATCGCGATCCACCCGCGGCTGTTAACATGTTAAATGCCGCTGTCAATCTCCGACAGCAGCATTTAACGCGCGCTTCCGGGTAGCGCGTCATAAGCCCCGCCCACCGGCGACCCCGTCACGTGATCGCGGGTCGCCGATGGGTGGGCATGACAACCCAGGGTCTGCAGCAGACGCCTGTGGTTGTCATGATCTTGTCGCTATGAGCGCCACCTAGTGGTCAGCGCTCATAGCACAGGACCATTTCTGCTGCATGCAGGGGACCTGCTCGTCCCCTGTATGTAGCAGAGGCGATCGGATAGTTGCTGCTTCTAGTCTCCTATGGAGACTATAGAAGCATGCAAAAAGTAAAAAAAAAAAGTTTTTAAAAATATTAAAAAAAATAAAAAAATATAAAAGTTTAAATCACCCCCCTTTCGCCCCATTCAAAATAAAATATATATATAAAAAAAAAAACCCACATACACATATTTGGTATCACCGCGTTCAGAATCACCCGATCTATCAATATAAAAAAAGAATTAATCCGATCGGTAAACGGCGTAACGAGAAAAAAATTCTAAACGCCAGAATTACGTTTTTTGGTCGCCGCAAAATTGCAATAAAATGCAATAACGGGCGATCAAAACATCGGATCTACCCCAAATGTTATCAATAAAAACGTCAGCCCGGTGCGCAAAAAATAAGCCATCAACCAGCCCCAGATCACAAAAAATGGAGACGCTACGGGTCTTAGAAAATGGCACTTTTTTTATTTATTTTTTTACCAAATTTTGGAATTTTTTTTCACCACTTAAATATAAAAGAACCTATACATGTTTGGTGTCTATGAACTCGTAATGACCTGTAGAATGAGAAGGGCAGGTCAGTTTTAGCATTCAGTGAACGTGGTAAAAAAAATAAATAAAAAACAACTGTGGTATTGCACTTTTTTTGCAATTTTACTGCACTTGGAATTTTTTTCCCGTTTTCCCGTACAGGATATGGTAAAACTAGTAATGGCGTTGAAAAGTACAATTTGTCCCGCAAAAAATAAGCCCTCACATGGCCATATTGACCAAAAAATAAAAACGCTATGGCTCTGGGAACAAGGGGAGCAAAAACGAAAATGTAAAAACGAAAAATGCTCCGGGGCTTAAGGGGTTAAAGAAGTTGGCCACAACTTTTTATTATGCCCCCAATGTATCTTTCCGGGGCCCATAAGTATATTTGTAAATACCTTCTGTTGCAGGTTCTGCCTGTGAGCGGCGCTATCGCTGGCCGCTCACAGGCATCACGTGACCCCGTGCTGACGTCATGACAAGTGAGGTGTGACTCAGTGCTCGGGTCCCCGCGGTGGGGGCTGGACTGTGGGCGGGGTTATTCCCTGCGTCACACCCAGCATCCACCGCGCGCTTTCCCGATGAATGGGGAGAGTCAGAGCATGCGGTGGATGCCGGGTGTGACGTGTGGGGATAACCCTGCCCACAACCCAGCAGCCACTGTGGAATGGGGAAGAGGGACCCTCGGCTGCAGCCTGGACTTGTCATGACGTCAGTGCCGCATGCAGCCGGGGGTCACGTGATGCCTGTGAGCGGCCACTGATAGCGCCACTCACAGGCAGTAACTGCAACAGAAGGTATTTACAAAAACACTTATGTGCCCCGGGGGGATACATTGGGGAGGGGATAATAAGTAGTGGACAACCCCTTTAAGGACATGGTTCTCTCTTGATTCTCCTCCTACCTCTCTGACCTCTCCTTCACTGTATTATTTGTCAGCTCCTCTTCCCCTTAGTGTTGAGGTTCCTCAGTGTTCAGTCCTACAGTAGGTCCCCCCTCTTCTCTCTGTACACCACCCCTATTTGTCTAACTGACTCGCCCCCTGGGCCGTGGGGCACGCGGATCCGGGCGATAGGGGAACGACGGGGGTAGTAGTAGTGGCGGCCCGGTCCCGCGGCTCAGGGTGGTCAGACCATTGGTAGTCTGCTATGTACTTGAGATAATGTCCGACTACGCCACCCGTGGATTGCGGTTATTAGGAACCGCCGCTGCATGCAGACCGCTGGGGCTGATGAAGTGTGCAGCTAGGGTAGTGTGACTCCCCACGGGAAGAGTGCGGCCCCAGGGCAGTGTAGTGGCTGGTGGAAGTGATGGTGGTGAGAGTCCCAGTACCGGTAGTGCCGGAGGAGCGAAGGAGCACACGGACAACAAGTTACAGTCCAGGGTCTTTACTCACAGTTCGTTTGTTCCGGGTCACTTCCGTCGGCAGTGACCGCCCGAGCCGTGCTGCGTCCACCAGGTGAGGGGCTCGGTCAACTCCCAGGCAGTTCAGGAGCATGGCACAGGACCCCCTTTAATCCTTTCTCTGGCCTGCCTCACCAGTGACCCACTTTTGTCCGGCTGCCGCGGACTTGTGCGGTTAAACGTGGGCCCCGTCCTCCGCTGTCCTATATGGTGCCTTCCTAGCAGGTTTGATGAGGTGTCGCACCAATAGATGATCACGACGACCGGTCTTTGGCTGAGGGTTGTTTCTCCTCCACCAACTTGGGATCCGGTACCCTTAATCTGCCTGACCCTGCACCCTGGATTCTCGTGGGTTCTTAGGGTCCCTTCCACCTTCTTGTTCCTGAGCCCTTCTGTTTCTCTGTCTCTTCTTCTCTTTCTTTCCTGTTCTGTTCCTTTCTCTTGGAGCTGAGATGAGCTAGAATCTCAGCTCCCCTTCACCTCCTCCTCGGCCTCTCACTAGGCCCTCCTGGAGTAGAGCTCCTACAGAGCCTCTACTCCCTGTCTTCTCCTCTGGCTGAACGAACCTAGATCTAAGATGGTGCCCACCTTTTATACCTCCCTCTGACCATGAGCCCAGGTGACCAGCAACCAATGGGCTCCTACCTACGCTCAGGAACTGCCCCCTATCTGCCCCTACAGCACTGGGTGTTCCACCCCTCCCTCCCCACTCCAGCAGGGACATGGTCGGTCGTGCCTGCACTTCTGTCTAGTGGGAGCACCGTTGAGCTGTCCCTCGGAAATGGGGTGTGTGTGCTGTATGCAGCTAACTGAGCCCTGGTCCACACTCCATCCTTACCTGGGAGTGGAATATCACACCTCTGGCAGAGGTGCAATACCCCTGTAGCGGCCGAACCCTCGGGGCGCTACATTCCCCCCTGGTAAAGCACAGCACGTCCCCGGGCTGGAAAAGAGCAAAAACAGTTGATTACAGGACATGCAAAACTTTTTCAATAACTTTTTACATTTAGAAACAGACATTACGGTTCAACTCCCTTTATGGGACACACTTTTCTTTTCACTAGGCATTATAGAAAACTTTTTCAATACTTCCGGAACTCTTTTGACATTTCACACTATAGAAAACATTCACATCAATATCTATCAGCATATAAAAACTTTTCATATATAAAACATTTTTAATTAAAGCACATTCTTGGGTTCTTGGCTGCGGTGCAACTTGCAACCAGGTGCTCTTCCTTTTTAAAGGTGCAACAGTCCATTTTAACTTTGAGGTAGACGTTGTGGTTCTTGTATAAAACCAGTAGGGGGCGCTCTAAGAAGCGCAACTATATACATGGAATTGGCCGTTTCCAGTCCGCGGCCGGTGGGGATAGGGGAATGGCTGCTCACAGTCCTCAGCCTGTTAGGGGAAGAGGGACGGCTGCTCTCAGTCCTCAGCCAGATTACTTAGGGGATAGGGGCACACAGGTAACAGTTCGATACTTGTCCCAACGGGGACCACACTTTCAAGACGGGAACAGTCCCAAAAACGATTCGGATGTCCTGACGGGTAACTATGTACACAGGTACTTTGCTACTTACTAGTAGCGGTGTCCTCCATAGGCTCCTTCTTCCTCCTCATATGGCTCTTCAGACCCGTCCGGGTCCTCTTGGCTCTCCTCATAGCCGCGGTATTGTAGCTCCTCCTCGGTGAGCCGATGGACATGTAGGGCGTATGGTCCTTTTGCACTTACGTGGCGGGTGAAGGTGACCACATCACCAGGGTATAGGTCACGGCCACGATGCCCCTCAGGTAGATGACTTTCGACGTCCCTGCGGGTCACAAAGACGTCGCCTGCGGTTTCTGGGCCCCTGATGAAGCCCCAGCCGTTCTCCATGTGGAACTTGACTATGGTCCCGGTGATTCGGGGACCATGGGCTGCTTTGGGGTCTTGGCGGGCCTTACGTTTTTGTTCAGCACTCTGGGCTTGGAGCCGTTCCTCTCTGACGCGTCTCTCTCGTCGCTCCCGCTCAAAGGTCGCCAGTTGCTGATGACAGGCCTCCAGACGACGGACCGCGTCTGCCCGAGTCTCTTGGGAGAACCCCATCAAGTCCTCGCCGGTGGGGTCCCACACAAATTGGATGTCCTCCAGTGGGGGTAGGGGGACCTCCACGGGTTCTGGAGCCGGTAACAGAGGCTCGCGCGGGGGCTGGGTCTTCCATGGCTGATTGCTGATGACTTCGGCCGGCCACTCCAGGGGCAGTCCATCCGGACCGGTATGATGGGCAATCAAGTCCACACCCAGTCGTGGTATGGTAGAGGGACTTGATCTGGGGGCAGCACCCGGGGGCACTCGGCCTTGCGACCAGGCCAGGGGTCTCTCGGTCGCGCTAGGTGGCAGTCCCGTCCGGGACAGGGGCGCAAGCTTAGCGATGGCGCCCGGGTCATCCAGGCCTTGCGACCAGGCCGATGACGCTTCTCGCTTTACGGCGCCCGGGGTCAGGGGGCGTGGCGACGGGCGGGGCGTGGCCGCGGCGCTCACCGCTTGAGGCCTAGCTGGAAGTAGTGGCGGCGCGGCAACAGGCGCGGTGAGTGGGGCTTCGGGTGCCGCGACTGGGGGCTGGGGCAGGCTTGCGGTTGCTGGGCTTGGGGTGGTGACGTCCCCTTCACTTGCCTCAGTCTTCGCGGCTTCCTCCGCGGCGTCGCCTCTGGTCCTCTCTCCTCTTGCGCCGTCCTCCGAGGCAGGCAAACCGCGGGGTGCGGCTGAAGTCTGTCGCTGATGGGTCTCGGCCTGCCGGGCCAGTTCCTTTCTCCACTCTGTGAGTGCATCTTGCTGCGCCCGGACCATCCTCCGCTCCAGGTCCTCCAATGCAGCTTGCGCACGCTCTGGATCTCTGGGGAGCTGCGCCAGGACTTCTGCTAGGCTGCAGAGCGGTTCGGCCTGCAGCAGGCTTCGGGCCAGGAGACTGGTGCTGCTCAGGGCGTCCATTCCCAGGTGCGGTCTGTCTGGACTGATCCAGACCACCCCCTGCCCCGCAGTTTTCTTCTCTTCCCACCCCCATTGGGGGTGGCCTCGGGGCAACCTGGTGACAATCACTTTCAGGGGCAGCCCCCCCATGTTGATAGACATCTCCACTGCTGCATTCATGGCTGGTGGGGGCGGGCTCCTCCTTTGGCGCCATTCTGGGATCTGGCCCACGATGGGAGGTGGCTTCCTGCTGTCTTTTGGTGCACACATAATGGCGTCCGCTCTGCCAGGGCGGGAAAAACGGATGAAGACGGCGGGAAACGGTCCAAGATGGCGTCTGATGGCGGGAATCGGCTCCGGATGGCGGGAAACGACTCCGGACGGCGGGAAACTTCTTTCTAAGGTACATGTGTAATTCTCTTCAGGCACGCAATACCCGTTTGTGGCAGGTTGGTCACGATCCTGCCGACTACGCCAAAGCTGACTCGCCCCCTGGGCCGTGGGGCACGCGGATCCGGGCGATAGGGGAACGACGGGGGTAGTAGTAGTGGCGGCCCGGTCCCGCGGCTCAGGGTGGTCAGACCATTGGTAGTCTGCTACGTACTTGAGATAATGTCCGACTACGCCACCCGTGGATTGCGGTTATTAGGAACCGCCGCTGCATGCAGACCGCTGGGGCTGATGAAGTGTGCAGCTAGGGTAGTGTGACTCCCCACGGGAAGAGTGCGGCCCCAGGGCAGTGTAGTGGCTGGTGGAAGTGATGGTGGTGAGAGTCCCAGTACCGGTAGTGCCGGAGGAGCGAAGGAGCACACGGACAACAAGTTACAGTCCAGGGTCTTTACTCACAGTTCGTTTGTTCCGGGTCACTTCCGTCGGCAGTGACCGCCCGAGCCGTGCTGCGTCCACCAGGTGAGGGGCTCGGTCAACTCCCAGGCAGTTCAGGAGCATGGCACAGGACCCCCTTTAATCCTTTCTCTGGCCTGCCTCACCAGTGACCCACTTTTGTCCGGCTGCTGCGGACTTGTGCGGTTAAACGTGGGCCCCGTCCTCCGCTGTCCTATATGGTGCCTTCCTAGCAGGTTTGATGAGGTGTCGCACCAATAGATGATCACGACGACCGGTCTTTGGCTGAGGGTTGTTTCTCCTCCACCAACTTGGGATCCGGTACCCTTAATCTGCCTGACCCTGCACCCTGGATTCTCGTGGGTTCTTAGGGTCCCTTCCACCTTCTTGTTCCTGAGCCCTTCTGTTTCTCTGTCTCTTCTTCTCTTTCTTTCCTGTTCTGTTCCTTTCTGTTCCTTTCTCTTGGAGCTGAGATGAGCTAGAATCTCAGCTCCCCTTCACCTCCTCCTCGGCCTCTCACTAGGCCCTCCTGGAGTAGAGCTCCTACAGAGCCTCTACTCCCTGTCTTCTCCTCTGGCTGAACGAACCTAGATCTAAGATGGTGCCCACCTTTTATACCTCCCTCTGACCATGAGCCCAGGTGACCAGCAACCAATGGGCTCCTACCTACGCTCAGGAACCGCCCCCTATCTGCCCCTACAGCACTGGGTGTTCCACCCCTCCCTCCCCACTCCAGCAGGGACATGGTCGGTCGTGCCTGCACTTCTGTCTAGTGGGAGCACCGTTGAGCTGTCCCTCGGAAATGGGGTGTGTGTGCTGTATGCAGCTAACTGAGCCCTGGTCCACACTCCATCCTCACCCGGGAGTGGAATATCACACCTCTGGCAGAGGTGCAATACCCCTGTAGCGGCCGAACCCTCGGGGCGCTACATAACCATCAGCAGATTTGGTTTCCAGTATCATCTCTATGCTGATTACTACAAAATACCAGTGATTGTCGGTCCGCTGTCTCTATCATGTCTTCCCTATGTCTAAAACTGTATTGTTTCATAAATAAACTCCTTTTGTTTCCTCCCTCTTCTAACCTTCCTATACCTGATACTGCCATCTCCATGTGTGATTCTACAATAACTTGCCTGGACCGTACACAACAAGCCCTTATTATTTACCTTGTGCCCCCCCAATTCCGCATAGATTGTAACTTGTGAACAGAACTGTCGCTCCTCCTGACTGAATTGTTGAATAATATATCGCTGTGTAATGTTTTACTCCACTACATACACGTTGTACACACACGGCTCCGCTACATACACAGCTCCGCTACATACACAGCTCCGCTACATACACGTTGTACACACACGGCTCTGCTACATACACATCGTACACACACGGCTCCGCTCTATACACATCGTACACACGCGGTTCTGCTGCATACACCTCGTACACACACGGCTCTGCTACATCCACACTGTAAACCCCTCCTGACCCCACACATAAACTTCCCCTCATCCAGCACCATGACAACCAGCACAGCAGAGTCCTGCAGACACTGAGGCCCCTGATCATGTGACCCCTGACTCCTCCCCTCCTGTGACATCATCACAGGTCCTGTGCGCACAGAACAGCCATATATGTGGTGGCGGCTCTGCAGGTGGAGGTATGTGGAGATTCCCCATTACTATTAACCCCCTCAGTGCTGAGCCTGTGATAAATCCCTGTGTGTGACTATAATGTGATTGTGTGTTATACCGGGGGCAGGACGGGGCCATGACTGGATGTAGTGATCATGTGAAGCCGGTAACAGCTCCGGAGATTTCTTACATGGGATCTTTATGATGTTACATCGTCATCTTCTCCCCATTCAGGTCCCTACAATATCGGATCCTCTCAGTGGAGATCTTCTATATAAGAGAATTTCACCCTACAAGGATGGATAGGGACAGGGACAAGATGGCGGAGAGGATATTACACCTCACCCTAGAGATCCTCCTCCGGCTTACTGGAGAGGTGAGAGATTCTGATGACGTCACATTACATCATTCTTATCTATGGGAATAACAGATGGACAGAACTGGAGAGGTGAGGACTCTGGAAATGTCTGTAGTGAGATTTATTAATGTGTCTCTCCATAACCAGGATTACACAGTAGTGAAGAAGGCCTCTAGTGAGCGCTGTCAGGCCCCTGTGTCTGAGGGATGGGGAAGACCCCTGAGCCCAATCACAGGGCCTCCACCTCACCCCCTGATACATGAGGACATCAATGACCAGAAGATCCTAGAACTCACCTACAAGATGATTGAGCTGCTGACTGGAGAGGTGACACTGCTGGGAATGCTGGGACATTATACAGTAACGCTATGAAGGGAACGGGGGATGACGGTATCATTGTATGTGTCAGGTTCCTATAAGGTGTCAGGATGTCACCATCTATTTCTCCATGGAGGAGTGGGAGTATTTAGAAGGACACAAAGATCTGTACAAGGACGTCATGATGGAGGTTCCCCAGCCCCTCACATCACCAGGTAATAGACAGGACTAAATACACACGGCCTATAATTATCTGTATGCAAAGAATGAAATCAGTCCCTGTATGTGTTTCCTCCAGTTCCATCCAGTAAGAGGACAACACCAGAGAGATGTCCCCCTCCTCTTCTTCCACAGGACTTTAAGCAAGAAGGTCCCAATGTTCCTCAGGATCATCAGGTAGATGGAGAGAAGTTGTCATGAGATCTTCTCTATGATGTGTAGAAGGCTGTGAAGGTCTTGTGTTCAGTCTGGTTTTATCCACCAGTATTATAAACTGAATGGACAATGAATTAGCAACACTTTCCTGATTAGAGCTTTATTGTGTGGAGTGAGACCTGTGACCCTGGAGTGTAGTATAAAATGAAGTGAGGAGTTATCAGCCAGAATCAACATTAAAATTGGAAGAGTGAGTGATCGGAGTGACTTCAAACATGGTCATCGATGCTACATTAGCCATGACCAGTATTTGAAAAACTACAAACCTTGTTGAGATTCTCCTTGCAATGGTATCAAGGCTATACTGAGAATATTGTGATAACAGAAAAACAAACAATATCAACACTTCAGGCTGGTGGAGGTGGATTAATTAATAATAATACACTTTTGGGAGCTTTTTATATATTTTAGGCCTTTTAATTTTGAGCATCACTTGGAAAAGTGCTTGACAAGTTGGTCACACAATATAAATCCATGCAGCTGGCATGGTTTTATAATGTGTGACCAACTTAGATGCTTTAAATGCAGCATCTATAGTAAAAAAAAAAAAAAAGCATTAAAAAGTTAAAAATAAAAAAACCTGTATACTCACCTCTCCGGTCTCCTCCCGGCCGCGTCCTCTCTCCTCAGCGTCCCACGGTGTACTGGCAGGACCTGCGGTAACGTCATTTAGTCAGCTGATGGTCACGCGACCATCAGCTGACTAAATGACGTCACCGCAGGACGCCGAGGACGTGGCCGGGAGCAGACCGGAGAGGTGAGTATACAGGGTTTTTTTATTTTTAACTTTTTTATTTCTTTTTTTTCACCTCGTGGTAGCCGGGATGTAGAGGAGTTGTTGTCTCCTCTTCATCCCGGGTACCACACGCACTGCGATTACGCCGCAAAATTTGCGCCCATTGAATTTAATTGAAACTGAGCAAATCCACATATACCTGCGGGTTTGCTGCGTTTCAATGTTCCTCAATGGCCGTGAATTTGCAGCGTAATCGCGGTAGAAATTGTCATGCTGCATTTTGCAACGCTATGCGAATTCGGCGCGCAAATTAGTGCATCATATGCACATTCACATTGCTTTGCATTGCAGACTGTTTTACAAGCATTTTTGCGGCCACAAAAACGCTACATGGGCACATGGCCTTAGGGGTAATGCACTTAATGTGTTTTTTGCCTTTTGCAAATCCAGCAATTTTTTGTCTTGAAGCATCTTTTTTGTTTTGCACCTTTTCAGTTGGTTTTCCGATATACTTTGGCGTCTGGCTTTTTATTCAAAACTTTTATTGAATAAACTAGAGAGCACCTTTCATGCTGAAACCACCAATGGAATGGTCTGGTAACTTCTTTTAACCATTTTAGATCTTTGTAACCCTGACATTCAAAAGACTAATCATATGGAAGGCAAGTCGTCTTGACATTACAGTGGAAATGTTCATTGTTTTTCAGATGTTTTCCAGGCTGAATCCATCTGAAAAAGACGTTGTGCGCACATAATCTGTCTTTGACTTTTACAATATTTCTTTCAGGGTGAAGATCTGCCCCATATTAATACTACAGAGACATATGTGAGGAGTGATGAGCGGTGTAAAGAGGAGATTCCTACAGATAACCGCAAAGGTGAGTAGTCACCACTAAAGGCAGAGAAGTCACAGATTCTACTCAGTCAGTGGATGGTATGATTATGTGTGGAATTTTTTAGGGGCTGTTACACTGAGTTTTTACATAGATTTTACACCTAAAGATTTAAAAAACACGTTTTCACACTATTTTATATAGTTGTCTCTCTGCTTCAGAAGGGAGTCTTTTGTATTCAGAGACTTATCTAACACCGGACACTGTGCTCAGTGAATAACCCTAAATTTACTTTGAAACTTGTCAGTGTTGGGGATTCGCACTCAGGACCCCTGATATGGAAGGCAGAAACATTACTAGTGAGCCACAGGCTGCACTGCTATGTACACAATACATTTCTCAGCCTGAAAACCTCAGTAATATTCTTCTTTACAAGCATAATATTCCAGTATATTAATGGCGCAATTGTTGTTAGAACAGGAAAAAAGTTCAACAGTGGGTCCAACATATTGACATAAAAATTGGATTTTAACTTGTAAACAAAAAAAAGACGGATGTCATCTGAATGAAGCCTGAATCTATAGTCTCATTCTGAAGTTAATTAATTAACTAATTAATATTACTCCTACTACATATTGAGATAGGATCTTGGAGATGGGAATACCCCTTTAAGGACTTGCCCATTTTGGGTCTTTAGGACAAAGGATTTTTTTTCTTTTCAAGATCCAAAGTATTTTTATTTTTATGGATTTTATATGTATAACTTATTAACTCTTTATAGAGTTAACAAAACAGTAATTCTGTGGGTTTTTGATGTTTTACATTTTCTGTTATCCACGTGCTGCTCTTATAAGGCATTACCTTTATTCTGTGGATCTGTCAATATCAAATTTATATAGTTTTTTTTGTGTTTTACTACTCTTGTACACAGTGGTGTAACTAGAGTCTGATGGACCCCGGGCTAAAATTTGGACCTGTTCCCCCTGCATTTTGGTCAGATGTATGGGCACTTGTAGTTTTCTGAATCCTATAAGGACATATGTGTTGCCCCTTTCCCCATTAACGTGTAATTTTCCCCACCCTGTTCCCCTTCCATGCGTATGTGTCCCCATCCTGAGCCCCTTCTTGGCATATATGTCCCCCATCCTGGGCCCCTTCCTGGTGTATACAGTAGCTTGTGAAAGTCTTCACCTCCCTTGGCTTTTTACCTAATTATTTTACATTACAACCTGTGTTTTAAATATTTTTGTAATCCAATCTGTGTGTGAGCTATCAGCACTAAATATTCTAAGTTAGTGAAGTGAGAAAAATATTTGCAAAAATTTAATTCATGGGTTAAAATAAAAAAAAATTGGCATGTGCATATATATTGACCCCTTCTGCTATGAAGCCCCTAAAAATTTCTGGTGCAAGCAATTACCTTCATAAGTCACATACTTCGTGAAAGAAAGTACACCTGTGTGCAATCTAAGTGTCACATGGTCTGTCAGTATATACACCCTTTATGAAAGGTTTCAGAGGCTGCAACACCATTAAGCAAGAGGCACCAGTAACCAAACAGCACCATGAAGACCAAGGAGATCTCCAAACAAGTCAGGGTCGGGTTATAAAAAAAATAAATAAAAATAATCCAAAGTCTGATGATCCTTCGGAGAAATTATAATCAACTGGAAAGAACATGGTACCACAACAAACCTGCCAAGAGAGGGCTGCCCAGCAAAACTCTCAGCCTGGGCAAGGAGGTCATTAATCAGAGAGGCAGCACAGAGACCAAAGGTAACCCCGAAGGAGCTGCAGAGTTCCCAAGCAGAGACTGGAGTATCTGTCCGTACAACTACTATAAGCTGTACACTCCATAAATGTGGCCTTTATGGAAGAGCGGCCAGAAAAAAGCCTATACTTACACACAAAAATTGTAAGGCTCGTTTTGAGTTAAGACATGTGGGAGACTCTCCTAATGTATGGAGAAATGGGCTGTGGTCAGATGAGACCAAAGTTTAACATTTTGGCCACCAAGGTAAACGCTACATCTGGCACCAAACCAACACAGCTCATCACCCCAAGAACACCATCCCCACAGTGAAACATGATGGTGACAGCATCATGCTGTGGGGTTGTTTTTCTGCAGCAGGGACAGGGAAAATTATCTGAGTCAAGAGGAAGGTGGATGGTGCGAAATACAGGGATATTCCTGAGGAAAATATCTTTTTCAGTCTGTCAGTGATTTGAGACAGGGACAGAGGTTCACCTTCTAGCAAGACAATGACCCAAAGCATACTGCTTAAGCAACACTCGAGTGGTTTAAGGGGAAACGTGTAAATGTTTTGGAGTGGCGTAGTCAAAGATCAGACCTTATTCTAATTGAGAATCTGTGGTCAGACTTGAAGATTGCTGTTTACCAGAGGAAACCATCTAACTTGAAGGAGATGGAGCAGTTTTGCCTTGAGAAATGGGCAAAAATCCCAGTAGCAAAATATGGAAAGCTCATAGAGACTTCTATAAAGCGAATGCAACTGTAATTGATTCAAAAGAGGGCTCTGCAAAGTACTTGTTTTTTCCTGCTTGCACATCAAAATTTGCAGCAGAATTTTCTGCTGCAAATCCTGAATGCATGCATATTGCTTTAATCCCTATCATGTGCCCACTTCCCATTCATTAAAAGTCCTTGATTATGATTAATTAGGGGATGGGAGAAGATATTATCAGGGTCTTATAGTGAAATGAGGGGTGGGAGAGGATGCCATCAGGTGCTAAGTAAAATTTGGACCCGGTCCCCACTTGCATGTTGATCAAATATATGTGACCATGTAGCGTTCTAGATCCTATAAATACATATGTGTTCACCCTCCATGTAAAGTCCTCCATTCTGGTACACCTTCATGATAAAATGTGCCCCATCCTGGGCTCCTTCTTGATAAAATGTCCTTCATTCTGTGTCCCATCATGGTACAATGTCCCTCATCCTGTGCTCTTTCTTGATATAATGTTTCCCATTCTAGCAATAAGTTTCAATGTTCTTCTTCAACATATATACACGTCTGTGTATATACACTGCTCAAAAAAATAAAGGGAACACTCAAATAAACATATGCTAGATCTGAATGAATGAAATATTCTCATTGAATACTTTGTTCTGTACAAAGTTGAATGTGCTGACAACAAAATCACACAAATATCATCAATGGAAATCAAATTTATTAACCAATGGAGGCCTGGATTTGGAGTCACCCACAAAACTAAAGTGGAAAAACACACTACAGGCTGATCCAACCTTGATGTAATGTCCTTAAAACAAGTCAAAATGAGGCTCCGTATTGTGTGTGGTCTCCACGTGCCTGTATGACCTCCCTACAACGCCTGGGCATGCTCCTGATGAGGTTGCGGATGGTCTCCTGTGGGATCTCCTCCCAGACCTGGACTAAAGCATCCGCCAACTCCTGGACAGTCTGTGGTGCAATGTGACGTTGGTGGATGGAGCAAGACATGATGTCCCAGATGTGCTCAATCGGATTCAGGTCTGGGGAACGGGCGGGCCAGTCCATAGCTTCAATGCCTTCATCTTGCAGGAACTGCTGACACACTCCAGCCACATGAGGTCTGGCATTGTCCTGCATTAGGAGGAACCCAGGGCCAACCGCACCAGCATATGGTCTCACAAGGGGTCTGAGGATCTCATCTCGGTACCTAATGGCAGTCAGGCTACCTCTGGCGAGCACATGGAGGGCTGTGCGGCCCTCCAAAGAAATGCCACCCTACACCATTACTGACCCACTGCCAAACCGGTCATTCTGAAGGATGTTGCAGGCAGCAGATCGCTCTCCCCGGCGTCTCCAGACTGTCACGTCTGTTACATGTGCTCAGTGTGAACCTGCTTTCATCTGTGAAGAGCACAGGGTGCCAGTGGCGACTTTGCCAATCCTGGTGTTCTGTGGCAAATGCAAAGCGTCCTGCACGGTGTTGGACTGTGAGCACAACCCCCATCTGTGGATGTCGGGCCCTCATACCACCCTCATGGAGTCGTTTTCTAACCGTTTGTGCAGACACATGCACATTTGTGGCCTGCTGGAGGTCATTTTGCAGGGCTCTGGCAGTGCTCCTCCTGTTCATCCTTGCACAAAGGCGGAGGTAGCGGTCCTGCTGCTGGGTTTTGCCCTTCTACGGCCCCCTCCACGTCTCCTGGTGTACTGGCCTGTCTCCTGGTAGCGCCTCCAGCCTCTGGACACTACGCTGACTGACACAGCAAACCTTCTTGCCACAGCTCGCATTGATATGCCATCCTGGATGAGTTGCACTACCTGAGCAACTTCTGTGGGTTGTAGAGTCCGTCTCATGCTACCACGAGTGTGAAAGCACAACCAACATTCAAAAGTGACCAAAACATCAGCCAGAAATCATTGGTACTGAGATGTGGTCTGTGGTCCCCACCTGCAGAACCACTCCTTTATTGAGTATGTCTTGATAATTGCCAATAATTTCCATCTATTGTCTATTCCGTTTGCACAACAGCATGTGAAATTGATTATCAATCAGTGTTGCTTCCTAAGTGGACAGTTTGATTTCACAGAAGTTTGATTTACTTGGAGTTATATTCTGTTGTTTGTGTTCCCTTTATTTTTTTGAGCAGTGTATACAGTGCCTACAAGTAGTATTCAACCCCCTGCAGATTTAGCTGGTTGACACATGTGGAATTAACTTGGCATTGTGACATTTGTACTGTAGATCAGCCTGGAAGTGGGAAATGCACTGCAGCAAATTTTACGTTTTAAAAAAAAAAAAAAAAAAGTTAATTCAGAGTGTCATTTATTATTCAACCCCTCAAACCACAAGAATTCTGTTTGGTCCCCCTAAAGTATTAAGAAGTAGTTCAGGCACCAAGAATAATGAGCTTCACATGTGTGGATTAAAGATCTCTTTAACCCTCCCCAAACTTGTGAACAGCACTCAGACATGGTCAACATGGGAAAGACAAAGGAGCATTCCAAGGCCATCAGAGACAAGATCGTGGAGGGTCACAAGGCTGGCAAGGGGTACAAAACCCTTTCCAAGGAGTTGGGCCTACCTGTCTCCACTGTTGGGAGCATCATCCGTAAGTGGAAGGCTTATGGAACTACTGTTAGCCTTCCATGGCCAGGACAGCCTTTAAAAGTGTCCTCCCGTGCCGAGGCCAGGCTTGTCCGAAGAGTCAAGGCTAACCCAAGGACAACAAGGAAGGAGCTCCGGGAAGATCTCATGGCAGTGGGGACATTGGTTTCAGTCAATACCATAAGTAACGTACTCCACCGCAATGGTCTCCGTTCCAGACGAGCCCGTAAGGTACCTTTACTTTCAAAGCATCATGTCAAGGCTCGTCTACAGTTTGCTCATGATCACTTGGAGGACTCTGAGACAGACTGGTTCAAGGTTCTATGGTCTGATGAGACCAAGATCGAGATCTTTGGTGCCAACCACACACGTGACGTTTGGAGACTGGATGGCACTGCATACGACCCCAAGAATACCATCCCTACAGTCAAGCATGGTGGTGGCAGCATCATGCTGTGGGGCTGTTTCTCTGCCAAGGGGCCTGGCCATCTGGTCCGCATCCATGGGAAGATGGATAGCACAGCCTACCTGGAGATTTTGGCCAAGAACCTCCGCTCCTCCATCAAAGATCTTAAGATGGGTCGTAATTTCATCTTCCAACAAGACAACGACCCAAAGCACACAGCCAAGAAAACCAAGGCCTGGTTCAAGAGGAAAAAAGTCAAGGTGTTGGAGTGGCCTAGTCAGTCTCCTGACCTTAACCCAATTGAAAACTTGTGGAAGGAGCTCAAGAATAAAGTCCACATGAGACACCCAAAGAACCTAGATAACTTGGAGAAGATCTGCATGGAGGAGTGGGCCAAGATAACTCCACAGACCTGTGCCGGCCTGATCAGGTCTTATAAAAGACGATTATTAGCTGTAATTGCAAACAAGGGTTATTCCACAAAATATTAAACATAGGGGTTGTATAATAATTGACCCACACTTTTATGTTTAAAATTTAATAAAATTCAACTGAGCAACATAACTTTTTGGTTTGTAAGATTTATGCTTCTGTTCATAAAACCTACTCTCGTTTGCAGTTTGAAGACTCTAACTTATTTGCATCTTATCAAACCATCTAAATCTGCAGGGGGTTGAATACTACTTGTAGGCACTGTATATACTAGCTATTGAACCCGTTCTACGCCCGGTTGGCGAGCATTTTTATTGGTATATGGTCTCCCATGCTGGTATATGCTGCCCCCCATCCTGGTATTTTTGCTCCCCAATCCTGTTCCCCCAACTTATGTGCTGCCCCCATCCTATCCTGATATGCATGGCACCCCTCATCCCCAATCCTGGTATGCATGGCGCCCCTCATCCCTATCCTGGTATGCATGGCACCCCTCATCCCTATCCTGGTATGCATGGCACCCCTCATCCCTATCCTGGTATGCATGGCACCCCTCATCCCTATCCTGGAATGCATGGCACCCCTCATCCCTATCCTGGAATGCATGGCACTCCTCATCCCTATCCTGGTATGCATGGCATCCCCTCATCCCTATCCTGGTATGCATGGCACCCCTCATTCCTATCCTGGTATGCATGGCACCCCTCATTCCTATCCTGGTATGCATGGCACCCCTCATCCCTATCCTGATATGCATGGCACCCCTCATCCCTATCCTAGTATGCATGGCACCCCTCATCCCTATCCTGGTATGCATGGCACCCCTCATCCCTATCCTGGTATGCATGGCACCCCTCATCCCTATCCTGGTATGCATGGCACCCCTCATCCCTATCCTGGTATGCATGGCACCCCTCATCCCTATCCTGGTATGCATGGCACCCCTCATCCCTATCCTGGTATGCATGGCACCCCATCCCTCTACCTGGTATGTATGGAACCACTCATACCCCAATTCTGGTATGCATGGCACCCCATCCCTCATCCTAGTATGTATGGTACCCTTCATGCCTAAACTGGTATGCATGGTACCTCTCATCCTGGTATGCATGGCACCCCATACCTCACCCTAGTATGCATGGTACCCCTCATCCCTATTCTAGTATGTATGGCACCCCTCATCCCCCAATCCTGGTATGTATGGCCTCCTCATCCCCCCAATCCTGGTATGCATGGTACCCCGCATCCCTGTTCTGGTATGTATGGTACCCCTCATCCTGGTATACATTGCATCCCTCATCCCACTTCGGGTATGTATGGCCTCCTCATTCCAGAAACCTGGTATGCATGGCACCCAATCCCTCATCCTGGTATGCATGGCACCCCTCATCCCTATTCTGGTATGCATGGCTCCCTCATCCCTATCCTGGTATGCATGGCACCCCTCATCCCTATTCTGGTATGCATGGTACCCCTTATCCATATTCTGGTATGCATGGTACCCCCTCATCCTGGTATGCATGGCACCCCTCACCCCCCAATCCTGGTATGCATGGCACCCCTCATCCCCAATCCTGGTATGTATGGCTCCCTCATCCCCAATCCTGGTATGTATGGCTCCCTCATCCCTATCCTGGTATGCATGGTACCCCTCATCCCTATTCTGGGATGCATGGTACTCCTTATCCCTATTCTGGTATTCATGGTACCCCTCATCCTGGTATGCATGATCCCCTCACCCCCCAATCCTGGTATGCATGGTCCCCTCACCCCCCAATCCTGGTATGCATGGTCCCCTCACCCCCCAATCCTGGTATGCATGGTCCCCTCACCCCCAATCCTGGTATGCATGGTCCCCTTACCCCCCAATCCTGGTATGTGTGGTACCCCTTATCCTGGTATGCATGGTACCCTCACCCCCCCAATCCTGGTATGTATGGCACACCTCACCCCCCAATCCTGGTATGCATGATCCCCCCCCCAATCCTGGTATGCATGGTCCCCTCAACCCCCAATCCTGGTATGCATGGTCCCCTGACCCCCCAATCCTGGTTTGTATGGCACCCCTCACCCCCCAATTCTGGTATGCATGGTACCGCTCATCCCCATCGGGCTGCACACATACAAAAAAATAAACACTTATAATCACCTTTCTTCCCTGTGCTCCAGCGCTGCGTCCCATTCTGCTGGAGGCCAGGGGAGGAGTGCAGCGCCGGAGTACGCGTGTGCCCATACCTCGCTGTCTGGCGCCATTTTGCTGAAGACACACTGCAAATGTGTCTTCAGTAAAATGGCACCGGATAGCGCTATGCGCACGAGCCAATTCCGACGGCGCATTCATCTCCCGGCTACCGGCCCGAAGACACAGCGCGGTCTCCCGGATAGGTGAGTTGTTAGGAGGCCGGAGATCGCGGTATGTGTTCAGTGCTTACGCATACCGCAATCTCTTGGGCCACAATTCTCATCCTAAACTCCTCGTTTAGGATATGGTTGCATTCCTCTGTGGGGTCCAGACCACGCAGGCGCGTCGCGCTTGCGCAGTCTATAGAGGCTTCAGACAGAGGGACGCTTGTACGATTATATTATAGATATATAGATATATATATATATATATATATATATATATATACAGTACAGACCAAAAGTTTGGACACACTTTCTCATTTAAAGATTTTTCTGTATTTTCATGACTATGAAAATTGTACATTCACATTGAAGGCATCAAAACTCTGAATTAACACATGTGGAATTATATACTTAACAAAAAAGTGTGAAACAACTGAAAATGTGTCTTATATTCTAGGTTCTTCAAAGTAGCCACCTTTTGCTTTGATGACTGCTTTGCACACTCTTGGCATTCTCTTGATGAGCTTCAATAGGTAGTCACCGGAAATGGTTCCCAGAGTTCCCAGAGATGCTTAGTACTTGTTGGCCCTTTTGCCTTCACTATGCGGTCCAGCTCACCCCAAACCATCTCGATTGGGTTCAGGTCTGGTGACTGTGGAGGTCAGGTCATCTGGCGTAGCACCCCATCACTCTCCTTCTTGGCCAAATAGCCCTTACGCAGCCTGGAGGTGTGTTTAGGGTCATTGATGGTCTAAATAAATGCAAACCGGATGGAATAGCATGCCGCTGCAAGATGCTGTGGTAGCCATGCTGGTTCAGTATGCCTTCAATTTTGAATAAATCCCCAACAGTGTCACCAGCAAAGCACCATCACACCTCCTCCTCCATGCTTCACGGTGGGAACCAGGCATGTAGAGTCCATCCGTTCACCTTTTCTGCGTCGCACAAAGACACGTTGGTTGGAACCAAAGATCTCAAATTTGGACTCATCAGACCAAAGCACAGATTTCCACTGGTCTAATGTCCATTCCTTGTGTTCTTTAGCCCAAACAAGTCTCTTCTGCTTGTTGCCTTTCCTTAGCTGTGGTTTCCTAGCCGCTATTTTACCATGAAGGCCTGCTGCACAAAGTCTCCTCTTAACAGTTGTTGAAGAGATGTGTCTGCTGCTAGAACTCTGTGTGGCATTGACCTGGTCTCTAATCTGAGCTGCTGTTAACCTACGATTTCTGAGGCTGGTGACTCGGATAAACTTCTCCTCAGAAGCAGAGGTGACTCTTGCTCTTCCTTTCCTGGGGCGGTCCTCATGTGAGCTAGTTTCTTTGTAGCGCTTGATGGTTTTTGCAACTGCACTTTGGGACACTTTCAAAGTTTGCCCAATTTTTCGGACTGACTGACCTTCATTTCTTATAGTAGTGATGGCCACTCATTTTTCTTTACTTAGCTGCTTTTTTCTTGCCATAATACAAATTCTAACAGTCTATTCAGTAGGACTATCAGCTGTGTATCCACCAGACTTCTGCACAACACAACTGATGGTCCCAACCCCATTTATAAGGCAAGAAATCCCACTTATTAAACCTGACAGGGCCCACCTGTGAAGTGAAAACCATTTCCGGTGACTACCTCTTGAAGCTCATCAAGAGAATGCAAAGAGTGTGCAAAGCAGTCATCAAAGCAAAAGGTGGCTGCTTTGAAGAACCTAGAATATAAGACATATTTTCAGTTGTTTCACACTTTTTTGTTAACTATATAATTCCACATGTGTTAATTCATAGTTTTGATGCCTCCAGTGTGAATGTACAATTTTCATAGTCATGAAAATACAGAAAAATCTTTAAATGAGAAGGTGTGTCCAAACTTTTGGTCTGTACTATATATATATATATATATATATATATATATATATATATATATATATATATATATATATATATATATATATATATATATATATATATATATATATATATATATATATATATATATATAATATAATATATTTTTAGGATTCTTACCGCCTCCGGTGTCAGTGGGTCCGCCTCCACCCCTGGAATGTCTGGAATGTTCACCCCCTTGCTACAGCCCCAGTAACTCCTATGTGATGTATGTGCTACAGCCCCAGTGACTCCTACAATCATGGCCAAAAGTGTTGGCACCCTTGAAATTGTCCCAGTCATTAGAGAATTTCTCCCAGAAAATTATAGCAATTACACATGTTTTGTTATATACATGTTTATTTCCTTTTGTTTATATTGGAATAGCACAAAAAAACTGAGAAAAAAAGCAAATTGGACATAATTTCATAATAAACGCCAAAAATGGTCTGGACAAAATGTTTGGCACCATCAACCTAATATTTGGTTGCATACCCTTTGCAAAAAAATGCAACCCTTTGCAATCAATTTATTCCTGGAACCATCAACAAGCTTCTTACACCTCTCAGCTGGAATTTTGGACCATTCATCTTTTGCAAACTGCTCCAGGTCTCTAATATTTGAAGGGTCCCTTCTCCCAACAGCAATTTTAAGATATCGCCACAGGTGTCTAATGGCATTTAGATCCGGACTCCTTGCTGGCCACTCAAAACTTTCTAGCACTTTGTTTCCATCCATTTCTGGGTGCTTCTTGAAGTATGTTTGGGTTCATTGTCCTCCTGGAAGACCCATGACCTGGGACGCAAACCCAGCTTTCTGACACTGAGCACTACATTGCGACCCAAACTCCTCTGGTAATCTTCAGATTTTATGATAACTTGCACACAGTGAAGGAACCCAGTACTAGAGGCAACAAAACAACCCCAAAACATCTTTGAACCTCCACCATATTTGACTGTAGGCACTGTGTTCTTTTCTTTGTAGGCCTTATTTCATTTTTGGTAAACAGCAGAATGATGTGCTTTACCAAAAATCTCTATCTTGCTCTCATCTGTACATATGACTCTTTCCCAGAAGGATTTTGGCTTGTTCACATACATTTTGGCAACTTGCATTCTAGCTTTTTTATGTTTCCGTGTCAGCAGTGGGTTCCTCCTGGGTCTCCTGCATAGGTTTCATTTCATTCAAATGTCGATGGACAGTTTGCGCTGACATTGATGGGCCTGCAGGGCAGCTTGAATTTCTTTGGAACTTGATTGGGGCTGCTTATCTACCATTTGGACTATCCTGTGTTGCAACCTTTCATCAAATTTTCTCTTTCCACGTCCAGGAAAATTGGCTACATGGGTTGTAAACTTCTTGATTATGTTGTGCACTATGGACAAAGGAACATCAAGATCTCTGGAGATGTAACCTTCAGATTTGTTGATATTTATCAACAATTTTGGTTGTCAAGTCCTCACAGTTCCCTTCTCCTCTTTCTGTTCTCCATGCACACACAGACACACAATGAAAAGATTGAGTCAACTTTCTCCCTTTTTATCTGGTTTCAGGTGTGATTTTTATATTTACTTCACCTGTTACTTACCACAGGTGAGTTTGTACAAGCGCCACATGCTTGAAACCAGGTTGTTTACCCACAAATTTGGACAGATGGCAAAAATTTTGTCCTGCCCATTTTTGGAGATTTGTGTTAAATTATGTCAAATTTGCCTTTTTTTTGTGTTGTTCAAATGCACACACAGAAAATAAACGTGTATAACAAAACATGAGTAATTGCAATAATTTTCTGGGAGAAATACTTCATTTTCTGGAACAATTTCAAGGGTACTAACACTTTCGGACACGATTGTACATGATGTATATGCTAAAGCCCCAGTGTCTCCTATTTGATGTATGTACAGCAGTCTTGGTGTCTCCTATGTAATTTATATACAGCAGTCTAGGTGACTCATATGTGATATATACAGCAGTCTTGGTGTCTCTTGTGAAATGTATATACAACAATCTTAGTGTATCCTATGTGATTATATACAGCAGTTTCAGTGTAATCTTGAGCATAATTGTATGAGATCTACACAGCAGTGTCTGTTTGTCCTTGATGCATACAATAAGTCTCCCACTGCTTGATTTCTGTAAATGTAACGTGAGAAGTGATGACTTTCCCACTGTGATCAGACATGCAAGGTAATATACATCTGTGTTCAGTATAACTTTGTTTAGGGTTTCCAGTCTGGTGTCTGACCAAGCTAAATTATCCTTTTTGTTTGTCTACCTTGTTGTCTTTAGTTTGTAGTGAGGCCTGACTATTGCTCACCCTTCCACCCCCCCCCCTATCTAGGGCCTAGCTCTAGGGATATACAGGGCTTACATTTCCTGCTCAGCGATTGGTGTGGAACCAATATAGGGACGGTAGGGTAGGCAGAGTGTTAGTAAATGTGCCTAGGGGTCTCCACTCCCCCTTTCCCTAGTGTTTGGGCTTTCTTCCCTTCATGTTGCACTTAGTCTTTCCCACAACGTGCGTGACTTCATCACTGACCGTGCATATTTAAAAGAAACAACAAAAACTGACACGTGGTTTTATTTGTGTGGGGTTTTTTTTTTCCTTTCTCCCTTGGTTCATGGATCCCGTTGCTGAGCTGGCAGAGCAGCTGCGCACTCTGTCTCTAGAGGTGACTGCCCTCCGCTATAAAATTTAGCAGCAGCAACAGCGGCTGCAGGTCCCTAATGTTGGGGTCTCAGCAGTTAGGCTGATCCAGCTTGAACCCAAGGATGCCCTCCTAGACAGGTTTTTGTGTTCAAGGAAGCTTGCAAACTGTATTTTAAACTTCGGTCTTACTCCTCCAGAGATGAGGAGCAACGTGTGGGAATTGTGATCTCACTTCTGCAAGGAGATCCTCAATCCTGGGTGTGAAGACACGGGGTCTTCCGTGGGCGTAATACTACTCAGACAACACAGGGTGAGGGTAAAACAGCTTGGCCATACTTTATTGAACCACAAAACGGACAATAAACACATAGAATAGTACCAGCAAATACCCAAAATAGTGCAAAATTACACAGTCTCACCCTCCCGCTGGCCCGCCTGGGATAGAACAGTGAGATATGTGGCCAGGTGACCTTTGTGTCCCAACCTGGATTTCTTCGTAACGGTTCTAACAATTCAGTGATATTCAGTGGAGCAGATCTGTACTTTTGATGGAGCCATATGTCTGCTTGCTGTCTTCAAGTCTCTATTGGCTGTGTTTTTGTAAAAAGACCCTGATACAGAGGCAGAGACCCCTTTTATAATTCACAACTGTATTTTAGACATTATCCAAAGGTCAGGCGGGAGGTGAGAGGACTTTAATTTACATTGTTAGAACATCTAATTGATCTGCAGTTTGTCCTCCTGTTTAGCTACTCAATAAGGCAGTTGGCCTGGGACAATAAGTAATCAGCATTTTAGTAAACATTGTTTCTTGACCCTCAATCCCTGTCATCGGAGATAACAGACCACAAGTTACAGTAAATATCAGCTCAAGTGTCAACATGCAGGCTTACACAAACAATAGTCTGTCTTTCTTGATCAACCAAAGAAAAACACATAAATTCAAAGTCAACATAAGGATAATAGTGTTTTTCGCCTTAATCGAGACGTCTGGGTGATTAAGAAGAAATGCTGTGTTGTCACACTGGGCTTTCTCTTTGCTGCAGGAGTCAGTTTGCCTCCAGTCTGTGGAGGCGTGTTTCGGGGCTCTAGCCCTTATCTATGATGACCCTGACCGAATCTCCTTGGCTGAGTCTCCTTCATCAGGGGAATCGGTCAATGGAGGCATATAGCTCCGAATTCCTCAGATGGGCAACTGAGGGGAGCTGTTAACCAGTACTGGGGGAGGTGGAGGAACCCATGCAGTTAGGGGGTGCCTCTGCATCGTACATTTCCCCAGAGATCCACAAAAAAAAGGGCTTGTGTTTTTTGTGTGGAAAAAAAGTGTCATTTTTTGAGGGCCTGTCCTTTCATTCGTAAGCAAAAGGAAACTTGTTTAATCCTTTGGTAGTCTGGAGTTGGATAAGCAAGGAGTGCATTTATCGTCAACTTGCCGTTCCCGGCTTGACCTCACAGCAGAGGTGGTGCTAGAGAACAAAACAGAGAAAATTTCTGTGTTTCTTGACAGTGGAGCCGGAGTCAGCATGGTTGATGCTGAGTTTGTGAGAACTCATGGTCTTGCTTGCTTGCTGTATTTTAGCTAAGCCCATTCCCATCTTCGCCATCGACTCAGCACCACTTGCACAGAAAGCTCTGACTCAGATTGTACATATTGCAAGACTGATGGTGGGGTCGGTTCATTGTGAGAGAATTCCTTGCTATGTCCTGGATGGTCTTCCCACCCCAATTGTATTGGGTCTACCCTGGTTGGTGAAACGTAATCCGTTGGTGAATTGGCAAACCAGGGAGATTATTGAGTGGGGCGAGTACTGCCAAGAGAACTGTTTAAATATTTTCCTTTCTACAGTCTCTACAAAAACCTTACCTGCATTTTTGTGTGGTTTTGAGGACGTTTTTCCTGAGAGGGGGTGTCAGGATTTGCCTCCTCATTGTGCATATGACTGTCCTATTAAACTGACCCCCGGTGCTAAACTACCAAAGTCCAGACTGTATAATCTTTCTGGCTTTGAGAGACAAGCCATGAAGGATTTCATTGCAGAAAGTCTTTAGAAGGGACATATCAGACCCTCATCTTCGCCTGTGGCGGCAGCGTTCTTCTGCATGAAGAATAAAGATGACGGTCTACGTCTCCGATTAGATTTCCGGGAGTTGAATCAAATTACCATCCGAGATCCATACCCTCTTCCTCTGATTCCAGATTTGTTCAGCCAGCTTGTGGGAGCTAAGGTGTTCTCCAAGTTGGATTTAAAAGGGGTCTACAACTTGGTTAGAATCAGAGAAGGGGATGAATGGAAAACGGCATTCAATACCCCTGAGGGTTATTTTGAGAGTCTGGTCATGCCTATCAGTCTGACCAATGCACAGGTGGTGTTCCAGCAGTTCATTAATAATATTTTCCATCATTTGGTGGGTAGTTTTGTGGTGGTTTATCACCAGTTTACTCTCCTGATTTTGAGACACATCAGGGGCTTGTTAAACAGGTGCTTCAGATATTAAGGGATAAACTATATGCCAAACTAGAAAATTGTGTTTTCGTTGTCCAGGAGGTGCAGTTTTTGGGGTACCTGTTGTCATCTTCGGTTTTCGGAGGGATCCAGAGAAGATTCGTGCTGTTCTTGATTGGAACCTTCCCGAGAACCTGAAGGCTCTACAGCGTTTTCTGGGCTTTACTAATTTTTACCTGAAATGTATCCAAAATTATTGGGTAATTCTGAAACCCCTCACTGACATGACAAGGAAGGTGTCTGATTTTTCTAAATGGTCGGATGCCGCCCTGCAGGCTTTTTCCTCCCTAAAGAGCTGTTTGCCACTGCACCTATACTCAGTCAACCCGATATTTCCCAATCCTTTATTGTGGAAGTTGATGCGTAGGAGGTGAGGGTTGGGGTTGTGTTGTCTCAGGGTCCGTCCCTTGGTAAATGGCATCCATGCGCTTTCTTTTCTAAGAAATTATCTTCAGCTGAGAGAAATTATGACTTGGGTAATAAGGAGCTTTTGGCAATTAAATTGGCGTTCGAAGAACGGCAGCATTGGTTGGAGGGGCTGCCCATCTGTCATGCACAGTGTAAGAAAGACAAAGTGTGACATTAAGAGATGAGGGAAAGGGAGCCCAGACACTAGGGAAAGGGGGAAGTGGAGACCTCCTAGGCTGATCTGCAATCACCCTGTCTACCCCTACCGTCCCTATATTGGTTCCCCACCAATCACTGCACAGGAACCTATCCTGTATTGCCCTAGAGCTTGGCCCTGGCTAGGGAGGGGAAGGTGATGAGTGCTAGTCAGTCCCCACTAAACAACTAAAAACAGCAAGCGGGACAAAACAAGGAAAAGCAACTTGGCTAGAGCCGACTTCAGAGAGATTGCAACACATCCTCTCAGCTCCAGGAGGAAGTAAGCAGACTGCAACAACTCCAAGCCTTAACAAGGGGTCATGTGAATATCACCGGCACCTCTGTGTAGCAACCAGGAAGTATTTAAACACCCAGGCTTGATTGTCAATTAGAGCAGGAGGGAGGTAGCTGCTGGGACACACTGCCCCCCTGAGAGCTCCAGTATTTTGTGGTCCGAACTCCTGGTATGTCAGTATTTATTTGCTAAACACTTATTATATTATAGACTGACATTAGTGACTACCAGCATTGAGCCTTGAGTATAAAAGACTGTTATATCGCCGTTATATACTATGCTACACTGAGTTAAGTGTGACCACACCAAGTGCTTCATCATCATGTTATTGATGAAATTGATGGCTATATAGTATTGCTTGGATCTCGCAGCGGGGAGTCCTGTCTATTATTTTTATGTGAGTATGTATTCGCACCATTTTTGTCCCATTTACCTGTATATTAATTTCTTAACTTATTTACTCAATAAAATGTATACTTTGATACAGCATAAATAATTGGGTTTGGATCGTTGTTTTTCTGTTTGTAGATAGGAACCTATCCCTGTATTTCCTTAGCACTTGGCCCTAGATATGGAAGGGGGTGGATGAGCGCTAGTCGATCAACACTGACAACTAAAGACAGCAAGGGGAGACAAACATGGGGAAAGTAGCTTAGCTTGAGTCAACTTCAGAGAGAGATGGCACACACGTCCTCTTAGCACCAGAGAGGAAGTAAGAACTGCACTTGCTCCAAGCCTTCACAAGGGGTCATGTGAATATCACCAGCGCCTCCCTATTGCCAAGTGAAAGTATTTATACACCCAGGCCAGGGTGTTAATTATCAAGAGGAAGGCAGCCACTGTGTCCTAGAGTGAGACGGATCCAAGAAGGTGTCTGTAATGCCAAACAAAGAGATCTTCTGCAACCAATTCTAGGGCTACTGTCTGTCACATCTGACACACCTGTGTGTCCGGACACTCAGGACCAGGTTTCTCAAGATAAGACGTGTGAAATGGACGAACCAACCTGGGAGCGTTCACCTCTGATGCTGAAACCCACATCCTCTCTTCTGGACCATAACCCTTCCAGTGCACCAAATATTGTAGGGAACGACGTTGGAGACGAGAATCTACAATCCTCGAAATATCAAACTCCAAATTACCATCAACCATTACAGAGGGCAGCGGTAGGGGTAAGGACTCAAGATGTTCCACATATTTCTTGAGTAAGGACCTGTGGAAAACATTTTGAACCTTAAGGGCCCAGGAAGCTCAAGACGAAATTGTCACGCTGTCTCTGTATACTGGAGGTAGGGGGCCTAAGCTGACCCTAAGCTGGGGCCCTGACTAATCCCTCAACCTGGAGGTACTGTTAAAGGTACAGAGGTCCAGGCCGCCAGCGTAACCCCTACCTCCTGAGGATCCCTGCACCTAAGTAATCTAGTCCTGAGAAGGACCCCGATCACAACAAAAGGGGACAAGTAATAATATGCCCACACACAGTACTTAGACGAACGAGACAGTACAAGGGAAAAACCAAAACCGCCTTGCATACAAAAACTACACAACTACAACAGAGGGAACACCAACGGGAAAGGAGATAAATGATAAAGCGAGGAAGGGAAAAAACTCTCCGAAAACACTTATCTCTGAAACTCCAAATACCACGATCCGCTCTGTTAGTCTGCATGAAATGCTTTCACCGACACTTCCCTAACAGACCAGCAGGCATTTGAAGGAGTCTCACTACAGCAGCATTGATTGCAGCTGGGCGAGGCTGGACCTCGTCTAGCACAGAGAGAGAGAGAGAATTAACTCCCTCACTGCCGAAAAACACAAAGCACCAAAAAGTCAGCTGCGAGAAGTCAGGCTGTGTAATCGTGACGATCTTCGTGGCGACACACCCGTGACAGTACCCCCCCTTCTACGAGGGGCCTCCGGACCCTCAGGGCCAGGTTTATCCGGGTGAGTCTTGTGGAAGGCCCGAACTAATCGGTATGCGTTAATATCCGACGCAGGAACCCACATCCTCTCCTCAGGACCATAACCTTTCCAATGAACCAGGTACTGAAGGGACCGGCGATTAAAGCGTGAATCGATGACCCTCGATACCTGGAACTCCAAGTTACCATTGACCACCACTGGAGGGGGAGGTAAAGGTGACGGTACCACCGGCGCCACATACCTCTTAAGCAACGATCTGTGGAACACGTTGTGAATTTTAAACGTAGGGGGGAGGTCAAGACGGAATGCCACCGGATTAATTATAGAACTGATTCTGTACGGCCCGATGAACCTGGGACCTAGTTTCCAGGAGGGAACCTTAAGTTTTATATTCCTGGTAGACAACCATACCCGATCGTTCACACTTAGGTCCGGACCAGACACTCTCCTCCTATCAGCCATACGTTTGTATCGGTTCCCCATAGTATTCAGATTCTTCAGCACCCCTCTCCATACTGAAGCGAGTGACGAGGAAAATCGTTCCTCCTCAGGAACCCCCGAAGAGCCCCCCCTACTGAAAGTACAAAACTGGGGGTGAAAACCATATGCCCCAAAAAACGGGGACTTACCAGTGGACTCGCTCCGCCTATTATTAAGAGCAAACTCTGCCAGAGGTAAGAAAGAAGCCCAGTCCTCCTGGTTCTCTGACACAAAACACCGGAGATATGTCTCCAAGCTCTGGTTCATTCGTTCCGTCTGACCATTGGTCTGAGGATGAAAAGCCGATGAGAACGACAAATGCATCCCCCGCCGTGCACAAAACGCCTTCCAGAACTTGGACACAAACTGGGACCCCCGATCAGACACCACCTCGGAGGGTACCCCGTGAAGCCTCACAATCTCCCCAATGAACACCAACGGGAAAGGAGATAAATGATAAAGCGAGGGAGGGAAAAAACTCTCCGAAAACACTTATCTCTGAAACTCCAAATACCACGATCCGCTCTGTTAGTCTGCATGAAATGCTTTCACCGACACTTCCCTAACAGACCAGCAGGCATTTGAAGGAGTCTCACTACAGCAGCATTGATTGCAGCTGGGCGAGGCTGGACCTCGTCTAGCACAGAGAGAGAGAGAATTAACTCCCTCACTGCCGAAAAACACAAAGCACCAAAAAGTCAGCTGCGAGAAGTCAGGCTGTGTAATCGTGACGATCTTCGTGGCGACACACCCGTGACAGAAATGCTGCTGGGTTAATGACGGCGCTTATTTTACAGGGACCAATAAAATCCCAGCTTCCAAGAAGGGACCTTCAACTTGATATTCCTGCTAGACAAACACACAAAGTCATTCAGATTCAGATCCGGACCTTGCAAGCATTTTCTGTCAGCCATACGTTTATACCTGTCTCCCATGATCTTTAAATTACTCAGGAACCCCCCCCCCCCCCGCCACACCGAGGAGTGCGATGAAGCAAAACGTTCCTCTTCAGGAACTCCTGAAGAGCCTCGAGGCCCCACTAAAGGTACCAAACTGTGGGTGGTAATGGTATGCACCAAAGAACGGTGACGTGCCAGTAGATTCTTGGCGATGATTATTAATGGGAAATTCTGCCAGCAGTAAGTAGGATGCCCAATCCTCCTGATTTTCCAAATTCTGATTGACACGCTCGGTCTGTCCTTTCGACTGAGGGTGGAAAGCAGAGGAAAAGGACAGCTGCACCCCTAGTCGAGGACAGAATGCCTTCCAGAACTTGATCTGACACCACATCTGAGGGAACCCCGTGAAGCTTCGCAATCTCATTTATGAGCACCTGAGCAACTGTCTTGGTATTTGTAAGTGCAGGCAATGCGACGAAGTGAACCATTTTACTGAACCTATCTACAAACACCAAAACCACCGTTTTGCCTGCAGAAACCGGTAAGTCAGTAATAAAATCCATGGACAAGTGTGTCCATGGCCTTCTAAGGATAGGTAGCGGAAGAAGAGTACCAGACAGACGTTTATGCAAAACCTTAGAAAGCTAAAATACTACAAGCAAATACTTGTTCAATCACATCCCGATGCAACCCCGGCCACCAAAAACGTCGCGAGGGGAGTTCCGCGGTTGCCTTACCACCTGTATGACCAGCAAGCATAGAGTTATGATGTTCCGTAATTACTTTGCAGCGTAATTAGATGGTACAATAACCTTCCTGAAGGGCAGGAGGCAGGGGCGTCCCCCTGAGCCTCCAACACCTCACCCTCCAGTTCAGGATATAATGTTGAAATGACTACCTCCTTCTGTAGTATCAGGACATGGTTCTTATGGTCACCGCCACCAGGGAAGCTCCGGGACAAAGCATCAGCCTTGAAATTTTTGACTCCTGGACGAAAAGTGACAGCAAAATTGAACCTTGTAAAAAACAGGCACCATCTGGCTTGCCTAGGGTTGAGACGTTTAGCTGACTGGAGAGATGACAGATTCTTATGGTCAGTAATAACAGTAATAGGATGGACAGCCCTCTCCAACCAATGTCGCCATTCTTCAAGCGCAGATTTGATCGCCAAAAGTTCCCTATTACCCACGTCATCATTTCTCTCAGCTGAAAACAATTTTTTAGAAAACAAGGCGCATGGACGGCATTTACCAGGGGACAGACCCTGAGACAACACAGCCCCAACCCTCACATCCGACGCATCAACTTCCACAATAAAGGGTTGGGAAACATTGGGTTGACTGAGTATAAGTGCAGTGGCAAAATAATTATTTAAGGAAGAAAAAGCCTGGGGGTAAGCATCCCACCATTTGCAAAAATCAGCCCCCTTCTTAATCATGTCAGTAAGGAGTTTCACAATTACTTTGTAATTTTGGATGAATTTCCGGTAAAAATTAGTCCAGAAAACATTGTAGAGCCTTCAAGTTGTCAGGACGGTCCCAATCAAGGACTGCACGGATCGTCTACGGAGCCATCTGAAAACCTAAAGATGACCACAAGTACCCCAAAAACTGCATCTCCTGAACAGCGAAAACACATTTTTCCAGTTTGCCATAAAGTTTGTTATCCCTTAATATCTGGAGCACCTGTTTAACATGCTCCCGATGTGTCTCAAAATCAGGTGAGCAAACTAAAATATCATCCAGATAGACCTCTACAAACCTCCCCACCAAATGATGGAAAATATAATTTATGAAATGCTGGAATACCACAGGTGCATTGGTCAAACCGAAAGGCTTAACCAGACTCTCGAAATTCCCTTTAGGTGTATTGAACGCTGTTTTCCATTATTCCCCTTCTCTGATTTTAACCAGATTGTAGGCTCCCCTTAAATCCAACTTGGAGAACACCTTAGCTCCTATAGGCTGGCTGAACAAATCAGAAATTAGAGGATGAGGGTATAGATCTCTGGTAATTTGATTTAATTCCCGTAAATCCAAACAGGGATGTAGACCGCCATCGTTTTTGTTCACAAAGAAGAACCCTGCCGCCACAGGTGAAGATGAGGGCCTAATGTGTCCCTTCTCCAGACTTTCCGCAATGAAATCTTTCATGGCTTGTCTCTCAGGGCCAGAAAGATTATACAGTCCTGACTTTGGTAGTTTAGCTCCGGGAGTCAGGTTAATAGGACAGTCATATGCACGATGAGGAGGCAAATCCTGACACCCTCTCTCCGAAAAAACATCCTCAAAACCAGACAGAAAAGCAGGTAATATTTCCGTAGAGACAGTAGCAAGGGAAATATCCAAACAGTTCTCAAGGCAGTAATCTCCCCGGTTTGCCATTCCACCAACGGATTATATTTCACCAGCCAGATGAGACCCAGAACAATTGGGGTGGGAAGACTGTCCAGGACATAGCAAGGGATTATTTCACAATGAACCGACCCCACCTTCAGTTTTACATTATGTACAATCTCAGTAAATGCTTTCTGTGGGAGTGGCGCCGAGAAGATGGCAAAAATGTTAATAGGTTTAGCTAAAGTACAGCCAGCAAGACCATGAGTTTTCACAAACTCCGCATCAACCATGCTGACTCCGGCTCCACTGTCAACAAACACAGAAATTTTCTCTGTTTTGCTATCTAGCACCACCTCTGCTGTTAGGACAAACCGAGAACTGCAGGTTGGCAACAAATGCACCCCTTGTTTATCCAACTCCAGACTACCAAGAGTTAATCGAGTCTCCTTTTATTTAGGAATTAAAGGACAGGTCCCAATAAAATGTCCCTTTTTCCCACAAAAAAACATAAGCCTTTTTTCTTGCGAATCTCCGGGGAAATGTATGATGTAAAAGCACCCTCTAACTGCATGGGTTCCTCCACCTCCCCGAGTACTGGTTCACCTCCAGACCGCTTCCCCGGCGGAGGTATATAACCCCTACAATAAGGACCCGGAGAAGGTGGTCTCACCTGTGTATCCCGAAGGCGTCTATCAAGACATATGGCCAACGACATTGCAGCCTCCAAGGACTGAGGGGTTTCATATACTGCCAAGGCGTCTTTCAACCTTGCACTAAGACCCTCACAAAATTGACTTCTAAGGGCTGAGTCATTCCATTTAGAATCCTTTGCCCATCTACGAAATTCAGAACTGTACGTCTCCACTGACCGATTCTCCTTATAGATGAGGGCCAGGGCCCCCAAAAAAACCTGCACAGACTGGAAACAAACTGAATCCTGCGGTAAAGAAAACGCCCATGATTGAGGATCTTCATGCAGTAGAGAGTTCACAAAAACAAACCCGTTGCTGCTCGTTTCCGGAGGAGTAAGGACGAAGTTTAAAATACAGTTTGCAGGCCTCCTTGAATACAAAAAACTTGTCCATGGTCCTGAAAACCTATCTGGGAGGGCAACCTTGGGTTCAGGCTGGACAGGCCTACGTGCAGAGACCCCCAAATTAGCGACCTGTACCCGCTGATGATGTTGCTGAACCTGACAGCGGAGGTCATTCACCTCCAGAGCCAGACTGGTAAGCCGCTCTGCGAGTTCTGCAACTGAACCCATACCAAGGGAGAAAGGGGAAAAAAAAACACCCAAAACAAACCCACACACAATTAAACTCAAGTGTCAGGTTTTTTTTTTTTTTTTCTCTCTCTAAATGTGCACGGCTGGTGATAATGTCATGCACAGTGTAGGCAAGAGAAAGTGCGACTTGAAGGGATGAGGGGAAGGGAGCCCAGACACTAGGGAAAGGGGGAAGTGGAGACCTCCTAGTCTGATCTGCAATCACCCTGTCTACCCCCACCATCTCTATATTGGTTCCTCACCAATCGCCACACAGGAACCTATCCCTGTATTTCTTTAGCACTTGGCCCTAGATATGGAATGGGGGGGTGAGCGCTAGTTGATCCCCACTGACAACTAAAGACAGCAAGATGAGACAAACACTGGGAAGATAGCTTAGCTTGAGTCGACTTCAGAGAGAGATGGCACACACGTCCTCTGAGCACCGGAGAGGAAGTAAGAACTGCACTTGCTCCAAGCCTTCACAAGTGGTCATGTGAATATCACCGGCGCCTCCCTATTGCCAAGTGAAAGTATTTATACACCCAGGCCAGGGTGTTAATTTAAAGGAAGGCTGCCGCTGGGTCCTAGATTGAGACAGATCTACACTGTGTTCCAAATTATTATGCAAATAATATTTTCTCAGATTTTCCAAAATTACCTATATGAATTGCAGTCATTGTAATTTTCCAGTCAAATAACTATTAGAGTACAATTGAAAGGTTTTTGTACAAACTGCCTATGATAACAGTATATTTTATAAAAAATAAAACACTCAAACTGCACTCAAAATGCATGTTCCAAATTATTATGCACAGCAGAGTTTTCAACCTTTTCATTTTAATAAAGAACAAAAAAATGGTCATTTTTGGAATTATAAGCATTAGCAGGTTATTACAAACTGAAATCAAACAGTTTTCAACTCAAAACTTTATTCTAGGTGATGTTACATTTGCACATAGGACCCCTAGTTCGAAAGGAGCTTCTGAACTCTCTCTTCCATTGAATTTGTAAGGTTTTGGATGGTTTCTGCTTCAATTGTTTTGCATGAGGACAGAATACCCTCCCAGAGCTGTTGCTTAGATGTGAACTGCCTCCCACTGTCATAGACACTCCTTTTGATGATGCTCCGGAGGTTCTCAATGGGGTTGAGGTCAGGGGAGCATGGGGGCCACATCACAAGTTTGTCCCCTTTTATGCCCATATCAGCCAGAGATGCAGATGTGTTATGTGCAGCATGAGACGGTGCATTATCATGCATGAAAATGATCTTGCTGCGGAATGCATGGTTCTTCTTCTTGAACCATGGCAGGAAGTGCTGTTTGAGAAGCTCAACATACATTATGGAGTTCATCTTTACCACTTCAGGGATCCTAAAGGGGCCGACAATCTCTCTCCCCATGATTCCAGCCAAAAACATTACTCCACCTCCTCCTTGTTGGCGCCGTAGCCGTGTTTGCATGGGGTGTCCATCAACCTGCCATCCTCCACTCCATCCATCTGGACCATCGAGCGTTGCACAGCACTCATCCGTGAACAAAACCGTTTTGAAGTCAGTCTTCATGTATTGTTTGGCCCACTGGAGCCATTTCTGCTTGTGTGCAGTGGATAGAGGAGGTCGACAGGATGGCTTACGCACAGCTGCAAACCTCTGAAGGACCCTGCATCTTGTTGTTCGGGGGACGTTGGGGGCACCAGCAGCTTCAAAAACTTGTCTGCTGCTATGACAAGGCTTTTTTGCCGCTGCTCTTTTAACCTGAAGTAATTGCCTGTAGGAAAGAGTCCTCAATTTTCCTTTATCAGCACGCACACGTGTGTACTGTGAATCAGCTACATACTTCTTGATTGTGCGATGATCACGATGAAGTGTCTTGGCAATGTTGATTGTAGTCATGCCTTGACCTAAACACTCCACAATTTGTTGCTTCTCAGCAGCCGACACATCCTTTTTCTTTCCCATTTTGCCAGAAAATGTAGGCTGCTTAATAATGTGGGACAGCCTTCTTAAGTAGTCTTGCCTTTCATTGGACACACCTGCCAAACTATCTAGCACAGGTGTCTGCAATTGCTTACAGTGATATAAAGAGCCCTGACACACATCACCATCAATGAGTTTAACTGACAAACAAAAAAATTCTTACCTTATCACTCCTAAACTCTTTTTGCATAATAATTTGGAACACAGTGTAAGAAGGTGTCTGTAATGCCAAATGAAGAGATCTTCTGTAACCAACTGCAGGGCAACATCTGACACACCCGTGACACCATCCTATTACTGTTATCACAGACCATAAGAATCTGTCATATCTTCAATCGGCTAAACGTCTCAACCCTAGGCAAGCTAGATGGTCCCTGTTTTTTTACTAGGTTCAATTTTGTTGTTATTTTCCGTCCAGGGGTCAAAAACGTCAAGGCTGATGCTTTTGTCCCGGAGCTTCGCAGGTGCTGGTGACCATGAGAACCCTGCCCCGATATTACAGAAGGGAGTAGTCATTTCGGCATTGTACTCTGAACTGGAGGGTGAGGTGTTGGAGGCACAGGGGGACGCCCCTGAATCCTGCCATTCAGGAAGGTTATTTGTACCATCTAATTACGCCGCAAAGTAATTAAGGAACATCATAACTCTATGCTTGCTGGTCATCCAGGTGGTAAGGCAACTGCGGACCTCCCTTCTCATTGTTTTTGGTGGCCGGGGTTGCATTGGGATGTGATTGAACATGTGTCTTCTTGAAGTGTATGCGTGCGTTCTTAGGTATCGCATACCTATCCATCTGGTACTCTTCTTCCAGTACTTATTCCTAGCAGGCCATGGACACACTTGTCCATGGATTTTATTACTGACCTACAGGTATCTGCAGGTAGTACTGTGGTTTTGGTGGTTGTAGATAAGCTCAGTAAAATGGTTCACTTCGTCGCATTACCGGCACTTCCGAATGCCAAGACTCTTGCTCAGGTGTTTATAGATGAGATTGTGAAGCTTCACGGGGTTCCCTCCAATGTGGTGTCAGATTGGGGGACACGGTTTGTTTCCAAGTTGTGGAAAGCGTTCTGTTCTCAACTAGGGGTGGAGCTGTCCTTTTTATCGGCTTTTCATCCTCAGTCAAATGAGCAGACCGAGCGCATTAACCAGAATTTGGAGACTTACCTCAGATGTTTTGTCTCTGAAAACCAGGAGGATTGGGCATCCTACTTACCGCTGACAGAATTTGCTATTAATAATCATCGCAAAGAATCTATCGGCAGGTCACCATTCTTTGGTACATACGGTTAACATCCACAGTTTGGTACGTTTAATGGGGGAGGGGCTTCGGGAGTTCCTGAGGAGGAACGTTTTGCTTCGTCGCTCTCCTCGGTGTGGCGGGGGGTTCTGAATAATTTGAAGATCATGGGAGACAGGTACAAAAGTAAGGCTGACAGGAAACACTCGCCAAGTCCGGACCTGAGTGTGAATGACTTTGTGTGGTTGTCTAACAGGAATATCAAGTTGAAGGTTCCTTCCTGGAAGCAGGGACCTAGACTTATTGGTCCCTATAAAATAACCGCCGTCACTAACCCAGCAGCGTTTCGTCTTGAGCTACTTCTGGCCGTTAAGATCCACAATGTATTTAACAGGTCTCTGCTCAAAAAATATGTAGAACATCTTGAGTTCTCACCCCTACTGCCGCTCCCAATCATGGTTGATGGTAATTTGGAATTTCAGATTCTGAGGATTGTAGATTCTCGTCTCTACGTCGTTCCCTACGATACTTGGTGCACTGCAGGGGTTACGGTCCAGAGGAAAGGATGTGGGTTTTAGCATCAGAGTTGAATTCCTCCAGGCTGGTTCGTTCATTCCACACCTCTTATCTTGAAAAACCTGGTCCTGAGTGTCAGGAGGTTACTTGTAGAAGGGGGTTTTGTCACCGGTGTAACAGACTGTCACTCTGGATCTGTTTGTAGAAGGTCACTGCGCCTAGCATTGCAGGTGCCTTCTTAATCTGTCTTCTTTTAGGACCCAGCGGCTGCCTCCCTCCTGCTCTGATTGACACACCCTGGTCTGGGTGTTTAAAAACCCTCAGTGTGCTTCAGGGAGTCGCCGGTGATATTTCTATGTTCCTTGGCTCTGGCTTGGAGTGCTAGCAATCTGCTAGCTTCTTCTCTGGTGCTTTTGTAGGACAGTTGGCTTTTCTCCTCTTGTGTCTGCTTAAGCTAAGTTATCCCCTTTGTTTGTCTACCTTGTTGGCTTTAGTTTTGCAGTGGAACCTGACTATTGCTCACCCCTTCCTCTTCCTATCTAGGGCCTAGCTGTAGGGATATACAGTGCTTAGGCTTCCTGCCCGGCGATTGGTGTGGAACCAATATAGGGATGGTAGTGTAGGCAGGGTGTTATTAGATATGCCTAGGGGTCTCCACTCCCCCTTTCCCTAGTGTTTGGGCTTCCTTCCCCTCTTCCCTTCGTGTTGCACTTAGTCTTTCCCACACCGTGCGTGACAATAAATATCCAAATGGCCTTGGCAGAAAAAAGGTCCCCCACCCCTGATATAACTGGTAATGATTGAAGACAACTCCAATAGAGAAGTGAAAAACTGAAACAATGCAACCTGGTGGCCTAACATCATAATCTAATAATCCCTGCTATGTACTCTACTTTTTGATAATTTATTTGTATTACAGTTTGTATTAAAATAGATAAAATATATAATATTGATATGATTTCAATGCAGTATTATTGAAAAAAATAATAAAATTACTTTTATTCTTGGCAGATGAGTGTACCAGGAACTCAGAAGGACATCTGATACTTTCAGATTTTGCAACAGATGATCATGGTATTACAGCAGATACATATGAAGAACATAACACAGATATACCTCAAGCCCTTCTCAGAAAAAATCTTTCATCTGACCATTTTCAACAGGTCATTTCTTCTCCTTCATCAATGACCGATATGCAAAACAAAAGTCATAGAAGGACTAATGAACATGAAATAGCTCTTAAAGTGGAGAAGCCATTTTCATGTTCAGAATGTGGGAAATATTTTCATAAGAAATCACATCTCATTGAACATCAGAGAATTCATACAGGGGAGAAGCCATTTTCATGTTCAGAATGTGGGAAATGTTTTACATATAAATCAAATCTCATTGTACATCAGAGAACTCACACAGTTGAGAAGCAATTTTCATGTTCAGAATGTGGGAAATGTTTTTATGCAAAATCATTTCTCGTTCTGCATCAGAGAATTCACACAGGGGAGAAGCCATTTTCATGTTCAGAATGTGGAAAATGTTTTACATATAAATCAAATCTTGTTAAACATCACAGAACTCACACACAGGAGAAGCCATATTTATGTTCAGAATGTGGGAAATGTTTTAGTGCCATCTCAAGTCTCATTAGACATAAGAGAATTCATACAGGGGAGAAGAAATTTTCATGTTCAGAATGTGGGAAATGTTTTAGTACAAAATCAGAGTTTGTTAAACATCAGAGAACTCACACACAGGAGAAGCCACATTCATGTTCAGAATGTGGGAAATGTTTTACATATAAATCAAATCTCATTGTACATCAAAGAATTCACACAGGGGAGAAGCCATTTTCTTGTTCAGAATGTGGGAAATGTTTTACAGTAAAATCACATCTTGTTCGACATGAAAGGTCACACACAAGGAGGTAGCGATTTTTTCTTTTCATCAATTTATTGAAACCGTGTAAGAAGTCACACATCTACAAGAAAAAGGGGAAACAATTTAGAGCATTACATGATTATTAAAAGATGTATACAATTACCAATGAGTGTTATTGAAACATGTCTATGTTTGAATCTATATATAAAAATTATTTCAAAATCCAAAATCTTGGCCTACTGGAATGTATGTTCAGTAAATGCTCTCAATACTTGGTCTAGGCTCCTTTAGCATCAATTACTGCATCAATGCAGCGTGGCATGGAGGCGATCAGCCTGTGGCACTGCAGAGGTGTTATGGAAGCCCAGGTTGCTTTTATAGCAGCTTTCAGCTTGTCTGCATTGTTGGATTTGGTGTCTCTCATCTTCCTCTTGACAATACCCCATAGATTCTCTATGGAGTTAAGGTCAGGCGAGTTTGCTGGCCAATCAAACACAGTGATACTGTTGTTTTTAAACCAGGTATTGGTACTTTTGGTGTGTGGACAGGTGTTAAGCCCTGCTGGAAAATGAAATTTCCACCTCCAAAAAGCTTGTCGGCTGAGGGAAGCATGAAGTGCTCTAAAATTTCCTGGTACACGGCTGCGCTGACTTTGGTGTTGATAAAACACAGTGGACCTACACCAGCTGATGACATGGCTCCCCAAACCATCACTGATTGTGGAAACTTCACACTAGACCTCAAGCAGCTTGGATTGTGGCCTCTCCACTCTACCTCCAGACTCTGGGACCTTGATTTCCACATGAAATGCAAAATTTACTTTCATCTGAATACAACACCTTGGACCACTGAGCAACACTCCAGGTATTTTTCTCCTTGGCGCAGGTAAGACGCTTTTGGCGTTCTCTATTGGTCATGAGTGGCTTGACACAAGGAATGCGACACTTGTAGCCCATGTCCTGGATATGTCTGTGTGTGGTGGATCTTAAAACAATGACTCTAGCAGCAGTCCACTCCTTGTGAATCTCCTCCAAATTTTTGAATGGCCTTTTCTTAACAATCCTTTCAAGGCTGCGGTTATCTTGGTTGCTTGTGCACCTTTTTCTACCAAACTTTTTCCATCTACTCAACTTTCCATTAATATGCTTGGATACAACACTCTGAACAGCCAGCTTCTTTAGCAATGACATTTTGTGGCTTACCCTCCTTGTTGAGTGTGTCAGTGACTGCCTTTTGGACATCTGTCAGGTCAGCAGTCTTCCCCATGATTGTGGAGCCTACTGAAACAGACTTTTAAACGCTTAGGAAGCATTTGCGGAGATAATGACTATTGTGTTTTCATTGGCTGTAAGCCATAATCATCAACATTAACAGAAATAAACACTTAAAATAAATCACTCTGTTTGTAATGACTCTATATAATATGAGTTTCACTTTTTGTATTGTTTGACAAGGACATCATAAACGTAACTTTGTTAGGGTTTTTTCTTCTCTTCAGATTGGTGAAAAACATAATAAATTAAAAAATATATATATACAGTACAGACCTAAAGTTTGGACACACCTCATTTAAAGATTTTTCTGTATTTTCATGACTATGAAAATTGTACATTCACACTGAAGGCATCAAAACTATGAATTAACACATGTGGAATTATATACTTAACATAAAAGTGTGAAACAACTGAAAATATGTCTTATATTGTAGGTTCTTCAAAGTAGCCACTTTTTGCTTTGATGACTGCTTTGCACACTCTTGGCATTCTCTTGATGAGCTTCAAGAGGTAGTCACCGGAAATGGTCTTCCAACAATCTTGAAGGAGTTCCCAGAGATGCTTAGCACTTGTTGGCCCTTTTGCCTTCACTCTGCGGTCCAGCTCACCCCAAACCATCTCAATTGGGTTCAGGTCTGGTGACTGTGGAGGCCAGGTCATCTGGCGTAGTACCCCATCACTCTCCTTGGTCAAATAGCCCTTACACAGCCTGGAGGTGTGTTTGGGGTCATTTTCCTGTTGAAAAATAAATGATGGTCCAACTAAACGCAAACCGGATGCAATAGCATGCCGCTGCAAGATGTTGTGGTTGCCATGCTGGTTCAGTATGCCTTCAATTTTGATTAAATCCCCAACAGTGTCACCAGCAAAGCACCCCCACACCATCACACCTCCTCCTCCATGCTTCACGGTGGGAACCAGGCATGTAGAGTCCATCCGTTCACCTTTTCTGCGTCGCACAAAGACACAGTGGTTGGAGCCAGAGATCTCAAATTTGGACTCATCAGACCAAAGCACAGATTTTCACTGGTCTAATGTCCATTCCTTGTGTTCTTTAGTCCAAACAAGTCTCTTCTGCTTGTTGCCTGTACTTAACAGTGGTTTCCTAGCAGCTATTTTACCATGAAGGCCTGCTGCACAAAGTCTCCTCTTAACAGTTGTTGTAGAGATGTGTCTGCTGCTAGAACTCTGTGTGGCATTGACCTGGTCTCTAATCTGAGCTGCTGTTAACCTGCGATTTCTGAGGCTGGTGACTCGGATAAACTTATCCTCAGAAGCAAATGTGACTCTTGGTCTTCCTTTCCTGGGGCGGTCCTCATGTGAGCCAGTTTCTTTGTAGCGCTTGATGGTTTTTGCAACTGCACTTGGGGACACATTCAAAGTTTGCCCAATTTTTCGGACTGACTGACCTTCATTTCTTAAAGAAATGATGACCACTCTTTTTTCTTTACTTAGCTGCTTTTTTCTTGCCATGATACAAATTCTAACAGTCTATTCAGTAGGACTATCAGCTGTGTATCCACCAGACTTCTGCACAACACAACTGATGGTCCCAACCCCATTTATAAGGCAAGAAATCCCACTTATTAACCCCTTTACCCCCGAGGGTGGTTTGCACGTTAATGACCAGGCCAATTTTTACAATTCTGACCACTGTCACTTTATGAAGTAATTACTCTGGAACGCTTCAACGGATCCCCCTGATTCTGAGATTGTTTTTTCGTGACATATTGTACTTCATGATTGTGGTAACATTTCTTAGATATCACTTGCGTTTATTTGTGAACAAAACGGAAATTTGGCTAAAATTTTGCCATTTTCAAAATTTGAATTTTTATGCCCTTAAATCAGAGAGATATGTCACACAAAATAGTTAATAAATAACATTTCTCACATGTTTACTTTACATCAGCACAATTTTGGAACCCAATTTTTTTTTTATTAGGGAGCTATAAGGGTTAAAAGTTGACCAGCGATTTCTCATTTTTCCAACAAAATTTACAAAACCATTTTTTTAGGGACCACATCACATTTAAAGTTACTTTGAGAGGTCTTTATGACAGAAAATACCCAAAAGTGACACCATTCTAAAAACTGCACCCCTCAAGGTGCTCAAAACCACATTCAAGAACTTTATTAACCCTTCAGGTGCTTCACAGGAATTTTTGGAATGTGGAAGAAAAAAATGAACATTTAACTTTTTTCACAAAAATGTTACTTTAGACCCAATTTGTTTTATTTTTGCAGGGGTAACAAGAAAAAATGGACCCCAAAATTTGTTGTGCAATTTTCCCTGGGCACGCAGATACCCCCTATGTGGGGAAAACCCACTGTTTGGGCGCACGGCAGGGCTCGGAAGGGAAGGAGCGCCATTTGACTTTTTGTTTGTAAAATTTGCTTGAATAATTAGCAGACGCCATGTTGCTTTGGAGAGCCCCTGTGTGCCTAAACATTGGAGCTCCCCCACAAGTGACCCCATTTTGGAAACTTGACCCCCCAAGGCACCTATCTAGATGCATAGTGAGCACTTGGAACCCCCAGGTGCTTCACAAATTAATCCGTAAAATTGAAAAAGTGGAAAAAAAAACACTTTTTTATTATTATGAATCAATTTGTGAAGCACCTGGGGGTTACAAGTGCTCACTATGCATCTAAATAGGTGCCTTGGGGGGTCTAGTTTCCAAAATGGGGTCACTTGTGGGGGAGCTCCAATGTTTAGGCACACAGGGGCTCTCCAAATGTGACATGGTGTCCGCTAACAAATTGAATTGGAAAATCGGCACAAATTGTTAGCGGACACCATGTTGCGTATGGAGAGCCCCTGTGTGCCTAAACTGTGGAGCTCCCCCACAAGTGACCCCATTTTGGAATCTAGACCCCCCAAGGCACCTATTGAGATGCATAGTGAGCACTTGGAACCCCCAGGTGCTTCACAAATTCATTCGCAAAAATGAAAAAATGGAAAGAAAAACACTTTTTTATTTTTACGGATCAATTTGTGAAGCACCTGGGGGTTCCAAGTGCTCACTATGCATCTAGATAGGTGCCTTGGGGGGTCTAGTTTCCAAAATGGGGTCAATTGTGGGGGAGCCGCAACATTTAGGCACACGGGCTCTCCAAACGCGACATGGTGTCCGCTAACAAATTGGAACCATGTCGCGTTTGGAGAGCCCCAGTGTGCCTAAACATTGGAGCTCCCCCACAAGTGCCCCCTTTTTGGAACGGATTCCTGATTTGTCAATTTTATAATGTAGTGTTATATGCCAGTTGTGTATTACAACCTGACAAACACTACACAACTGAAGCATGACAACCTGACGAACACTACGTCAGCTGTGTAGTGTTCGTCGGGTTCTCATACGTCAGAAATTAATTCTATAATCCATGGAGGTATGGTATCTTCTGAAGCAGTCTTTCATGCAGAGGCCAGGTTTGTCGGGGCAGGTGTCACATTGGTAAATGGTGTCCTTGCTTATTCCTCTTCGGTAGCACACTCGGCACTTCTTTTGTGACTTACCCTTTTTTCCGCTGTGAGGGATCTGCCCCGCGAAATGCTGGCCCGGTACAATTCGAGGTCCTTCAGTTCCAGAAGTAGTGGGACCCGCTCCGCCACCACTGCCAAATATCAGGGCTTTGATAACTCTCTCCTGAAAGTGAAGATACGACGCAGAAGTCTGGCCTGCACATTGAGACAGAAGGAAAGCGTTGTGCATTGCCATCTGAACAATGTGCACGGCCAGCTTCTTATACCATACCTTGGCCTTTCTCAAAGCACTGTATGGCTGGAGGACTTGATCGGAGAGATCAACTCCCCCCATGTACTTCTTGTACCCCACTACACAGTCTGGTTTGGCGACCTGTGTAGTGGAACCTCTTACAGTGCTGAGGGTGCTGCCATCACCATGTATGGTGGTCAAGAGAAGGACATCCCTCTTGTCCTTGTACTTGACCACCAACAGGTGGTCGCTACATTGGGCTCTGCTCTCACCCCTTCTGAGCCGCTGCCCAATTAGCGTCTTTGGAAGGCCTTTCTGATTTTTGCGGACAGTACCGCAAGCTGCGGTATGTCGCGCAGAGAGGGACTTGAAGAGTGGGATACTTGTATAAAAGTTATCCACGTACAGGTGATAACCTTTATCCAGCAGTGGGTGCACCAAGTCCCACACAATTTTCCCACTCACTCCCAGAACAGGGGGGCATTCAGGGGTTTCAATCCGGGAGTCCTTCCCTTCATAAACTCTAAACTTGTGAGTGTACCCTGAGGTACTTTCACAAAGTTTATACAGCTTGATCCCGTACCTGGACCTTTTACTGGGCAGGTACTGCCGGAATCCAAGCCGCCCCTTGAAAGAAATTAAGGACTCATCCACGCAGATGTCCCTTTGGGGCACGTACACTTCACCAAACTTGTTGTTGAAGTGCTCGATGACCGGCCAAACTTTGAAAAGACGATCAAAGTTCGGGTCATCGCGTCCAGGACACCTTGCATTATCTTGGTAATGCAAGAACTTGTGGATGGCCTCAAAACGTTTCCGGATCATGACCATTCGGAACACTGGAGTGTTATACAAAACGTCAACACTCCAGTATTGCCGAATCTCTGTTTTTTTCAGGATCCCCATATGAAGGACCAGGCCCCAAAACTTCATCATTTCTTCTGCGTCTACAGGAGACCAGTTAGAAAATGATGAAGAGGGGTTTTGTTCCAAAAATTGATGAGCATACAAATTAGTTTGGCCCACCATGAGGTTTATAAAATCCTCAGAGAAAAAGACTTTGAAAGTCTATTTCTGTGAGGCCGGTGGTGTCAAACTTGATTCCTGATTCCGCAACGAAATCGGGAACCAATGGCTCAAAATTTTCGGGGGGCGAGGTCCATATGGGGTCAGTATTGGGGGGCGCTGGAACATCTTCTCTCCTGCGACGACTGTGGGGCGTTCCAGGAGAATATGAGGAAGAAGAGGAGGAAGAAGAGGAGGAAGAGGAGGACGATGAGGCGTCAGAAAAGCAAAGAAATGTGGGATCCTCTCCCTCGCTGTCAGACTCAGTGTCTGAGGCAACAAAAGAGTATGCCTCCTCCGCTGAATAGCGAGTTTGGGATGAGCCGGCCATTTTTTTTTTCCCGTGTATGTGGGGCGTGTGTGTCAGTTCTTTATTTAGAGTTTGTGTGTGTCAGTGTGCTTGGTGTGAACTTTTTTTTCCTGAAGAAAAAAAAGAACTACCGTAGGTGGTTCAAACAGCGAGCACGAGTGCGGATCGGTGAACTATGTCACCAATCAACTCTCGGCAGCTGCTGGGTGTGTGCGCGGATGTGGTGCAAAGGTGAGGGGGGGGAGAATTGACAGGGACAAGAAAAAGAAGCGCAAGAAGAGAAAGAAAGAAAGAAAAGTCGTGAAAACAGCGAACACAGAAAAGAAAAAAAGAAAAGTCGTGAAAAGCAGCAAGCACGGACGTTGATCAGTGACGTAGACACTGCTCAGTGCTCGGCCGCTGCAGGACGCACGAAAAAAAAAATTGGTAAAAGGAGGAGGGGAGGGCGAGGGGTGGATGAGGGGAGAACAGAGATGCGCTTACCAAAGTCTTCTCTGTTCTTCTTTCAGCAGGATCAGCAGCAGGTTCTGGAAGAGGCTCAGGAGCAGGATCCGCAGGGTAAGGAGCTGGAGACCGACAACCCAGGAGACAGGAGCAGGAGTCCAGGACCCTGGACAGCAGCCGGACGCCGAAACTGAAGATCCAGCAGCCTGAAGAGCTCAGCAGGATGCTGGAGCAAGAGATCCAGGACCCTGGAGAGCGGCAGCAGTGACTGGAGCAGGTAGGAGAAAGGTCTTGTAGTGTCACAGAAGATTGTGGAACTACAAGGCCTAGCACAGAGTGATCAGACGTGACCCCGCTGTAGAAATCCTCACCAAGTGTGAGGATCTTCAGGGCGGTCACAGGGGGGGTGACAGGGTGGTGACAAGCAGGTCACAGGCCGGTCACCACCCGGTCACCTCCCGGTCAGGTACTCTGATTGGTGTGATTGATGATGACATCGATCGCACCAATCAGAGATGGCTGGGGCCTGGGCACGCACCACAGGGGGTTACAGGGAGGTGACAGGCAGGTCACAAGCCGGTCACCGCCCTGTGACCGCCGTGTCCCCTGTGTTCATGTACTCTGATTGGAGCGATCGATGTCATCATCGATCGCTCCAATCAGAGCTGGCAGGGGACTTGTATGACTTAACAGGGGGTCATAGGGAGGTGACAGGCAGGTCACAAGCCGGTCACCGCCCCGTGACCGCCCTGTTAACGCGCGGTCCCGCTGTGATCGGTGCGATCGATTTGATCGGCGATCACACCGATCCTAGCAGTTTGGGGAGAGGGCTGGGGTTACTAGGCAACAGCCTAGGATCGGTGCTCTTAGGAGCAGCGATCCTAGGCTGCACAGCACTGTTTCCGACAATCTGATTGCCGGAAACCGTGAGAAATGCTGTGATTGGCTGTTCAGAATTGAACAGCCAATCACAGCGATCGTGCGGGGGGGCGGCGTCACCCCCCGAGATGCCGGCGCCATCTACTCTGAGGTAAGATGGCACCGGAATTTAAATGTTATCACCGCGACTTCGGTCGCGGTGCCGCTTTAAAGATAGGGCGTACTAATACGTATCAGGTCCATAAGTCCCAGGGCACAGATACGTATTAGTACGCCTTGGGTCGGAAAGGGGTTAAACCTGACAGGGCACATCTGTGAAGTGAAAACCATTTCCGATGACTACCTCTTGAAGCTCATCAAGAGAATGCCAAGAGTGTGCAAAGCAGTCATCAAAGCAAAAGGTGGCTACTTTGAAGAACCTAGAATATAAGACATATTTTCAGTTGTTTCACACTTTTTTGTTAAGTATATAATTCCACATGTGTTAATTTATAGTTTTGATGCCTTCAGTGTGAATGTACAATTTTCAAAGTCATGAAAATACAGAAAAATCTTTAAATGAGAAGGTGTTTCCAAACTTTTGGTCTGTACTGTATGCCGCTCAGCATACTCGAATACAGTGGCGAAAATAAGTATTTGATAGACTGCTGATTTTGCAAGTTTTCCCAACTACAAAGAATGGAGAGGTCTGTAATTTTATCATAGGTACACTTCAACTGTGAGAGACAGAATCTAAAAAAAATCCAGAAAGTCACATTGTGTGATTTTTTTTTTAAATAATTAAATTGCATTTTATTGCATGAAATAAGTATTTTATCATCTACCAACCAGCAAGAATTCTGGCTCTAACAGACCTGTTAGTTTTTCTTTAAGAAGCCATCCTACTCTGCACTCATTACCCTTATTAATTGCACCTGTTTGAACTCATTACATGTAAAAAAGAAACCTGTCCACACACTCAATCACTCACACTCTAACCTCTCCACCATGGCCAAGACCAAAGAGCTGTCTAAGGTCACCAGAGACAAAATTGTAGATCTGCACAAGGCTAGGATGGACTACAGGACAATAGGCAAGCAGCTTGTTGAGACGGCACAATTATTATAAAATGGAAAAAATGCAAGATGACTGTCAATCTTCCTCGGTCTGGGTCTCCATGCAAGATCTTGTTTCGTGGGGTAAGGATGATTCTGAGAAAGATCAGGAATCAGCCCAGAACTACACAGGAGGGCCTGGTCAATGACCTGAAGAGAGCTTGGACTATAGTTTCAAACATTACTGTTAGTAACACACTATGCCGTCATAGATTAAAATCCTGCAGGGCACGCAAAGTCCCTTTGTTCATGTCACCACATGTCCAGACCCGTTTGCAGTTCCCCAATGACCATCTGGATGATCCAGAGAAGGCAGGGGAGAAGATCATGTGGTCAGATGAGACCAAAATAGAACTTTTTGATATCAACTCCACTCGCCGTGTTTGGAGGAAGAAGAAGGATGAGTACAACCCCAAGAACACCATCCCAAACGTAGAGCATGGTGGGGGAAACATCATACTTTGGGGTGCTTTCCTGCAGGACTACGGCACCGTATTGAAGGGAGGATGGATGGGGTCATGTACAGTGGTGGCCAAAAGTATTGGCACCCCTACAATTCTGTCAGATAATACTCAGTTTCTTCCTGAAAATGATTGCAATCACAAATTCTTTGGTATTATTATCTTCATTTAATTTGTCTGAAAAAAACACAAAAAGCATTGTCCTAAAGCCAAATTGGATACAATTTCACACCAAACCTAAAAAAGGGGGTGGACAAAAGTATTGGCACTGTTTGAAAAATCATGTGATGCTTCTCTAATTCGTGTAATTAACAGCACCTGTAACTTACCTGTGGCACCTAACAGGTGTTGGCAATAACTAAATCACACTTGCAGCCAGTTAACATGGATTAAAGTTGACTCAACCTCTGTCCTGTGTCCTTCTGTGTACCACATTGAGCATGGAGAAAAGAAAGAAGACCAAGGAACTGTCTGAGGACTTGAGAAACCAAATTGTGAGGAAGCATGAGCAATCTCAAGGCTACAAGTCCATCTCCAAAGACCTGAATGTTCCTGTGTCTTCCGTGCGTAGTGTCATCAAGAAGTTTAAAGCCCATGGCACTGTGGCTAACCTCCCTAGATGTGGACGGAAAAGAAAAATTGACGAGAGATTTCAACGCAAGATTGTGTGGATGGTGGATAAAGAACCTCGACTAACATTCAAACAAGTTCAAGCTGCCCTGCAGTCCGAGGGTACAACAGTGTCAACCAGTACTATCCATCGGCATCTGAATGAAAAGGGACTGTATGGTAGGATACCCAGGAAGATCCCACTTCTTACCCCGAGACATAAAAAAGCCAGGCTGGAGTTTGCCAAAACTTACCTGAGAAAGCCTAAAACGTTTTGGAAGAATGTTCTCTGGTCAGATGAGACAAAAGTAGAGCTTTTTGGCAAAAAGCATCAACATAGAGTGTACAGGAAAAAAAAAGGCATTCAAAGAAAAGAACACGGTCCCTACAGTCAAACATGGCGGAGGTTCCCTGATGTTTTGGGGTTGCTTTGCTGCCTCTGGCACTGGACTGCTTGACCGTGTGCATGGCATTATGAAGTCTGAAGACTACCAACAAATTTTGCAGCATAATGTAGGGCCCAGTGTGAGAAAGCTGGGTCTCCCTCAGAGGTCATGGGTCTTCCAGCTGGACAATGACCCAAAACACACTTCCAAAAGCACTATAAAATGGTTTGAGAGAAAGCACTGGAGACTTCTAAGGTAGCCAGCAATGAGTCCAGACCTGAATCCCATAGAACACCTGTGGAGAGATCTCAAAATAGCAGTTTGGAGAAGGCACCCTTCAAATATCAGGGACCTGGAGCAGTTTGCCAAAGAAGAATGGTCTACAATTCCAGCAGAGCATTGTAAGAAACTCATTGATGGTTACCGGAAGTGGTTGTTGGCAGTTATTTTGGCTAAAGGTTGTGCAACCAAGTATTAGGCTAAGGGTGCCAATACTTTTGTCTGGCCCATTTTTGGAGTTTTGTGTGAAATGATCAATGATTTGATTTTTGCTTCATTCTCTTTTGTGTTTTTTCCTTGCAAGCAAATTAAATTAAGATAATAATACCAAAGAATTTGTGATTGCAATCATTTTCAGGAAGAAATTGAGTATTATCTGACAGAATTGTGGGGGTGCCAATACTTTTGGCCACCACTGTATTGCGAGATTTTGGCCAACAACATCCACCCCTCAGTAAGAGCATTGAAGATGGGTCATGGCTGGGTCTTCCAGCATGATAATGACCCGAAACACACAGCGAGGGCAACTAAGGGGTGGCTCCGTAAGAAGCATTTCAAGCTCCTGGAGTGGCTTAGCCATTCTCCAGACCTGAACCCAATAGAAAAACTTTGGAGGGAGCTGAAACTCAATGTTGCCCAGCGACAGCCCTGAAACCTGAAAGATCTGGAGAAGATCTGTATGGAGGAGTGGGCCAAAATCCCTGCTGCAGTGTGTGCAAACTTTGTCAAGAACTGCAGGAAACGTCTGACCTCTGTAATTGCAAACAAAAGTTTCTGTACTAAATATTAAGTTCTGTTTTTCTATTGTATCAAATACTCATTTCTTGCAAGAAAATGCAAATGAATTATATAAAAATCATACAATGTGATTTTCTGGATTTTTTTAAGATTCTGTCTCTCACAGTTGAAGTGTACCTACAATATAAATGACAGATCCTTTGTAGGTGGGAAAACTTGCAAAATCGACTGTATTAAATACTTATTTTCCCCACTTTATATGTTCATTACATATTATCTGATCACCTATTGAGGATTCCTGGTCAGTTAGAGTAGTGGTAGAGCTACATAGGGGTAGTTGATAAGGAGTCGGGGCGCCATACCATTTCAACTTAGGGTGCCAACCTCCGCTGTCAGGAAGGGAATTGTGAAGGGCAAAACTAGTGTCCATCTCCCCTCATTTCTGCTCTTATTTTTTTTTTTTAATTCTGTGCAAATTTGTGTGAATTTATGTCTTTATGTGTTGGGGTTTTAAACTAACTAGATAAAGAGAGAGTTTTTTAAAGTTTTTTTTTGTTATGGTTTACATGTATGAGAGCCCCATAAATTGATCGCTTTGGTTGTTGATTGAGGTGGCTATTTGGCGGCTCATGTATGTAGGGGGCTATGTGATGGGTCATACAGTATATAGGGGGCTATGTGGGGCTCATGCTGTATATAGGGGGATGTCAGCATACCGTATTTTTTGGACTATAAGATGCACCGGACCATAAGATGCACCTTGGTTTTAAAGGAGGAAAATATAAAACATTTTTTTAGCAAAAAATTTGGTCATGATGCACTGTTAAGGAGGAGGAGGTCTTCTGCTGACACTGTTAAAGGGGTGATGTCCCCCAATTCTGTTAATGTCTCCCATCCTGGTATATATGGCCCCCTCCTTCCTGTTATACGTGGCCCTCATACCCATCCTGGTATGCATGGCACCCCTCATACCCATCCTGGTATGCATGGAACACCTCATCCCCATCCTGGTATGCATGGAACCCCAATCCCCCATCCTGGTATGCAAGGCACCCCCTCATACCCATCTTGGTATGCAAGGCACCCCTCATCCTGGTATGCAAGGCACCCCTCATCCTGGTATTCAAGGCACCCCTCATCCTGGTATTCAAGGCACCCCTCATCCTGGTATGCTGCAAGGCACCTCTCATCATGGTATGCTGCAAGGCACCCCTCATCATGGTATGCTGCAAGGCACCCCTCATCCTGGTATGAATGGCACCCCTCATCCTGGTATGCATGGCCCCCCTCATCCTGGTATGCATGGCCCCCCTCATCCTGGTATGCATGGCACCCCTCATCCTGGTATGCATGGCACCCCTCATCCTGCTATGCATGGCACCCCTCATCCCTCTTCCTGTATTTATGGCCCCCCTCATCCCTCTTCTTGGTATGTATGGCACCCTTCATCTCTCTTCCTGGTATGCATGGCACCCTTCATCCCTATCCTGGTATGACCCCCTCATCCCTCTTCCTGGTATGTATGGCACCCCTCATTCTGGTATGCATGGCACCCTTCATCCCTCTTCCTGGTATGATGGTCCCCCTCATCACTCTTCTTGGTATGTATGGTCCCCTTCATCACTCTTCCTGGTATGCATGGCACCCCTCATCCATCTTCCTGGTATGCATGGCAACCCTCATACCTCTTCCTGGTACGCTCCCCCCACCACCTACAGCCACAGTATATATTGTATATATATTAATGACTATAAGACGCACCCCCCACTTTCCTCCAAAGTTTTGGAGGAAAAAAGTGCTTCTTATAGTCTGAAAAATACTGTACTTAATTCTGCTTAATATTAAGTCATACAATTATTAATAATTTTTTTATTTTATGTTTTGTTAATATTGAGCAGAATTAATTTCAGCCTATTGGTTCGGACTCCACAACAGTCAGTCTGTCATGTGGCCCCTTGGGAAAATTAATCTCCCACCCCTGCTTTATTTTGTATTGCGCTGTTATGTGTGATGCTGTACGCAAGGGAAAAATTTGCGTGGCACGCGAAGCTATCTCTGTGGTCAGCATTGTGGCTGAGTGGTTAGCACGGCAGCCTTGCAGCACTGGGATCCTGGATTCAAATCCCACCAAGGACAATATCTGTAAGGAGTTTGTATGTTCTCACCTTGCTTGTGTGCGTTTCCTCCGGATTCTCCAGTTTCCTCCCACATTCCAAAGACATACTGATAGGGAATTAGATTGTGATTACCAATGGGGATAGTGGTGATATTGTATGTACAGCGCTATGGAATTAATGGCCTATATAAGTCAGTAAAATAAAGAAATAAAATCTTTGTCATTTTCCGTGTATGGATGTGCACCAAAGGACTTGTGTGTTACTCACATGACCTATCACATGATCTATCAAACGGAATCATGTGACATGTGATACTTCCGGTACTTGTGGGGGGCCCTCCTTTTAAACTACCCGGGGCCCTGGCTACTTTTAATCCGCCCCTGGGTACGTCGCACCTTAAGTTCCAGGCGATAGTGATCAAGGCCCTAATTTTTGGAGATCAGAAAGGAGAGGGCCCCAGTACTTCCATAACTGAAGGTGCTCGTATCGTACCAGGCCAACATTTCAAACCACAAAAAAAGGAAGGTCGCAATAGAGGGGCTGAGTGTGTTACAGAAGAAGGATGCGCAAGGACACCACTTGTCAATGTGACACCTGCCCCAACATACCTGGTCTGTGTATAAAAGAATGTTTCAAACTGTACCACACATCCATGGACTACTAAATTCTGACCTACATGACTCATGTATGCCAACCTGACGTACGCTACACAATTCACGTATGTCAACCTGATGTACACTACACTACTCACGTATACCAACCTGATGCACTTATCTGCAACTTACGTATACCACTACATTGTGAAATTTACATACTAGAAAACAGTAGATCAGTTCTAAAATGGTGTCACTTGTGGGGCATTTCCACTGTTTAGGCACATCAGGGGTTTTCCAAACATGACATGCCATCTGCTTTCAATTCCAGCCAATTTTGAGATCAAAAAGTCAAACAGTGCTCCTTCCCTTCCGAGCCCTGCGGTGTGCCCAAACAGTGGTTTCCCCCACATATGGGGTATCTGCAAACTAAGGAGAAAGTACACAACAACTTTTAAGGTCCATTTTCTCCTGTTACGCTTTTGAAAATAATAAAATTGGAGCTGAAAGATCGTTTTTGTGGAAAAAATTTGATTTTTTTATATTTTTTTTATTTTCATGGCTCTACGTTATAAGGTTCAAGGTGCTCATCACACATCTAGATAAGTTCCTTGAGGGGTCTAGTTTCCAAAATGGGGTCACTTGTTGGGGTTTCCACTGTTTAGACACATCAGGGGCTCTCCAAACGTGACATGGCGTCCGCTAATGATTCCAGCAAATTTTGCGTTCAAAAAGTCAAACGGTGACCCTTCCCTTTTGAGCCCTGCTATGTGCCTAAACAGTGGTTTTCCCCCACATGTGGGGTATTGGCATGCTCAGGAGAAATTGCACAACATATTTTGTGGTCCATTTTCTCTTGTTAACTTTTTTGAAAATAGAAAAATTGGGTCTAAAGTAACATTTTTGTGAAAAAAGTTAAATACAAATTTTTTCCTTCCATATTCCATTAATTCCTGTGAAGCATCTGAAGGGTTAATAAACTTCTGGAATGTGGTTTTGAGCACCTTGAGGGGTGCAGTTTTTAGAATGGTGTCACTTTTAGGTATTTTCTGTCATGTAGACCCCTCAAAGTCACTTTAAATGTGATGTGGTCCCTAAAAAAATGGTTTTGTAAATTTTGTTGGAAAAATGAGAAATCGCTGGTCAACTTTTAACCCTTATAACTCCGTACCAAAAAAAATGATGTGTTAAAAACTGTGCTCATGTAAAGTAGACATGTGGGAAATGTTATTTATTAACTATTTTGTGTGACATATCTCTCTGATTTAAGGGCATGAAAATTCAAAGTTTGAAAATTGCGAAATTTTCACCAAATTTTCCATTTTTTTTTCACAAATAAAGGCAAGTTATATCAAAGAAATTTTATCACTCATGAAGTACAATATGTCACGAAAAAACAATCTCAGAATCAGGGGGATCCGTTGAAGCGTTCCAGAGTTATTAACTCATAAAGTGACAGTGGTCAGAATTGTAAAATTTGGCCTGGTCATGAAGGTGAAAACAGGCTGTGGGGTTGAAGGGGTTAAGTAGCGCTGTTTGCTTTTCAAGTTTTGCTATGCGCCCAAACTTTAGTTTATGACCACATGTTGGGTATCACTGTGTTCGAGAGAAATTGCATAACAAATTATGGAGTTCATTTTCTACTATTACTCCTCATGTAAATTATACATTTCGTACTAATTCAGTATTTTAGTGGGAAAGAATGTAATTTTTTCACATGTAAATATTATAAAGTTTTGTAAATCACCTGTACGTTAAAAATGCTCAGTAAACCCCATAGATTAATTTTTTTAGGGGTCTAGTTTCTAAAAGGGGTCACTTGTGGCGGGTTTCTGCTTTTTTGGCATGTCAAGGGCTCTGCAAATGTGACATAGAATCCCCAATTTATTCCAGACATATTCCTTTCTGAGCCCTGCCATGTGTCCAAACAGCAGTTTTTGACCACATATGGGGCTTTGGCTTTGAGATCCCATAAAAAAAGCTTATCTTTAATCGACCCCCAGGGCCCCTTGCTCCCGATTTCAGATAATCCGGATTTCCCACCAGGACTATCTGCAAATAGATTTCTCGGTTCAAACAAATCCCATCCGATATTCTTTTCTCATGCCATCTCCAATACTTCGCTGCTCCCCCTCAATGACTTGTTACAGGGAAGAGCCACTTCCCCAAAGGCTAATTTTGAATATAGTCTGTTACAACACTTCTATTCAACTGTGAAGAAGCGCACACATCTTCATAGAGATCTCACAAACTTTGAAAAATTGAGCCTATCATTGTCACCCCCTACACACTCCATCTCCCTACTGTATAATCTCCTCATTGCCCAGGTAACTGACAATAGGCCAGGATTCTGCGGTGCATGGGAAAGGGAACTGGGGAAGTCCTTCTCTGACTCACAATGGGATAAATGTTTCTTCCTAACACATAAAACCTCAATAGGGTCCAAAGCTCAGGAAACCTCCTTCAAAATTATCTCTAGATGGTACCAGGTACCAGCAGTCCTTCATAGATGGTATCCAGTGGTCTCAGATAGATGTTGGAGATGTGGGGAGGGGGAAGGGACAATGTCACACATATGGTGGGGGTGCCCTATAATAAATGTATTTTGGGCAAAGGTGGTTCCCATGATTGAGAAAATAACTAGTTTGACTATCCCTAATACGCCAGAAGCCCTCCTTTTATCAATGTTACCAATAAGTAAATGTAGTTATAAAAGGTCATCAATAGGCTACCTAATACAGGCGGCTAAGAATGTCATTCCATGACACTGGAAAAAGCCGAGACCCACCCACTGTGGAGGAATGGTTTGCGGAGATCTCCCTCCTTAATAGGATGGAGCATCTGATTGCCATCTCACCGGCTGATGTTGATAGACACTGTGTGACTTGGAGGGATTGGATGGATTTCCAAAACTCTGACGCTTACCATCTAGCCCCCAACTAAAGTTATCCGGGATGTCGTCACAACAATGATCATAATCACACTCTATTGATTGGAAGTCTGCCGTGGTCCGCTCCCTCTCTCTCTATCTTTCATATGGAAAAATACATGCTTGATCTGGATATTGATCGAAAACCCTCCCTGTACCCCCCCAGTGTACTGTAGTTATGCATAGATTTATAGTTACGTTACCCCTTTTACTATGTATATTGTATTTTCTTGTACTTTTTCAACACAAAAATAAAAAAAACTTGAATTTGAAATAAATGTAAAACATATCGCCCTAAATCTGCCACTAGCATACAGTGGGTGAAATAAGTATTGAACATGTCACCAATTTTCTAAGTAAATATATTTGTAAAGGTGCTATTGACATGAAATTCTCATCAGATGTTGATGACAACCCACCCAATCCATATGGGCAAAGAAATCAAACCATAGATGTCCATAAATTATGTGTAATAATGAGAAATGACACAGGGAAAAGTATTGAACATAACTGCTGAAATTTATTTAGTACTTTGTTGGTTATGACAGCTTCAAAGCGCTTCCTGTATAGAGAAGCTAGTCGCATGCATTGCTCAGGTGTGATTTTGGCCCATTCTTCCACACAAACACTCTAGAAATCCTGAAGTTTGCGTGGATTCTTTCTATGAACTCTGAGCTTTAGTTCCTTGCATAAAGTTTCTATTGGATTCAGGTCAGGTGATTGGCTGGGCCATTCTAGCAACTTTATTTTCTTTCTGTGAAACCAATTGAGAGTTCCCTTGGCTGTGTGTTTGGGATCATTGTCTTTCTGAAATGTCCACCCTCGTTTCATCTTCATCATCCTAGTAGATGGCAGCAGATTTTTATCATGAACATATTTGTACATTTGTCCATTCAGCCTTCCTTTAATCATACGCAGCATGTCAGTACCGTATGCTGAAAAACAGTCACACACCATGATGTTCCCACCTCCAAATTTCACTGTTGGTATGGTGTTTTTGGGGTGATATGCAGTGCCTATTGGTGTGTATTATGGCATCCAAATAGTTCCAATTTTGGTCTCAACTGACCAGACTATATTCTCCCAGTATTTTACAAGTGTGTGTAAATGTTGTTCATTAAATGCGCTTGAACATTCTTTTTGTTCAGAAATGGAGTTTTGCATGGTGAGCGTGCATACAGGCCGTGGAGGTTGAGTGCATTATGTGAGGGAGTGACTGGGATCGTATACGAGGGATGTTATATATCCCCCAGAATGTGTACAGATACCTATTAAACCCGTTGGAGTGCATTACAGACACAGCTGCAATGCAGGAATGAAAGTGAGCATTGACCTGGTCAGGCTATCTGACTAAGGCAGATTAAGTAAAACCCGGCAGGGCCTTCATTTCTTGGAGGAGGCTACAGGAAGGCAGTGGGGCGGCCTCCTCCTTCCAACCCGGGTTTTCCAGTAGCTCTTGCCACAGGTCCTTTAAAAACTCTGCATTAAGGGTTAGTGTTGTTCAGTGTTGGGACCTACTAGGAGCATAGCAGGAAAGCTCGGCGGACCTGTGAGTAGCTGAACCCACGCCTGGGTAGGCTCTGCACCCGTCAGGCTCTGAGCGGCCGGGTGCGGCAGTTGCCCCCGGCAACCGTTGTGTATGGACTTGTGTTAACCCCGCTGCGAACCGGAGGACTTTTCTATTTTACCTGTGAGTTGCTGAATAAAAGCTGCTTATGTTGGACTTGTTTGGGTCACTGCCTCCGTTACTGCACGGTGTGAACACCGCCGCCTTACAATTACTTATTGTCATGCGTCTAGGTTCGAACTCTTAAGCCTGTGCTTTGTGGTCAGCTTCTCTGTCTGCTGAGGCACAGCAGATACACCTTTTCTCCGGGTGTTTAGTTTCTGTCATCCTTTACTCATTTGTCTGCCCTCTCACCTTTCCGGTGCAACTTTTTATATTTTCACCCTGCTGGCATTTCCTGCTGGTGATAGTCTCATTTGGATGTACAATTATACTGCTGTAATTTATGCCATTCAGTGAAAGAACAGCTAGGGTTTATCTCTTTGCTGTTTGTTATTTACCCTGCACCTACCTTTCTTTCTTTTTACAAAGTATGCAGCATATTTTGTAACAGTATGTTCTTAATCCTTTATTTAGTACATCATGGTTTGTTTTACTCTTTCCAATTCAGCACACTTTTCCTTTTGTAGGTAATTTAAACTCTTCTCTGACCTTTGGTTCTTTAGAAGAAACGTGCAGCAGTCGATGGCCTTTCAGGCAGCATAGGTCCGAGGTGCCATCGTTTAGTCTGTGGTTAGGGCTATGCTGACTCACACAGGAACCACTAGGGAGTACGGGCTCAGCATCTCCAGTCTGTACATGAACCGGCAGAGTCAGTTGCAGTTTTTAGTGTTACCTACTTTCTCGATTAAGCTGCTCTGCCTGCCCCAGCTTATCAGGGCGATGGTTGTACCTAGCAGAGAGGATCAGGCCACAACCCCTGATCTGTGACATAATTCAGTCTTAGTTCATCATCCGTGTTAAGGCCACAGCATTTCAGAGTAAAACATGTGGCTGAAAACATACAGCCATGGTCTGATGCATGCATCGGGCAGCATGTATCTGTTGTTAGGTTCCCTTTAAAGTTTATTTTGTATGTGTTAACCTGTTTTTTTTTTGTGTTAATGTTCGTCACTGTGGGCAGTTTTGGGGTTTTCCAGATTTTTTTGGCTGAAACACCAATTGCTACTCTTTAAAAAGTAGCAAACTTTGTGCGCAAGTTTACTCCAATGACCCTTGCAGTTCTTTTATGTACGTCTATAGACTAGATGTCTATATATTTTTCCTGTATCAGACACACTCAGTGCAGGAATGAATATGTCACATGGATTTATGTCAATCTACTTCTGTGTTCCTCAGACCTGTGGGGGCATTAAAACCCCGGACCAGGCTTCAATCACAGGACAATAAAACTTTTACACTCCTTATCTGTGAACTATTCCAATATTTACGGACACAACTCTTTGCCCCTCTCCCGTAATAATAGTTCTGCTTCACGTCACTTGTCTCATCTATTGCTTTATGTCTGTCTTTTTGTGTATAAATATGTGACTCTTCAGATTTTGTGGTATACTATGCCTGATGAAGAGACCTGAGTAGTCTCGAAAGCTTGCAATTTGTTACCATCTTTTCAGTTAGCCATTAAAAGGCATCAACCACTGAGGACCCTCAAATCTAAATATTTTTCTATCTACTGGCTAACATGGTACAAAGAAATTATATATTTTTTCTTTATGTATGTCTGGAAATTTTGTGATATTTTAGTGAAACATGAAACCTTTTGAGTAAAAAAAACCCACAAAAAAGGTTTAAGACAAAAAGAGCAATTTTGATATTTTGTGAAATATATTATATGGAGAATAATCACCACCAGATAAGATAAAACTTACATAGCATATTACACTTATAGCTTGTATAACCACATAATATAAGTGATAGAGACACACAGCTCTGCTACATACACATCATACACACAAGGCTCCGCTCCGTACACCATTTTTCTCACATCTTCTCACCCTACTATCTGCACCACTGATGCTATTCCTTATTATCTTCCTCAGTCCCGCTCCCCGGCTGTCACCACCCACCTAACTAAAATATTTAACCTTTCTGGGGGGTTTTCCCAGTATCTTTCCCACCTCCTTCAATCATCCTGTCATAAACCCCTTACCAGTGGTGGATCTAGGTTTTCCGGCTACCAAGGTAAGTCAGTTTGGTACCACCAACCCCCCCCCCCACCTCACCCCACTGCTGAAGTGGTTTGAGTAGTGGCCATGTATGTGCTGATTAGCACACTTACATTCACGTGCCTACAAGATGCTTTTCCTAATTTTCTCAATGTTCAGTTAAATACTACAGCCTCTGCTTCATTGAGAGAAGCAGGAAGAAAAGCTAGTTGTAAAGTGGCCAGAAGTATGAAAATCGCATGTGAATGGTCAAGTGATGATTTATGGAACCAGTAAACAGTGTAGAAAACTGACAGTGAGTATATTACACTGTCAAGATTGTGCATGCTACAGTGCTTAATGTTATATTTAAAGGGGTTGTCCAAGTTTGGAACGAAAGTGTTCAGTCAGTCACTCCATATGACTGAAGAATTATAACTTCTCACATTGCACATACTGCACACTTTCAGGATTCTCCAGTAGACTGTTATGGGAATGCAAGTATGCAATTTGAATGATTTTGGCCACATTCTGACTAGACATATCTGGCCTTGCTCAATTCAGTTGTATTGAATTAGGCAGAGCATGTCTAGTCGATATGTGACTGCATACTTGTGGTGTCATAACCTCCCACTTTCACTGCCAACAGCAGAGAACCCTGACAGCATGCAGTGCGCACAATATAAAAGTAGTAAGGCTTAACTTACTATGGCACAACACTTTACAGTATTAACACATCCATGTATCATGTAATCTTACAATTTATGGATTGTGTGAGAAGGTCATTGGTAAAATACTGAAGAGGATATACACTACAGACCAAAAGTTTGGACACACCTTCTCATTTAAAGATTTTTCTGTATTTTCATGACTATGAAAATTGTACATTCACACTGAAGGCATCAAAACTATGAATTAACACATGTGGAATTATATACTTAACAAAAAAGTGTGAAACAACTGAAAATATGTCTTATACTCTAGGTTCTTCAAAGTAGCCACCTTTTGCTTTGATGGCTGCTTTGCACACTCTTGGCATTCTCTTGATGAGCTTCAAGAGGTAGTCACCGGAAATGGTTTTCAATGTGAATCACTTTTCAAATACACGTGGAATATAAAAGTGCTTGTGCAAGTGCAAAAGAAAAGGACTAATGTAGGAGCAAAACCACATGGAGTTCATGAGCGGTAATGCCTATAGTTTTAAATAAAACACAAGTCTATGGGGAGTGTAATGAAGTGCCAAGTGCAGTACATGTAGAAAAGTAGCTAGGGAGCAATATAGAGCAATAGGGTTTTATCTGGATAACAATAACGGTCACATTAGCAGTTTTGCTCAGATGGTCAAGTTGTGTGAGACACACCACTAAATTGGCATAGATGTGAGGAATCCCAGATGCTGCATCACCTCGGGTTGGATTACATTACATAATAGCAGCTTATTAGTGGAAGACGGGTATCCTAAATTGCTGGTGTTAACCACTTCATGGTTGTAATGCAGTTTAATTTCTATGCGTTTTGAAGTAATCCAACTTCTTCAGGAAAAACCACAGAGAAGTTCAGTACAAGAACTTAAAAATTGTGCATAGTAATCACAAGCACAAGAGATCCCATACCTGTAAAACCTCCTTGTCCCTGTGGTGGTGTTAGAGCCCTTCTGTTTGTTTTTTCCATCTTGTGTTTTGCGGTCACGTGACCATCTGCCTTTATATTCCAGCTCCGCCCTTCTGGCTGTGCTGGACTTCAGTGTTTGACTGTTTCTCTAGCCAGGTGCTTCTGTGCCTTTCTCTGTCAGTTCGCTTGGTCCTTCTGGGACCTCTAGTACTTTTTTGTCAGTCTGTCTTTTTGTGTTCTGCAACTACTTCTCTATTTAGGAGGTGTCCCATTTTTTGTCCCAGTCCTTAGTTCTTTTAGGGACCCATCCCTTCATGCTATAGGTCTTCGTTCAGACTAGCCGAGGACTAAGACGGGTCTGTTCGCTAGGAACAGGCAGCCCGCTACATCGTAGGGATTCAGCTTAGTCTTACTGTAGGGACAGCTTTCCTCTATCTTTCCTTAGTTCATTTTGCAGATCATAACAGGTGGCGCTAGTTTTTAAGGTCATGTACTGCATTAGGCACTTTATTACACACAGTGGAATCGGAGACCATTGGAGACCTGCGCAGGCGCACCTCACAGCTGATGATTCCACTGCGCCATACCGAGACTTCAGGCTATGTGTGGATGGCGTAGAGATGTCAGCCACTAACATCCAGATAGAAGAGGTGGTGTTTAAAGGGATTGGGGCGGTGCTCATTGCAATCTGGAAACACCCATCGGACCGTACTGCAATTTACATGCAGTATAAAACACTTTTTCTGAGGCATGCAGGGGCACCTCTAAATATATAAAGGGGTTGTAGGAACCCCATTCACATGCTCTTAAAAGTGATGGGCAGGGTTTATAAGCGATAAAACTGGAGACAGGTTCCCTTTAATTCTTCTCAATTTTGTTAAGTGATACTATTAATATAAAATAATAATTACCATTAATATGTTATTAAAATTGATCAGAATTAATTTCAGTCTATTGGTTTGGCCCCCACAACAGTCATCATACCTCCCAACTTTTGAAGAACAGAAAGAAGAACAAATTATGCAGTGCTCCGCTGTAAATTTTGGCCATGCCCCTGGCCACAACCCATCCCATTTCTTTCTACCCTGGCAGGAAGAGATATCAGAGGGGGTGAGGGAAATTCAGCAGATGCCCCAGATTGCAGGGCGTAGACCCAAATCCCGGACTCTCTGCTGTATCCAGTACAGCTGTGACTAGAAATGAGCGAATCGATTCATGGCACTCCAGTTCAGCATCTAGATCAATGGTAACTGGCAGCTGAATGGAAGGCCGTGAATCTCTTACCATCCGATGTCCCCAACACGGCTTTTGATTAGCCAGAGCTGGTGCAACGTCATTTGTGCGTCCTGCTCATCTCTAGCTGGGACCTGTGGATTTGTTTTTTGTTCCTTCATTCACAGTCGGAGCCGCCAGAACTTTCTCTTCTTTATGTAGTTTCAGTTCATGGCATCTGGCTTTTTTGTGTCTGTAAGGCCGTGTTCACACGTTGCAGAAATACTGTGTTTTTCGTTTTCTGTAGATGTCCGCACCAAACTACACAATAATAATATTCTCTGATTATTGCTGCATTTTTATGCCTTTTCCCTCTTATTTGATGCATTATTGGTACAGATGTGAAGCCGCGTTTTTGTTTTTTTACATGCGTTTTTTTCAGGCTCTACATAGAAGACAAAACAGCACCAAAATGCACAACAGTTCAGCAGCACATTAGATGCACAGCAGGTGTAGCATTCATGAAATCACATCCACTTTGCTTGGACAGAATTTCTGCGCAAAAAAGGAGCAGAAAACACGCAGCATTTGCATTACATGTGAACATGGTCTAAATTTCCAACTTAAGTGGATGTGATTCCATGAAATCTCTGCCACCTGTGGTCTGAAGACGCTGCTGAACTCTGCGGTTTTGGTGCCTTTTTTCTCTGTAGGCTTCTTCTGAAAAAAACACATGAAAAAAAAACTCAGTTGCATGTTTAAGCACCGATTCAAAGCTTTTCTGTGCTATTAAAAACATTAAAACGCTGCTTCATATCTACATCAAAATCATATCAAGAAAAAAGAAAATGCATAAAAGAAACACAGTAAACATTCAATAATCAGAGAAGATTGTTATTGCGTTGTGTGATGCGGAAACCTGCGGAAACTGTGCAGAAAAAAAAATCTGTAGAAAGAACACAGTATCTACGCTACAGGTGAACACGGCCTCAGTTTTACACTTTTATTACATTTTTATGGGTTTAATAGAAAAAAAATATCAATCAAGCCATTTTTTACATCATTTACTGATCCCTGTAAATAATTTGATCGTTTTTTTTTTGTGCTGGTTGTTACCATTACAGGGGCACCAAATATATCCATGTTATTTGCTGACTTGTGGTGTTTATCATTTAAAAAAAAAAGGCGTGAAAAATTACGTTTTTTTTCATTATAAAGTGTTTTTCATTATTTTTTTTAGTAATTTTATATGATGAAAATAAATCTATTTTATTCTCTTTTTAAAATAATGTATCATGTATCAGTACAATCTGCCTGTGGAGTCAGTGCAATACAGATCAAGAACACAAAATTCTCCCCATTACATCACCAGAATTTGTGGTTCAGTAGCTTTAGTTCCTGTCTGTAATGTTGAAGGTTGTAAGCTCAAATGCTGGGGAGACTTTTGGATGATATTTTTGTAATTACTTTTTATTATTTTTAGTAATAGTTTTATTGGAACTAAAAAATCTGACTTTTTTTCACCTCTAGAATACAGGGAACATACATTATATAAAACAATATATTTCTATCTCTATATATAATAGTATAATCTGCTTCTGTATTCACTGGCTACAATACAGGTCAAGATTACCAAATACTCCATTTTAGATTATTGTGGTCTGTGGCTCATAGGTAGAGCTGCAGCCTGGAAACATGGAGATGCAAGTTTGAGTCCTGGAGAGACCTGTTAACAGGAGAGGGGTGAATACTATAGTTTAATTTGTGCACTCAATACAGTGATGCGGGCGGCCCTGCCTCCGAGGAAGAGGAGCTATGGAGCAATGAAGACTTCAAAGAGAAGAGAGGTGAGTATCAGAAGCGGGGACAAAAGCTCTGATGTGGCGGGACTGAGCCCTCACACCAGGACAGTCCCGCTGAATCCGGGATAGATGAGAGCTATGGTCTCTCATGTGGTCCTTCAAGAAAATTAATTGCCCAGTCCTGGTATTAGACATGATAGGATTAGATACACATCTCAGCTAATTATCATGTATGACAGTTTGTATATCTGTGCCCAGTAATGGGGAATCTCCACATAGCTGCAGAGTTTCACACTATATATATATGACTGTTCTGTTCTTACAGCAAGTAAAAGAGAAAAGAACCACATGCACGGAGCAGCACACTTCTATATATAAAAGGTATAATTTTATTCCAGAAACCTCATAGACAAAACATTTAAAAACATTTAAAAAGTTTATAGACACAAAGGGGTCTGGCCCTCATGACTGCTCAAGTTAATAGTTGGTCACCAATGCAGATAGTGCAATAAATAGACAATACTTTGTATATCATGCAATAAATACATGCGTATTGTGAGGCAGTGACCGGGATCGTATACGAGGGACGTTATATCTCCCCCAGAATGTGTACAGAGACCTATTAAATCCATTGGAGTGCATTGTAGTCACACGCACAGCTGCGGCTGCAATGCAGGAATGAAGGTGAGCAATGACCTGGTCAGACTACCTGGCTAAGGCAGATTAAGTAAAACCCGGCAGGGGTTCATTTCTTGGAGGAGGTCACAGGAGGCAGTGGGGCGGCCTCCTCCCTCCAACCCGGGTTTTCCAGTGGCTCTTGCCACAGGTCCTTTAAAGCTCCTGCACTAACTATTAGTGTTGTTCTGTGTTGGAACCTGCTAGGAGCATAGCAGGAAAGCTCAGCAGGACTGAGTGTGGCTGAACCTATGCCTAGGAAGGCTCTGCACCTGTCAGGCTCTGATCGGCCCGGCGCGGCCGTTGTCCCCGGCAACCATTGTATTATGGACTCATGTTAACCCGGCTGCGAACCGGAGGACTTTCTGTTAACCCGTGAGTTGCTGAATAAAAGCTGTTTATGTTGGACTTGCTTGGGTCACTGCCTCAGTTACTGCACGGTGTGAACACCGCCGCCTTACAGTATATAACATATCAAAATACACAGAATTTACAGAAGAGAGACCATGAACACTGTAAAGGATAAACCAGAAAAAGCAATAGCCACAACGTGATTTTTTTTGCCACCTAATCATAAAGGTTTGTGCAATATATGAGCCCAATGTCTAATATAAATAAATGGGTAATATCAAATCCTTAATGCTCCTGCAAAATAGCACAATAGTGCATTGTAAGTGGTGTAGGGTTTTGTACTCAGCCGCATTAGAGGTAGGCACAGGATACTGTCTCTTTAAAATGTCCAAGGCAGGTTTATTCAGACTTCATAAACCGCACTTTCAAAGCAAACAAAACACAGCCTTGTCCGGCACAAAGTAACAAAGCCGTAAAATAAACAGTCCATATAGTCCTGTGGGTACGCCCCCTCACAGTCAGTGTCTTTTAGCACAGACACGCTGGAGGTCTCCACACCTCCAGCCACAGACACTGAATGAGACACTCGGTCTCCATTTTATACACACGCCCTGGGCTGGGGATATGTGAGCAGCCAATTACTCCCGTCTCTTATGACTGCTCGTAAAAACCGGCCCTGATACGCCCTATTAACCCTCTCAGCACTAAATGTTATGGAGCATACTTTCCTGGTTTTACATCACCGAAGCTTCCAACCTGGGTGATATATATATCTCCCCTCAAGGACCTTACTGGCGGCCATCTCACATATCCCCCCTGCCCAAAGTCGGGGGGGGTTTGGCACCTTCCACTAACAATCAGTGAACTCTCGACAATGCGTCAGCATTGCCATGCAGTTTCCCAGGCCTATGCTCTACATGGAAGCTGAAATCCTGAAGAGCTAGGAACCACCTGGTCACTCAAGCATTGTTCCCCTTCTTCTCGCTCATCCACCTTAGTGGGGCATGGTCTGACACCAGCCTGAACTTCCTGCCTAAGAGGTAGTATCTTACGGTGTCCAGCGCCCACTTGATCGCCAAACATTCCTTCTCCACTATGGAGTAATTTCTTACACAAGATGTCAGCTTCCGGCTTAAATACATTATGGGGTGCTCTTTCCCCGTTCACCTCTTGTGATAGGACAGCACCCAGTCCGACATCTGAAGCGTCCATCTGGACCACAAACTCCTTTGAGAAATCCAGTGCCACCAGCACTGGCTGTTTACACAGAGCCTGCTTTAGCTCCCGGAAAGCCGTCTCAGCTTCTGCAGACCACATAGCCATAGCCGACTTTGTCCCTTTAAGGAGGTCTGTCAACGGGGCAGCTATCATGGCGACGTTAGGGATGAATTGGCTGTAGTAGCCCACGACGCCCAGGAAGGCTCTGACCTGTTTTTTTGAGAGAGGTTGTGGCCAACCCTGGATCGTGTCAATTTTATTTATTTGGGGTTTTATCACGCTTCTGCCTATGACATAGCCCAAATATCTGGCTTCCTCCATGCCCATGGTACATTTCTTCGGGTTGATAGAAAACCCCGCCTTCCGTAGAGCATCGAATATTGCCTGGACTTTGCTCAGATGGCTTCCCCATCCAGGTAGGCCGCTGCATACTTCTTGTGGGAAGCTAGGATCTGGTCCATGGCTTTCTGGAAGGTAGCTGGAGCTCCTTGCAACCAAAACGGCATCCTGGTGTATTGGAAACACCAATCTGGCAATGCAAAGGCCGTCCTCTCCTTGTTCTCTTGGGACATAGGAATTTGCCAATACCCTTTTGTAAGGTCAAAGGTGGTGATGTACCTGGCTGGGCCTAGCCTTTCAATTAGTTCATCTACTCTGGGCATTGGGTACGAATCAAAGTTAGAGATCTCATTTAGATTCCTATAGTCATTGCAGAAACGCCATCCTCCAGCTGGTTTCGGCACCAAGACTATGGGACTGGACCAGCCACTCTTGGACTCTTCAATGACCTCTAGACTCAGCATGCGCTTCCCTTCCTTTGAGATTACCTCTCGTCGGGCTTCAGGAATCCTATGTGGCTTAATGTTCACTCGGACATGAGGCTCCGTAAGCACCTAATGTTCTATGATCTAAGTACACCCCAGTAGATCTAAGAACAGGTCCTTGTTCCATTGCAGCAACTCTAGGCATTGCTGCTTCTGGGCACGTGACAGCGATTCTGCCACCTTGACATCTCCCACGTCTGCTTCCGACTTCGCCACCAAAGACGGAGTTTCTACAGGCTCGCTATCTCGCCATGGCTTTATCAGGTTGACGTGGTACACCATGGCTTTATCAGGTTGATGTGGTACTTCCTTCTCCCTGGTTGGTGCACTTTATAGTTGACATCGCCCATCTTTTCCACTACTTCATAGGGGCCCTGCCACTTAGCCAGGAATTTGCTCTCAACGGTAGGTACCAGCACCAGTACCAAATCCCCAGGATTGAAGTGTCTCCCCCTCACCGACCTGTTGTACACCCTCGACTTTGCCTCTTGAGCTTTGAGGAGGTGTTCATTCACAATGGGCATCACCTCTGCAATCCTCTCTTGCATCTGAGCCACATGTTCGATTACACTCCTGTAGTGTGCAGATTCCACCTCCCAGGTCTCCTTTGCCACATCCAAGAGTCCCCCAGGTTTTGAGCAACACCATTAAGAACAGTCACATAATCAAACGCCCCTTTTAGAGTTAAGTCCCTGAGCTGGACGGTTCCACAGTTTCCTCCGGACACCTCCAGTTCAGGTATGTTGGCCTCCGGGGATGCTGCCTCATCCTCATCCCCAGCCGGCACACAAAAAGGAAACCCGGCGGCGGCCTGCGATGAGGTGTCTTCAAGAGCGACCTGGTTGTTGTCCAGACAACCTGGCTTCCTCCCTTTCTCCCACAAGTCCCAAAACAAGGCAAAGTCCCACCCTATTATAACAGGGTGCAACAGGTCCTCGACTATGCCCACCTCATGGGACTCGGCATCACAGTTTGTGTCCATGACCAATCGGGCCACACGGTAGTCCTTAGCGTCCCCATGGATTCAACGGATGCCGACCTTTTTCGCCGGAATCAGCCGATGAGGAATTGTGGCTTTCACTAGGGTTACCAAACTCCCCGAGTCTAATAGAGCAGTCACTTGCACTCCAATCACTGATACGAGGCATGCCTGCGGTCCCTCGCCTGGTTGAGGGACAGCACTGCAGGCAGGATATGCAAAGTACGAACTGCGCCGTCCCGTGCTGCAGTCCATTGGCTCATTTGTCACGGTGCAACGGGCGGTTATGTGACCTGGGCTGTGGCATCTCCAATATACTATGTTATTGGGCAGGACCTTTGACAGCATCTCAGTCCCCTCCTGGGCTCTAGGACGTCCCCCAGATGTGGTTCTAGCTCCCCTCTGTTCCATAGGCACTAGAAACACATATGCTTCTCTTTACCCTAACTGTAGGCCAAGCAGCCAAAACAAAAAACTGATGTGTACAGGTGCTTACTAAGAGTAGCCATCTCCATATATAACTAAGAAATAAAGTAGCACTCTGTAGCGCTAAGTATGCAAACATGAAATATATTAAATTTGAATAGCAATACTACTCAAGAAAATAGAAATAATTTAGAAATCTTAGCGCATAAATTGGCCCATTCATGTGTACTTGGTAGCCATGCTAAGGTTTTCTCATTACCAGGAACCTACCAATGTGTTCCCTCTCTTAGAGACTAAAGCCTGCATGTATGGGAAGGTAAAAACCTTGGCTCATGGGGAAGACCCCTGAGCCCAATCATGGGGCCTCCACCTCACCCCTTGATACATGAGGACTTTAATAACCTGAAAATCCTAGAAATTACCAACAAGATGATTGAGCTGCTGACTGGAGAGGTGACACTGCTGGGAATGCTGGGACATTATACACATAGGCGGATTATAATGAGGTCAATCTGGGCTACCGCCCGGGGCTCTGGGGTGTCTATGGCCAGATTGCCCTCATTATATGTGCGGCGCCGCGGCACATACCGGCAGACAGTGGCGGGGGAGCCCCCGGACCGCTCCCCCAGCAGCGGCGCACTGCCGCTACTTCTTCGTAGGCCGGGCCAGCACTGCAGCTGTTAACTTCCCTGTGCTGGCCCGGCTGCGTCACTGCTAGGAGACACGGCCCTGTGCGCGGCCGTGTCTCCTAGCTGTGACGTCAAGCAGTGCGTGCCCGGCCTGCACTGCTGCACCGGAGAAGAGCAGGAGGACTGGAGCCGGGGGATAGTGAGTGTGTGAGAGTGTGTGAGTGTGTGTGTGTGTGTGTGTGTGTGTGCAGGCAGATATCATTGTGTGATGTCTGTTTATATGTATTTTTGTGTTTCAAATGTGTTTATGCGTGTATGTATATGTCTGTATATGTTTGTGTGTGCGTGACTGCGTGCGGCCTCCCGCTGTCTCTGGGGGGGCGCCGTGCGGCCTCCTGCTGTGTATAGATGGCGCCGTGTGGCCTCCTGCTCTGCATAGATGGCTACGTGCGGCCTCCCACTGTTTATAGATGGCTACGTGCTGCCTCCCGCTGTGTATAGATGGCTCCGTGCAGTCTCCCGCTGTGTATAGATGGCTACGTGCGGCCTCCCGCTGTGTATGGATGGCTACGTGCGGCCTCCCGCTGTGCATAGATGGCTACGTGCGGCCTCCCGCTGTGCATAGATGGCTACGTGCGGCCTCCCGCTGTGTATAGAAGGCTACGTGCGGCCTCCAGCTGTGTATAGATGGCTATGTGCGGCCTCCCGCTGTGTATAGATGGTTACGTGCGGCCTCCTGCTGTGTATAGATGGCTACGTGCGGCCTCCTGCTGTGTATTGATGGCTACGTGTGGCCTCCCGCTGTGTATAGATGGCTACGTGCGGCCTCCCGCTGTGCATAGATGGCTACGTGCGGCCTCCCGCTGTGTATAGATGGCTACGTGCGGCCTCCCGCTGTGTATTGATGGCTACGTGTGGCCTCCCGCTGTGTATAGATGGCTACGTGCGGCCTCCTGCTGTCTATAGATGGCTACGTGCAGCCTCCTGCTGTGTATTGATGGCACCGTGCGGCCTCCCGCCGTGTATAGATGGCTACGTGTGCTCAATATTGAGTCATACAATTAATGTAAGGCTATGTGTCCACGATGCAGAAATGCTCCGGATTTTTTTTGAGCGTTTCTGCATCTCCCTGGCAGAAAAAACGCATGCGGATTTTACATGCTTTTTTCCTGCCAGGGACATACGGATGTGAAGCGTTCTTCACATGCATTTCCACATTTACAAGCAATTTTAGCATCACTTAGAAAATGCTTGACAACTTGGTCACACTGTATAAATCCATGCAACCGGCATGGATTTATATAGTGTGACCGTAAAGAATGGTAAAGATTAAAAAATAAATATATAATTACCTTCTGATGGCCTGCCGATGTCAGCGGTCGCGTGACCCGTCATGACTAAATGACGTCATGGCAGGTCCTTTTCAGACCATCGCGAACTGCCGGCAAGCAAGGACGCATCGGATAAAGACACCGGGGGCCATCAGAAGGTAAGTATAATATTTATTTTTTCTTTTTTTACAGGTTCTATGGTACCCGGGTCCGGAGGAGAGTCTCCTCTTCTCCAGACCCGGGTACCATTCGCATATTGAAACACATGGAATCCGCATGTACAGCTGCAGTGATGAGTAATCCATATTTTCCAATGCAAGTCAAGGGCGGCGAAAACGCCGCGCTTCCGCAAAATAATTGGTAATGCTGCGGATTTTTCCGCAATGATAATCCGCAGCGGAAATTTCCGCAGCATGTGCACAGCACATGCGGATTATCATTGGGGAGCATGGCAGACCTTCTACCAAGCATTTTTTAAGCGGTTCTGCAGCGGAATTGCCGCTGCGGAAACGCTTAAAAACGCATAGTGGGCACCCAGCCTAAAAAAATGATTATAATTAATATTGTGCCAAATTAATTTCACGTGAACTATCACATGATCTATCACAGGGCATCATGTGACATGTGATACATCAGGTATGTGGGGGGGGCACGCCTTCTAAACTGCCCGGGGTCCTTGCTACTCTTAATCTACCCCTGATTATACAGTAGCACTATGAAGGGATCGGAGAGATGACGGTATCATTGTTGTGTCAGGTTCCTATAAGATGTCAGGACGTCACCGTCTATTTCTACATGGAGGAGTGGGAGTATTTACAAGGACACAAAGATCTTTACAAGGACGTCATGATGGAGGTTCCCCAGCCCCTCACATCACCAGGTAATAGACAGAGCTAAATACACACGGCCTATAATTATCTGTATGTACAGAATAAATTCAATCCCTATATGTTTCCTCCAGTTCTATCCAGTAAGAGGACAACACCAGAGAGATGTCCCCGTCCTCTTCTTCTACTGGACTATACACAAGAAGATCCCGATGTTCCTCAGGATCATCAGGTAGATGGAGAGAAGGTGTCATGAGATCTCCCCTATGATGTGTAGAAGGCTGTGAAGGTCTTGTGTTCAGTCTTGTTTTATCCACCAGTGTTATAAAACGAGTGGCCAGTTTATTAGAGACACCGGCCCTTTCTTGATAGGAATTTCTATGTTTGGAAGTAGACCAATGACTCCTGAGGGCAGCATAAAATGAAGAGATTAGGTTCAGTGTGAATTCACATTAGTATGGGGAAATCGAGCAAACTGAGCGACTTCCAATGTGGCATGGCCATAAGTACTAGTTCACCCACGGTTTTTACATACAGGTGCTTCTCACTAAATTAGAATATCATCAAAAAGTTTATTTATTTCAGTTCTTCAATACAAAAAGTGAAACTCATATATTATATAGAGTTATTACAAACAGAGTGATCTATTTCAAGTGTTAATTTCTATAAGACACCCCCATTACTAACTGCCTAGTAAAGTTATCGCCGCCGTTTCAATAAAAGACACGACCAGAATGAAGTATTTTAATGAAATAAAAAACACATGGTTTTAAAAAATTTTTTATTGTACTCTGTCAGCGAAGACATCGATCTTTTGTAAAAAAAAAAAAAGATAAAAAACAACCAACCATATCCCTCACCTGTCCGCTGTCATGACGCAGTCCACGGTTACGCCAATGATTGTCCCTCGGCGATACGGGTCACTTCTTTAGCAATCATTGATGTCACTGCTGTAGAAGACAGCAGTGTATAGGGTGGGCCATTTAAATGGATACACCTAAATAAAATGGGGATGGTTGGTGATATCAACTTCCTGTTTGTGGCACATTAGTATATGGCAGGGGGGAAACTTTTCCAGATGGGTAGTGACCATGGTGGCCATTTTGAAGTCAGCCATTTTGGATCCAACTTTAATTTTTTCAATGGGAAGAGGGTCATGTGACACATCAAACTTATTGAGAATTTCATAAGAAAAACAATGGTATGCTTGGTTTTAACGTAACTTTATTCTTTCATGAGTTTTTTTTACAAATTTATGTGAGGCGCCCTGCAGCTGCAGGCTGTCACAGAACTCCTGGGTGTTGCACAGATGTGATTCTCCCCAGTGGCCTCAATACATGCAGACACCTCCACCCAAGTCCACTAGATGGAGCCCTGTCAGGTATATATATACTGGTGGGTGGAGTTCAGGAAGTCAGTCAGTGGGAAGCAGTGAGTGTGACACGATGCTGGAGCACCAGACAAGCTGAAGTCTGTGTGGCTGAAAGCCAGGCTAGGCCCAAGCCATGAGGGACAGAGGAACCACAGAGGGTTCATCCCCTGTTGCAAGCCGGGCACCGGGCCCGAGCCTATTGGGATCTCTATGCCCAGTATGGAATCCGGCATACTGAGGAGGATTTCATATCCCTCAGTCCACCCGTGAATACCGCACATTCAGAGAACTAGGTACCACGAAGGCCCCAGCATCCAGGGATCGTGGTAACCAGTGGGAAAGCCCTCGCCGCCAAGCAAGACGGGTGAGAGAAACATCAAGGGAGCTAGGCCCTGTTCCAGGCAGGTTAGAAGCTCCAGGGAGAGAGACAGGAAGATACAGAAAGGAGGCCTTACACCCGCTCACTGGGGAGCAAGACCAGAAGTGCACACCACCTACAAGTACCCCGGACTGTACCTGACTACCATCTGCAGTAAAGGTACTGAAACTAGCCCCGGTGTGTGTGTCTGTTCTTCCTCTGACCCGGCTGGGTCCCATCTCTCCTGCATCCCTTCACACCATCCCTGCCCCGGGGGCCCACTCCACCTGTGGGGAGCAGAAACTCCTCAGCTGCCATCTCAACACCCCCGGAGGTCTAAAGCAGCGCTGGTAATCATTACCAGGTACCACAGGTGGCGTCATGAACTGTTTATTTATTTTCTATCCAAGTAATAATCCCCCTTTTTATTGACCGCCCTGGGCCATGGACCGGGCCAGCCACCGTGATATTCCCCCTCAGCGGCATCCATAGGCCCGGCTGCCGAGTAACCCCCACGGCCCAGGGGGCGCCTCATATGACCACTTATAAAATGTGTTCAAAGTGCTGCCCATTATGTTGGATTGTCAATACAACCCTCTTCTCCCACTCTTGACACACTGATAGCAACACCGCAGAAGAAATGCTAGCACAGGCTTCCAGTATCCGTTGTTTCAGATGCTGAAAAGTTTCTGTCAGAGATTTTTTTCTGCAAAGTTACTGTTAAAGGAAGGTTTTTCTGCACCTTTATTTTTACCTACCAGAATCCTCAGCTTTAGATTGCAATCATGATAAAATAAGTAAAGATCCTACCTAAGGAATGGAGTATTTTAAGGGAATCTGTCACCAAGTTTCCAATACTATCTAAGAGCAGCATGATGTAGGACCCTGATTCCAGCGATGTGTAACTTACTTGGCTGCTTGCTGTAGTTTTGATAAAATCCACTGGTTTATCACCAGTAGATTATAGGGGATGACTAATAAACTGCTGCCATGTTGTCCTTCATATTCAAGAGCTCAGCACTGATGGGCTGCTGAGATGGCTGTCAGTTAGTGCTGGGGAGTGGTTAAAGCTAACTTACTATGTACTGAGCGGTGACTAAAGTTGCGCCTCTGTGACTGAAGGCCAGAGGCTGCCAGGAGGAATAAAGTTCATCTTCTCCAGACAGCCGGGCTTGTAGTGTGGTAGCCGCTTGACTTCAGAATGCCATTAACCAGCAGATTAATAGCCTTTTCTGACATGACATATTCCTTTTAATGGGAAGTTGACAGCTTGTCCGGTCCCACAAACTGCCACCATGTATTTATTGCTATGTGAAAATGTGGCACCCCTGCGGGGGATTACCACAGGATCCATAGGTGCAGGGAGAGATGTACACTTGGGCACATGACACGCCCCTGGGCCTGTGTCGCGCAGCGTTGCGCACGCGGGAGCTTACCCGGAGCCGGATCTCTTGAGGGTTGTAGTCTCGTGGCGGTGATCCGGTCCGTGCCCAGGGAGTCAGACTAAGTGGCGCTGAGTATTAGCAGTAGATGTAGGACGACTACGCCACCCGTTGAATGCAGCTATGGAGCTGCCGCTGCAGGGCAGACCGCTGAGGCCGGTGGTAGGATAGTGCAGCGTAGATGGTATAACCCCCAACGGGAGGGGTATGGCCTCAGGGCAGCCGACGTGGATGGTAGCAGGAACCACTCAGAGACGATGCGGTGTAGTTCAGGGTCTTTACTGGTGACAAAGATAGACCCTCCCGGAGTACTGGCTAGCGGTCGGGGCCTGGTCAGTCCTTGAGCAGATGGGATCTCCCCTGGCCAGGCGGAGTTGTAGGCCTCCCAAACTAACGATACTCTTCTGGCTACCTTGCTAGAGGCGGGTATAAGTAGCCCACGTCCCTGAGTGTACCGTGTGGTGCTCACCCGTATGGCCGGTGACTCGGGGCCTTCTAGTAGCTTCCGCTCCACGACGGCGGTGCTGGTCCCATGCGTGTGACCGTGCCTTCGGGTTTCTTGGCCAGAGGACCTGAAATCCCCTGCCTGACGGATTCTGCTGCTGGGTAGGAGTTAGCCCCCACAGCCTCGGACTCCGGGTCCGGTGATAACTTCTCAGTCAGGGCGAGCTCTGCAGCTGCCAGCCCCTGACTCCTTGTAGCACTGCTCCCACAGAGCTCCTGTTGTTTCTTCCTATGCTGCTTCTCTTCTCTACTTCTTCTCTACTTCTTCTCTACTCACTAACCCTGCCTCAGCCCTAGGTTTATATAGGGGAAGTTCTTCCCCTCCCAGGACTGGGCAGGAGGTGTGGCATGCATAGGATCCCTGACCAAGAGACCTCCCACCTGCTCTCAGACGTAATATCTCTATCACTGTGGAGACCAGACCCCTGGGGTGCCACACACACACACAACACCTTCCACCCCAGGTCTGAGGGGAGGAGTCAGTTTCCAGGGAGACAGAAAAAGCGGCAGTTAGTCTTGAGAGATGGGTGAAGGAGGAGAGAGACAGAGAGAGAGCTGTTGGCTGAGGACCAGTTAAGCCTTGAACTAGGAAACAGGTCCGTGTTGTGAAGGGACGGAGGCTAGAAGGAGAGAGAAAGAGATAAAACTATTATCCCTTTAGCTCATCCGGAGACCGAGATTGCTATTAATTCAGGAATAGCATAGAAAACCCGGACAGATCAGGAGGATCTACTCCCCTTGAAGAAGAAGGGGAGACAGTTGCCAAACTTGACCAAGTATAGGATCAGGGGCACAGAAAGAGAATTGGTAGCCCCAAGGAAAGGTCCTCATTGTCAGTTGTGGAGAAGGACCCCAAAGAAAGTAAAAGGTGGCATGTTCAGCTTAAGGCAGGACTGACCCCAAACAACGCACACATTGTTAGAGGAGGCCTCACAAATCTCCAGAGTGAATATCTCTGCCTGCACCGAAAACCTGGTTACCCTCCTGAACTGTACCTGTTACCGGACATCAGTAAAAGAAAGGTACTGAAACAAAGACTTAATGTGTGTGTGCCTACTTTGACATTACTGCCTATAGCGTTCGTACAAGCCGTATGCCGATCACCTCAGCAACCATACACAGCGCTGGTAACCGACTTTACCAGTTACCACAGGAGGCGTCAGGACACAATTCTCCCATCATCCTGATCCCCATCCCTTTACTGACGGTCCAGGGCACGGAACCGGGAATCGACCAACCGTGATCCCCACAGAAGTAACCCATCCATCCCGGTATCAGAGTACCCCTACCCCTGTCGACCAACTCAAATACACTACCTAACAAGCTCTTTTTAATTTCTAAAGGATTACTGCATATGCAAAACATTATTTTATAACTTTGCCAATATGCTAATTAGCGCTTGACTAGTTGTGGGTGAATTCTTTTCTCCAGCCTAGTCATCCCACTAATCATGTCATCACGCCCCTGTGGGAGTAATAAACATGATTTGCAAGAGCAGCATTGTCATCGGCTTTTTGCAAATCTCTGCTTTACTGACTATGCGCAAAAGGCCGGGTGTACGCAACCCAGCTTTGCTAATTGGGGCTCTGACTAGTGGATGGGGCTTTAGTTTCCCCAGAATAGTCAGCCCTCTTTCTATGTTATTACGTTACTGTTGGCATGTGCTAGAGAAAAAAACACTTCCTTACTTTTAAGTAAGGGCACGGTGAGGATAGAAAAGAAAGCAATATTAAATTGTGTGGATAAAACAAATCTAATGTTAACCCTAGAACGCATACCTGGGGCCTCGCAGGCCCGCCCTGTTAATTGTTTTCTATTTTCTGCGAGATTACTTTAGTTAGAATTTTGAAACTCTAGGTATTCTTCATGTATATAGTTGTTTGTCATTTGAGTTTGAGTTATTCCATGTTATTTGCACACGGGCCTAAAAGGCCCCAGGTATGTGAAAGTGTAGATTTTTATGGTCATGCGTTCTAGGGTTAATTTCTTCAAAAGTGGTTAACAAAAATTAAGAAAAATAAGTTCACAGCACAGAAACATAAGTATTAGGTTATAAAAGAGAAAGCAAGCATTCATAGGTTCTTCTTACATATGGTCTTGAGGCATGAGATGGTCCATGTTGGAGATTCTCAAGAAATGAGAGATCTGCATTAGTGATGAGCGAGCGTGCTTGTCACTGCTCGAGATGCTCGGTGTGTATTTACGGGATGCTTGGACGAGAGCTTGGGTCCATGCCTTGCATGTTTGACGCTTTTTAGAGAGCCAATGAACATGCAGGGATTGCCTGCCACTCACTGTAATTTCGTAGCCATCTTGGTTGTGGCATTACAGTGATTGGCTGGCCGCACAGCGTCATCGGGTCTATATAAGACCTGGTGCCGCTATGCTCGTCACATTGTACTCTGGAAACAGGCAGAGTAGGGAGAGGTGCTGCTGTGTGTGAGGCAGGGCCGGCTCCAGGTTTTTGTGGGCCCCGGGAGAAAGAGTCTCAGTGGGCCCCTTTAACACAATTCATGATGTATAGATACCGCAGAGAAATATATATATATAGTACAGTGCCAAAGATTCCACTTCTTACATTACATGTGCGATATCTATTGTAAATTCGTAGCACACAGTGCAGACCGGACAGTATAGTCCTCCATACAGTATTATGGGCCCCATATATTGCGCCATACAGAATACTGGCCCCCATAAAATGCTCCATACAGAATACTGGCCCCCATATAATGCTCCATACGGAATACTGGTACCCATATAACGCTCCATACAGAATACTGGCCCCCATAAAATGCTCAATACAAGATACTGGCCCCCATATAACGCTCCATACAGGATACTGGCCCCTTATAATGCTCATACAGGATACTGGCCCCCATAAAACACTCCATACAGAATACTGGCCCCCATATAATGCTCCATGCAGGCTGTGCCCCCACATAATGCTCCATGCAGGCTGTGCCCCCAACATAATGCCCCATGCAGGCTGTCCCCCCCCCCACATAATGCCCCATGCAGGAGGTCCCCCCCCACATAATGCCCCATGCAGGATATCCCCCCCCCCACATAATGCCCCATGCAGGATGTCCCCCCTCACATAATGCCCCATGCAGGATGTCCCCCCCACATAATGCCCCATGCAGTATGTCCCCCCCACATAATGCCCCATGCAGGATGTCCCCCCTACATAATGCCCCATGCAGGATGTCACCCCCCATTTAATGCCCCATGCAGGATGTCACCCCCCCATATAATGCCACATGCAGGATGTCACCCCCCCATATAATGCCCCATGCAGGATGTCACCCCCCCATATAATGCCCCATGCAGGATGTCACCCCCCCATATAATGCCCCATGCAGGATGTCATCCCCCCATATAATGCCCCATGCAGGATGTTACCCTCCATATAATGCCCCATGCCTCCTGTAATGCAGCGGCTTGCGGCATTACTGTAATGGTCCAGGGTGTGTTTTGGCTGACCATGTACATCCCCCTCAGGTGACTGATCACATGACTGTGACATCAGCACAGGTCCTGTGCACACAGAAGTTCTGGTCACATGACTGTGACATAAGCACAGGTCCTGTGTGCACTGGAAGATATATAAACCCTGGTAGTTTTGAAACAGGTGTGAAAGGCGTGAGGCCTGTCCCCTGTGTGGGACACTGTTAGAGTGTGAGGCCTAGTGAAGCCTGGTGAAGCCTGAAAGGCAGAGGCTGGATCCTTATGTGTAAGCGATGCCAGTAGCCTTGGAGGGCAAGAGGCTTGGAAGACAAGAGTCCTGAAAGGCAGAGGCTGGATCCTGTGTGTGTAAGAGATGCCAGTAGCCTTTGAAGGCTGGGAAGCCGTAAAGCCACAGCGGTTGCAGAACAAATCTGACTGAAGCAGCTACGACCCGGCAAAGGTAAAAACACTACTTGATGTGGACATTTATATTGCTACCTTGCTGAAAGCTGTATCTGGAGCCAAGTGGACATATCTGTCACTGGAAAGGCTCTTGGACATTATATGTGTAATATGTCGGCGAGCCACTGAGTTGGACTCGGTTATAAGCAGTTATGAAGTGTAATAAACTGCTGGATTGTGAAATACTGGAAAACGTCACATGTGCTTTAATTGACCCGGTGAAGCGAGTGTCCCCCAGCATGATGACTAGCGCTGCCTTACACTCCATACATAAAAAAAAATAAAAACTAAAATATTTACCTCACTTTTCCTCACCTGCTGCCGCTGCTCAGCTCTATACTCCTCCACGTCGCCAGCATCTTCCCGCTCTGCGCTGTAACTCCTCAGTAGAGGGCGTAGTGGAAAGACGTCATCGCGCCCTCTTACCTGAGACGTCACAGTGCAGCAGCCGCGGAAGACACCGGACCTGCTGCGGAGGCACGAGGAGGGGTATTTTACTGGGGCCCTGAGCAAGCGGGGGGGAGGGCTCTGGCACCGCTCTCCTCTGCTCACAGGACCCATAGCGCGCCAGGGTGCCCGATGGCGAGTGGGCCCCCCTGCCTGCTCAGGGACCCGGCAGTTGCCCGGGTGCGCCGGGTGCTGACGCCGGGCCTGGTGTGAGGGACAGAATTGGCGGTGTAATAGTTAGGAATAGGTGTTCCAAACCAAGACACATATCCATATGAACTAACAGTCCTTCTTACAGATAGCCATTGGAGTAGATATCAGGGCATTTTTTTTTTATCTTAATCCTGATTATTGTCTTAAAAAGTCATAGAGTCCAACATTTTACTGCTCCATTTGTTTGTTAGCACTGCAGAATACAGCCAGATCTTTTCCATCATCAGACGTGATCCCATATTACTGTGGTACAAATCCAGCAAATTCTAGAGACCGTGCAAAATATTATCCTCCTTTTACAGTTTGGCAGCAGTGTGTCGGTGAAGCTATTCAAATGTGGTCGCTGCCAATAATAGGAAACTACAACGCCAGTTTTTAAAACCGTAAGCATCCGTCAGATGCATCACATATTACTGCGGTACAAATCCAGTGCGTCGGTGAATCTATTCACACGTGGTCGCTGTCAATAATAGGAAACTACAAGGCCAGTATGTAAAACCATGGGCATCCGTCAGACGTATCACATATTACTGTGGTACAAATCCAGCAATTTGTAGGGACCGTGCAAATTATTATCCTCCTTTTACAGTTAGGCAGCAGTGTATTGGTGAAGCTATTCACATGTTGTCGCTGCCAATAATAGGAAACTACAAGGCCGGTATTTAAAACCGTGGGTGTCCGTCAGACGTATCACATATTACTGTGGTGCAAATTGTTAAGCACACGCCCGGACTGACTGGCTTGAGCGTGATTAGTGATCCCACTGGACCATGAACCGAGGAGTGCCTGGAGGGGCGTGACTAAGTATCAACCCGGTCCGACCAAGGTCGCACGGCGGCTCAGTCGACTCCGTGAACCAGGGAGGAACCGAGCAGAGGGACCAGGTGCTACTCCAGGTCAGACCCCGGTCACAGCTGTTGACCCACACCGGGGAATGCAGGAACAGGCAGGTTAGACTGGCATATAGACAGGCGGGCACTGGCAGGCACGGCTAGCAGGCAGACAGGCGGGCACTGGCAGGCACGGCTGGCATGCAGACAGGCGGGCACTGGCAGGTAGGAACGCAGGCAGGATAGGGACCAGTACAGACTGGGATACAGGAACGGAGCCACAGGTGTGGTAGACAAGCAGAGCAGAGCAAAACCTGCAGGTGCGGTAGACAAGCAGAGCAGAGCAAAACCCGCAGGTGCGGTAGACAAGCAGAGCAGAGCAAAAACCCGCACGTGCGGTAGACAAGCAGAGCAGAGAAAAACCCGCAGGTGCGGTAGACAAGCAGAGCAGAGCAAAAACCCGCAGGTGCGGTAGACAAGCAGAGCAGAGCAAAACCCACAGGTGCGGTAGACAAGCAGAGCAGAGCAAAACCCACAGGTGCGGTAGACAAGCAGAGCAGAGCAAAAACCCGCAGGTGCGGTAGACAAGCAGAGCAGAGCAAAAACCCGCAGGTGCGGTAGACAAGCAGAGCAGAGCAAAACCCGCAGGTGCGGTAGACAAGCAGAGCAGAGCAAAACCCGCAAGTGCGGTAGACAAGCAGAGCAGAGCAAAACCCGCAGGTGCGGTAGACAAGCAGAGCAGAGCAAAACCCGCAGGTGCGGTAGACAAGCAGAGCAGAGCAAAACCCGCAGGTGCGGTAGACAAGCAGAGCAGAGCAAAACCCGCAGGTGCAGTAAACAAGCAGAGCAGAGCAAAACCCGCAGGTGCGGTAGACAAGCAGAGCAGAGCAAAAACCCGCACGTGCGGTAGACAAGCAGAGCAGAGAAAAACCCGCAGGTGCGGTAGACAAGCAGAGCAGAGCAAAAACCCGCAGGTGCGGTAGACAAGCAGAGCAGAACAAAACCCACAGGTGCGGTAGACAAGCAGAGCAGAGCAAAACCCACAGGTGCGGTAGACAAGCAGAGCAGAGCAAAAACCCGCAGGTGCGGTAGACAAGCAGAGCAGAGCAAAAACCCGCAGGTGCGGTAGACAAGCAGAGCAGAGCAAAACCCGCAGGTGCGGTAGACAAGCAGAGCAGAGCAAAACCCGCAGGTGCGGTAGACAAGCAGAGCAGAGCAAAACCCGCAGGTGCGGTAGACAAGCAGAGCAGAGCAAAACCCGCAGGTGCGGTAGACAAGCAGAGCAGAGCAAAACCCGCAGGTGCGGTAGACAAGCAGAGCAGAGCAAAACCCGCAGGTGCAGTAAACAAGCAGAGCAGAGCAAAACCCGCAGGTGCGGTAGACAGGCAGAGCAGAGCAAAACCCGCAGGTGCGGTAAACAAGCAGACCAGAGCGAAACCGCAGGTGCGGTGAACAAGCAGAGCAGAGCAAAACCGCAGGTGCGGTGAACAAGCAGAGCGGAGCAGAGCAAAACCGCCGATGCGGTGGACAAGCAGAGCAGAGCGAAACCGCAGGTGCGGTGAACGAGCAGAGCAGAGCGAAACCGCAGGTGCGGTGAACGAGCAGAGCAAAACCGCAGGTGCGGTGAACAAGCAGAGCAGAGCGAAACCGCAGATGCGGTGAACAAGCAGAACCAGATACACACAAGGTACTTACAATGAAGTAGCGAGTGTACACAAAACTCACAAACAGAAGTTCAGAGACAACGAGTTGGAGTTAGGTGCAGGTTCAGACACTGCAGGAAAAGGAAAGGTTCAGACATAGAGACAAACAGGTAACGGGCTAGGACACAGTTCAGACAGGGACTGAACCAGGAACAAGATACAGGAACGAGCCTGCGAACACAGCCCCCAGGGTGGCGGAGACAGACTAGAAGTCACAGATACAGGTAACAGGCTGGGTATACAGCACCCAGGGGCGTAACAGACAAGATACAGGACAGGACCTGGCAACTCAGTTGCAAGGAACACGCTGAAGAAAAGTGTTGCTCAGGCACCCCCTACTGGGTGGAGGGGGTTTAAGTATCCAGTGACTCACAGCAATAGGCTGGAGAGGCATTAGGAGTGCGCACACAGTAACTATAAGAATCAGGCAGTAGCCGTGCCACCGCCCTAAGCAATCAGACAAGAGACAGCAGGTACTGGAGCAAAGTGAGCAGTCTGAATTAATAGGTAAGATGGCGGTCTTGCATGGTGGGAGGTGGTAAGCCATGCCAGCACGCCGCCAGGGATGTTACACAAATACAGTAATTTGTAGGGATTGTGCAAAATATTATTCTCCTCTTACAGTTAGGCAGCAGTGCATCGGTGAAGCTATTCACACGTGGTCGCTGCCAATAATAGGAAACTACAAGGCTGGTATTTAAAACCATGGCCATCAGTCAGATGTATCACATATTACTGCGGTACAAATTTAGCCATTTGTAGGGACCGTGCAAAATATCATCCTCCATCTAAAATGGGCAAGGCATGTGGCAAGGGACGGGGAAGTGGACATAATGGTGATGGTGCATGCAGAGGCCGTGTGCAAGCTGAAATTGTGCCACAACAAGCACCCACATCTTGTCGCCCGACTTTCCTGTCCCAATTACTAGGGACCGCAGCACACCACTATTGAACCCAGCAGTGTCAAAAGGTTGTTGGTTTGATAGCAGATAATGCTTCCAGTCACTTTGCCACCACCAGCACCACCCTGTCTTCCATACAGTCAAGTCTCAGTAGTCGTGAGTCTGGACCGCATATTCCTCACCCTGTTCTTCCTTCCTTCCACCATGCCGAGTGCCCAGAGACAACTGATCCCACACTTGGACACTCCGAAGAGCTGTTCACTTTTCCATTTATAGATTCAGGCCTCTCGCCCGGCCAGCTTCAAGCGGGGCAAAAGGAGATCGAATGAAGCGACGCCCAAATATTTGAGGAGCCACGGTCACACGAAGGTGACAGTGGGAAAGTGCAATTACTGTTGCAAGAGGTGGATGATGATGATGAGACACAATTGCCAGAAAGTCAGGAGGACCAGGGTACGGAAGTGGAAGACAAGGTGGTGGACAATGAAGTCACTGACCCAACCTGGCAACGTGAAATGCAGAACGAGGATTGCAACACACGGGGAGTGAGGTGTAGCACCACAACAGGCAAGAACAAGCAGTGTGGTGGCCATAGACACAAGGTGGGCAACTGTTCCTCGGAACACCAACACGACCGAAGTTGCTAGTACAGCTTTTAGGTCTTCCCAAGTCTGGTTGTTTTTTTAAGACTATCCAGATAACCCCAAAAAGGCCATTTGCAACATCTGCCAGGCCAGCATTAGCAGGGGTAGCAAAACTACCAGCCTGACCACCACCAGCATGCTCAGGCACATGACAGCAAAGAACCCTACTAGGTGGGCAGAACGCCAGGGTCCAGAAACAGTGTCTGCGGGTGACACCACTGCTTGTTCTGCTGTTGTGCGTACACGCCAATCCCCTGTCCATGGCGCATGCAAAGATACCTCCCGTCCTGCACTTGTCATTGCACACTCGCAGCTACTACCATCAGCAACCACTTGTCCCAGTGCAGCGTTCAGTTGTCCCTACCCCAGTCCTTGGAACGCAGGTGCAAATACGCAGCCAACGCCCCACAGGCCACACTACTAAACTCACACACTTCGCGAATCCTTGCGCTCAAAATGTTGCCTTTTAGGCTCAGAGAGACGGAAGCTTTCTGCAACCTGATGGCGGCGGCCATCCCTTGGTACAGTCATTACTTGTTGGTGACACTTCTAGACCCACGCTACAAGGAGAACTTTCTATCTCTCATTCCCGCGGCGGACAGGTCTAGTAAAATGGTGCAGTACCAGAAGGACCTTGTTGCGGAATTATTAAAAAAAATTCCCATCCGACAGCGCTGGCGGCAGAGGTCACAGTTCCTTGGACAACCAAGGAGTACAGGCGAGAGAGACACAAATACGATCCAGCAGAGGCTGGTGAACACTGTCAAATGTCTGGGAGAGTTTTCTCAGACTCTCCTATCGCACAGGCCCTGATGCGCAGGGTACTCAGACAAGGAGGGATAATTTTACGAAGATGCTGAAGGAGTACCTTGCCGACCGTACCAACGTCCTCCATGAGTCCGCTGTGCCTTATAATTATTGGGTATCCAAGCTGGACACGTGGCATGAACTGGCTCTCTATGCCTTGGAGGTCCTGGCCTGCCTTGCAGCTAGCATTTTGTCACAGCGGGTTTTTAGTGCCGCTGGGGGAATTATAACTGATAGCATTCTCAGTTGACAGACGGATGCGCTTAACAGGCTGACTCATAAAAATGAACAGGATTGGGCCAGACTTCTCAACACCACTGAATGATAGCAAATCCAGTGTCTTTTTTTGGGGAGGTCTATTCCCATGCACCTCTTCACACCCAGACATGGGTATATGCTTCCTGATTTTGTCTATTTTCTGTTGTCCTTCTCCTCATCCTCAACCACCATATCACCAGGGTGACCGTGATGCAACACCCACACTTCTTCCATTTAAGAATTATGGAGGCCACTGTGCTCTTAGGAACCTTGAGTAATGCAGAAATTCGTTTGTAACCTTGGCCAGATCTGTGCCTTGCTACAACTCTGTCTCTGAGCTCCTTGGGCAGTTCCTTTGAGCTCATGATTTTCCTTTGGTCTGTCATGCACTGTGAGCTGTTTTAAGGGCCAAGTCCTCCCCAACCCTCTCACCGCCCGACTCCTCCGCGATCTGCAGCGTCGAGGCACTGGCACCTCCAGTTCAGGTCTCCGCACTCCTCAGATGCTGTGCCTCACCGTCACAACGTGGGCGCCTGGGCATTAGGCCCAGGGGCTGCGGGCCAGGTACCTCCGATGGACTCTCAGGCGGCGGCTCGTCCGCTCCCAAAGTAGTGGATGTGTGTGGGAGGCAGGTGAAGCCCTGTTAGGGTTGTATTCTGGTGTTTTTTGTTATAGGTTAGATGCCTATTATCAGGTTCTAGGTCGGGAGCTGACCCGACATGCGTCTGCTCCTCTCAGTGTCCAGGCCACACCTCCCCATAATTTTTACAGGATGTGTATGAGGCCTAGACCTATTAAGAAAGAACAAATCCCATATAACACTAACTATATTATTGTGCCATGCAGCACTCGCCCAATCAGAACCACAAATAGAATGATACCTATATATATTAATTGGGTCAAAGAATTTATAACCAGAAATATTTCAATAAATAATTAATACTTTTATGCCCAAAAATGACAAAAGTATTCTCGGAGTGATACCTTTATTGGATAACCAGAAAAAAATATATGTGCAAGCTTTCAGAGCACAGAGACTCCTTCGTCAGGCAATATTACACATGAATTCATAAGACAAGGGGCACAACATTTAAGAGATGTTACAGTGCGTCATTTGTTCACGAAGAAGAGGGGGTGATGCCTCCTAATGATAAGTCCAAGAGATGTCTGTGGGAAAGCTTAATTATTTGGAGACCATCTGGTGGAGGTGTGCATTGACTCCATGTAGTGAGTCATAAACCCAGGTGTTAGATTGAGTCCTGTTGTCAGTGAATTGAACATCTTTATCAATTTGACTACTACTACTACTACAATTTTGCTAGGTCACTGAAAGGCGCCTCGGCGCCTCCTGCAACGCCACAAGCAACCCTGGGATCAGCGCACACTTCCGGGAGTGGAGATGCGCACAGCACTGGCACCGCCATATTAGTTATGGGCAAACTAAAGGGCAAAAAATAGGCAATCTATGTTGAGCTGTGGTGTGTTTCAAGTTTCACGCTTCCCATAACGTCACAAACTAGTTTTCCCTAGGGCTGTTTGTGATGTTATGGGAACGTCAAACTTGCCGTTTAGTTTGCCCATAACTACTATGGTGGTGCCAGTGCTGTGCGCATCCCGGAAGTGGATGGATGCGCGGCGTCCTCTGGTATGTAGCGTTATGCGCCAATTACATATACATGGTACCGGACGCTCTTGACTGGCTAACATATTCCTAGTACCCCGTATAAACGCACTCTGTCTTGATATCCTCTACCACTCTCTGAGGAAGCACGCTGTGAAAAGCATGTAGGAGTGTGGGGCAGGTGCGGGCGCTACAGTGACATGAATACTGGTTAGTATTATGGCTACAGTGGTATTATCTATGTACGGTGGTTACTGAAAATATTCAGACCCCTTTAAATTTTTCACTCTGTTTCATTGCAGCCATTTGGTAAATTCTAAAAAGTTCATTTTTGTTCCTCATTAAAGTACACTCTGCACTCTATCTTGACTGAAAAAAAAACAAAAATGTAGAAATTTTTGCAAATTTATTAAAAAAGAATAACTGAAATATCACATGGTCATAAGTATTCAGACCCTTTGCTCAATATTGAGTAGAAGCACTCTTTTGAGCTAGTACAGCCATGAGTCTTCTTGGGAATGATGCAACAAGTTTTTCACACCTCTGCCATTCTTCCTTGCAGATCCTCTCCAGTTGTCAGGTTGGATGGTTAATGTTGGTGGACAGCCATTTTCAGGTCTCTCCAGAGATGCTCAATTGGGTTTAGGTCAGGGCTCTGGCTGGGCCAGTCAAGAGTGGTCACAGAGTTGTTCTGAAGCCACTCCTTAGTTATTTTAGCTGTGTGCTTAGGGTCATTGTCTTGTTGGAAGGTGAACCTTCGGCCAAGTCTGAGGTTCAGAGCACTCTGGAAGAGGTTTTCATCTAGGATATCTCTGTACTTGGCCGCATTCATGTTTCCTTCAATTGCAACTAGTCGTCTTGTCCCTGCAGCTGAAAAACACCCCCATAGCATGATGCTGCCACCACGTTTCACAGTTGGGATTGTATTGGGCAGGTGATGAGCAGTGCCTGGTTTTCTCCACACATACCACTTAGAATTATCACCAAAAAGTTCAATCTTCGTCATCAGACCAGAGAATCTTATTTCTCATAGTCTGGAAGTCCAGACTAGGAAGACTTCTGGTGGTCCCACACTTCTTCCATTTAAGAATTATGGAGGCCACTGTGCTCTTAAGAACCTTGAGTAATGCAGAAATTCGTTTGTAACCTTGGCCAGATCTGTGCCTTGCTACAATTCTGTCTCTGAGCTCCTTGGGCAGTTCCTTTGAGCTCATGATTTTCCTTTGGTCTGACATGCACTGTGAGCTGTGAGGTCTTATATAGACAGGTGTGTGCCTTTCCAAATCAAGTCCTATCAGTTTAATTAAACACAGCTGGACTCCAATGAAGGAGTAGAACCATCTCAAGGAGGATCACAAGGAAATGGACAGCATGTGACTTAAATATGAGTGTCTGAGCAAAAGGTCTGAATACTTATGACCATGTGATATTTTAGTTTTTCTTTTTTAATAAATTTGCAACAATTTCTACATTTCTGTTTTTTTTTCAGTCAAGATAGGGTGCAGAGTGTACTTTAATGAGAAAAAAATTAACTTTTTAGAATTTACCAAATGGCTGCAATGAAACAAAGAGTGAAAAATTTAACCCCTTTACAGCCTGTGACGTATTAGTACACACAGGCTGTAATCCCCCGGTTCAGTGAGGGCTCTGGCGCTGAGCCCGCACTGAACCGAGCACATGTCAGCTGATTATTACAGCTGACATGTGCCTGCAACAGCCGCAGCTGTTAACATGTTAAATGCCGCTGTCAATCTCTGACAGCGGCATTTAACAGCGCCGCGCCGTAAGCGCGTCACTTGCCCCGTCCATCGGTGACCCCGTCACGTGATCGGGGGTCACCGATGGGTGGGCATGACAACCCAGGGTCTGCAGCAGACGCCTGTGGTTGTCATGAGCTGGTCGCTATGAGCGCCACCTAGTGGTCGGCGCTCATAGCACAGGACCATTTCTGCTACATACAGGTGATCTGCTGATCATCTGTATGTAGCAGAGGCGATCGGACAGTAGCTGCTTCTAGTCTCCTATGGAGACTATAGAAGCAAGCAAAAAGTGAAAAAAAAAAGTTTATAAAAATATAAAAAAAATTATAAAAAGATAAAAGTTTAAATCACCCCCCTTTCGCCCCATTCAAAATAAAATATAAAAAAAAACCGACATACACATATTTGGTATCGCCGCGTTCAGAATCGCCCGATCTATCAATATAAAAAAAGAATTAATCCGATCGGTAAACGGTGTAACGAGAAAAAAATTCTAAACGCCAGAATTACTTTTTTTGGACGCTGCAAAATTGCAATAAAATGCAATAACGGGAGATCAAAACATCGGATCTACCCCAAAATGTTATCAGTAAAAACTTTAGCTCGGTGCACAAAAAATAAGCCCTCACCTGGCCCCAGATCCCGAAAAATGGAGACACTACAGGTCTTAGAAAATGGCACTATTTTTATTTTTTTTTTACCAAAGTTTGGAATTTTTTTTCACCACTTAAATAAAAAAGAACCTATACATGTTTGGTGTCTACGAACTTGTAATGACCTTTAGAATAATAATGGCAGGTCAGTTTTAGCATTCAGTGAACGTGGTAAAAAAAACAAAAAACAAAAAAACCAACTGTGGTATTGCACTTTTTTTGCAATTTCACCGCACTTGGAATTTTTTTCCTGTTTTCCCGTACACGATATGGTAAAACTAGTAATGGCGTTGAAAAGTACAACTCGTCTCGCAAAAAATAAGCCCTCACACGGCCATAAAAACGCTATGGCTCTGGGAACAAGGGGAGCAAAAAACAAAAATGCAAAAATGCAAAATCCCAGGCTTGCGAAGGGGTTAAAGTGGTCTGAATACTTTCTGTACCCACTGTATATGGATTAAATTGCTGAACTAAGTATTTTTTCTTTTACTAAGTACTGTTTGCACTATGCACTTTATATTGCACCAGATCCCTTATTAATTAGATTGTTGACAACTCCGGGTATACTTTAAATCATGTTGCTGTAGATGCCCCCTCATCCCCTCTTTGTCACACATTTTTTTAATCATGCCTGCTCATGTTTTTAATTGTTTAATGGTGTATTCAATAAAATTTGTTAATTATTTATTAAATTATTTCTGTGTACCTCTACAATTCTCTTACACAAATACATGTATATCCTCCAGGGGCAATAAAGGAGTGAAAAAAGTTCTTGCACTTAGTGCATAGGCTTTACCAGTCTAGGAGTCCTACTACTTAAAAATGGGGAAAAAATGTTTTCTGAGGCCCTCCTCTATGTGTCTTCCAAGGTGTATTGCAGTCCCTCCTTTTTATTTTTGGTAGCTCTTGCACTTACTGCATAGGCTTTACCAGTATAGAAGTCCCACTCCTTACTAATTGGAAAAAAAATGTTTTCTGAGGTCCTCTTCTATGTCGTCCAGGCTGTTTGCATTCCCTGCTTCTAATTTTTGTCATCCCTTGCACTTAGTACATAGCCTTTATGAGTCTAAGAGTCCTACTACCTAAAAATTTTAACGGAATGTGTATGAGGCCCTTAATGTCTAATACAGGGTGTATCGGAGTCCCTCTTCCTTCTAATTTTTGGAAGTTCTTGCATTGTCTACATAAGCTTTGTGAGTTTCAGAGGCACTCCTTCATAAATTAAACAGGATGTGTCTGACCATGTCACACACACCACATGGCCAGATAAGGTAGGAAAATCTTAAAATTACATTTACCATTGACTACCGGTGGGTGTAGTTTTATTTTCCCCTGTACTATGTCATCTACTGTAGTCATAGTCAACGGGGAAATACAGTGAGACATGGCATGGCTATTAAGGGGTAGAGGAGGCGTTTGTTTTTTTTCTTTCTTTCCGACAAAATGCAGCCTCCTGGGATACACTTTGGACTGCCAGATCAGGCGGCTTGGTGACACCCCTCTGCCAGCTGGGGCCAGGGAAAATTCCAAACTCGCCCCCGTAGATATGCACCTTCCTTAACTAATAAAAACATCCCTCGACCAAAACTGCACTGCCAACTATAGACCTGCCTCTAATCTAGCCTTTCATCTGTAAACTGGAATGCTCGGTCCACTCCTGTCTAATCAGCTATCAGATAACTTTCATTCATCAAACACAAACAAACGGCTCTGCTCTGTGCATACACGGTTCCGCTCCGCACACATCATACACACACGGTTCCGCTCCGCACACATCATACACACAGGGCTCTGCTCTGTGCACCCACGGATCCCCTCCGCACACATCATACACACACGGCTCCGCTCTGTGCACACAAGGCTCCCCTCCGCACACATCATACACACACGGCTCCGCTCTGTGCACACAAGGCTCCCCTCCGCACACATCATACACACACGGCTCCGCTCTGTGCACACACAGCTCCCCTCCACACACATTATACACACACGGCTCCGCTCTGTGCACACAAGGCTCCCCTCCGCACACATCATACACACACGGCTCCGCTCTGTGCACACACAGCTCCCCTCCACACACATTATACACACACGGCTCCGCTCTGTGCACACAAGGCTCCCCTCCGCACACATCATACACACACGGCTCCGCTCTGTGCACACAAGGCTCCCCTCCGCACACATCATACACACACGGCTCCGCTCTGTGCACACACAGCTCCCCTCCACACACATCATACACACACGGCTCCGCTCTGTGCACACACAGCTCCCCTCCACACACATTATACACACACGGCTCCGCTCTGTGCACACAAGGCTCCCCTCCGCACACATCATACACACACGGCTCCGCTCTGTGCACACAAGGCTCCCCTCCGCACACATCATACACACACGGCTCCGCTCTGTGCACACAAGGCTCCCCTCCGCACACATCATACACACACGGCTCCGCTCTGTCCACACAAGGCTCCCCTCCGCATACATCATACGCACACGGCTCCGCTCCGCACACATCATACACACACGGCTCCGCTCTTTTTCAACAAGCAGTACTCCACCATTGAGATTACAAAGCGGTACCAGATCACTCCACGTAGCGTCATAGTTCTCAGCTACCCCTTTCACCGCCTTATAATATCCTATCGGATTTTTATACATGTCTGGAAAACTATTTGCCATTGACAATTGCTCTGACCTAGACCATGGTTTATACCAAGTGGTGGTATCCGTTTTTACCTGTTGTCCTGCCTCTCCCTGTGTAGCCTGGTTGTTTGTGTAATGACTGGGAATGCAGCCGTCTCTGGTTTTCCTTTGTCGAGATTACAGTTTTCACACTGAAATATTGTATTACTATTACTATCCTGACATCGTGGACAGACATGTTCTAGAGCAGGGGTCTCAAACTCGGCTGGGTATATGGGCCGCACATGGAAAAAATTTGAATTTGGGGGGCCGCATTCTTTGTTCAATGTGACATTTTTAGTGATACCATTTTTTTTGTATACACCTTTTGAACATTTTTGCCGTGTTTATTTTTTTATGGCTTGGGTCGTTATGGATGTGGCGTTAATAAACGTGCACTTTTTTGTGTTTACTTTAGTTTACATATAAAACAGCATTTTTAGTGCCCAATATTTTTTCATGCTTGATTTTATTTTTTATTTTTTTTACAATTTTATTTCCCCCAATTGGCCACATACAGTAATATTGTCTTACAATTAGCATCATATAGTAATAATGGAAAACATCTTGTAGTAATGTTCCCCATCTTGTACTAATGTGCCCCATCCAGGTCCCCATCCTGTGGCTATGTGCCCCATCCAGGTCCCCATCCTGTGGCAACGTTCCCCATCCTGGCGCCCATCTTGTACTAATGTGCCTCATCCAGGTCCCCATCTTGGGGCTATGTGCCTCATCCAGGTCCCCATCCTGTGGCAATGTTCCCCATCCAGGTCCCCATCTTGTGGCTCTGGTCCCCATCTTGTGGCTCTGTGCCCCATCCAGGTCCCCATCTTGTGGCTCTGTGCCCCATCCAGGTCCCGATCTTGTGGCTATGTGCCCCATCCAGGTCCCCATCCTGTGGCAACGTTCCCCATCCTGGCGCCCATCTTGTACTAATGTGCCTCATCCAGGTCCCCATCTTGGGGCTATGTGCCCCATCCAGGTCCCCATCTTGGGGCTATGTGCCCCATCCAGGTCCCCATCCTGTGGCAATGTTCCCCATCCAGGTCCCCATCTTGTGGCTATGTGCCTCATCCAGGTCCCCATCTTAGAATCATAGAATGGTAGAGTTGGAAGGGACCTCCTGGGTCATCTGGTCCAACCCCCTGCTCAAAGCAGGATTCACTAGATCATCTCAGACAGATGTCTGTCCAGCCTCTGTTTGAAGACGTTCATTGAAGGGGAACTCACCACCTCTCGTGGCAGCCTGTTCCACTCATTAATCACCCTAACTGTCAAAAAGTTTTTTCTAATATCTAATCTGTGTCTCCTCCCATTTAGTTTCATCCCATTGCTTCTAGTCTTTCCTTGTGCAAATGAGAATAAAGATGATCCTTCTACAATGTGACAGCCCTTGACATATTTGTAGACAGCTATTAAGTCTCCTCTCAGTCTTCTTTTTTGCAAGCTAAACATTCCCAAATCCTGCAACCGTTCCTCATAGGACATGGTTTGCAGACCAGTCACCATTCTGGTCGCTCTTCTCTGAACTTGCTCCAGTTTGTCGATGTCTTTTTTAAAATGTGGTGCCCAAAACTGTACACAGTATTCCAGATGAGGTCTGACCAAAGAGGAGTAAAGACCGATAATGACTTCACGTGATCTAGACTGTATGCTTCTGTTAATACATCCCAGAATTGTATTTGCCTTTTTTGCTGCTGCATCACACTGTTGACTCATGTTCAGTCTATGATCTATTAGTATACCTAAGTCTTTTTCACATGTACTGTTGCTTAGCTCTATTCCTCCCATTCTGTATATGCTTTTTTCATTTTTATTGCCCAGATGTAGTACTTTGCATTTTTCCCTGTTAAAAACCATTCTGTTGGTTGCTGCCCACTGCTCCAGTTTATTTAGGTCTTTTTGAATCCTCTCTCTCTCTTCTCTAGTATTAGCTATCCCTCCTAGCTTTGTGTCATCAGCAAATTTAATCAGTTTACCCTCAATTCCTTCATCTAAATCATTGATAAAGATGTTGAACAATACAGGTCCCAGGACGGAGCCCTGTGGTACCCCACTTGAGACATTCATCCAGCTGGATGTGAAGCCATTTACAACCACCCTTTGAGTCCGATCACTAAGCCAGTTATGAATCCACCTAACAGTTGCCTGGTCCATTGCATACTTGGTCATTTTTTCAATAAGGATGATGTGAGATACTTTGTCAAATGCTTTGCTGAAGTCAAGATATACTATATCTACAGCATTTCCCTGATCCACCCAGTCAGTGATTCTGTCATAGAAGGAAATTAAGTTAGTCTGACATGACTTGTTAGTTACAAACCCATGCTGACTCTGGTTAATCACTTCATTCTTATCCATGTACTTACATACATGTTGTTTAATAATTTGTTCAAAGATCTTTCCTGGTATAGAAGTCAGACTCACCGGCCTATAGTTCCCTGGGTCCACCTTCTTCCCCTTTTTGAAGATAGGAACAACATTTGCTCTTCTCCAGTCTTCTGGGACTTCTCCTGTTCTCCAAGAATTTTCAAAGATTATGGAGAGTGGTTCTAAAATTTCTTCTACAATCTCCTTCAGTACTCTGGGGTGTAATTCATCTGGACCTGGAGACTTGAACTCATTTATGTTAGCTAAATATTCCCTCACAATCTTTCTGTTTACTGATAACTTGGATTCCTCTATTCCTTTAAAAGGACAGTGAAGATCAGTTGATGTTACATTTTCTTTCTGAGAGAAAACAGATGCAAAATAGGAATTAAAAAGTTCGGCCTTCTCAACATCCTCTCTTACCATTTCTCCATTTTCATCCTGTAAAAATCCTATAGCATCTTTGACTTTTCTTTTACTTTTGACATACCCCCAAAATCCTTTTTTATTGCTTTTGACATCTCTTGCAAGCCTTAATTCATTGTCAGCTTTAGCTAACCTGATACGTGCACTGCAGGATCTGCAGACTGCATTATAATCTTATTTAGATATGCCTCCCTCTTTCCATTTAATAAACATTTCTTTCTTTCTTTTTAGCATGTGTTTAAGTTCTGTGTTCATCCATCCTGGTTTCCTTAAATGCTTCCCATTCTTTCTACTTTTCGGGATTGTTAACGATTGTGCTTTGAGAATCTCATTTTTAAAAATTTCCCATCCTTCCTGGACATTTTTGTCCTCAAGGACATCCAGCCATTGGATCCCTCCTATTCTCTTTCTGAGTCTCTTAAAATCTGCCTTTCTAAAATCTAACCTTGAAGTTTGAGTCTTCACATGTCTTCCTCCTCTAGTTATCCAAAATTCTATAATAGCATGATCGCTGCCTCCTAGGGTCCCAGCCACCTTTACCTCCTCAACCATTTCCTCCCTGTTTATAAGGATTAGATCCAAAGTAGCAGATCCCCTTGTTTTCTCCCCTACCTTTTGGAAGATAAAGTTGTCAGCAAGAGAGGATAAGAATTTGCTTGACCTGTTAGTTTTACTTGAGAGAGATTCCCAACAAATGTCTGGATAGTTGAAATCTCCCATGACCACTACGTCATATTTTTTGGAGAACTTGGTCATTTGATACATAAAGAGTTCATCCATATCTTCAGCTTGCCCAGGTGGCCTGTAGTAAATGCCTACAATGGTGTCCTTTCCGTTGTTCTCTCCTTGTATTCTTACCCAAACAGTTTCCACAGAACTCCCAGTCTCTGAAGCTTCAATCTCTGTGCAGATATACGCTTTTCTAACATACAATGCAACACCTCCTCCTCGTTTATCAAGTCTGTTTCTTGCAAATAAGTTGTATCCTTTTAGCCTTTTATTCCAATCATGTGTATCGTCCCACCAAGTTTCAGTGATTCCAATGACATCATATTCCTTTTCCTGCATTAGTAGTTCCAATTCTCCTTGTTTGTTGCCCATGCTTTGTGCATTTGTATAAAAACATTTTAGTTTGTGATTGGTTTCTCTTCCTCCCATATTTTTATTATTTAGATTTTTTTGTCTTTGTTCTTCTTTTCCACTTCCAGTAGCAGAGATCTCAATAGTATTTGTCAGCTGTATGGCTTTTTCTGGCCTTTTGCTTCCCTTCCCACATTGTTCTAGTTTAAAGCTCTTCTGATGAGTGTAGCAAGGCGACTTCCAAATACATGTTTTCCAGTCTTCGTAAGGTGCACCCCATCTCTAGCAAGTAGTCCATCGTATAGGTAATTCATTCCGTGATCCAGAAATCCAAATCCTTGTTGACGGCATCATCGACGTAGCCAGTTGTTCACCTGTAGAATCTTATTCCACCTCATTGTTCCATGGCCATCCACTGGGAGGATGGATGAGAAGACCACCTGCGCTCCCAATTCTTTCACTTTCTTGCCTAAGTCTTCAAAGTCACTGCAGATGGTTTCCAGGTCCTTTCTTGCGGTGTCATTTGTCCCCACATGTATTAGCAGGAATGGGTAGTGATCTGTAGGTCTGAAGAGTCTTGATATCCTGTCAGACACATCTTTAATTTTTGCTCCTGGAAGACAGCACATTTCTCTTGAGGTTATGTCTGGTCTGCAGATAGCGGCCTCTGTTCCTCTTAACAGGGAATCCCCCATGACCACCACTCTCCGTTTTTTCTTCACAACATTCTTCTTTCTCCATCCAGGAGGATTCTGAGGGCTTACAAGGTTATTCATTGCTGGCAAAGTCTTATCTTGCTGTATTTCTTCATGGTTCTCCTGTGTGAGAGCCTGGTACTGGTTCCTGAGCAGTATGGGTGCTGACTGCCTCTCGATCCTCCTGCTTCTGTGGGTCACATGCTTCCATTCCTCTGTTTCGTCAGGTGCAGTTCGAATTTCTTCTCTTTCTGAATCATGAAGAGATAATTCTGCTCTAAGAACTCTTCACCTTCCTTAATGATTTTCAAGGTAGTTAACCTCTCTTCTAGATTTCGCAACTTTTCCTCCAACAGGGACACAAGCTTGCATTTCTGGCATGTGAAGTCTGGCTTTTCCACTGGCAAGTCTGTGAACATGTAGCAGGATATGCAGCTCACCAAATGGCTCCTGGACTCTTCCATGTTCTTATTGTTAATGTTCTGAAAACAGTGAAAAAAGCTTTTCAGCTCCAACAGCCAAAATCCAGTGTTCTTTGAGCTTGCGGAGACTCTTCACTTACCCCAAAATGCAGTGGGAATATGCAAATTATCTCCTCAGGACTCCTCCCCTGGTTTACCGATGTCCTCTTTTCAGCTCCAACAGCCAAAATCCAGTGTTCTTTGAGCTTGCGGAGACTCTTCACTTACCCCAAAATGCAGTGGGAATATGCAAATTATCTCCTCAGGACTCCTCCCCTGGTTTACCGATGTCCTCTTTTCAGCTCCAACAGCCAAAATCCAGTGTTCTTTGAGCTTGCGGAGACTCTTCACTTACCCCAAAATGCAGTGGGAATATGCAAATTATCTCCTCAGGACTCCTCCCCTGGTTTACCGATGTCCTCTTTTCAGCTCCAACAGCCAAAATCCAGTGTTCTTTGAGCTTGCGGAGACTCTTCACTTACCCCAAAATGCAGTGGGAATATGCAAATTATCTCCTCAGGACTCCTCCCCTGGTTTACCGATGTCCTCTTTTCAGCTCCAACAGCCAAAATCCAGTGTTCTTTGAGCATCCAGGTCCCCATCTTGTGGCTATGTGCCCCATCCAGGTCCCCATGTTGTGGCTCTGGTCCCCATCTTGTGGCTCTGTGCCCCATCCAGGTCCCCATCTTGTGGCTATGTGCTCCATCCAGGTCCACATCTTGAGGCTATGTGCCCCATCCAGGTCCCCATCTTGTGGCTATGTGCCCCATCCAGGTCCACATCTTGAGGCTCTGTGCCCCATCCAGGTCCCCATCCTGTGGCTATGTGCCCCATCCAGGTCCCCTCTTGTGGCTCTGTGCCCCATCCCGGTCCCCATGTTGTGGCTATGTGCCCCCTGTGCTGTTCTTCACACACATAAAATAGAAAAAAAAAAAGATGATTCTCACCTGTCCTCCGTTCCCTCGGCGGCCTTCCTGCAGATGTGGCCCGCAGGCACCACAGAGTCCGACCCCTTGACGATCCAAACCTGGTCCAGGAGGAGCCGCCGACAGCAGCACTGCATTGCCGCACAGAGACTGTCTCCCAGCACAGCATTTTCAACGTCAGCCGCCGGCCAATCAGAGGCCAGCAGCTGACATCTGCATATGGCAATGACGTCATACTCGCTGCGCCGACACGCAGATATCAGCTGCTGGCCTCTGATTGGCCAGCGGCTGGCATTGGAAATGCAGTGCTGGGAGACAGTCTCTGTGTGGCAATTCAGCGCTGCTGTCGGCGGCTCCTCCTGGACCAGGTCGGGATCGTCAAGGGGTCTGTGCCTGCGGGCCGCATAAAGCAGCCTCAGGGGCCGCATGCGGCCCGCGGGCCGCGTGTTTGAGACCCCTGTTCTAGAGCATAGTGCTATGTTTCCCTTTAGCGGCTGTGTGCGGGGGAGGGCTGTGGGCTGCTTGTGTGTGTCTGCATTCTCCTCTTCACTTCCCTCCTCGCTTGTCACTGAGCTAATAGCCTGATTTTCCCTGCCATCCTCTTCGCTCTTGACCTCCCAAATCCCGTCTTTACCGGCCCTTAATTTCAAAATTTCCACCTTGCGTAAAGGGATGGATGGGGATGGTGTTATGTGCAGGTGGAGTGATTGGTCAGCATCTGCCCTGGGTGTAAAAGTATGCGTGGGAGAGAGTTGATAGGTATTGTTCTTAGGGGAACTATGTTTTATTCTTGATTGGGGTTGAGAAACTGTCAGTAGATCCGGATGGGATCTCTGGGTAATGATTTCCTATAGCATAGGCTGGGGGATTCTCAGGTGTACCAGGACTGATTGGGAGTGCTGGATACAAACAGGGATACTGATAACCCTGGTACTGTGGCATCATGGTAGGTTGTTGTGCGTAAGGGTAATGAGGTGAGTGTTGTGGGAGCTGTGATGGTATGGTCGGATACATCATGGGTGATGGGGAAGGAGATTGGAGAATCTGATTGGTTGACTCATTCATGTATGGTATAGTGCTGGCACTATGTGTGGTTGTTGGGGATGTAGAAAACTCGGACAGTGATTTTTCCTTCTCAACACTTACACTTGACTCTGATCTATCCTCCGACGGAGCAGAGGGCGCAGCCTGAATTGGACCTTGTTCCTAACTGGGTGTCGGGGGTTGTCTCGTATGAGATCTGCTTCTGATCACTACCTGATCTGGTTCATCATCATGATCAGGAATTAAAAGGGGATGATGTCTCTCACTAGTCCTCAGCCAGGCTGCAACCTGCGCTCCGTACCCATGCTTATCAATCCATTCTGAATGTTCCTGACTGAACCGTTTCCATCTCTCAGCATCAAGACATCCCTTGGCTGGCATACCAGCCCTTTTCAATATCCTTGTTGCATCCTTTACAGCTGCCCTGCCATGCTCCATTCTCACCAGATCACACATGGTGCACCTCGGATCCTTATTCCTTGATCTGGAGATTCGAGCACCCATAACAGAACCTGTCAAAGGTCGCGACCCCTATCTTCAGTATTCTGCTACACAATCAGCTGGATCAACTGGTCTGTTACGTGAATCGGTTATCCCTGATTGAAAGGCAATTAGCTGAATTGCAACTCTTTGCTCTGCTCTGATGCTGAGATAAATTAGTCTAAACAAATAAATGTAGAGTATTATAAACAAAACTGTTCCAAAGACAATCGCTATATATTCTTCATACATCTGGTTCAGAGTCCCCGCTAGAGAAGTATCCTACATCTATCCTTGAGTCTGTGCCAATATTAGCAAGATAATTATCATGAGTAATAATATGCTGCCACACGGGCATATACCATCTGTTCTCTACAATGTACTGCCACTCCTTGCCTATAGTGTGGGGGTGCGGTACAATATGGCACGGAAAAACACGACATGTAACGTTATTTCTTCTATACCAGTGTGCATTCACAGGGTACAAATGTATCCTCTCCAGAAACCAAGCAGTATCCCTACGACGAGGCTTTCGCTTTCTCACTACTGTAACCGAGCACAAACACTTTTCACAAGTCATGTATGCCTTTCCAGCCTATCAATTATTCATTTCACTTAATCACCACTTCAATCATTAACACATCCTCATTCTCCACCACAGCACTTCTCGTACTCCAATTCCTATTGAAATTTTCTAGCGCCACTGGCCAAAATAATTTTATATCCTGTGAATCATGGATTCTATTACTCCGGCTAGATCAATATCACAATACTCATAAATGGTATCTGGTTCTACAAAACAATGACTTAATACTCAGATATTCCAATGTAAAGAATGTATTATCTTCCTCACGTAATCCCCACCCCTCAGATTCCACGCTGATCTCGCAGCTACCTAAGATGCGTGTGATAGCTCCGTTGTAGTATTTGCTAATCAGTGTGCCACATATGCATTCGGCACACGTCATCTAATCATTCATATCTCATACCTTCTCGCTATATAGCATGTACTTAACAGTTATACTTAGTATGACCGTTAGTTAAGTTGAAAGCAGCAATAATTGGGTATTAAAGTAAATGAGGTAGAGGTAGTATATATGAAATGGGTGGAATGGTTAATGAATGCAAAAATACAATATCATATCTAAATTAGTAACATTATATTTATATTGGAAATTATGAGATAATTAGAAATTGTTAGAAATTATATATAAAAAAATTAATTACATTTTTTTTCTACCTGAGGATTTTCCGTTCAAGATCCCCGGAGACTGACCTAGGTCGAGCCCACCTCTCCCGGAGAGAAATTTAATTAGAGTGTGAAAGCCACTCACTTACCCAGCCGGGGTTTGTTTCTGTTCGGGATAGAGGTAAACCTGTTGTTCAGTCTCAGATGAAGTTAAAGAGAAAATAGATCTCGCTGAAGGGCCTCCAGCTGTTGAAGACGAGAGGGGATCTTACTTCTTCTCAGGTAGATAAATAGATTAGTTATAGAGATCTCTTAAATAAAATGACGCTTTCAAATAAGACACTCACTACAGACTGTCTCAAGAGAATAATCCTGTTTATTATTGGATGCTATCCGATTATATACCCTTAATCAAGGAGGGTTGGACTTTGTAAAATACGAATGATTATGTAAGTAACATGCTATCTTTGGCACACATAAATTAAAGAACAATTGCTTGTCAATACATCTGCAGGATATTCATGATGTATGATACAGGTAACATCCTTTCAAACATATAGTGTTCTGCTTATCATCAACTTCGGGTACAGTCCAGGTTAAGGGAGACTTAGGGAGTTTCCTGGAGTTGATATATTGGGACATTGTCCATGTGGACAGATACAGGACAAGTATGATAATTATAGACCCTGTCAGCCAACTCCTAACTGTGTATAAGGCTATGTGCCCACGATGCAGAAATGAAGCAGAAAATTTCTGCAGCACTTCTGCATCTCCCTGGCAGAAAAAACGCATGTAGATTGTGCATGCGTTTTTCCTGCAGAATACATGCGGATCCACATGTGGATTCACATGCGTTTCCGCATGCAGATTGACAAGCGCTTTCCAGGCGATAGCATCACTTGGAAAGTGCTTGACAACTAGGTCACACTATATAAATCCATGCAAACGGCATGGATTTATACAGTGTGAACCGTAAAAATTAAAACAAATAAAGCTATACTCACCCCCGAGGCCCCGGTGTGTGCAGCAGCGCTCGTTCCTGGCTGCCGGCATATCGCGAGACAGAGCGGTGAAGGGCCTGCGGTCACATGACTGTGACGTCACCGCAGGTCCTCAAGCGATGCCGGCATTCAGAGAGAAGCCTTCGGAAAGGTGAGTATAAACTTTATTTGTTATTTTATTCTTTTTTTACAGGTACAATGGTACCCAGGTCTGGATGAGAGTCTCCTCTCCTCCAGAACTGGGTACCATCCGCACATAGAAACGCATAGAAGCCGCTTGTACAAATGTACAGTCGCGGTTTCTATGCGTTTCAATGCAAGTCAATGGCGGGAGTTCCGCTGCGCTTCCGCAAAATTAAATGACATGCTGCGGATTTTTGTACGCAGCATAAACGCTGCGGAAAAATCCGCAGCATGTGCATAGAACATGCGGAATCTCCTTGGGGACCATGGGGTGCGGATTACCTAGCGTTTCACAAGCGTTTCCGCTGCGGAAATTCCGCAGCATAAACGCTTGAAAAACGCTACGTGGGCACCCAGCCTAAGGCTATGTGCCCACGATGCAAAAATGCTCAGGATTTTTTCCTGAGCGTTTCTGCATCTCCCTGGCAGAAAAAAAACACATGCGGATTGTACATGCGTTTTTCCTGCCAGGGACAAGCGGAAGTGAAGCGCGTTCTTCACTTGCATTTCCGCATGCGGGTTGACAAGCGCTTTCCAAGCGATTTTAGCATCACTTGGAAAGTGCTTGTCAACTTGGTCAGTGGACACACTACATAAATCCATGCAAACGGCATGGATTTATATACTGTGACCGAAAGAATGTTAAAAAATAAATATATACTTACCCTCTGATGGCCCCCGGTGTCCTGCTTCCCTCCGTTCTCCCTTGCCGGCAGCGGTACACTGAAGGACCTGCCGACGTCAGCGTCACATGACTATGACGTCAGCACAGGTCCTTCTGTCCATCGCGAACTGCCGGCATGCGAGGAGGAGCGCAGCAGGGGCCGCCAGAAGGTAAGTATATATTTATTTTATTTATTTTTTTTTTTACAGTTTTCTATGGTACCCGGGTCCGGAGGAGAGTCTCCTCTACTCTAGACCTGGGTACCATCCGCACATTAGAACGCATGGAATGTGCATCTATATATACAGTGATGAGTAATCCATGCGATCTAATGCAAGTCAATGGCGGCGAAAACGCAGCACTTCCGCAAAATAATTGGTAGTGCTGCGTTTTTTTCCGCAATGATAATCCACAGGGGAAATTTCCGCAGCATGTGCACAGCACATGCGGCTTATCATTGGGGAACATGGCAGGCCTTCTACCAAGCGTTTTTAAGTTTCTGCAGCGTTTTTGCCGCTGCGGAAACGCTTAAAAAACGCATTGTGGGCACACAGCCTAAGGCTGAGTTCACACGATGCGTATTTAATGCGTTTCCGCGGCGTTTTTGCAGTTGCGTAAACGCCGCGGAAACACATTAAAAACGCATGGTAGAAGGGCAGCAATGTTCCCCAATTGAAATCCGCATGTGCTGTGCCCATGATGCGGATTTTTCTGCAGTGTAAACGCTGCGCTCAAAAATCCGCAGCATGTCAATTAATTTTGCGGAAACGCGGCGCTTTCGCCGCCATTGACTTGCATTAGAACGCGCCAATTCCGCAAGACTGCATCTGTACTTGCGTAATTGGCGTGTTCTAATGTGCGGATGGTACCCGGGTGTAGATGAGAGGAGCGTCTCCTCCACACCCAGGTACCATTAAAAAAGCTGTAAAAAAAAGAATAAAATAAAAAATAAATGTATTCTTACCTTCTGTCGGCCCGCGCACCGCTCCTGCTTGGTTCCCGGCACTTGCTGTGAGTTGTAGGACCTGCGCTGACGTCAGAGTCATGTGACGGGTCACGTGACGCTGACATCGGCAGGTCTTTCAATTCAAAGTTGCTGGCGAGGGAGAACTGAGTGTGCTGGACACAGGGGGCCATCGGAGGTAAGTATATACACTCTCTAGGGTCACACTATATAAATCCATGTCGGCTGCATGGATTTATATAGTGTGACCTAGTTGTCAAGCACTTTCCAGGTGATGCTAAAATCGCCTGGAATGCGCTTGTCAATCCACATGCGGAAACGCATGTGAATCCGCATGTATTCCGCAGGAAAAACGCATGCACAATCTGCATGCGTTTTTTCTGCCAGGGAGATGCAGAAATGATGCAGAAATTTTCTGCTTCATTTCTGCATCGTGTGCACATACCCTAAAGGTTAATCTTGTAATTAGAGAAAGAAAAACAAGATGTGCTGTATCAAGGGTAAATAACAGAAAAACAAGATTTCTTAAAGGTGATGTCACAACTGAACCATTATTTTAACAGTGCACACACGGCTCCCCTCCACACACATCATACACACACGGCTCCGCTCTGTGCGCCCACGGCTCCCATCCGCACACATCCTACACACACGGCTCCCCTCCGCACACGTCTCTGCTCCGCACACATGGCTCCCATCCGCACACACACGTCCTACACACGCGGCTCCGCTCCGCACACACACGTCCTACACACGCGGCTCCGCACACACACGTCCTACACACGCGGCTCCGCACACACACGTCCTACACACGCGGCTCCGCTCCGCACACACACGTCCTACACACGCGGCTCCGCTCCGCACACACACGTCCTACACACGCGGCTCTGCTCCGTATACATCGGACACACACGGCTCTGCTACATACACATCGGACACACACGGCTCTGCTACATACACATCGTACACACACGGCTCTGCTACATACACATCGTACACACACGGCTCTGCTACATCCACACTGTAAACCCCTCCTGACCCCACACATAAACTTCCCCTCATCCAGCACCATGACAACCAGCACAGCAGAGTCCTGCATCCACTGAGGCCCCTGATCATGTGACCCCTGACTCCTCCCCTCCTGTGATATCATCACAGGTCCTGTGCACACAGAACAGACATATATGGATTGTTGTGGCTAAATCCAATTGGACTGAAGGACCTTCGTTGACGTCATGCCCATGTGGTGAGATGATGTCACCGGAAGGGGTGGGGCTTCTCCCTCCATTACAAACCTGGTACGAGGACGCTGTGGAGAGAGGAGCTGCGGTGATTTGGGGGCGCAGATAAGTGGGTGTTCCTGTGTGGGGGCTGCATGCTGGAGGCTGCACAGGAGCAGGGTAGTGGGCAGACCTGCTCCTTTAGCCCCTAGTTCTAGTATTAACCCCTTCACGACATACGATGTGGATACGTCAGGTCATAAAAATCTGAAAAAATAAATAAAACAAAATCCCCTTTTGCACCATTAAGAAAACATTAATATTTACACCTATGTGGACTCTCCGTGTTCAGAAATGTCCGCTCTATCAAACTAGAAAATGAAATGAATCCGATCGGTAAACGGCGTAACAAGAAAAAAATTAGAAAACCCAGAACTATGTTTCTTAGACGCTGAAACGTTGCAATAGAATGTAATAAGAGGCGATCAAAACATCGTATCTATCCCATAATGTTATCAATACAAACATCAGCTCGGGGGATAAAATACTCCCTCACACAGCCCCACATAGAGAAAAGGTACAATGTTACGGGTCTCAGAAAATGACGACATAAGTATAATTGTTTTTTTTTACAAATATTTTTTCTCCACTGAAGTAAAAAAAAAAAAAAAAAAAAAAAGATCTTTGGTGTCTGCGTACTTGTACTGACCTGGGGAACCATATTGCCAGATCAGTTTTGCCATATAGTGAATGTGGGGAAAAAAAATTATGGAATTGCACTTCTTTTTTTTGCCTATTTCAACGTACGAGCTATTTTTTTTTCTGTGATCCAGTACACCATGGGGTAGTACGAATGGTGTCATTCAAAAGAACAATTTGCCCCGCAAAAAAAAAAGCCCTTATACGGCAATGTGGACGGAAAAATAAAAAAAAATTGCTCTGGAAACAAAGGGCCGAAAAACCTGAGACTGCCGAGGGTTAAGGGATTAAAACAGTCATAGGGACCTGCATATAAAGAATCTACTATCCTATGATCTACAAAAATGATTACCAGTAAATTAAATGGGACGTGGATGTGATCGGTGCAGGATATTGTACAGACGGAATTCGGGTAAAATTCCGGCGTATAAGCGTCGTCTGTAAATAAGTATTGGCAATCAGAGTTCATATCTGGTCCGCAGCTCAATATTACTGCGAAAAATAACATTACAGGATTTATATATATTCATATACAATGTTTCCTCCAGCCACTAGGAGTTAGCATTCTTATATAGAGAAAGGACGTCTCCCCTCTGCCCACTAGGAAAGAGGCGGCTCTGTGTGAGAAAGCTAAAGCCTAGTGGGAGGAACCAGGTCCTTTAGCCCACTTGGATTTAGTCACAACTGTGCAGCTCTGCAGGTGGAGGTATGTGGACATTAACCCCTTCATGCCTGAGTCTATGATAAATCTCTGTATGTGACTATTATGTGATTGTGTGTTATACCGGGGGCAGGACGGGGCCATGACTGGATGTAGTGATCATGTGAAGCCGGTAACCGCTCCGGAGATTTCTTACATGGGATCTTTATGATGTTACATCGTCATCTTCTCCCCATTCAGGTCCCTACAATATCGGATCCTCTCAGTGGAGATCTTCTATATAAGAGAATTTTTCAAGGATGGATAGGGACAGGGACAAGATGGTGGAGAGGATATTACACCTCACCCTAGAGATCGTCTTCCGGCTTACTGGAGAGGTGAGAGATTCTGATGACGTCACATTACATCATTCTTATCTATGGGAATAACAGATGGACAGAACTGGAGAGGTGAGGACTCTGGAAATGTCTGTAGTGAGATTTATTAATGTGTCTCTCCATAACCAGGATTACACAGTAGTGAAGAAGACCTCTAGTGAGCCCTGTCAGGACCATGTGTCTGAGGGATGGGGAAGACCCCTGAGCCCAATCATGGGGCCTCCACCTCACCCGCTAGTACATGTGGACATCAATGACCAGAAGATCCTAGAACTCACCTACAAGATGATTGAGCTGCTGACTGGAGAGGTGACACTGCTGGGACATTATACAGTAATACTATGAAGGGATCGGGGGATGACGGTATCATTGTATGTGTCAGGTTCCTATAAGGTGTCAGGATGTCGCCATCTATTTCTCCATGGAGGAGTGGGAGTATTTAGAAGGACATAAAGATCTGTACAAGGACGTCATGATGGAGGTTCCTCAGCCCCTCACATCACCAGGTAGTAGACAGAACTAATTACACACAGCTCATAATTATCTGTATGTAAAGAATGAATTCAGTCCCTGTATGTTTTTCCTATAGATCTATCCAGTAAGAGGACAACACCAGAGAGATGTCCCCGTCCTCTTCTTCCACAGGACTGTAAACAAGAAAATCCCTATGTTCCTCAGGATCATCAGGTAGATAGAGAGAAGATGTTATGAGATGTTCCCTATGATGTGTAGAAGGCTGTGAAGATCTTGTGCTCAGTCTTGTTTTATCCACCAGTATTATACACTGAATGAAGAATGTATTAGCGCCATTTTCCTGATTAGAGCTTCATTGTGTGGAGTGAGACCTGTGACCCTGGAGTGCAGTACAAAATGAAGTGAGGAGTTATCAGCCGGAATCCACATTAAAATTGGAAGAGTGAGTGATCTGAGCAACTTCAAACACTTGCAGCGATGCTACATTAGCCAGGACCAGTATTTCAAAAATTACCAACCGTTAAATATACTCTTTGCAATGGTATCAAGGCTATACTGAGAATATTGTGACCAAGGAAAAACAGCTAACATCAACACTTCAGACTGGTGGAGGTCAATTAATAATATGGGAATATTTTCTTGCCCCATCCTGGCACCTCTAAAATCAGTAGATGGAGGTTTGAACACTTGGGATTACATAAGTATTGTGGCCAACCAAATTCATCTCTCCGTGGCAGCTGTTTACCATTTGGTAGAAGTCAGGGGGCAGCGTGAGGGGGACACTTTGAAGATGAGGCAGTATCGAGCATGGATAGTGTGGAGATCATAGTTCACAAGTGAGGAATGAGTGGTAGGGGTAATCCATAAGGAAGGGCAGTGAGACGAGCTGTGGATGTGAAAAGTCATCATGGTTTCAGGACCATATGACTTAGAAAGGAATGAGATCAGCTCCATTCAGAGTAGATGTCACCTACAAAGTTCCTTGGTCTAAGGGTGTATTTACAATGGAGAATCAAGGCCATTAAACCACCGCCGACCCGCTATATGAAGCTGATCAGTCGTATAATAACCTTTACACAGATTGACAGCACTTATATGTGCACAGAACAATTGTTAACATAATCGAAATGTGCGTATAGAATATCATATCTCTTCAGATCAGTGATATATAAACAAGCTTAACCATTTTACCAAATGAGCGAACATTTTGCTTGTGCTTCTGGTGAGTGACAGCCTGTTTTATAAAGGCCAGTTCAATTATCAGCCAGTGTAAATACACATTAGAGAGTAGCTACACTTTTATGAGCTTTTTAAATATTTTAGACCTTTTAATTCTGAGCAGATCAGTGGGGGACTCAGTTGTGATGGCTCCACCAATTGCTCAAAACACCTCTTAGAGGTGCGCCTCACTGGATACAATAGAGAGTCATAGGCTCCTGTCTCCTGATTAGTGCACTTCTTAAATGTCTTTGAGATATCAGTGGGGGCTCAGGACCCAGATTTGCACCTCTCTTCTCAGGATTAAAATGCTTAAAAACATATTAGATACCCCCAAAAGTTGAAGCACTCCCACTATGTATTTTATTTATTAAATGTGTGTGTATGTGCATGTAATGTAGTGTGTGTAATAGTATATGCACCTTCTGCTGCTCTCTACGGTTTCCAGTGCTGTTCTTCTTTGCTTCTCAGTGACATCACTGTTCTGCAGACTGTCCAGCTCACACTGTGCTCTGCATGACCCGGAAGTGACTTTTACAATGTAAACCAATGGTGGGTCAGAACGAGGCTCCATAGACTTTCATTGTAAGGCTACAGCCACACTATCAGTATTTGATCAGTAGTTTTTCTTAGGAGTTGGATGCAGGTGCGTTTTCTGCTGAAGAAACGCTGAAAGAAGTGACCTGCTCTATTTTCCAAATACGCAAGCAAGGCAGAAAATACGCAGTGAGCAAAGAATTCTGTTTTATCATAGACTTTGCTGGTACTGCTAGACGCAGCTGAAAATTTGCATAAAAATCTGCTGCAAAAGGCGCAGCAAAACACAACGTGTGAATAAACTAAGGAGCAACTTCCAAGTAGAAACCACCAATGGAATGGTCTGGTAACTTCTTCTAACTACTTTAGATCTTTGAAAGCCTGACATTCAGAAGACTAAATATATGTAAGGCAAGTCGTCTTGACATTGCAGTGGAAATGTTTATTGATTTTCAGATGGATTCCAGGGTGAATCCATCTGAAAAAAAAGTCATGTGCACATACTCTTTGTTTGACTTGCCAGTAGAGAGCGTTGATACTTCAATTGCCTAGGGCACCATGAACGCCAAATACAGTATAATTTTTGCTCACCATGTTCATTTACTAGTGTGTTTGTTTTTTTAATCATTCCACCCAACTTCTCTATCTGCCTGTGACTTTTATAATCTTTATTTCAGGGTAAAGATCTGACTCGTATTAATACTACAGAGACATATGTGAGGGGTGATGAGCAGTGTAAAGAGGAGATTCCTACAGATAACCGTGCAGGTGAGTAGTGACCACTAAATACAGAAAAGTCACAGATTCTTCTCAGTCACTAGATAATATAATTATGTGTGGAAATGTTTAGGGTTTGTTACACTGAGTTTTTTATGTAGATATTAGACCTAAGGATTTATCACTAAAACAAAACAAAAAAAATCTTAGTTACTTACCAGTAATGGGATTTTACAGAGCCCATGACAGCACCACCTGAGAGAGGGTATCCACCCACCAAGGACAGGAAACCTACTGAATAAAAAGGCGGTACCTTTCCTCCGCATCAGTTGTGTTTCAGAGCTTGAGAGGACCTCCAGACAGTATGTTAGTACTCAACTACCACCAATAAAACATTTCTCGCTATACACTCATAGATGGTTCACACCATAAGTGATAAAAGGGAGGGAATATGAGGGTGCTGTCATGGGCTCTGTAAAATCCTGTTACCGGTAAGCTAATAAGAATTTTTCCCCTTCTCCCATGTCAGCACCACCTGAGAGATTTATATAGAAAGGACACCTTAGGGAGGGATCACCGATTGTAACTCTTTTCTCCCAAAGGATAGATCAGCAGATGAGGATAGATCAAGCCGGTAATGGTTATAGAAGGTAGAAGGAGATGACCATGTCGCTGCCTTACATATTTTGTCAAGACTCTTCCTTATTCTCGGCCCAGAAGGCTGCCACAGCCCTGGTGGAGTGAGACTTCAGGTTCTCTGGAACTAGCACGTTGCTAGAAGAATGTGCTAAGCTAATGACATCCCTGATCCATCTAGCTATTGTTCCCCTTGTAACTTTAACCCCTTTAAAGCCCATGACGTACCAATACGCGTCTGTGCCCTGGGACTTAAGAGCCTGACCCGTATTAGTATGTCATAGCAATCGCGCGCACACAGGCTGTGCGGTCGCGATCGCCGCCGGGTGTCAGCTGATTGTCACAGCTGACACCCGGTACTATGTGCAGGAAGCGACCCTGCACCGCTCCCGGCACATTAACCCCCACAATGCTGTGATCGAAGTCGATCGCAGCATTGCGGTGGCTAAGGGGAGGTGATCGGGATACTCGCCTCCTCTTCCGGCCTCCAGCGCTGTCTGCCGCGGCTTCCCGGATGTTGCCATGACGACTCGATGTCGTCATGACAACATCCGGGTCACCAGACAGCAGTAAGATCGTTTGGTCATGCGCAGTACATGACCAAATGATCTTCTCACTGTGCAGCGCTGACAGCCTGCATGGCACAGGGATGGTGCTCCATCCCTATGCTATGCAGGCGATCAGAATAAAAAAAGTGAAAGTCCCACCCATAGTGGGACAAAGTAAATAAATAAAAAAACAGACAGAAAGAGAAAAAAAATTGTAAAAATATAAAAAATTAAATAAAAAAAAATAATCCACCAAAAATAAAAATATAATGTACCCATCAATAAATATTATTATGAAAAAAACAACAAACAATAAAAGTACACATATTTGGTATCGCCGCGTCCGGAATGACCTGACCTGTAAAACTATCCAACTAGTTAACCCCTTCAGTGAACAAGGTAAAAAAAAAAATGAAGCAAAAAACAATGCTTTATCATCATACCGCCAAACAAAAAATGGAATAACACGCAATCAAAAAGACGGATGTAAATAAAAATATTACCGCTGAAAACGTCATCTTGTCCCGCAAAAAACAAGAAGCCATACAGCTCCATGAGCCGAAAAATAAAGTTATAGCTCTCAGAATAAAGCGATGCAAAAAAAATATTTTTTTCTATAAAATAGCTTTTATTGTGTAAAAGCGCCAAACATAGAAAAACGATATAAATGTGGTACCGCTGTAAACGTACTGACCTGAAGAATAAAGCTGCCTTATCAATTTTACCACACGCGGCGCAGAATAAAAAAAAACAATTCCTGAATTGTTGGTTTTTGTTTATTCTGCCTCCCAAAAATCGGAATAGAAAGCGATCAAAAAATGTCACGTGCCCGAAAATGGTACCAATAAAAACGTCAACTTGTCCCGCAAAAAACAAGCCTCACATGACTCTATCGGCCAAAATATGGAAAAATTATAGCTCTCAAAATATGGCGATGCTAAAAACTAGATTTTACAAAATATGTGTCTTTTAGTGTGTGACAGCAGACAATCATAAAAACCCGATATGATTCTGGTATTGCTGTAATCGCACCGACCCGAAGAATAAAGTAGTCTAATCACTTATACCGCACTAGGAACGGCGTAAAAAATAAACGCTAGGGCTGGGGTTGGGGATGGTGTTAGGGTTAGGCTAGGGCTAGGGGGTTAGGGTTGGGGTTGTTTTTTTTTTTTCAAAAGTAAAAAAAAAAAGATGACGATATGGCAACTAGTGTTGAGAGCAAGTGCTCGCTACTTGAGTTTGCATCGGGTGCTCGGGAATGCACTGAGTGAGGTCTAGTTTCCAAAATGGTGTCAATTGTGGGGGGTATCCACTGTTTAGGCTCATCAGGGGCTCCCCAAATGCTACATGGCGTCCGCTAATTAATCAAGCAAATTTTACATTCTAAAAGTCAAATGGCGCTCCTTCCCTTCCGAACCCTGCCGTGCGCCCAAACAGTGTTTTTTCCCCACATATGGGTTATCTGCGTGCCCAGGGGAAATTGCACAGCAAATTTTGGGGTCCATTTTTCCTATTACCCCTGCGAAAATAAAAAAAAAATTTGGTCTAAAGTAACATTTTTGTGAAAAAAGTTAAATGTTAATTTTTTTCTTCCACATTCCAAAAATTCCTGTGAAGCACCTGAAGGGTTAATAAAGTTCTTGAATGTGGTTTTGAGCACCTTGAGTGGTGCAGTTTTTAGAATGGTGTCACTTGTGTATTTTCTGTCATAAAGACCCCTCAAAGTGACTTCAAATATGATGTGGTCCCTAAAAAAATGGTTTTGTAAATTTTGTTGGAAAAATGAGAAATCGCTGGTCAACTTGTAACCCTTATAGCTTCCTAATGAAAAAAAATTTTGGTTCCAAAATTGTGCTAATGTAAAGTAGACATGTGGGAAATGTTATTTTTTAACTATTTTGTGTGACATATCTCTGATTTAAGGGCATAAAAACTCAAATTTTGAAAATTGCAAAATTTTCAAAATTTTCGCCAAATTTCCGTTTTTTTCACAAATAAACGCAAGTGATATCGAAGAAATTTTACCACAATCATGAAGTACAATATGTCACGAAAAAACATTGTAAGAATCAGGGGGATCTGTTGAAGCGTTCCAGAGTAATTGCCTCATAAAGTGACAGTGGTCAGAATTGTAAAAATTGGCCTGGTCATTAACGTGCAAACCACCTTGGGTTGTAAAGGGGTTAAGGCCCTTCCTAGCCCCCTGGAAAGAGACAAATAAGGCTTCACTCCTCCAAGGTTTTGTAACTGATAAATATTGGACCAAAACCTGTCTCACATCCAGAGTATGGATTTTCTGTTCTTCTGAATCTTTTGGGTTAGGATAGAATGAGGGGAGAATGGTCTTCTGTGTTCTGTGAAATTTGGAGGCCACCTTCGGGAGGTAGGCCGGGTCTGGCCTTAACGTAACCCTGTCTATAGTGACCTGAGTAAAAGAATGATTTACTGACAGGGCTTGTAAGTCACTAACTCTACAGGTTGATGTTAGTTCTATTAGTATGACTGTCTTCAGAGTGAGAGTTCTTTCTGTTATGGTTTCTAAGGGCTCGAAGGGAGACTTAGTTAGGGCTTCTAGGACCAAGTTTAGATCCTAGGGAGGCATTCTCGGGGTAGCAATATGCCTGGATCTATCTCATGCTTTTATAAACCTAATGACCCATCTATCTGCTGCCAAATTATAGTTATATAAAGCTAATAAGGGTAGCTGGTAGCCACCCACATATCTAAGCCCCTTTGGAGAAATTCCAGAATGGCCTTAATAGGAATTTTACTCTTAGCTCGCTGCCCCGAAGTAGATAGGAATTTTGACCATGCCCTACCATAAATCTTAGTCGTTACCAGCTTTCTGCTTTTAAGCAGAGTAGTGACGAGACCTGGGGAAAATCCTTCCTGGATTAGTAATGACGTTTCGAACTCCAGGCCGTCAAATGCGGGCCCGTCCTCGGAGGATGGAAGACTGTGCCCTGCTTGAGGAGATCTGGAGTGTCTGTAAGGACGCATGGAACTGACTCTGATATCATAGATGGTCTCTTGGGCCAGAATGGGGCGATTAGAATGACCTTCGCCTGTTCCTCTCGGATCTTCCTCAACATCGTTGGGATCAACATTATTGGGGGGAAGGCGTAAGCTAGGTTGAAGTTCCATGGAATTTGCAGTCCATCCACTGCATAGGGTCTTTCTTTTGGATTTAAGGAGCAGAAGATGCATGTCTTTCGGTTTTGCTTTTTCCAAAAAGATGTATTTCTGGTTGACCCCAGCGGTCCACAATCTGCTGGAATATGGTTGGATTTAGCACCCATTCCTCATGTGTTAGTATATTCCGACTCAGGAAATCTGCTCTTTCGTTTTCCTCGCTACTTATGCAGAGCCAAGAGCGTAAATTGATGTTGCTCCGCAAACTGTAGAATCTGCTCTGTCACCTATATGAGGACGGGGTCTTGTAACTCCCTGAGGGTTGACCTAGGCGACTTGTTGTCTGACATGATGCGGACATGTTGTGACTGTAATTGGGATCTGAACTTTCTTACTGCATTTTTTTACAGCCAACAGTTCCTTCATGTTTGAAGAGAAGCTCTTCTCTTTGTCCGACCAGACTCCTTGTATTACACAATCTCTCAGATGTACTCCCCATCCGTCTGCGCTTGCGTCCGTTGTAATTATGTCCCTGACCTGATACTACCAAGGAACTCCCTGTGACAGGTTCTCCTGTTCCAGCCACCATGTAACTGAACTGACAGTTGTACTGGACAGTGTCATTTTCTTGTCAAAGTGTCTCATGAACGGTTTCTCTGCCGCTAGGATGTCCTGCTGCAGATGTCGGGAGTGTATCTGAGCCTATTGACCAGCTGGGATACATGATGGCATTGTACCTAAAAGAGACATTGCCTTCCTTAGAGACATGGAAGGATTCTTGACAGGTCCTAAGACTATTGTCATTATCCTGTTTTTCTTGTCTTCCGGTAGTAGACAAGTCTGTTGTTCTGAGTCCAAGATAAGCCGTAAGAAAGACTGAACCTTCTGAGGCTCCAGCCTTGACTTCTCTAGGTTTAGTATCCATCCCAGATTGACCAGACTGGCTCTCACCTTTGTCAATGTGAGATTGCAATGTTCTATAGATTTGCCCACTACTAGGAAGTTGTCCAGGTAAGGGACTACCAGAGTATCTTGTTCTTGTAAATGTGCCGTGACCTCAAAAATGATCTTTGTAAAGATTCTTGCAGCCATGGAGAGACCGAAGGGCTGAGCTGGGAATTGAAAATGTCTCACGCTTGTTGATATATATGGCTACTCTCAGATACTGCTGATATTCTGCATGTATTGGAACGTGGTAATAGGCGTCCTTCAGGTCGAGGACACTCTTAAAACAACCCGGAAATAACACCTTTGTGGCTGATCTTATACATTCCATCTTGAAGGGTCTGTAGATTAGACAGTTATTTAGGCACTTCAGGTTGATTATGGTTCTGAAGGTGCCGTCCGGCTTCCGTATCAGAAACAAGGGAGAATAAAATCTTTTCCCCTGTTCGGTTACTAGAGTCTCTCTCAGAACCCTCTTTTCCACTAAGTTTAATACTTATTGTTCCATGGCTGCCTGCTCTCTGGGGCTCCTGGGAGACTAAATCTTGAAGGTCTGTTGAGGAATAGACGTGTACTCTAGCTTTAGACCTGCTCCTATTATCTGTAATATCCAGGCACTGGATGTAATCTTTTCCCAGGCAGTTAGGAAGTGGGACAGTCTTCCTCCTACCTGGGTTATGGGTTTTCTTATTTTCCCTTCACCCATGACAGCACATCTGAGAGAGGGATCCGCCCCACCAAGGACAGGAAACCGTCTGAAATAAAAGGACGGTATCTCTCCCCCCGCTTCAGTTGGTTTCCTGTCCTTGATGGAGATCTAGTTTGGAATAGGGCGGAGAAGAACAGGCTGCGGCCTGGGCATCTGCCTTCAGGGTCTGGAGGCGCCGTCTGCAGCCTCCCTTGTGATGCTGCGGGCGTGGGCAGAAAGGATGGCTCCGGCTCTCCACCGCACCTCCCTCCCCCTGCCAAGCTTCCCTGGTACCACGGTGCGGCTGCTTCCGGACGACGCGTCGGGGTCGCGCATCCCTGACGTCACAGTGCGGGGCACGCTGGGAGGGCATGCCGGATGACGTCGGAGGCGGGGCCCCGAATCCAAGATAGCGGCGCTCTTTAGCGTTGCCGGCCGGGAAAGCTGTATCCTTGGTCGGCGAACGCAAGGAGGGGGGAGGGCACATTGTGCACTGAAAGGAGGTTAACTGGATGGCACTGGCTACCCTATGAAAGGGGGACAAGCAGTGATGCCCATGCTCCAGCCCACGACCTTGGTCTCCATGGGGGACCAGGATAGCCAGGAGCAGAAGCTGACACCACCACCTCAGCAGCAGCAACAACGATAGCGAAAGAAACAGGCAGACAGCCATCAGACAGGCAGCCGCTCGAGCAACCGGAGCAGCAGCCGTACTAGCCATAGGAGTAAGGTATCAGAAGACTCCGTGGCGTCCAGAAGCAATTCGTCTTGCATCCCTCCACAGCCTCCAGATCCGGTACCTTTTAGTAACTACGGGGGTGAGTGATATTCGTGAATGTCACCGTTTATTAATATAGGCTTTGTGTTTTAACCCTAGGAGCCTAGGAAAACTAGCACCAAAAAGAAAAACAGGATGTGTGCCTATGCCAAATACCACTAGCAGAAGACTGGCGGAAAGAACTCTGCTTGGACTTCATTAATAGGACCATTGCTGAGAGTACCCCAGACTTCTCTGCAAGTCTTAGGTCCGTAGTCTGATCAGAGGTAGAAGGGTCCCTGAAAAACTGGCTTAAAAGGAAGAAGAGGCCTCATAGAGAAATCTCTTCTGACTCTACTTCCTCTCCCCGGTCAGAAGATCGGTATATTAGTGATTCCTCTTCGGATAGTGACAGAGGTAGGCTGTGCTTCCCCATAGAGGATACAAATAAATTGGTCAAGGCCATTAGGTCTACTATGGGGTTAAGAGAGGAAAAAGATAAATCTGTAGATTATATTATGTTCGTAGGACTGGAGGAGAAAAAGAAGTGTACCTTTCCTGTAAATTGTAAAATTCAGGCCCTCATTGACGAGGAGTAGAGGAGGCCGGAATACACGGGGGCACTACCCTCGTCCTCAAAGAGAAAATATCCCTTTGAGGACAAAGATTCCGAGTTGTGGGACAAGAACCCCAAAATTGATGGTGCTGTAGCCCAATTTTCAAAAAAATCGTCGCTGCGCTTACAAGACTCGGGTCCTTAGGAATTCTCTAGATAAAAAAGCAGACTCCTTTCTACGTCATACATGGGAGGCAGCAGCCTGTGGCCTAAAGCCAGCAGTTGAGGGACCTGTGTAGCCACATCTTTTAAGGTTTGGCTACAACAATTGGAAGATCAACTGAAAGATAAAAAAAAACTCCCAAGAGATGCATGTGGCGTCAGCCATCCTTGCCGATACTTCAGTTGACTCAGTAAAACTGTCAGCTAGATTGGCTAATCTATCAAATGCAGCCAGGTGGGTCCTTTGGCTCAAAGGGTGTCCGGGGGACTTGAAGTCAAAGCATAAATTGTGCTCTTTACCATGTGCGGCAAGTTCTTGTTTGGTAAAAACCTTGATGACTTAGAGAAGATAAGCGACAGAAACAAGTGTTTTCCAGGATTCCCTGGTGACACAATTAGATCTTATTTTCAGAGGAGATAATTTAACCGTGGACGTCCTCCAGGAGAAAAAAAGGAGGTGGGACTTCAAAAATAAGGAGGAGTCAGGTTACATGTTTGGAGGGCCCTCCTTCTCCACGTCAAAAAACCCCCTCCCATTGACGTCAGGCCGAATGTAGGCGGAAGACTATCCCGATTTGTTCTGGCTTGGGAAGTCATCTTCTCGAGCCCCTGGGTAATAGTAAGGGAGGGCCTAAAAATATGGAGACAGAAATTCTAAGCTTGGTAGAGAAACAGTGCCTGTTCAAAATCCCGGACATACAAAAAGGAAGGGGATTTTATTCCCCTCTCTTTTGATTGAAAAAACAAACAAAAAAAAGACTGATCCTTCAGGACAGGACCATCATCAACCTCAAGAGCCTGAACCGAGTGGTGGAAAATCATACATTCAAGATGGAATCGGTGAACACAGCGATAAAGTTGCTTCATCACAACTGCTTTATGGCAGTAATCGATCTTAAGAATGCCTACTACTACATCCCGATCCAATCGGACTATCAAAAATACCTGAGAGTAGCCTTGTACATAGATGGGAAAATCAGGTATTTTCAGTTCACAGCCCTACCATTCGGTCTCTCAATACCACCGAGAGTGTTCACCAAGCTTGTGGCCGAGATGACAGCCTTCCTGGGAATCAAAAATATAGTTATCATCCCAGATGATTTTCTGGTATTAGGGAAATCAAAGGACCACAGTTCTGTTCATCTAACGGAGGTCACAGCGGTCTTACAGCAGCTAGGCTGGTTGATAAATGCTCAGAAATCTAGCCACCCTCAAAGACACACATGTTTCTAGGGCTAGTCCTGGACTCCGAGCTTCAGGCCTGTTTTCTTCCAGAGGACAAGATAAGCAAAATAATCAGTTTGGCCGCGGAAGCAATCAAATCACCAATGATGATATTGAGGAAAGGGATGTCTCTCTCGTAGGGACCATGACGTCATGTCTCCCAGCGATCAGATGGGCCCAATTTCATATGAGGCAACTCTAGTGGGAGGTCCTGTCAGCAGAAAGGTCATTGTACGGACATATAGAAGGGAGAGTAGATCTTTCCTTAGAAACTATACCCTCCCTCTCATGATGGACAGCCAGGGAAAATATGACTTCATGCATACAGTGGGCCAGACTTGTCAGCTGCATAATAACAACCGATGCAACAAGCTCTGGCTGGGGAGCTCATCTGACGGACAACACAATTCAGGTGTGATGGAAAGACCTCAAAAAGAAAGGGTCATCGAACCTAAAAGAACTATGGGCAGTAGAAAAAGCCTTAGTAGGCTTTCAACCTCACATTCAGGGTCACCATGTCTGAATTATGTCAGACAATGGGTCAGCAGTAGCATACATCACCAGGGGGGAACAAGATCTCACTCCATCATGATAGTATTAAACAGACTCTTTCAACTAGCAGAACAACATCTTCTATCCCTCACGGCACTACACATAAAAGGGGTAGAAAACACGAAAGTAGACCTTGAGTCGCCAAACATTAAGACAGGATGAGTGGGTACTAAACCCGGTAATATTCCAATAGATAGTCCAGCTTTGGGATTGCCGGAGATAGATCTTTCATCTGCAGATCCAACAGGAAAGTAGAAAAGTTCTGTTTATTAGACCCAACAAAGAGACCTTATGCAGTAGACTCCCTCCAGATACCTTGGCATTTCAAAAAAGCCTATGCTTTTCCCCCAGTAGTGGTGATTCCGGCGGTAGTGAGGAAAATAAGAGAGGATCAGGCAAGATTAATCCTGATCTCCCCCTTCTGGCAAAAAAGACCTTGGTTTTCTCTGCTCCGACTGATGTCAATATTGGATCCTGCCGGAGACGCCAGACCTTCTATTACAAGGGCCTGTGTTCCATGCTCAAGTCAAAGGTTTCCATCTTGAAGTGTGGAATTTGAGAGGGCAGTATTAAGTAACAAAGGATTTTCCTCGGGCGTAGTTTCCGCCCTACTGCATAGCAGGAAGCCTATAACAACTACAATTTATGGCAGGACTTGGGGAAAACTCCTGGATATTCTAAAAACCCTATTAACTGATAAACCTCCGATAAAGGCCATCCTAGAGTTCCTACAAACAGGATATGATCGGGTTTAGCCACCAGAACACTTAAGGTGCAAGTGTCAGCACTAGGGGCATTATATAATTGTAACCTGGCAGGTGACAGATGGGTTTCTAGATTCATTAAGGCATGTGACCGGTCCGGATTCCCAGAATTCCTCCCTGGGACCTGAATCCGATTCTGAATGCCTTAACGGGAGACCCATTTGAGCCCCTACAGGATCTTTCACTAAAAATCCTCACCCTTAAAACTATTCTATTAGTAGCTTTAACATCAGCTCATAGAGTAAGTAACTTGCAGGCCCTTTCAGTGAATCCTCCATACACCCAGGTATTCGAAGACAGGATTGTTCTAAGGCCAGATCCAGCATTTCTCCCTAAATTAGTATGAAAATTCCACGTACTCAGGAGATTGTTTTGCCTTCTTTTTGCTGCAATCCAAGAAACCTAGGAGAGGCTAGATTTCATAATCTAGATGTTAGGAGGTCACTATTACAATACATATCCATGACCAGTCAGTGGAGGAAAGATCATTCACTGTTTCTAGCCTATCGGAGGAATAGGAAGGGTTGCGGAGGCTCAAAATGTACTGTCGCCAGGTGGCTTAGGGAGGCCATTAGTATAGCCTACACCTCTACTGGTACTCCGGTCCCGGATGGTATCAAGGCTCACTCCGCCAGAGCTGTGGCGGAAAAAGCAGAGGTATCGATTGACCAGATATGTAAGGCTGCTACTTGGTCCACACCATCCACCTTTTTTAAGCACTATAGGTTGGTTCTGTCCTCCTCTGTTGACCTTGCCTTTGGGAGAAGGGTGCTTCAGGCAGTGGTCCCTACCTATGGTGCTTCACATTCTCTGAAAGTCTCTCAGGTGTGCTGTCATGGGTGAAGGGAAAACACCAAGGTTACTTAGCGGTAGCCGTTTTTTCCCGAACCCATGACAGCACCCGTATCCCCCCCCCCCCCTCTAAGTTTTTTTTGGAGGTCCTCTCAATGCTCTGTAACCAACTGAAGCAGGGGAGAGGTAGCTCCCTTTTATTTCAGACGGTTTCCTATCCTTTGTGGGGTGGATCCCTCTCTCAGGTGTGCTGTCATAGGTTCTGGAAAAACCAGCTACCGGTAAGTAACATTGGTGTTTTCAAAGGAAGGACATCCGAACATAAAGCCTCCACTCTTTGGCTTCTTGTCCTTCCATCTCCCCTGGTCTCTGGAGAATTTTCCTCTGCTGTACTTCCTTTTACGAAAGAAAGTCCTGTACTGAGGCATTGACACACTGGGAAACCCATGCTTCTTATCTGCGGCTTTATCTAGAATGCCATCCAGAGGTTTGCCAAAAAGGAACTCTCCCTCACATGGGAACACAGTTTTGTTTTAGACTGTACCTCTCCAGTCCAGCTTTTGAGCCACAGCGCTCTGCAAGCCACATTAGACAGATTTGCAGATCTGGCAGCCAGCCTGACTGAATATGCCGATGCGTCCTTGAGGAAGGCAGCCGCCCCTTGCATTAGCGGAAGACTGGCCAGGATTTTTTCCCTGGGAATGTCTCCACTAATTTGGTCTTCTAGCTGAGGCAGCCAGACCATCATTGAACTAGCTGTGCAAATCGCTGCAACTGCCTATTTCAATGCTCCTGCTGAGGACTCCCAAGTTTGTCTTAAGAAAGTCTCTGCTTTCTTGTCAAGAGGATGTTTGAGAGCTCCCAATTCCTTAAACAGAAAGGTGCCACGTCAATCTTTGGGGTCTTATCCCACCTTGCTGCATCCTCTTCCTCAAACGGGTACCTTCTTATTGAAGGTGATGGTAGCTGCTCTTTCCTATCAGACCTCTTCCATTCCTTGCGATGAGTGTTCTGATTCTCTCATTGACCGAGAATGTGCCCTTTTTTTTTTTTTGATCCAGACCCCCCGAACATGATGTCCTGAAGGTTTCTAGGGGTCTTGGTATCGATAATGCCTATAGTTGTTCTTATGGCTTTAATTAATTTTTCGGTGTGGCCTACCCCCTGCAGCGCTATCTGAGGCAGATGATGATGAGAATGAAGAGGTAGGAGAGGAAATAGACTCCTCCTTATCCTGAAATATTAGATTCCTCTGAATCTGATGTATGATGCTTCAGCTTCTTACTTTTCTTGCATTTAGTAAGCATCTTCAGGGAGTCCCTAACGTCCGTCTGGATTAATGATTTTTTAAATCCTCCAATTATAGTCCTTTGGATACAACTCGGGCAAGGCTTTTTAATGTAAGTGCTGGGAAAATTAACTCCGGACAGTGTACACTCTTTATTTCTTTTGGCACTACACTTTTTGGGTTTTTCCTAGCAGAAAAGTACATCGAAAAAGGGACCCATTCAGTATGGTGAACTTTCACGGAGCTCACTCACAACTCTGCCGTTCAGTCTATGGTACCGGAAATGGAAGCTGGGTCAGATCACATGATCTCACCCGTCTGGAGGTGGTGGACTCACGACCTGCCCTGCTCTTCTGGCTGGTCTTGCTGCCGCTTGTTCGATTGCCAATGCTGCAGTCCTGATGATGGTGATGTTGTTGCTGAGGCTATTTTGGCGGCGGATGCTGCCCAGGTGACTGTGGTTTTTGGTCCATGGTGGAGAAGATGTGCAGACACCTCCATTCAGCAGCTCTCCCTCTTGTAATTAGGTGAGAGACGCCATCCACCACCAGTCCGGCCCCTCCCCTGGAATTCTGGGTATACACGGCTTTTATTATTGCTTTATTTATTTTTTTACTTTCCCAACCTCCAGAGTGCTCAGGCCACAGGGCACATCACTTCCTGACATGCAGGTGCGCAGTCCCGAGCGCCCTGCACGTGTGCAGCCTGAAAGCCCCACTCACCGGTGCGTACAGCCACGGGATCATCCTGACAGCATACCGTGCGTGCGCAGTCCCGGAAGCGGGTACCTGCGCACTCCCATCAGAGGCCTCCCACCCAGCACAGAGTCCGGTGCGCTAGGCTCGTTGCAGGAAGACCAGGGATGCGTGTCGGCTGAGGACATGCTTGAAAGGACCCCTCCTGTACGCTTACTTCACCGCTGACCTCCTGGCCGCAATATAAGAGACCGAAGGCATCCAAATCCCGAACACCCTCAGCCTGGTAAGTCTGTCCACTAAAGAATGGAGACGTCTGTTTTTCATTTCATTTGTAGAGCAAACGTTTCCGTTCAAGTGACTGTGTCTGTGAAAAACCCTGGTAACACTCAGATGTCATCTGTGTTGTCATCTCAGTGCTGTCCATTCTTCACGGAGTATTTAATATTAGAGGCTTTGACAAAGAAAAAATACTGGATGTCACAGATTGTAAAAACGGACACACGGACCAAAAATGCATCCAACATATAATAAAAATTGTATTTTAACGTGTAATCAAAAAATAGACGAATGTCGCCTGATTATAGGGGTTTTCCCACGAACAAAATTTAATTTTAAAAATTGTCTGTGTCTGACCATGTACAGAACATACCACATCTCCTGGGCAGGGGAGGAAGGAAAAGAGTATACAGATATTACAGCAGGGGATCACAGAGGATTCATTTTCTGAGGTAAAATATTCCACTGCCTGTTTTTAGACAATAGTTTACCTAACAAAATGAATCCTCTGCGATCCCCCGCTGTAAAGGCCTGAATCTATATTGTTATTTTGAAATGCCCACTGAGGATTACATCTTTATAAATAAAAGTGGTCTGCAAACGTGTCCATACCATGTCCACCAAAGCCTTAAGGACGTGCTCATTTTGGGTCTCTAGGACAGAGGATATTTTTTTTACTTGTTTCTTCTCAAGAACCACTGTATTTTTATTTTGATGGATTTTATATATAAATTAACTCTTTTTAGAGAGAAGTTTAAAAAAAAAAAACAAAAAAAAAAACCACAGCAATTCTGTTGGTTTTTAAGGTTTTACATTTTCCGTTATTCACGTGCTAGCCATACTAGGCTTTGCCTTTATTTGGTGGGTCTGCACAATTATGGCAATACCCATTTTATATAGTATTATTTGTGTTTTACTACTCTTGTTCACAGTGGTGTAACTAGAGTCTGGTGGGCCCCGGTGTAAAATTTGAACCTTTTCCCCCAGCATTTTGGTCAGATGTATGGGCACTTGTAGCTTTCTAAATCCTATAAGGATATACAGTGGGGGAAATAAGTATTTGATCCCTTGCTGTTTTTGTAAGTTTGCCCACTGACAAAGACATGTACAGTCTATAATTTTAGGGGTAGGTTAATTTTAACATTGAGAGATACTATCCCCCAAAAATAAAGAAAATCACATTGTATAAATTAGATAATTTTTTTTGCATTTTGCAGTGAGAAATAAGTATTTGATTCCTCTGGCAAACAACACTTAATACTTGGTGGCAAAACCTTGTTGGCAAGCACAGCAGTCAGATGTTTTTTTTGGTTGATGATGAGGGTTGCGTACATGTCAGGAGGAATTTTGGGCCAATCCTCTTTGCAGATCATCTCTAAATCATTAAGATTTTGAGGCTGTCGCTTGGCAACTCTGAACTTCAACTCCCTCCATAAGTTTTCTATGGGATTAAGGTCTGGAGACTGGCTAGACCACTCCATGACCTTACTGTGCTTCTTTTTGAGCCACTCCTTTGTTGCCTTGGCTGTATGTTTTGGGTCATTGTCTTGCTGGAAGACCCAGCACAACCCATCTTTAAAGCTCTAACTAAGGGAAGGAGGTTGTTGATCAAAATCTCGCGATACATGACCCCATCCATCTTCCCTTCAGTACGGTGCAGTCGTCATGTCCCCTTTGCAGAAAAGCACCCCAAAAGTATAATGTTCCCCCACCATGCTTCACGGTTGGGACGATGTTCTTAGGGTTTTACTCATCCTTCTTCCTCCAAACACAGCGAGTTGAGTGAATGCCAAAGAGCTTAATGTTTGTCGCCTCTGACCACAGCACCTTCTCCCAATAACTCACAGAATCATCCAGGTGTTCATTGGCAAGCTTCAGATGGGCCTGCACATGTGCCTTCTTGAGCAGGGGGAACTTGCGGGCACTGCAGGATTTTCAACCTTTAAGGCGTAATGTGTTACCAATGGTTTTCTTGGTGACTGTGGTTCCAGCTGCCTTGAGATCATTAACAAGTTCCCCCCTGTGTAGTTTTAGGCTGATCTCTCACCTTCCTCATGATCAAGGATACCCCACGAGGTGAGATTTTGCATGGTGCCCCAGATCAATGTTGATTGACAGTCATTTTGTATTTCTTCCATTTTCTTACTATTGCACCAACAGTTCTCTCCTTCTCACCCAGCTTCTTGCTTATGGTTTTGTAGCCCATTCCAGCTTTCTGCAGGTCTATGATCTTGTCCCTGATATCCTTAGAAAGCTCTTTGGTCTTGCCCTTGTTGTAGAAGTTAGAGTCTGACTGATTAATTGAGTCTGTGGATAGGAGTCTTTTATACAGGTGACTATGTAAGACAGCAGTCTTTCATTTCAGGTACCGAGTTGATTAGGAGGGTCTAACTGGTCTGTAGGAGCCAGAACTCATAATGGTTTGTAGGGGATCAAATACTTATTTCTCACTGCAAAGTGCAAAAAAAAAAATCTAATTTAAACTGAGAATATCCAAAAATTAATCAGTCTCTCAATGTTAAAGCTAACCTACCCTTAAAATTATAGACTGTTCATGTCTTTGTCAGTGGGCAAACTTACAAAAACAGAAAGGAATCAAATACTTATTTCCCCCACTGTATGTGTTGCCCCCTTCATCATTATCTTGTAATTTTCCCCATTTTGATCCCCTTCCAGGTATAAATGTTACCCATCCAGTGCCCCTTCCTGGTATATACAGTGGCTTGCGAAAGTCTTCACCCCCTTTGCTTTTAACCTATTTTTTTTACATTACAACCTGTGTTTATGAAAATATTTAATCTGATTTGTGTCTGCTGCATCAGCACTAAATATTGCATGCATGTGCATATATATTCACCCCTTTTGCTATGAAGCCCCTAAAAATTTCTGGTGCAAGCAATTATCTTCATAAGTCACATACTTAGATTGCACACAAGTGGACTTCCTTTCACGAAGTATCACTTGGTCTGTCAGTATATGCATACCTCTTCTGAAAGGCCAAAGATGCTGCTACACTATTAGGCTATGTGCCCACGTTGCGGACCTGAAGCATATTTTTTACGCTTCTCCCTGGCGGGAAAATCGCATGCGGATATTACATGCGGTTTTCCCGCCAGGTAGAAGCGTTTGTGAGGCGTCTTTGCATGCATTTCCGCATGCGGGTTATCAAGCACTTCTCCAAGCATCACTTGGAAAAGTGCTTGACAACTTGTTCAGAATGGTAAAAAATAAAAAAATAAACTTTATACTCACCTTCTGATGCATTCTCTGCCCCGTCCGGAGGCTTGAGCGGCTCACGCTGCTGTGTGCAGGACCTGCGGTGACGTCATTGAGTCATGTGGTGGGTCACATGACTCAATGACGTGGCAGGTCCTTCAGACAACAGCGCGACGGAGGGAAAACATCAGAAGATAAGTATAAACTTTATTTTATTCTTTTTTTTACAGGTTCTTTGGTACCCAGGTCTGGATGAGAGTCTCCTCTCCTCCAGACTTGGGTACCATCCGCACATTGATTCCGCGGCGCTTCCGCAAAATTAATGAACATGCTGCGGATTTTTGACTGCAGCATATACGCTGCGGAAAAATCCGCAGCATGGGCATTGACATTGCGGAATGCCATTGGGGACCATGGGGTGCGGATCTACATGCGTTTTTCAAGCGTTTACGCTGCGGAAATTCCGCAGCATATACGCTTGAAAAACGCTACGTGGGCACACAGCCTTAAGCAAGAGGTACCATTAACGAAACAACACCAAGAAGACCAAGGAGATCTCCAAACAAGTCGAGACAAAGTCGTTGAGAAGTCAGGCTCGGAATAAATAAAAAAATAACCCAAACTCTGATGATCCTCCCCAGAGCACCATCAAATCCATTATTAGCAAAGGGAAAGAACATGGTACCACAATAAACCTGCCAAGAGAGGGCCGCCCACCAAAACTCTCAGACCGGGCAATGAGGGCATTAATCAGAGAGGCAGCACAGAGACCAAAGGTAACCCTGAAGGAGGTGCAGAGTTCCCAAGTAGATACTGGGAACGACCACAGTAAGCCGTACACTCCGCAGAGGTGGCCCTTATGGAAAAGTGGTCAGAAAAAAAGCCTTTACTTACAGTAAGGCTCGTTTTGAGTTTACTAAAAGACATGTAGGAGACTTCCCAAATGTATGGAGTAAGGTGCTGTGATCAGATGAGGCCAAAATTGAACTTTTTGGCCACCAATGTAAATGCTATGTCTGGCGCTAAACCACGTTCATCACTCCAAGAACATCATCCACACAGTGAAAGATGGTGGCGGCAGCATTTTGCTGTCGGGATGGTTTTCAGCAGCAGGGACAAGGAAAATGGTCCCAGTAAAGTGGAAGATGGATGGGGCCAAATACTGGGATAGTCTTGGCAAAACCTGTTTGTCAGTGATTTGAGGCTGGGATGGAGGTTCACCTTCCAACAAGACAATGACCCAAAGCATAATGTTAAAGCAACACTCGAGTAGTTTGAGGAAACGTGCAAATGTTTTGGAGTGACCTAGTCAAAGCCCAGACCTTAATCCAATTGAGAATCTGTGGTCAGACTTGAAGATTGCTGTTCACTAGAGTAACCCATCTAACGTGAAGCAGCCGGTGCAGTTTTGCTTTTGGAGGAATGGGTAAAAATCCTAGTTGCAAGATGTGAAAAGCTCATAGAGACTTATCCAAAGCGACTAAGCCGTAGAAAAGGTGCACACTTAGCAAATTAGGGGGTGCCAGCTGTACTGGAGAACTCCAAGGATCCAAATACACAATAAACAGCTGCACTCTCAGGTGATTGCAAATAGCAATTGATTTATTAACATGAAAAAAAATGATTCACCACACCATTGGGTAACAAAATAAGCGATAATACTTTCGCAAGTCACTGTATGTCTCCCTTTCTGGGCCCTTTCTTGGTATATTTCTCCCCCACACCGGTATATATGTTCTGCATCCTGAGCCCCTCCATAGTAAAATGACATCTATCTCACTAGTCCTGGTATATATGTCTGCTATTTTGAGCCAATTCTAGTATATATGGCTGCTATCCTGGGGCCCTTTTTGTACATATGTCCTCCATCCTCAGCCCATCCTAGTATACATGTCTCCCATCGTGGAATATGACTCATCCTAGTATATATGTCTCTCTTTCTGCATCTGATAAAATGATTGTACTCGCCTTTCTCTGCTCTCACGCCACAGGGCATCCTCTTCTAGAGCCGGTGTACAAGTGACAGACAGCACCAGAGACATGCAGACCGACGTTAGCTACTGGCCTTTGATTGGCTGGCATTGTGTATTGCAGTGCAGGAACTAGGCTGGTCTCTGCACCGCAATGCATTTTTAGCTGAATGCGCATCCTCAGACACACATCTAGCTGAAATATGTGCTGGCATCGGCAGGTCCACTCCCACACAGGTCAAGGATGCTATGTAGTTAAAAAGGTTGTCCACTACTTTGTCATTGATGACCTATCCTATCATGGCACCCCTGCTTATCAGCTGCTTTCTGGGTCGGCCGGAAGTTCCCAATTGCTGGGCTGCTCCATCTTCTGATATTGGGTGCGGCTGGGTAGGGCTGATCCGCCTCCTATTCATATTAATAGCAGATGGATGTGCAGTACCAAGTTGCAGCCTCTATTAGAAGATGGAGCAGATGCGCAATTGAGCATTTGCAGCCGCCAACTCCAAGAACAGCTGAGGCGGGAGCGCCGGACACCGACCGATCAGACATTAATGACCTATCCTAATGAAAGGTCATCAATGAAAAAGTAGTGGACAACCTCTTTAAGACTGGTGCTACAGATAACCAGAAAGTGCACCATATACTAAGAGACTATGTGATATGTAATAACCCTACATTCTTAAACCCATGTGAAGTGTCTCCTTAAGTATGTCCTGTTCTGATCATCATAGTTGGATCAGAAAAGGACACGCTCGGAGTCTCACAGATCTCATTCTCGGATCCTTGATTTTCATGGATATCTGAATGGATCTATGAAACTATGTGCCGTCTGATGAAAGAAATCTGGAAGCATACGGACATTTCACACAAATGTGAGAATGTGGCCTAAGGCCACGATCCAGAGCCACTGTGGGTTTAACGCTGCAGACTTATGCAGAGTCAAACCCGCAGCGGCCAGATGTTACAGCATAGTGGATGGGATTTGTAGAAATCCCATGTCCACTATGCGTCTGCGGCTCACCCGCGGAAACTGACATGTGGCACGTCTTTCCAGACCGCAACATGTCAATTTCTCCTGCGCGTCCGCATGCAGGCTTTCCCCATAGACCTAACCTCTATCGGAAAAGTCCTCAGGTGTAAAAAAAAAACAAAAAAAAACGCCACTCTTTTGCATATCTGCTGGCTGCTCTTCTGCAGCGTCTGGGCTGCAGGCCTGTATGCTCCGTGGACACATACCCTAAGGGAGGTTGTTTTACACATAACAGAATTATTCCAAGTTATATAATACAGATACAGAATAATATTTACATCCAGCGGCTTACCGCTGATGTCTCGTCTGATTGGAGTGGTTTTCTATTGTTTCTTCTCTATCTGCTGAGAAGTTCATGTCGCCATCTCCCAGCCTTCATATTGTCACACTGATCACCGCAGTCCTGAAAATAGCAAGGTCATATATATTGTATTCATACAGTTGTCTCCTAAACAAAAAAAATCCCCCACACTGCGCCCCTCAATACAAATATGTACCGCACCATTAATACTCGTAGATTGTGAGCCCTCGCGGGCAGGGTCCTCGCTCCTCCTGTACCAGTCGTTGTCACATTGTGTTCAAGATTATTGTAATTGTTCTTGTATTATACCCCTTTTTCACATGTAAAGCGCCATGGAATTATAATAATAAATGATAATAATATAATAGCCGCGCGCCATTCAAAATGTTGATTGGTGGTGGGGCGTGGCGATGTAATGGAGCCGAGAAGACGCGCATGGACTGAGCTCCTGGTATCCTGACCATCATCCTGCAAATATATCGAGTGCAGTGAACTACCTCACCCATATTATACCTCCCTGAGCTGCGGGAGACACCCGGCTTCAGAGGAGGTGCAGCAGAGCGGCTCCGGTCGGGCTGGATCCACAAGTGCTCAGCTGGAGGTAAACTCTGCAGGAGACGACGGCCATTTTCATCAGCGTGCTCCGGAACTCAGAAGTGCGACACAAGGAATTCATCTTCCAAACGGTCAGTCAGACAGCACCTAGACCCCGAAAAAGTAACGCTGGGAGTGAGCTGTGGTGTGCGCTCTGGAAAATGATCCCCACAGACCTCCATTAAATATTAAGTACGCTGGCGCCGTTTGCCTTACATTCTCTACCAGGAGATGTGGCAACAAGTGAAATAACAAACTGCTGAAGATGCAGCATCTAATACATATATATCTTCCAGGCTTGGGCAATAACTTGGGCTAGCTATAAAGCCCACCAAAAAGACCAGGCTCCCTCATTTATATAAACTGTGAATTAAGTCAAAAGGACTCTTTTACATCACCCTATAAAGAAAGGGACTGGTTGAATTTGAACTGTTGCTCAAAGAACATTTAGGACACTCTATTCAGTCCTATCTACTACTATTTGTGTCACAATTTAGACTCTTAATTTAGTAGAGGAGACATATATCTCTTTAGTAAAGTATTTATTTGTTGAAAGGAAGGAGAGAAGGTGGAGAGAGAACATCCTAGCTCACTTTCTCTTATCAGTACTAACCATGAGTGCTCAAAAAGCTCAGGACTAGCTGACAAACTAAAAGAATTTGCAGAAGTGACCCCTCAGACAATCCACGGTCACTTAGAAACAATCCATGAAATGTTAAAGCCACAAACAAAGGAAAGGGTCAAGCTTTTGATAATGAGGAGGGTGGAGATCAAGAAGATTTAACCTTAAGACAAGTCTCTGAACAACTAATGCAAGCTTCCGTATTTACTCGAGTATAAGCCGACCCGAGTATAAGCCGAGGTACCTAATTTTACCACAAAAAACTATGAAAGCGTATTGACTCAAGTATAAGCCTAGGGTCGAAAATGCAGCACCTACTGGTAAATTTCCCCATCCTGGTACGCATTGCCCCCTCATCCCCAATCTTGGTATGCATGGCCCCCTCATCCCCAATCCTGGTGTGCATGGTCCCCTCATACCCAATCCTGGTATGCATGGCACCCCTCATCCCCAATCCTGGTATGCATGGTCCCCTCATCCCCAATCCTGGTATGCATTGTCCCCTCATCCCCCGATCCTGGTATGTATGGCCCCCTCACCTCCCATTCCTGTTATGCATGGCACCCCTCACTCCCCAATCCTGGTATGCATGGCACCCCTCACCCTCCAATCCTGGTATGTTTGGCACCCCTCATCCCCCAATCCTGATTTGTGTGGCCCCCTCACCCCTCAATCCTGGTATGCATGGCCTCCTCATCCCCCAATCCTGGTATGCATGGCCTCCTCATCTCCCATTTCTGGTATGCATGGCCTCCTCATCCCCCAATCCTGGTATGCATGCCCCCCATCACTGTACACACAAGAAAAAAAACACTTATACTCACCTTCCTTCCTCCCCTCTGCTCCAGTGCTGGTGTGTCCTGTCTGCCAGCAGCTGGTGTCAGCATCTGAACAGCGCATGGCATCACAGCCATGCGCTGCTCAGTCACTGATTGTGAGCTACTGCTGCCAGCACATTCACTCCTCTCCACGCCGGGACTATGGACGTGGAGAGAAGTGAATATGCATTCTCTTTAGTAGCGGGCACTGTCAGCACTCCTCCGTGCCCGGTACTAAAGAGAAATTAATATTCCCTCTTTAGCAGCGTGCACACGTGGTTACTGCAGCAGCGGCTACTGTGTGTGCCCGCTCCTCCACCACCGCAACTCTCCCTACCACTATCCACCAACGGAATTGCCATATTCTCGGGTATATACCCGAGTATAAGCCAAGGGGGGCTTTTCAGCACAAAAAGTGTGCTGAAAAACTCGGCTTATACGCGAGTATATACGGTATATCTCTAACTAGGACTTCTCTGACTGGGAAAATAGAGGAGGTGCACTCTGAAGTGGGACTTCTCCGGCAGGATATGCAAGCCATGAGAGGGTGCATTACGGAAACTGAATCAAGAGTGTCTCATTTGGAAGATAAACTATCACCCATGGCAACCAAATTGACAAAAGTAGCTGGGTCCATGAATGCCTGGAAACAGAAGGTGGATGATTTGGAAAATAGGATGTGCCTGAATAATATCAGAATCATTGGTCTTCCAGAGCGCTCGGAGGGTCAGCGACCTGAATTTTTGGAAACAAGGCTCAAAGATGTTTTAGGAGATGAGTTCTCCTTGACATTTGCTGTAGAAAGAGCTCATAGACTCCCCACAAGATCTCTTCCTCCGGGTGCTCCATCATGTCCCTTTCTGGCATGCCTTCTAAATTGCAAAGACAGAGTCCCATTAAAATTTAATAATACCACAATATCGATCTTTCCAGACTTTTTAATAGACCTGCAGAAACAACGGGCCCAGTTTATGGAGGTCAAGAAGGAAGCGCAGAGAAAAAATATTCTGTATTCAATTATCTATCCTGCTCGACTCCGTGTTGTCTATGAGGGATCCTCAATGTTCTTCACGACACCAACTGAGGCCATGGAATGGCTACAGCTCCACTCAGGAGCAAATGGAAAAAATCCTTGACTCCTTGTTAGCCGTCTTTGGGATTTTTCTTTCTTTCCCCTGTTCGAACATGTGAAGAAGGAAGTGGATTTTTTTTTCTAATATTTGTAACAATGGGAGCTCTTTCCATTAGCGTTCGTTGCAACATCAATACCGGGCGCTGTATTCAGTGAGGGTATCCTCTTTATGGTGTATAAAGCATAATATTGTATAGAGCATAATAATAATTTTTATTTTTATAGCGCCAGCATATTCTGCAGCACTTTATAATTTTAGGGGGGGGGGGGCTTGAACAGACAAAAATACATTACAAAATAAGCATAACTCATATATTAAAAGGAGTGAGGGCCCTGCTCGCAAGCTTACAGTCTATGAGGAAATAGGGGGGGGGGGGACACAAAAGGTAAATTGTACAAATATTGTATAATACAGCCGTAGTATACTAACTAGGGTAAGTATATAGTACTACATGAACTGGTTGCCAGCCAGTATGTGTACAGTACAGGCAGAGGCTAATCAGTGCATGGATGGTATGAACATGATTTTGAAGAAAATTTTGATGTGGTCCAAACTGGGACAGTTATATAAGTGTGTTAAGGCGATAGGCCAGTCTGAAGAAATTAGTTTTTAGGGCACGCTTAAAGCTGTGGTTATTGGGAATTAATCAAATTGTCCTGGGTAGTGCATTCCAAAGAATTGGCGCAGCACGAGAGAAATCTTGGAGATGGGAGTGGGAGGTTCGGATTAAGGTGGATTTTAGTTTTAAGTCATTAGTAGAACGGAGTGCACGATAAGGATGGTAGACTGAGATGAGGGAGGAGATGTAGAGTGGTGCTGAAGCGTGGAGAGCTTTTTGGGTAAGAGTGATAAGTTTATATTGAACTCTATATTGGATGGGCAACCAGTGCAATGACTGGCACAGGGAAGAGGCATCGGTGTATCGGTTGGAGAGGAATATAATCCTGGCTGCTGCATTCAGGATGGATTGGAGAGGGGAAAGTTTAGAAAAAGGGAGACCGATTAGTAAAGAGTTGAAATAGTCCAGACGAGAATGAATAAGAGCTACCATAAGAGTTTTTGCCGGGTCAAAGGTTAGAAAAGTTCTTTTTCTAGAGATGTTTGAAGTCTAGGTGACACGAGTGAGTGATTTGATGTGAGGAGTGAAGGAAAGATCTGAATCACGTAATCACGTATGATCCCAAGACAGCGGGCTTGTTGCTGGGGAGTAATGATGGAGCCACAAACGAGAATGGCAATATCGAGCACAGGTAGGTTAGTGAAGGGAGGAAATACGAGTAGTTCAGTTTTTAACAGATTCAATTTTAGATAGAGGGAGGACATAGTGTTAGAGACAGTGGAAAGACAATCAGTAGTATTTTGTAATAATGCAGTATGCAAGTTGCCTCTTCATAGAAAAGGAGGACTTGTACTCTATAGTGCCACCTATTGGAAGTAGCAATCCTACAAGTCACAATCAACCCTTTAACGAGTCGTGCAATATGACTTAGGATAAAAGCCAAATCAGAATCTCAGTTTGCAGACACGGTGTTTCGGGCTGTTGGCCCTCGTCAGTGCAAAGTATGATAACTGATCTGGCTAGGTGAGAGGCTCTGGACTGAGGTCTAAGGGGTAGCGTTTCTCCTTATGGAGAGTGGCACACCAGCTCTGGCACGTCAAAGTAAGGAGGCTTATTCGCCATGCTATGCTCCTCTGGGAAATTTAATATGCAAGTTGCCTCTTCATAGAAAAGGAGGGCTTGTACTCTATAATGCCACCTATTGGAAGTAGCAATTCTATAAGTCACAATCAACCCTTTAACGAGTCGTGCAATATGACTAATGCAGGAGTGATGTCTGGAGAAGAGGTGTATAATTGGGTGTCATCGGCATAGAGATGGTACTGAAAACCGAATCTGCTGATTGTTTGTCCAATAGGAGCGGTGTATAAGGAGAAGAGAAGGGGGCCTAGGACTGATCCTTGAGGGACCCCGACAATAAGGGGAAGGGGAGAGGAAGAGGAGCCAGCAAAAGACACAGTGAAGGAGCAGTCAGAGAGGTAAGAGGAGAACCAGGATAGAACAGTGTCCTTGAGGGCAATAGAGCGGAGCATAGTGAGGAGAAGCTGGAGATCCAGTGTCAAATGCTGCAGAGAGATCTAGTAGAATCAGCAGGGAGTAGTGACTGTTACATTTAGCTGCTAGATCAGAAGAGACTTTAGTGAGTGCAGTTTCAGTAGAAGGTGAAGAGCAGAAACTAGACTGTAAAGGGTCAAGAAGAGAATTTTCTGAGTGATAGCGGATTAGACAGGAGTGGACCAGGCGTTCCAGAAGTTTAGAGATAAAGGGAAGATTGGAAACGGGTCTGTAGTTCGCAGCACAGTTCTGGTTGAGGGATGGTTTTTTAAGTAATGGATGTATGCTGGCGTGTTTAAAAGAGGAGGGAAAGGTACCAGATGAGAGGGAGAGGTTGAATATTTTAGTTAGGTGAGTGGTGACAGCTGGAGAAAGGGACTTAAGGAGATGTGAGGGAATACGGTCACTGGTGCAGGTGGTAGGGCGAGAGGAAGCAAGGAGCCTGGTCACTTCTTATTCTGTGACTGTTTCAAAGTCAGAAAGTTAGCAAGATGCACTGTGGGAGGAAGGAGCATGCACAACATTTGGAGATTAGGAGAAAATTTCCTGTCGGACATGGTCAACTTTTTCTTTGAAATAATTGGCTAGATCGTCAGCGCTGAGGTCTGTGGTCGGGGCCTCTGCTGTTTGATTAAGGAGAGAGGGAAAAGTGTCGAAGAAGCGTTTAGGATTATTGGACAGTGAGATTATGAGGCTGTTAAAGTAGGTTTGTTTGGAGAGGTGAAAGGCGGATTTATAGGTTTTAAGCGTAAATTTATAATGGAGGAACTCTTCGGCCAGATTAGATTTTCTCGACAGCCTTTCGGCACACCTAGAGCACCGCTGGAGAAAACGTGTTTGAAGTGTGTGCCAGGGTTGTCGCCATCTGTGCCGAGTTCTCGGTGTAGGAGGTGCAGCTTCATCCAGGGTTCTCTGCAATGTTTCATTATAATGCTTCAGTGCAGAGTCAGGACATGAGAGGGAGGAGATCGAGGCCAATAATGATTGCAACGTTTTCATAAATTTCTGCATGTTAATAGCACCTATATTTCTATAGGTGTGGAAAGTGGGGGTGTCTTGAGCAGGGAGACAGTTCGAGACAGAGAATGAAAGAAGGTTGTGGTCAGAGAGTGGAAGAGGAGAGTTAGTCATGTATTGAACAGAGCCGGGAAAGATCAGGTCAAGAGTATGGGATCATGCTCCCTTATTAAGTTTTACCTTTTGTTCGTTTTTCTAACTTTGTTGGTAAATGTGTGTATGTATGTATGTATATATATATATATATATATATATATATATATATATATATATATATATATATATATATATATATATATATATATATATATATATATATATAATACAGACCAAAAGTTTGGACACACCTCATTTAAAGTTTTTCTGCATTTTCATGACTTTGAAAATTGTACATTCACACTGAAGGCCTCAAAACTATGAATTAACACATGTGGAATTATATACTTAACAAAAAAGTGTGAAACAACTGAAAATATGTCTTATATTCTTGGTTCTTCAAAGTAGCCACCTTTTGCTTTGATGACTGCTTTGCACACTCTTGGCATTCTCTTGATGAGCTTCAAGAGGTAGTCACTGGAAATGGTTTTCACTTCACAGGTGTGCCCTGTCAGGTTTAATAAATGGGATTTCTTGCCTTATAAATGGGGTTGGGACCATCAGTTGTATTGTGCAGAAGTCAGGTGGATACACAGCTGATAGTCCTACTGAATAGACTGTTAGCTGCTTTTTTTCTTGCCATAATACAAATTCTAAGTAAAGAAAAACGAGTGGCCATCATTACTTTAACCCTTTCGCAACCTTGAGTTTTGTCTTTTTTGCTTTTTCGTTTTTTGCTCCCCTTGTTCCCAGAGCCATAGCGTTTTTATTTTTTGGTCAATATGGCCGTGTGAGGGCTTATTTTTTGCGGGACGAGTTGTACTTTTCAACGCCATTACTAGTTTTACCATATCGTGTACGGGAAAACGGGAAAAAAATTCCAAGTGCGGTAAAATTGCAAAAAAAGTGGAATACCACAGTTGTTTATTTATTTTACCACGTTCACTGAATGCTAAAACTGACCTGCCATTCTTATTCTCCAGGTCATTTGTAGACACCAAACATGTATAGGTTCTTTTATATTTAAGTGGTGAAAAAAAATTCCAAAATTTGGTAAAAAAAAAAAATTTAAAAATAGCGCCATTTTCCGAGACCTGTAGCGTCTCCATTTTTCATGATCTGGGGCTGGGTGAGGGCTTATTTTTTGTGCGCCGGGCTGACGTTTTTATTGATAACATTTTGGGGTAGATCCGATGTTTTGATCGCCCGTTATTGCATTTTATTGCAATTTTGCGGCGACAAAAAAACGTAATTCTGGCGTTTAGAATTTTTTTCTCGTTACACCGTTTACCGATCGGATTAATTCTTTTTTTATATTGATAGATGGGGCGATTCTGAACGCGGCGATACCAAATATGTCTATGTAGGGTTTTTTTTTTATATTTTATTTTGAATGGGGTGAAGGGGGGTGATTTAAACTTTTATATTTTTTTAATTTTTTTTATATTTTTAAAAACTTTTTTTTTTCACTTACTGCATGCTTCAATAGTCTCCATAGGAGACTAGAAGCAGCAGTTGTCTGATCGGCTCTGCTACATACAGGGGACCAGCAGATCCCCTGCATACAGCAGAAATGGTCCTGTGCTATGAGTGCCGACCACTAGGTGGCGCTCATAGCGACCAGATCATGACTACCACAGGCGTCTGCTGCAGACCCTGGGTTGTCATGCCCACCCATCGGTGACCTGCGATCACGTGATGGGGTCACCGATGGGCGGGGCTTATGACGCGCAACCCGGAAGCGCGCGTTAAATGCCGCTGTCGGAGATTGACAGCGGCATTTAACATGTTAACAGCCGCGGGTGGATCGCGATTCCACCCGCGGCTGTTGCGGGCTCATGTTAGCTGTAAGAATCAGCTGACATGTGCTCGGTTCAGTGAGGGCTCAGCGCAGCAGCCCTCACTGAACGGGGGGGTACGCAAATGTGCGTACTAAGACGTCATGGGTTGTAAAGGGGTTAAGATGTGAAGGACAGTCAGTCCTAAAAATTGGGCAAACTTTGAAAGTGTCCCCAAGTGCAGTTGCAAAAACCATCAAGCGCTACAAAGAAACTGGCTCACATGAGGATCGCCCCAGGAAAGGAAGACCAAGAGTCACCTCTGCTTCTGAGGATAAGTTTATCCGAGTCACCAGTCTCAGAAATCTTAGGTTAACAGCAGCTCAGATTAGAGACCAGGTCAATGCCACACAGAGTTCTAGCAGCAGACACATCTGTACAACAACTGTTAAGAGGAGACTTTGTGCAGCAGGCCTTCATGGTAAAATAACTGCTAGGAAACCACTGCTAAGGAAAGGCAACAAGCAGAAGAGACTTGTTTGGGCTAAAGAACACAAGGAATGGACATTAGACCAGTGGAAATCTGTGCTTTGGTCTGATGAGTCCAAATTTGAGATCTTTGGTTCCAACCACCGTGTCTTTGTGCGACGCAGAAAAGGTGAACGGGTGGACTCTACATGCCTGGTTCCCACCGTGAAGCATGGAGGAGGAGGTGTGGGGGTACTTTGCTGGTGACACTGTTGGGGATTTATTCAAAATTGAAGGCATACTGAACCAGCATGGCTACCGCAGCATCTTGCGGCGGCATGCTATTCCATGCGGTTTGCGTTTAGTTGGACCATCATTTATTTTTCAACAGGACAATGACCCCAAACACACCTCCAGGCTGTGTAAGGGCTATTTGACCAAGAAGGAGAGTGATGGGGTGCTACGCCAGATGACCTGGCCTCCACAGACACCAGATCTGAACCCAATCGAGATGGTTTGGGGTGAGCTGGACCGCTGAGTGAAGGCAAAAGGGCCAACAAGTGCAAAGCATCTCTGGGAACTCCTTCAAGATTGCTGGAAGACCATTTCCGGTGACTACCTCTTGAAGCTCATCAAGAGAATGCCAAGAGTGTGCAAAGCCGTCATCAAAGCAAAAGGTGTCTACTTTGAAGAACCTAGAATATAAGACATATTTTCAGTTGTTTCACACTTTTTTGTTAAGTATATAATTCCACATGTGTTAATTCATAGTTTTGATGCCTTCAGTGTGAATGTACAATTTTCATAGTCTTGAAAATACAGAAAAATCTTTAAATGAGAAGGTGTGTCCAAACTTTTAGTCTGTATTGTGTATATATGTGTGTGTGTATATATATATATATATATATATATATGTGTTTATATATATATATATATATATATATATATATATAAAATGTAATGTAAATTGATGCCAGAATATTAGATCAGTTGCTTGTTAAATTTCCTGTTAAATTTATCTTATGGAGCATTATACATCAGACTGACCCGATAGATGAATTGTATATGACCAGCACTTACATTTGCCTACAGAAAACATGGGATCTGAAGTCGTGTGTATGACCTGGAATGTAAGGGGTCTCAGAACTCCTCGTAAGAGAATCAAAGTTTTCTCTTAGATCAAATGTTACCATCCTCATATTGTGGCTTTGGTGGAAACACATTTGACAAGAGATTCGGTTAAGTGTGCTCAGAAACCTTGGGTACAATGGTCTATACACTCCTTTCACACTAGTTACTCCAGAGGTGTATCTATTAATACACAAATCTATTAGATGGAAGATATAAGTGGCTTGTAGAGACCCAAAAGGACGATTTGTTTTTGTACATGCACTAATAAATTCTAGGGACTATGTTATAATATGTATATATAACCCTCCCCCAGCTAATATGACAGTTGTTAGAAAGGCGGTGAGCTTTGCTTTGAGCTATCCAGATGCACATGTTCTGTATATGGGGGATTTCAATTTAGTCATGACAACTGTCTTGATAGATTTAGAGTGGGCGATGGAGTCTCACAGGTGGTCTCCTTTCTGTCTCAATTATCAATGTTTATGGAGGGAAATGGCAGGTTGGATTTGTGGAGGTTGCACCATCCTAATGAGAGAGAATATACTTGCCACTCATCTACTAGACGCACTCTCGCCTAGATTATATATTTGGATCCAGTAACTTGGCAGTTTGGGTGGGAGAGGTAGAACATGGGAGTAGGGGTATTTCAGACCATAACCCAGTAGCACTTAACTTTAGATTTGATTGGAATAATCATGATTCTTTTTGGAAATTAAACTAATTCTGGCTGAAATTGATAGACTTCAATGATAAAACAATCTAGCTGGTCTAGCGTTCTATCTTAACCCATCATCAACCCCGAAATATCAATCTATTTTGGGATACTCTAAAAGCATACCTGAGGGGTTGTTTATCCTCTACAATATTGTATATTAAACGAGTATCCTCAAGGGAGGATGAGGAAATAGAAAAAAGATTTGAGATATTCGGAAAAAGCTTATATATCTAATCACACAAATGAAAATAGAATTGAGTGGTTAAGCTCCCACAGGTTGTACACACAATATATAGATACAAAATCTAAGCATAAAATATTTTTTACCCGTCAGTCATACTTTGAATCAGGGAACTAATCCAGTAAATTACTGGCATTTATGGTCCGTCAGCATAATGCATCAAATACTATACTCCGAATTCAAAAACCAAATGGCTCTTTAGCCTCTACAACTGATGATATACTTTAATGTTTTTATGATTATTATAAAATATTATATAGCTCTGGAGGTGAATTTGATGTATCAGAATACCTTAAATATTTATCGGATATAAAATTTCCTACATTAAGTCCCTCTCAACAATCCTTTCTGGATGTGGATTTTACTCTGGAGGAGGTAGATGGGGCCATTGCAGACATGGCTTTGGGCAAGATGCTAGGACCAGATAGTTTTCCCAGAATTGTATGGAAAATATTGAGATGTTCTATCGCGTCTTCTTCTTTTAGAGTTGTTTCAACAAACTTATAAGGGAGATTGTCTTCCGGACTCCTTCTATGAGGCAAACCTAATAGTACTTAAAAAAGAAGGAAAAGATCCGCTACAATGTGGGTCTTATCGTCCCATATCACTAGCGAATGTAGATTATACATTTTTCACTAAGATTCTAGCCACTAGACTAAAACTCAATTTTAGAAATGATACACTCACATCAAACTGGTTTCATGCCAGGGAAAAGTACATCCATTAATATTAGAAGAGTTCAATCTGTTGTACAATACAGTTCTGAGGTACGTAATAATGAATGGGCTTTTGACTCGCTGGAGTGGCCCTTTTTGTCTGTCTGTCTTCAAAAATATGAATTTGGTCCTACATTTCGTAAGTGGATACACATAATCTATAGAAACCCTAAAGGCCGAATAATTAATAATTCTACATCTGAGTTGTTCTCCTTGGCAAGGGGAACGCGTCAACAGAGTCCTCTATCCCCAGCCCTTTTTGCCCTTGCTATTGAAGCACTGGCGATAAGGATTCGTTCCACTCCAACTATTAAAGGCATTGCTATAGCAGATTGTTTAGACACTATTGGCTTATATGCCGATGATATGGTGATCTTTATGGATGAAGTAGGAGAAACCTTAGCCAAGATGATTGCGACTATAGATATTTTCAGTAAATACTCTTGTCTATATATAAACTGGAATAAGTAACTGATGCCTCTCTCTCATGGTTTGACAGATCACTTGGAAATATTATCCCCACTATCTATTGTACTTAGCTTTAAATATTTGGGAATAAATATATCAAAACACAGCAGATATGACTTACAATTAAATATTTTTCCATTACTAGAATATATTAAACTTAAATTTGCCCTTTGGAGTAAACTACCACTATTCGTTTCTGGCCGTATAAACCTAATCAAGATGATTCTACTACCGAAGTTCAGTTATTTTCTTCAGCACAGTGCGGTGGTAATTCCTAAATCTTTTGTTTTTTTCAAACCTTGACTCCCTGGTCTATTCTTTTATATGGGGGAGTGCTAGACCCAAGTTAAAATTGTCCACTTTGCATAGATCTAAACAAATGGGAGGAGCAGCACTGCCAGAGTTGTTTCTATGTTATCTGGCAGGACAACTTAAAGCAATGAGTAAATGGATGCCTAATACTTACTTGCCTAACTCAAAGTCATTTGGCCCATGCTTCTAGAGTTGACTGTCTATTGGGTTTTCTAGAAATGTATAAGCCTGATGTCCCTAGATTATTACCACTTCTTAGATTGGCGCGGTCAGTCTGGAGAAAGATTAAAAAGGCGGTTCGTTTTGACAGCATTATTATTATTAATAATTTATATAGCGCCATTGATTCCATGGCGCTTACATAAGAAGGGGTCACATACCAAATACAGATATCACTTACAGTAAACAAACTAACAATGATAGACTGGTACAGAGGGAAGAGGACCCTGCCCTTGCGGGTTTACATTCTACAGGAATGGGGAAGGAGACAGTAGGTTGAGGGGTTGCAGTAGCTCCGGTGTTGAGGTGGCAGCAAGTAAGGTCATGGCAGGCTGTTTGAAGAGATGGGTTTTCAGGTTCCGTCTGAAGGATCCAAGTGTGGTGGATAATCAGACGTGTTGGGTGATATTCGGGACAAATCTTAGAGGCGATTGGGTGAGGAACGGATAAGTGTGGAGGAGAGAAGGAGGTCTTGGAAGGACCGGAGATTACGTGAGGGAATATATCGGGAGATTAGTTCAGAGATGTATGGAGGAGAGAGGTTATGGATGGCTTTGTAGGTCAGTGTTAGTAGTTTGAACTGGATATGCTGGGGAAATGGGAGCCAGTGAAGGGATTTGCAAAGGGGGGCAGCAGAGGGGTAGCGAGGCGAGAGATGTACCAGTCGCGCAGCAGAGTTAAGGATGGACTGGAGGGGTGCGAGAGTGCTAGCAGGTAGGCCACAGAGGAGGATGTTGCAGTATAGCTGAGATGCCATTATGGTATAATACTTATTTACTTATTTTGCCGTCTTGTTAAATCACCCATCCACTCAATTTTATATATCACATAATGTCTTTTTATTAAAAGATGCATATGAACAAAATGTCCTTTGAACAAATACAAAACAAATATAGAATTCCTAAGTCCCAATTTTTTCGACACCTTCAACTTAGAACAGCAATTCAATCTCACTTACAAAATATGGGCACCACTATGGTAATATTGTCTTTCCCTTTAATAGGGATACTTAAATCATAAGACCCACAGTGCCTCATTTCCACTTTATATACATACAGCTCCGGCAAAAAATAAGAGAACACTGCAAAATTTTCAGTTTCTCTGATTTTTCTCTTCATAGGTATATTTTTGAGTAAAATGTACATTGTTGTTTTATTCTATAAACTACTGACAACATGTCTTTGAAATTCAAAGCTAAAAATTTTGTATTTATTTGCAGCAAATGAGAAATCGTCAAAATAATAAAAAAGAAACAGTGCTTTCAGACCTCAAATTACTCATGTTTTAAGTGTGAAATCAATATTTGGCAATATTTAGTGGACTAACCATGATTTTTAATCACCGCTTTCATTTGTCTTGGCATGCTTTCCCCCAGTCTTTCCATGCTTTCCAATAGAAAACTGTTCAGTGGTCTCTTAATTTTTGCCAGAGCTGTATATGTTATCCATAGCTGTTGACTCTGCTCCACTAATAGTAAAAGTGGAAGCTCCTTATTCCTAATATTCACGATGAAGACTGGGAAGAGGTTTTGGAGTCTTCAACCAAGGTTTCTTCGTGCGCTAATAACAAAATGATTCAATTGCACATCATACATCAATCATATTTGACCCCATTGAGGTTATTTAGGATGGGCCGATCCCAGACTTTGGAGTGTTTCAGATGTCATGCACCTGATGCGGACTTCATACATATGGTGTGGAAATGCCTAAACTATTCTTTCCTTTTGGAGAGAGGTAACTTTATTACTATCTTCCTTAATATCTATTTCAGTCCCCCTTGACCCGTTAATTTGAATATTCACCCCTTTTTCACATGTAAAGCGCCATGGAATAAATGGCGCTCTTATAATAAAGAATAATAATTATTTGGTGTTCTGGGTGAGGAGTGGTTGGGACATCACACTAAAATTTTCTTAAGGGAAACCCTTTTCTTGGCCAGGAAACTACTAAATCTACACTGGATGGGTAATTCTCACCCATCTCTTAGATCCTGGATTGAACTAGTTAATTCAGTTATACCATATGACCCAACGGTTTATCAAAACAGGATGTTTGGAGAAATTTCATAAGATCTGGGACCTCTGGAATTCGTCCCACCTTACTGTCTCGACACACAGATAATGATTTGAGATACTATGATGATTAAAATAAAAGGTATAATGATCCACACCTATTATTTGTAATACCATAAATAAAGAAACTTCAATTATCTCTGAATTTCTTTGACAGGATAACTCTTGGCAACAAAGTAGTTTTTTCGTTTTAGAGTACATTTGTTTTGTTAGGCGTGTCATTCTGGGTAATAACTAATCAAACATTTGTAAACTTGAAATAATAATTTTATTTGCTTTATGAACCTTAAGTACAGTATATGGTTATGTAATTGGAATGCATGTGAACAACTCATTTTTGTGAATATTCTGCTTTATTAATGTTAAAATTTACAATATTTGCCAGTTGATTATGCACCATTCTCAGTATGACATGTCTGTTTGTTAATAAATGTAAAAAAGAAATGTACATTGGTAAGCTTGAACTGTGCCCCCATTAAAGGGAACCTGTCACGTTCTAGCTACTATCTACACTGCCCCCATAGCGTTGTTAGTGATGCAATGTGCATCACCAACGAGCTTTTTTCATTAAAAAAAATTGTGTGTTCACAGTGAGGCTCCGTGATTACCAGCTTCACTGCGGATGCGCTATGTTTCCCACGGGAACATAGAGCGTGCGCAGTAAAGCTGGTTAGTTCGCAGCTTCACTGCACACCCGCGGGGAATAGAGCTTCATAGCGCATGCACAGTGAAGCTGTGAACTATACATCTTCACTGCGCACGCGCGGGGAACATAGCACGTGCTCAGTGAGGCTGGTAAACAGCCTCACTGAGCAGGCGGCCGGACATGTACAAATGCGCATGCGCCTCACAATAATAGCGCTTGCCAGGAGCAATATTCAAATATGTGGGCGGCACCAGCATTGACTGAATGTGGTGCTGCCCATGTGTGAATGTGAGAATCACATCCCTATAGCTGAATACGAGCAGGTAGGACAAAGTATGCATAAGGTTACGCTATAGGGGCAGTGCAGATAGTAGCTAGGACGTGACAGGTTCCCTTTAACAATCACTTCCGCCGCCCAATTAATATAAATTAATCAGTCTCTGTGCCTAACCCTCTTCCCCATCACCAATTCATTTTTAGGCTACATGCACACATTGCTTTTTTTTCTGCATGGATTTGTTTTACGAAAAACTCAGTTTTACACTACAAGCAAAGTCGATGAGATTCTTGAAACCTCATGCACACGTTGCTCATTTTTTTCCTTGCAGATTTGCCTAAGATTAAAATCTGCAGGTTGTCAATCCCCGCAGCGTTTTGCGGTGTATTTCACCTATTCTAATGAGTTGAGAAAAATTCGCAACAAAGCGCATGTAAAATAAACACACAGCACAAAAGTGTATTTTATGCAGTGTTTTTTCTGCTAACCTATCCGAATTTGCACCAGAATTTTTTGCTGCAAATCTTGAACGCATACGCATAGCTTTAATCCCTATCTTGTGTCTATCCCTCCATTCATTATAAGTTTTTGATTATAATGAATTAGGGGGTGGGAGAAGACATTGTCAGGGTCTTGTAATGAATTGAGGGATGAAAGAGGATGCTATCAGGTACTAAGTAAAATTGGGAGCCGGCCCCCCACCTGCATGTTGATCAGATGTATGTGTGTAGGGTTCTAGATCCTATAAAGACTTATGTATTCACCCTCCATGTAAAGTCTTCCATCCTGGTACAACTTTATGATATAATGTCCCCCATCCTGAGTTCTTTCTTGGTAAAATGTCCCCCACCCTAGGCCTTTATAGCAATAATTTTGATTCTTACCTTCCCCACTCTCAAGACGCATGGCCTTCGCTGGAGCCGGCAGCAGATGTTGGCGTTCCCACCATAGAGCATGGCATCACTGCCATGCGCTGACTGTGACAGGCATACCAATGTCAACTGACTGTTTCTGATTGGCTGGTGGCGTGTATTGCAGAGCAGCGAGCTGGAGAGTCTATGCGCTGCAATACATTTCAGCTAAATATGCGTCCTTGTATGCACATCCAGCTGAAATAGCTGTCGATGTCAGTGGACCCCTCTCCACCTCTGGACCCCAGTATGTCTGGAGCCTGTACTGCAGCCCCAGTAACTCCTATGTAGAGATAGGCGAACCCGAACAGTAAAGTTAGGTGTCCGTACCGAACAACAACTGTTCGGGCGTGGACCCCAAATACGGACTTCACTTGGCACTGTGGTTCCCATGCTGTAAGATGACAGCGTGGGAATGGGGGTCCGAATATCGGATGTTTGTCGCGCTGTCATGTGCATGACAGCACAGCAAACACTGCCTCTGATCAGCGGTAAGATCATTACCGCTGATCAGAGAGCTGCAGTTCCCACGCAGGTAACAGTGTGAGTCCGCAGCTGTGATCGGAGGTAAAAAGTTTACCTCTGGTCACAGGCGTTGGCTGATTGGACTATTACTCCCATCAGCCTACGCTTGCTGTCACAGATAACAGCAACAGCAGGCTCAGGTGATGGGAGTACTCATCTGTCGGCGACTGCGCAATAAATAAATAAAATAATTGGCGTGGGTTTCAGTGTATTTTTGATAACCAGCCAGTCAAAACTGACAGCTGCGGGCTGCAACCCTCAGCTGTGAGCTTTACCAAGGCTGGTTATCAAAAATGCAGGGGTCCCCATGCAGGTTTTTTAATTATTTAAATAAATAATAATTAAAAAAAACTGCGTTGGTTCCCCCCATTTTTGACAACCAGCCAAGCTAAAGCAGACAGCTTTACCGGGCTGGTATTCTCAGACTGGTAAGAGGCCATGGATATTGGGCCCCCCCCCAGCCTAAAAATAAAAGCCTGCAGCTACCCCAGAAAAGGTGCATACCTTTAGATGCGCCAATTCTGGCGCTTTGCCTGGCTCTTCCCACTATCCCACTGGTGGCAAGTGAGGTAATATTTGTGTGGTTGATGTCACCTTTGTATTGTCTGGTGACCTCTATCCCACGGCTTAGTAAAGGAGTGGTGTCAATAATAATCCTATCCATTACTAATCCTATAGTTATATTGTTAACTAAAGATACAGCCAAAATAAAATCCTTTATTTGAAATAATGACACAATCCTTTATTAATAATTCTTAATTTACCAAAACAAAAATACTTACCAAACGCCCATTCCATTGAAGCCCTTGTCTCCTGTAAGAAAACAAAAATAAAAAATAACCATATCCCTCATTTGTCCGAAGTTCTGTCCCTGGGCTAAATAGTTTTCAATCAGGACGGTGCCAAGATGTGACTGGCCCAGCTGAACACCACTGAGGAATGAGCTGCTGCTAGCTCAGCCTCACTGACTCATAGAGTTCACCGCAGTCATTGAGGCTTTGTGTTGTTAAAATACACACGAAGAAAATAAACGTGTATAACAAAACATGTGTAATTGCAATCATTTTCTGGGATAAATACTTCATTTTCTGGAACAATTTCAAAGGTGCCAACACTTCCGGACTTGACTGTACATGATGTATATGCTGCAGCCTCAGTGTCTCCTTTGTGATGTATGTACAGCAGTCTTGGTGTCTCTTATGTCATGTATATACGACAGTCTTGGTGTATCCTATGTGATGTACAGTTGAAGTCAGAAGTTTACAAACACTATATAAAGAGACACATGCATGTTTTTCTCAATATCTGACATGAAATCAGAATAAACCTTTCCCATTTTAGGTGAATTAGTTTTAATATTTGCCAAATGCCAGAATAATGAGAGACAGAAAATGTTTTAAGGCATTTTTATTACTTTCTGCAAAGTTAAAAGTTTACATACATTTCATTAGTATTTGATACCATTGCCCTTAAAGGGAACCTGTCATGCCCTCTCTACTATCTACACTGTCCCCATTGCTTTGTTAGTGATGCAATGTGTATCACTAACCAGCTTTATTCATTAAAACTGGTGTCAATATAATAATTCTATAACATTTTAAATACTTATATCCTACCTGCTCGTTTTCAGTCATAGGGGTGTGATCCTCATATTTAGTCAGGGGCGGGCGCCACATTCAGTCACTGCTGGCGCTATCCATGTATTTGAAATTTGCTCCTGGCCAGTGCTTACGTTTGTGGGGCGCACGCGCAGTTTTACATGTCTGACCGCAGGTCCCCATGCGTGCACAGTGAGGCTGTGTAGTTCATTCACAGCTTCACTGCGCACGCACAGGGAGCAGCTTGTCATGGCACATGCGCAGTGAAGCTGTGAACTACACAGCCTCACTGCGCATGCGTGGGAACTTGCGGCCGGACATGTAAAACTGCGCATGTGCCCTACAAATATCAGCGCTGGCCAGGAGCAAATTTCAAATTCATGGGCGGCGCCAGCAGTGACTGAATGCGGGGCCCGCCCCTGACTCAATCTGAGGATCACACCCCTGTGACTGAAAACGAGCAGGAAAGGATTTAAGTACATAAAATGTTATAGAATCATTATACCACCAATTTTAATTTTTTTTTAAAAAAAAAGCTGGTTAGTGATGCAAATTGCATCACTATCAAAGCAATGGGGCAGTGTAGATAGTAGATAGGACATGACAGGTTCCCTTTAAACTGAATGACTTCGGTCAAACGTTTGGGATGTTGACACAATCTTACCAGCTTCCGCCATCATCTTCACAAGGTCTTTTACTTTTGTCCTTGGGTTGATATGCACGTCGGACCAAAGCATATTAATCTCTGGAACACAAAACCCGTCTCCTTCCTTAGCGGTATGATGGCTGGACATTCCCATCTTGTTTGTACTTGCATATAATTGTTTGTACAGATGAATGAGACACCTTTAGGTATCTTGAAATTGTACCCAAGGATGAGCCAGACTTGTGCAAGTCCACAATTATCTTCCTGATATCATGGCTGATTTATTTAGACTTTCCCATGATGCTACACAAAGAAGCAGTGTGTTTCAGGTGTGCATTAAAATACATCCACAGGTGTGTCTCTAATTAACTCAGACGTTGCCAAAAAATCAGAAGTTTCCAAACACATGACATCATCATATGGGCAGTCCAGAATTGTTTAAAGGCATAGTAATCTTAGTGTATGTAAGCTTCAGACTTTGCAGTAAGTAATAAAAATGCCTTAATACATTCTCTCATTATTCTGGCATTTGGCAAATATTAAAAATTATGGTAATCCTAATTGACCTACAGCTGGAAAGGTTTATTCTGATTTCATGTCAGATATTAAGAAAAAGATGTATATGTGTCTTTTTATATAGTGTATGTAAATGTCTGGTTTCAACTGTTTATACAGCAGTTTCAGTGTAGTTTGAGCATAATCCTATGTGATGTACACCGCAGCTTCTCCTATGTGATGCACACAGTAGGTCTCACACTGCTTGATTTCAGTAAATATAACCTGAAAAGTGATGAATTTCCCACTGCGATCAGACATGCAGTGTAATATACCTAATATCACATGCCTCCCCAAAGGGAAGCAGCTCCAGACATTATATTAGGCGTGAGTTAATTAAATGGTTGACCAAATATAGCAGGATAAATTTCAAGTTGATAATTTTGTATGACTTCTGAATGATAGTATAATTATCCAAATGGCCTTGGCAGAAAAAAGGTTTCCCCACCACCTGATCTAACTGGTAATGATTGAAGACAACTCCCAGCAGAGAAGTGAAATATTGAAACAATGCAACCTGGTGGCTTAACATCATACTCTAATAATCCCTTCAATGTACTCTACTTTTTATTTATTTGTATTACAATTTGTATTAAAATGTAAAAAATGTATAATATTGATATAATTTCAATGCAGTATTATAAAATTACTTTTATTCTTGGCAGATGAATGTACCAGGAGCTCAGAAGGACATCTGATACGTTCAGATTTTGCAACAGATGATGATGGTATTACACCAGATATATATGAAGAACATACCATTATCCCAGATATACCTCAAGCCCTTCTCAGAAAAAATCTTTCATCTGACCATTTTCAACAGGTCCTTTCTTCTCCTTCATCAATGACCGATATGCAAAACAAAAGTCATAGAAGGACTAATGAACATGAAATAGCTCTTAAAGTGGAGAAGCCATTTTCATGTTCAGAATGTGGGAAATGTTTTAAACAGAAATCAAATCTTGTTACACATCAGAGAAATCACAATGGGGAAAAGCCATATTCATGTTCAGAATGTGGGAAATGTTTTGCATATAAATCAAATCTTGTTACACATCAGAGAATTCACACACAGGAGAAGCCATTTTCATGTTCAGAATGTGGGAAATGTTTTATACAGAAATCAAATCTTGTTACACATCAGAGAATTCACACACAGGAGAAGCCATATTCATGTTCAGAATGTGGGAAATGTTTTAGTGACAAATCAATTCTTATTAGACATAAGAGAATTCATACAGGGGAGAAGGAATTTCCATGTTCAGAATGTGGGAAATGTTTTAGTATGAAATCAGAATTTGTTAGCCATCAGAGAACTCACACACAGGAGAAGCCACATTCATGTTCAGAATGTGGGAAATGTTTTCACGAGAAAACACATCTCATTGAACATCAGAGAATTCACAAAGCGGAGAATCCATTTTCATGTTCAGAATGTGGGAAATGTTTTACATATAAATCAAGTCTTGTTACACATCAGAGAAATCACACACAGGAGAAGCCATATTCATGTTCAGAATGTGGGAAATGTTTTCATGAGAAATCACGCCTAATTGAACATCAAAGAATTCACACAGGGGAGAAGCCATTTTCATGTTCAAAATGTGGGAAATGTTTTATACAGAAATCAAGTCTTACTGTACATCAGAGAATTCACACAGGGGAGAAGCCATTTTCATGTTCAGAATGTGGGAAATGTTTTACATATAAATCAAGTCTTGTTACACATCAGAGAACTCACACACAGGAGAAGCCATATTCATGTTCAGAATGTGGGAAATGTTTTAGTGACAAATCAAGTTTCATTAGACATAAGAGAATTCATGCAGGGGAGAAGGAATTTCAATGTTCAGAGTGTGGGAAACGTTATAGTACGAAATCAGAGCTAGTTAGACATCAGCGAACTCACACACAGGAGAAACCATATTCATGTTCAGAATGTGGGAAAGGTTTTCTACAGAAATCACGTCTTATTGAACATAAGAGAATTCACACAAGGGAGAATCCATTTTCCTGTTCAAAATGTGGGAAATGTTTTATACAGAAATCAAATCTTATTGTACATCAGAGAATTCATACAGGGGAGAAGCCATTTTCATGTTCAGAATGTGAAAAATGTTTTACAGTAAAATCACATCTTATTGGTCATCTAAGGACACACATGAGGTAGCGATTTTCTTTTCTTATAAATTTATTGAAAACGTAAGAAGAACTGCAAGTTATAATACAGTCATACATCTACAAGTAAAAGGGAAAACAATTTAGAGCATTAGATGATTATTAGAAAATGTATACAATTACCAATGATTGTAATTGAAATATACCACCTATGTTTGAATCGTATATATAAAATATTTAACATTTACATAAACAAGTTGTCTGATGCTGCTCTCTTCTGTTCAATGTGACATTTGCATTGATCAGACATGATCAGAATAGTTGCCATTCAACATCTAGCCCGTCGTTTAACCCCTTTCTGACATTGTCCTTAATAGTATGTTCCTGTGCCCTGGGCCTTATGGACCAGGTACGTACTGTTACACACAATGTGATCGCGCCCGCAGAAAAGCTATGTGGAGCGATCGCCGTCGGGTGTCAGCTGATTCTCACAGCTGACACTCGGTATTATGTGCCAGGAGCGGTCCTGCACCGCTCCCGGCAAATTAATTCCTGAAATGCTGCAATCTAAGTCGATCGCAGCATTTCCGGGGCAGGCAGAGGTAAAAGTGCCCCTCTTACCTTGAATTGGAGACCCCGCGCTGTGTGCTTGGGGTCCTGATCGTTGCCATGGTGACTTAATGTCGTCATGGTGACACCCACTTCACCAGGCATGAGGAAGTTAGATAGCTCGTGCTCAGTGCGCGATCTATCTAACTTGTGTCTGCAGGATTGACAGGCTGCATAGCATAGAAATGCTGCTGCTGCATCCCTATGCTATGCAAGCGATCAGCCTGCAAAAAAAATAAGTCCCATAGTGGGACAAAGTGTAAAAGTAAGAGAAAGTGTCAGAAAGTGAACAAAAAAAAATTGTAAAAAATTGAAAAAATAAAAAAAAAAATAAAAATATACTGTACCCATAAATAAATAATATTATGAAAAACTAAAAAACAATAAAAGTACACACATTTGGTATTGCTGCGACCGGAATGACGACCTGACCTATAAAACTGTCCCAGTAGTTAACCCCTTTAGTGAATACAGTAAAAAAAAGCATGCTTTATCATCATACTGCCAAATAAAAAATGGAATAAAACGCTATCAAAAAGACGAATGGAAATAAAAATGGTACTGCTGAAAATTTCATTTTGTCCTGCAAAAAACAAGCTGCCATTGAGCTCCATCAGCCAAAATATAAAAGCTATAGCTCTCAGAATAAAGCGATACAAAAAAAAAATCTTTTTTCTATAATATTTTTTATTGTCTGCCTTCCCTGCTGCGCTGTGTTACGACGGCCTCCACTTCATCTACACTCCTCGACCTGGCAACAGACATGGTGGAGGAGTCGGTATTCTCCTTTCTAACAACTGCACCTTTAACCCAATCCCATCTCTACCCTCCCTTATTCTCCCTTCCTTTGAAGTCCACTCTGTCCGCATCTACTCTCCCTCCAAGTGGCTGTCATATACCGACCACCGGGCTCGGTCACTGCATTTATTGACCATTTCTCCACCTGGCTTCTTCACTTTCTATCAGTTGACATTACCACCATCATCATGGGCGACTTCAACATCCCCATTGACACCCACCAGTCACCAATCAGCAGTCTCCAAACTCCTGTCACTTACTTCATCTTTTGGACTTACTCAGTGGTCCTCGTCAGCCACCCACACAGACGGACATACATTAGACCTTATCTTCACCCGTCTGTGCTCACTATCTTACTTCACAACCTCCCCTCTCCCACTATCTGACCACCATCTACTCACTTTCTTAAGCCCCCGCCTCACATAGCGAGATCGCTGCTGTGTCACGGTTTTGGTGACGCAACAGCGACCTCACCAGCGATGTCGCTATGTGTGACATTTTGCAGCGATCAGGCCCCTGCTGTGAGGTCGCTGATCGCTGCAAAGTGTCCTGGACCATTTTTTGGTCGTTGGCCTCCCGCTGGCCAGCACACATCGCTGTGTGTGACCAGCGGGACCAACGATCAGGCTGATATCCATGGTAAACATCGGGTTACTAGGGGCACGCGCGCACTTAGTAACCCGCTGTTTACCATGGATACCACTCTGCTACGGTGCGCGGGAGGTTACCGTTCACCTTAGCAGAGTCGTATCCATGATAAACATCGGGTTACTAAGTGCACGTGTGCCCCTAGTAACCCAATGTTTATCATGGATACGACTCTGCTAAGGTGAACGGTAACCTCCCGCGCACCGTAGCAGAGTGGTATCCATGGTAAACAGCGGGTTACTAGGGGCACACACGCACTTAGTAACCCGCTGTTTATCATGGTTACGAGCCTGCTCCTGCTTCAGCAGCAGGCTGGTAACCGGGAGCAGGACATCGTGGAAAGATCCTTTCCACGATGTCGCTGCTACCCTGATCGCTGGTGAGCCTGCCTGTTTGACAGCTCACCAGCGATGTATTAGCGACGCAGCAACGATCCCTGACAGGTCGTATCGTTGTCGGGATCGCTGCTGCATCGCTTAGTGTGACGGGGCCTTTATCCCTGTCCTCCTCTCCTGTCACCCATGTCCAGCAACTAGCACAGCCCCGCAGAAACCTTGCATATCTGGACACTCACACACTCTCTGACTCTATTCTACCACTGACATCCATATCTTCACTCCATGACTCAAACAGCGCCACTGCCTTCTACAATGCCACTCTCGCATCAGCTATTGATGCAGTCGCCCCTCTCATGCATAGCAGAGTGTGACAAATCAATAAACAACCCTGGCACCATAACCTCACTAAAAAGCTTCGTTAAGTATCCAGGGTTGCGGAGCGGCATTGGAAGAAAACACATTCACATAATGACTTCACTGCATTCAAACAAGCAATACTCACTTTCAAATCAGCCCTGACCTCTGCTAAACAAGCCTACTTCACAACTCTTGTATCTTCCTTATCCTACAATCCCAAACAGTTATTCAACACTTTTAACTCCCTCCTCCGCCCTCCACTGCCCCCTCCGACCCTCCTCATCTCCGCTGAGGACTTTGCCACACACTTCAAAAATAATTTCGACCAAACAAGGCAAGTCTTTATTGTTCAACCACCACAACCCCTTTTGTATACCAGATCAGTGCCCTTCCCCTATAACCTCCCTTTCCAACATCATGGAAGGAGACCTCCTCTCCAAATCACACCTCACCACTTGTGCACTTGACCCCATTCCACCTCCTCCCCAACCTCGCTACCACACTTATCCTGGCCCTAACCCACCTCTTCAACATATCACTAACCTCTGGTACCTTCCCTTGAAGGTACCAGAGGTTAGTGATATGAATATTGAATATGAATATTTTTTTTATTTTTTACTTTATAATTCTCTTTCTACTTGCAGGTACGATGGTACCCGGGTCGGATGAGAGTCTCCTCTTCTCCAGACCCGGGTACCATCCCTGCACTTAACCGCATAACATCCGCATGTATACATGCGGATGTTATGCGGTTCAATGCAAGTCAATGGGCGTGATTTCGCCGCGAAATTGCGCTCAAATTGGTTGTGCTGTGGATTTTTCCGCAATGATAATCCGCAGCGGAAATTTCCGCAGCATGTGCACAGCACATGCGGATTATCATTGGGATACATCCAAGACCTCTTAACAAGCGATTTTAATACGAAGGAAATGCTGCCGTGGAAGCGCATTAAATCTGCATCGTGGGCACTTAGCCTAAGAAGGACTTTAATACCCCTATTACTGAGGTGAAGTAAACATGCAGAAATGAAATCACGTGTGTGAGGCAGGACTTGCAGCACCTGCCAGGTCTCATAGATGTCCTGAAAGGGGATCATGACACTACACGCTCCCATGTAGCAGAGCTGCAGAAGCTACTACTAGCACAACAGAAAACAGTGACAGACCTCAGAACAAAAATGGAGGACCTGGATAACAGGGGGAGAAGGTGTAACATTAGACTGCATGGCATCCCTGAATCTGATGAACAAGTGGACCCTAAATTAATAGTTCAGACTATTTTCAATTCAATATTAGGGCATCTCCCCACCACCCTCCTCAAGTTGGACAAATCTCACAGAGCTCTGCAGCCAAAGGGTTCTATGACACACCCAAGAGACATTATATGCTGTCTGCACGATTTAGAAACAAAAGAAAAAATAATGAAAAGGGCCAGGCTCCAGAAAACTATAAAATACTAGGACTCTGAAATACAATTGTTTCCGGATATCTCCTGCTTAACCCTCCAGAAAAGAAGAAATTTAAAGCCACTGCTGCCTCTCTTGCTGGACCAAAAAATTCCTTATAGGTGGGGCTTCCCATTTGCTCTGATTGCAAAGCATGACGGAGTCTCGTCCGTCCTGAGAATTGTTGCAGACCTTCCTGCGTTCTGTGACACCCTTGGCCTTCCCTTTCCCTGAGATTGTGGACTGGCTCGCTCCGCACCCCTCCTGAGGCACCTCCACCAGCCTGGAGTAAGAAAGGGGGGAGGAGCCGAAGGGGAAGAAGAGATGATCCACTCGACCACGCTGACTCTCTCCTAGGGACACAGGGGTCCCTTCAGCTCTGTGGACAGGGCGTTTACAAACTTTTCTTTTTTCTTAGTCCTGGGCCGATACATTTTTTCGCTACAATGTTCAGACTTCTTGCCATAATCCCGCACTGCGGTATAGCCGCAGGCCTACCAGCATCTGGTGGTTTATGGAGAGCCCCGGAGAGAGTTATAGACACTTTTTTCCTTGGTGGTACCGGGTATGTTCTCCCCTAATCTACATTTATAGGGGACAGTTTTTCTTTTTATATCTGTTTCTATTAGGGCTGTCATTACGGAGACAGCTGGGACAGCCTGTAACATCAATAGTCGTTATCCTGTGGGCTCAGTAGTTGCCGCAGGAAATGTCTCCTACCAGAAAATTTTCTGGGAAATTTTAAATTATTGTACAGTTTACGAAGTTAATTATATGTGTTTATTGTTGTCTTTGTCATAATACCCTCCCTTTGTGCTTTACCTACCCCACTTCACAAGCCCAGGTACCCGTATTGCTGAGTGATGTTGACAAATTGCCCCCTCAGGGAAAGCCGTACCCTCTTGAAGGAGTATACTCCACAAGAGTGAGTAGTAATATTGTTCTTCTTACACTTAATAAAATACAAAAATGGTATGTCTACTATTTTTAAATGTTAAAAGGCTTAACTGCCTTTAAAAAAAGAAGAATAACCTTGAGAGAATTGAAGGCTCAAAGATACAGTCATCCTTCAAGAGACCCATTATGATAAGTCAGGAACCTTCCATTTTGCGGCTAGACAGTTCCCAACGGCATATTCTGTGTTTAATGAGAATAAGAAGGTGGGTAGCAGTCCTGATCTCCTCGGGTTGCCCACTCCAGGTGACGGGCTCCTGTATGGACCCTGACGGCAGGTATATTATAATGGAGGCCTTACTAGGAGGTAAATCTATCATTCTGTGCAATGTTTACGTCCAGAATGTGGGGCAAATCCGTTTCCTAAAAAATAATGTTTTCCCTTAAGGGTTTGAGTGCAGCGCCACTGATAGTTGGTGGAGACTTTAATGTCCCATTTTCAAAATCTATCGACAGACATTCTATCGACAGACATAAGGGACTCTCCTCCCTCTGTAAATTTAGCTACCTTGGCCCAAAACTTTAGGAAACTGATTAGATCGCACTCACTGTTTTATTTGTGGAGAATTGACCATCCTGGGGAGATGGCTTAATCTTTATTTTCGCCCCCCATAACACCCATACTAGAATTGATTTTTTTTGATAATATTACAATTCTTAGGATGCCGTCTGAAGCAGAGATGGATCCCATTACATGGTCAGATCACGCTCCAATACTTCTGAACTGAAAAACAAAGTTTCCGAGGGTGTAGACATGCCATTGGAGACTGAACGAGTTCTTGTTAAAAGATCCAAACATTAGGCAAGTGCTATCAGAACATTTAAAAGAGTTTTTTTTTTTACTTAATTCAGGCTCGGAGTCCTCTTTCTCGGTACTCTGGGAAGCACACAAGGTGGTGACAAGGGGCTACTGTATCAGGGAAGGGACTAGGTTAAAAAAAAATGCTAACCATACCCAGGCCGGACTCACTTCTCAAATTAAAAGCCTAGAGAGGAGGCTAACAACGTCACCGTCTAGAAGAGTTCTGAGGAAGCTGGTCGCTGCAAGAGAGGAATTAAAAGACCTCGCCATGCGTAAGGTCGAGAAGATGCTTCTATACTCTAAACAGAGATATTACGAGAAGGGCAATAAAGCTCATACTCTTTTAGCTAATCAATTAAAAGACCGCTCTGTAGCCTTGACTCCTCAGGCTCTTAGAGATGAAAAGGGTACAATTCAGTATGACCCCACTGTTATTTCAAAAATATTTCAAAAATTTTACCAAAATCTTTACAATCTCAAAGATCCTCTTCCAGTGAGTCAGAATAGACAATCGGAAATGCTGAAAAGCTACCTATCCAAGCTCAACCTGCTGACCCTTCCTCCAGAGGCGGTGGATTATATGAATAAAACTGTGATGGCTGAGGAGATTCTTAAGGACCTTCCTCTGGTCAAATCCCCAGGTCCTGATGGCCTGACTTATTTGTATTATAAGACTTTTAGAGAGGAATTGACTCCCCATATGGTCAGACTGTTTAATTCCTTTATGGAAGAGCACCCATCCCTGACACCCTATCCCACTCCTATCTCACTCTTATTCATTAGATCGGTAGATCCCAATAGATTGTTCAAATTATAGACCCATTGCGCTTCTCAACTCGGACCTGAAGATATTTACTCAACTTCTAGCTGACAGATTGAATCGCTGGCTTCCACAGCTCATACACAAGGACCAGGTAGGGTTTGTCCCCTTCCGCCAAGGGGGGGGACAGCACGAGGAGAGCAGTGGATCTGATAGACATAGCTAATAGAAACAATATCAGGGCTTTACTTCTAAGTTTAGATGAGGAGAAGGCCTCTGACCGACTTATCTGGTCCTTCATGTTTGAGACTGTGAAAACATTCGGGATCTCGGGATCGTTCCTAACAGTGTTAAAAGTACTTTAAAAATCCCTCTCAGCATCGATTAAATTACCACTTTGCTCCTCCCCTACTTTCAAAATCTCTAACGGTACGAGACAGGGGTGCCCCCTTTCTCCACTATTTGCGCTGTGTATAGAGCCGCTGGCAGCTGTAGTGAGTATTGATCCCAACATAGAGGGAGTAACAATGAGAGAAAAGATCTTCAAAATCTTGTTATTTGCAGATGACGTCTTATTAACGCTCACCAAACCACATACTACACTACCTAATTTGCTTTCGACTCTAAAGGAATACGGACATTTATCAAGGTACAAGGTAAACACCACTAAGACGGAAGCTCTTCCTCTGAATCTGCCAGTAGATGTGCTACTAAATTATAAATTTCAGTGGAACGAACAGGCGATTAAATATCTGGGGATTAACATTTCAGCCTCCTATAAAACACTGTACCCATCCAATTTCCCGAATCTTTTTAGGGAGCTAAAAGGACTATTAACCAAATGAAAGAGACTAACAATTTCTCTAATGGGTAGAATATCAGCAATTAAAATTACCTTACTGCCTAAATTAATGTACTTTTTTGAAACCCTCCCTGTTAAAGTCCCAATGAGTGACCTTCAGGCTAGTCTCATGAAATTTATATGGGGGGAGAAAAGCGTCACAGAATATCAAAACAAATATTAATTTCTCACAAATGTGATGGGGGCCTACCGGTTCCTGATATTACCAAATACTACTGGGTGGTCCACCTGAGAAGAATCCCCTCTTAGTCCTCACTGTGGGCACATAAAAAATGGACAGAGATAGAAAAACTGTGGTTAGCTCCAATACATCCAAATTCATTATTATTATGGTCCTCCAAGTCTGCTAAAACGGCAACCCCACTTTTGGGACCTATTCAGTTCACGAGATATTTGGACAACGTGTAAGAAAAGCTTTGGTCTATTGTCACAAAACTCTCCAATGGTTTCTTTTATATTTCAACCTCTACTACCTAATAGCTCGGACCCTTCAATGGTTCACCCTTGGATCTCGGCAGGTCTCTTTAGATACGCAGACATAGTGGATAAAGATACACTTGAGATCCTTCCATTTGACAGCATTAAATCCAAGTTCCGAATAACAAATAAGGATTTTTTCAATATTTGTAAATCAAGCATCTGACCTCAACCCTTTATGGATCGGCAAAAGTTTCTAGACCAACGGAGTTCGAGATGCTGTGTAAGAGAAGTCCTTCAACCAAGGGCTTGATCTCTAACATATATAGCATTCTTAACGCCCCCAAAAAGGATTCCTTTATTAAGCATTCTTATATGGATAAGTGGGAGAGACTCCTCCAAAGGGCTATTTCACCCCAGGACTGGCCGACCATCTGGAACAAAGCGTCCAAAACATCCATTTGTACATTGTACAAGGAGAATCAGTACAAAATATTAATGTTCTGGTACCATACTCTGGAATTTTTGCATAAAATTTATCACCGAATACCAGATCTCTGCTGGCGCTTTGGTTCCTCGGGAGCCTCTCAGTTCCATATTTTTTGGTCCTCCCCACTGATAACTCAGTTTTGTGAATCAGTGAAATCCCTTCTCCAAAAGGTATTATTTGGAGATATCCCCCTAGACCCACTTATATATTTGCTTCATATTACTCCGAAGGGATTGTGGAAAAATTCTGCTAAGTTGCTCCTTTAGGCTGTGTGCCCACGATGCGTTTTTTAAGCGTTTCTGCAGCGGCAATTCCGCTGCAGAAACGCTTAAAAAACACTTGGTAGAAGGCCTTCCATGTTCCCCAATGATAATCCGCATGTGCTGTGCACATACTGCGGAAATTTCCGCTGCGGAATATCATTGCGGAAAAAACGCAGCACTTCCAGTTATTTTGCAGAAGTGCTGCGTTTTCTCCGCCATTGACTTGCATTGGTACGCATGGATTACGCATCACAGGATCTGTACATGCAGATTCCACGCATTTCAATGTGCGGATGGTACCCGGGTGTGGAGGACAGGGTACTCTCCTCCGGACCCGGGTACCATAGAACCTGTAAAAAAAAGAATAAAATAAAACATAAATATTATACTTACCTTCTGATGGTCCCTGGTGTGCTTGTCTTTTCTTGCCAGCGGATCGCGGTGGACTGAAGGACCTGCGCTAACGTCATAGTCATGTGATGGCAGGTCCTTCAGTGTACCGCAAGCTACCGGCAAGCCAGGACGGATTGAATAAAGACTCCGGGGGCCATCAGAAGGTAAGTATATATTTCTTTTTTTTTTTTTTTGCTATTCTTTACGGTCACACTATGTAAATCCATGCCGGTTGCATGGATTTATATAGTGTGACCAAGTTGTCAAGCACTTTCCAAGAGATACTAAAATCGCTTGGAAAGCGCTTGTCAACCCGCATGCAGAAATGTATGTGAGGAACGCTTCACATCCGCATGTCCCTGGCAGGAAAAATGCATGTACAATCCGCATGTACAATCCGCATGTACAAACCGCATGTACAATCCGCATGTACAATCCGCATGCGTTTTTTCGGCCAGGGAGATGCAGAAACGCTCAGGAAAAAATCCTGAGCATTTCTGCATCGTGGGCACATAGCCTTACTTATTGACGGCGGACAGATGCTTGATAGCGCTACACTGGAAGAGAAGGGCTCCTCCCTCCTTGAGTGATCTGATGAGTAGAATATCGGACATCAGGAGAATGGAATATATGACGTCTATATTGAATGACAAAGTGTGCGTATTCGATACAATTTGGGCCCCCAGGACTACTACTGGGCTCAGTATAATTGTTAATTAGCTTACTTCACTTTAACCCTCCCAACCCCCATCCTTATGTCTGTGTCTTTGTCCATTGTCGATTAGTCTGTTTTATTTTTGTTAATAAGCATTGTTTTCTTTAATGACTTGGAAAGGTTTCCTTGACACAAAGGTGGGAGAACAGACTGGTCTTGGGGCCCATTTGTGCCCTCATCTTCTTGAGCTTATTACTTCATTCTCAACCAGTCATAGGATAAAGAAGGTCATCCTAGCTATAGGAATGTTGGTTTTCCATTCAATTATCAGACTACAATGTAACAAGTTATTTGTATTATTGTATTGTATTATTCTATTTTATAATTCAATAAAAATTACAGTTAAAAAAAAGAGACAGAAGGACAGTGAAAAAACGCTGAAAAAAAAACGCGCCCAAAAAAATCACCCAAACTGCAAGAAAAATCGTGAACAAACCTCCCTTGAGAGATCAGGTTTTGCTGCAGAAAACTGACGCCAAAAAATCCATGATGTGTGAACATAGCTTTATGGCTTGTATAACCACGTAATATAAGTGATAGAGACACACAGCTCTGCTACATACACATCATATACACAAGGCTCCGCTCTGTACACCATGCTTCTCTCATCTTCTCACCCTACTATCTGCACCACTGATGATATTCCTTCTTGTCGTCCTCAGTCCCTCTCCCCGGCTGTCACCACCCACCTAACTAAAAATATTTAACCTTTCTGTTTCTTCCAGTATCTTTCCCACCTCCTTCAAACATTCCGTCATAAACCCCTTACCAGTGGTGGATCTAGGTTTTCTGGCTACCAAGGTAAGAAATCAATTTGGCACCACCAATGCCCCCCCCCCCCCCCCCGCTCAAATGGTTTGAGCAGTCATCATGTAATTGCTTATTAGCACACTTACATTCATTTGCCCGCAGGATGCTTTTTCTAATTCTCTCAATGTTCAGTTAAATACTACAGCCTCTGCTTCATTGAGAGAAGCAGGAAGAAAAGCTAGTTGTCAAGTGGTCATGTGATGATTTCTGGAACCAGCAAGTAGTGCCAAAAACTCGCAGTGAGTATATTACACTCTGTTAGGATTCGGCATGCTACAGTGCTTAATGTTATATTTAAAGGGGTTGTCCAGGTTTGGAATGAAAGTCTTCAGTCAGTCACTCCATATGACTGCAGAATTATAAATTCTCACAGTGCACATACTGCACACTTTCATGATTCTCCAGTGCCGGCAGCAAGAGTAGACTGTTAACTGAATGCAAGTATGCAATTTGAATTCTTCTGGCCACATTCCGACCAGACATGTCTGGTCTTGCTCAATTCAATTGTATGTACTTGCTATTTATGCTTGCCTTTGGCACTTAACAATTGCCAGTGTTAGTTCTTACTGCCTGGTTTGGAGTTGGAGGTGTAGTTCGTGATTAGAGTTGGTGTTTGGAGATCTCTTCAGGAAACTGTTGCTTCAAGTTTCAATTGTGCGCACATCCTTATCATCTATTTGGTTTTTCCTTAGTTTAGCTCCCCTGTGTTCCACTCCATATGGTGTATGATTGGTATTTTGATTTATCCCTGTCCTCTTTCCTTTGTTTGGTTAGTGTAATCTTATACACTTTGGTTTCCCACCTCCCTTGGTGGGGGAGGGGACAGAATAGGATTGATCTAGGAGGATAGCAAGGCCCGTGAACTTAGTGTCTCCAACTTCAGGAGTAATCTGGAGGACAGGGATAGATGAGGGCGCCCCTAGTTCTAGGGACCTGGTTAGCAACCACAGTCCCAAGGCTCTGCGTGACAACGTTTTTAATAAACCAATTGAAAACAAAGGGGTTTTCCCACAAACAAAAGTTCACTTTAAAAATTGGCTGTGTCTGACCTTATACGGAACATACCACATCTCCTGGGCAGGGGAGGAAGCAAAAGACAATACAGACATTACAGCAGGGGATCGCAGAGGATTCATTTTATGAGGTAAAATATTGTTTAAAAACAAGCAGTGTAATATTTAACCTCAAAAAATTAACCCTCTGCGATCACCTGCTTGAATGTCTGTATTGTCTTTTGCTTCCTCCCTTGCCCAGGAGCTGTGGTATGTTCCATATACGGTCAGACACAATTTTTAAAATGATCTTTCGTTCTTGGGAAAACCCCTTTAAATGGAAAGTGTTCCTGCGACTACCTCTTTGAGCAGCTGAATTAGCCTATCTACCACAATTGTTACATATATACAGAATCAAAACCAACTACAGCACATGAATACATCACCAGAACCACCAACAGTAGAAAAATACAGTATTACAACCTTCATCAGTACAGAAATACATCACTTTAACACCTTTCAGTACAAAAACACATCAACAGAACCATCATCAGCACAGAAATACAGCATCCCAACCCCCATCAGTACAGAAATACATCACCAGAACCTCCGCCAGTACAGAAATATATCACTAAAATAACCAGCAGTACATGAATACATCACCTGAACCATCATCAGTACATATACACATCATCAGGGCCACTATCATTACTTGGTACATCAATTGCAAAGTCAGGTCAGCCGCATATACATTTGTATCGCATGGACCTACAGCTCCCAGTATGTACTTAATGGTAAGGAGATACAGGGAATTGTTATCGGCATCATCATATTGCAGACTATACAGGAACCACAGTGCTGATGAGATGTAGTCAGTATCACAAATGAACATTTACATTCAGATACTTTATAGGTGACTTCTTCTCTGATTAGAGTTCTCTTTCTTTTCTTCCTTCATCTTGTCCAAACGCCATGATGACACCCACAGCTTGAATCTGCAGACTTCCATCTTCTCCGGCCTTCTACAATACATTCCAACACATTATCCTTAAAAATAGTAGTGTGATTATATTGCTCTTGAATAGGGATGAACGGAATCATGGAAGTTTGGGTTTATCGGGTTTTGCCGAATGTTTGGTTCAGGTACCGGAACTTGACCCGAACTCCATAGAAGCCAATGGGGACCCAAACTTTTGTGCTGTAAAATGGTTGTAGTAAAGGGGTAGGTGACTGAAAAAATGACTTAACCACTTAATGACTAGGCCAAATTTTTTAAATCTGACATGTCACTTTATGCAGCATTATACTTTATGATAGTGGTAAATTTAGGTTGATGTTTTGTGTTTGTTTATAAAAATATCAGAAATTTGACAAAAAAATCAAAAAAATTGCAATTTTCAAACTTTGAATGATTATGCCTTTTATCCATCTAGTCATACCACACAAAAACATTAATAAATAACATTTCCCTGATGTCTGTTTTACATCACCACTATTTGTAAAATGTTGTTTTATTTTGTTAACATTCTAGAAGGTTTAAAAATGTAGAAGTAACTTTTCATTTTTTTACAAATTTACAAAACTTCTTTTTTTTAGGAACCTATTCAGTGTTGAAATAACTTTGGGGGTCCTATATATTGAAAATCCCCCAAATGTATTCCATTTTAAACACCGCACCCTACAACATATTCAAAATGGCTTTCAGGTAGTTTACTAACCCTTTAGGTGCTTTTCAGGAATTAATGCAAAGTGACATGACAGGAATGAAAAAAAATATTTTTACTACCTAAATGTTTAAAACTTCTGAAAAGGCCACTATAGCTGAAGACTTAAAGGTCGTTATTTGGCTATGAATTGCCATGGCAAACATCAGGACCACATGATCAAGATCTCAGGGTACCGATGGGGTTAAAGAGGGAGCTGCCACACTGTTAACCATCTAGATGCTGTAGTCACTATTGCTAATAGTATTTAAGGGGTTTAACGGCCATTATTGGTGCCAACACTGATTGTGGCTGATGCAGCAAGTTGTCAGCTATACTCTACAGCTGATAGCCGCTGGATTGTCACCCGTCTAATGATACTAGTCTCTTATTATGCAGGTCAGTTTTAAGTCGTATTGGCAGTGATTCAGGGGTTAAAATAACATATTATAAAAACAAATAATAATAATCTTGAACCAGGAGGTGGAGCTTCAAGTTTAGCAGTACTTTGCATGTGTATATTTCTGTACTTGTTAATAATTAAATGAAAAATTGTTAGAACTCTCCTGTTAGGTTTTTTCTATCTTGCTGGTCACATGACCTTTTTTGCCTATTTAATCCTGCTCCGCCCTCCTGGCCTTGCTGGACTTCATTGTAATTTCTACTCTTAAGCTAGCCTGGTGCTTAGTTACCTTTCTCAGTCAGTTTAGCTAGGTCTTCGGACCTTTATGTTCTATGTTGTGTGTTTGTCTTTTACTGCTACAATCTCTGCTAGGAGGTGTCCAACTTTATCCCAGCCCCTAGTTCTTGTAGGGATCCTTCCCTTGCATCTATAGGTCTTTCGTACAGACTAGCCGAGGACTTTAGCGGGTCTGATCGCAGGATCAGGTTCCCCGTTACATCGTAGGGATCTAGCTTAGTTCTATTGTAGGGACAGATCTCCTTTCTTTCCTTAGTGCTTGTAGCAGATCATAACAGTAAGTCCAGTCCAAAAATATCTCTAAGGAAAGACCTCCAGTTTCCATCATGGTGTCGGTTCAGGATTTGGCTCAACGCCTGCAGGGACTCTCTCTGGAGGTGGCCGAGCTCCAACAACACATGAGTAGCTGTTCTGGAGCACATTTTGTGGAGCCAAAGGTACGTTTGCCTGATTTATTTTTTGGTGATCAGCAAGAGTTTTTTTCCTTTAAAAATGCTTGTTTGTTGTATTTTCGTTTGAGACCCAGATCCTCTGGTGATGAATCACAGCGCATAGGGTTCATAATGTCACTTTTGCGCAAAGAACCTTTAGATCAGTGGATAGTTTTTTTTCTGCTTTGGGTTTGTTGTATGATGATCCTGATCGTGTCTCATCAGCTGAGACTGAATTGAGACGTTTGAGGCAGGGATCAGGTAATGTGGAAAAATATTGTTCTCACTTCCGTCGGTGGTCTGCCCAGGTGGGGTGGAACGATTTAGCTTTGAAAAGTTTGTTTCTTGCGGGGCAAGGTGAAAGGGTTAAGAATTTGCTGATTGCTTATCCCACACCTGGAAACTTGCAGGAGGCAATGCAATTAGCTATACGGGTGGACAGGAGACTGCGTGCAAGGGTTAATGAGAGTAAATCCTCTGCTATGTCAGCTCCTAGTCTTGAGAGGGTCTGTAATGACATTGGAGAGCCGATGGAGATTGGGGCGATGGCACCCCGCTCTCAGGAAAAAGACCGCAGATCTTCTGAAGGTTTGTGCTTTTATTGCGGGAAATCTGACCATTTTATTAAGAACTGTGTGCTTCGTATGAACAAAGAAAAAAAAAAGGTCAGTTACGCCCGTATTGCCTGTTTAAATACTAAGGGGGTATTTCTTTCTGCTACTACTGCTGCTCAGGAAGAATTAATTGAATTTCGGATATTTGTGGATTGTGGTTCTACTCTGAATGTGATTGCTGGGGGATTCTTGGAAAAGCTTAAATTAAAACCCAAACCTTTGTCATCCCCTATTGCTGTGGTTTCTGTCGATGGCTCCCCCTTGAAGAGTGTTACTCACAAGGTCTGTGAATTTCCCCTCACTATTAATGGTATTCACCAAGAAAATTTGGATTTGGTAGTATTAAATAATTTGCCTTCTCCAGTAATTTTGGGGTTACCCTGGTTAAAATTGCACAATCCTGTGCTGGATTGGTCTACCAATGAAATTAAGTCCTGGAGCCCTAAGTGTTATGACAAGTGTTGTAACGGGCGCATTGCTGCGGTGGAAAAAGGGGAATTACCTGTACCTATTCAGGATTTTTGGAGAGTTTTTTCTGAGGAGGAGTCACAAATTTTGCCTCCCCTTAGAGACTACGATTGTACCATTGAATTTGTCCCTGGAGCGACTCTTCCTAAAAGTCGTTTATTTAATCTTACTATTCCTGAGAGAAAGGCTTTGGAGGAATACATACAGACAAGCTTGGCCGCCGGTCACATTAGGCCTTCCAAGTCTCCTGTGGCTGTTGGATTTTTTTTTGTTAAAAAAAAGGACGGCGGTTTACGTCCTTGTCTGGATTTTTGTGAGATTAATAAAATTACTGTACGCAATCCTTACCCACTGCCATTGATTCCTGATTTGTTTAACCAGTTAGTGGGGGCCAAGTGGTTCTCTAAAATTGATCTCCGGGGGGCATACAATTTGTTGCGCATGAAGGAGGGTGATGAATGGAAGACTGCTTTTAACACTCCTGTGGGTCATTTTGAGAATCTGGTTATGCCTTTTGGTTTTACCAATGCTCCAGCATTTTTTCAGAATCTTATTAATGACATCCTTAGACCTTTGATTGGCAAAAATGTGGTTGTGTATTTGGATGACATTTTGATTTATTCACCGGATCTGGAGTCTCATTGGCGGAGCGTACGTGAGGTATTACAGTTATTAATTGACAATTCGCTTTTTGCTAAGCTGGAGAAATGTGAGTTCGCTGTACAGAGAATTAGTTTTTTGGCCTACATTATCTCCAGCGAGGGCTTTGAGATGGACCCTGTGAAGGTTCAGGCAGTTCAGGATTGGCCTAGGCCTATTGGTTTGAAATCGATACAGAGGTTTTTGGGTTTCGCCAATTATTACAGAAAATTCATTAAAAATTTTTCTATTATTGTCAAACCACTGACCGATCTCACCAGGGAAGGTGCTAATGCGGTTCAGTGGACTACTGAGGCCATTGAAGCTTTTGTGTTTCTAAAGGAGAGGTTCACCTCTGCTCCCATCCTTATGCAGCCTGATGTGACTAAGCCTTTTTTGGTTGAGGTTGATGCTTCTTCGGTGGGGGTCGGTGCGGTGTTGTCTCAGAAAAACAAGGATGGAGTACATCCCTGTGCTTTTTTTTCAAAAAAATTTTCTGAGACTGAACTTAATTACGATATTGGTAATCGGGAATTGCTGGCTATTAAACTCGCATTTGAACACTGGCGTCATCTCTTGGAAGGTGCTGAATTTCCCATTCAGGTTTTCACTGATCATAAAAATCTGATCTATCTTGATGCTGCCAAGCGCTTGAATGCCCGTCAGGCTAGGTGGGCACTTTTTTTTCTCGCGGTTTAATTTTTCCGTTACTTACATCCCGGGTACCAAGAATGTTAAAGCTGATGCTTTGTCTCGCAGCTTTTCTCCCATGGTCGGTGCTGAGGAGGAGGGGAGCATTTTGCAAGAAGGTGTTGTGATTGCTGCATTGGACTCCGTTTTGGAAGATGAGATTCTTAAAGCACAGGAGAATGCCCCATCTAACACTCCCCATGGGAGGTTGTTTGTGCCTAGGACCTTTGGGAGAGATTTGTTTGTTGAGTGTCATGAGTCTCTTTTGGCAGGTCATCCAGGAATTTCTGAGACCAAGAGACTTGTGGGTCGCAGTTTTTGGTGGCCTGGATGGCAGAAGGAAGTCATTAAGTGGGTGCTTCAATGTACGGTGTGTGCTAGATCTAAGTCTTCTCATACTCCTGCAGCGGGGTTGCTTTGCCCTCTGGAGGTTCCTAGTGCACCTTGGACACATCTGGCTATGGACTTTATTACTGACCTTCCCCCCTCTGAGGGTTTCACAGTCATCTGGTTGGTCGTGGACCGTTTTAGCAAGATATGTCACTTGGTTCCTTTCATCAAACTGCCCTGCGCTAAGACACTCGCTAAGGCCTTTGTCAAGGAAATTGTCAGACTACATGGCATTCCTACTGACATTGTTTCGGATAGGGGACCTCAGTTCGTGGCTCGTTTTTGGCGTGCTTTTTGTGACAGGTTGGGAGTTCATTTGTCATTTTCATCCGGATATCATCCTGAGTCTAATGGCCAGACAGAAAGGAAGAATCAGGATGTTGAGCAGTTCTTGCGTTGTTTTGTGGCAGACAATCAGGAGGGGTGGTCTGAGTTTCTGCCACTTGCTGAGTTTGCTCTTAACAACCATACATCCTCTTCTGCTGGTTGTTCGCCTTTTTTTTGTTGTTCTGGGAGACATCCGTCTTTTGGGTCATTCTCCAAATTGGTATCAGCTGTGCCTGAGGAGGAGAGTTTTTCCGCTGATTTGGAGAGAGTTTGGACGGATGTGCGTGGTAATCTTCAGGAGGCTAACAAAAAATCTAAGAGGTTCTTTGATAGGAAACGGCAAGAGGTTTTGTTTGCTATTGGTGACATGGTTTGGTTGTCCTCTAAGAATCTGCGGTTGAGGATTCCTTCTAAAAAATTGGGTCCCAAGTTTGTAGGGCCCTTTAAGGTGCTTCAGGTAGTTAACCAATCTGCTGATAGGTTGGAGGTTCCTACCTCCTGGAAGATTAATCCGGTGTTTCATGTTTCTCTGTTGAAAAGAGCTTATGTGTCGGATGGAGACGCCTCTGCCACTGTTCCTCCGGTGGTGGAGGACGGGGAATACGAAATTTCCCGCATCCTAAATTCTAGATGGTATAGAGGGAGTTTGCAGTATCTCGTCGCTTGGAAGGGTTTCGGACCCGAGGATAACTCATGGGTGAGGGCAGATGATGTTTCTGCTTCCAGACTTGTCAGAGCGTTTCACAAGAGGTTTCCTGATAAGCCCGGGCCTAGGGGATCCGGAGGATCCTCATAGAAGAGGGGGTACTGTTAGAACTCTCCTGTTAGGTTTTTTCTATCTTGCTGGTCACATGACCTTTTTTGCCTATTTAATCCTGCTCCGCCCTCCTGGCCTTGCTGGACTTCATTGTAATTTCTACTCTTAAGCTAGCCTGGTGCTTAGTTACCTTTCTCAGTCAGTTTAGCTAGGTCTTCGGACCTTTATGTTCTATGTTGTGTGTTTGTCTTTTACTGCTACAATCTCTGCTAGGAGGTGTCCAACTTTATCCCAGTCCCTAGTTCTTGTAGGGATCCCTCCCTTGCATCTATAGGTCTTCGTACAGACTAGCCGAGGACTTTAGCGGGTCTGATCGCAGGATCAGGTTCCCCGTTACATCGTAGGGATCTAGCTTAGTTCTATTGTAGGGACAGATCTCCTTTCTTTCCTTAGTGCTTGTAGCAGATCATAACAAAAATGACGTGGGGTCCCACCTATTTTTAATAACCAATGAAGGGAAAGCAGACAGCTGTGAGCTGATTTTACTATGCTGTGAAGGGGCCAATATCAGTGGACCTTTCTAGCCTGTTAATATAAGCCCGCAGCTGTCTGCTTTGCCTTCTCTGGTTATTAAAAATGGGGGTACCGTAAAAAAAGTCATGGTGTCCTCCTTAATTTTAAAAACCAGCTAAGGCAAAGCAGACAGCTGGTATTAATAGGATGGGAAGGTCCATGGATATTGGCCCCTTCCAAGCCTAATAAGACCAGCCCTCGGTCGCCTCAGAAATGGCGCATCCATTAGATGCACCAATCCTGGCGCTTAGTCTCAGCTTTTCCTGATTGCCCTGGTGCAGTGGCAATCAAGGTAATAGTTTTTGGAGTTGATGTCAGTTGTGTAATGTAAGCTGGCTTCAAGTTGAGGGGTTAGTAATGGAGAGGCGTCTATCAGACATTCATTACTAAACCCGTGTTTAAAAATAAAGACACACAGGAAAATAAAGTTTATTTGAATAAAGACTCCCCCATACATTCCCTAGTTTACTTATTTTTTATTAAAAAATAATCGCCACAGCTCCGAAGTAATCCCCGGTGTTCCCACGACATCCAATGATTCTCTAGTGGATATAGCGGTGCTGCATCTTTGCTGGACACTTCCTCCTCCTCTGCCTTGTTCTTTCATTGAGCCCCCAGTGTCAGGTGGGAATGCCGTCAGTTGTGCCTCTACCAGCATGTGCTTGTATTCACGCATTTTGCGATCCTGCTCCAGTGATGGAAGTAAGGATGGTACTTTGTCCTTTTAGTGGCAGGATGGCCACCCAGTAATCAGCAGTGGTCACAATCTGAGCAACTTGGCGGTCATTGCACAGATACAACAGCATGTATTGGCTCATGTGTGCCAGGCTGCCCAGAGGTGGGAGTTGTATGGTCTGGGTCCTCTGTATGCCCCCAGCAAAGCTCCAGTGATGTCTGTGAGCAGATTTGAGTGCCACCCTGCTGTGAAAACGGTTCATCCTCCTCATTCTCCAAAATTGTCCCTGGCTGGACAGTTGTGTACACGGCCTCGGGTGGTACAGGAACCCACCCTCCAAGTCATGTGAGGATGACAGCCCTGAAAGCTGTGTAAATGGTCCTTGTTCCTCCTGTGCCACCAACTAATTCATCATCTCCTGAAGTGTTTTTTTTACAGCAGTCATAGAAGTGGAATCGTAACGCTCATTATGGCGTCATCAGCACTGGTCATGTTGGTGGAGTAATCAAAGCTGCACAACACGGCACACACGTCCCACATTGAGGCCCACTCATTGGTGATGAAGTGGTGGTGTTCTGAAAAGTGACTCACCCCTGTGTGCTGCAGCTGAAACACCACTATTGCCTGCTGCTGCTCACACAGTCTCTCCAGCATATGCAAGGTGGAGTTCCACCTTGTTGGTACGCTGCATATGAGGCAGTGAGTGGGAAGGCATAAGTGATGCTGCAGTGCAGACAGACAAGCAGAAGCAGGGTGAGAACTCTGAAAGCGCGCGCACACTGCCCACACTTTCAGTAACAGCTCAGACATATGTGGTCAGTTTTAAAGGGGTTGTCCACTACTTTTACATTGATGCCCTATTCGTAGGATAGGGCATCAATCTATGAACGGCTGGGGTCCCACACGCGGCACCCCTGCCGATCAGCTGTTATCGCGTTATCATTTATCATTATCAATTGAATGGGAGGCAGATGTGCAGTACACCGCGGCGGCCACTACCACTTGACGGCGGAGCCCCGCAGGTGAGCACTTCCGGCCGGTGCCACCGATAACAGCTGATCGGTGGGGGTGCCGCGTGTGGGACCCCGGCCGATCATACATTGATGCCTTATCCTACGGATAGGGCATCAATGTCAAAGTAGTGGACAACGTCTTTGAGGAAGCTCCACCAAATTCAGCACATGCGCTAGGCAACGGATGTATGTCAAACTGGCTACCCCTAGAGCTGCTACGAGATTTCACCTGTTATCGCACACCACCAGGTTGGGATTGAGGTTCACCGGCACCAACCACTCGTCTGCTGTTTGATATCCTCACACAGCTCCTTCACGGTGGGGGTTTGTCGTCCAAACAGATTAATTTCAGAACAACCTGCTGTTGTTTCACCTTGGTTGTGCTAATGGTGGTGTAGGTCTTACTGTAACTAGATGAGGTAGTGGACTAGGAGGCAACATGGACAGAGAAACGTCCAGCAATCATCAGTGGTGGTAGGGCATGCACTAGAACTCCTTCCGCCTCTGTCCCACTTGCCACTACATTTACCGATTGGGAAGTGTAACTTCCCTGCCTGTGCTTACTGTTCCATGTATCAGTGGTTATGTGGACTTTGCCACTGATGGCATTGCGCAGTGGATACCTGATTTTGTCCATAACGTGTGTGCAGGGCAGGCCCACCTGGAAAAGTAGTGGCGGCTGGAACAACGTACTGCGGGACAGCCACCGCCATCAGTTCTTAAAAGCTGTCTGTTTCCACCAGACGGTATACAGCATTTCAAAGGCCAGGAATTTTGAAATCCTGTATCCGGACCATGGCTTGCGGTTGGGTAGAGGGGTATTTTCTCTTTCTCTCAAGGGTTTGGGTGATAGAAAGCTGGACACTTCCTGGGGACGGTGTGGAGATGCTCGGTGACACTGCTGGTGCTGTCACATCCTCTCATTGCGGGGAGGCAGATGGCATGTTGATCGTGAGCGGGAGGAAAAGGCAGAGACCGCAGCAGAAGAGAGGGAGCAAGATGACACTCTTTAAGGTGTCTACTCCACAGCATCTCCTGCTTGGAATACAGATTCCTCGTAATGCAAGTGGTGCTCAGTCTCATAACATTTATGCCTCTCTTCATGCTCTAACGGCATAGTATGCCAACCACCCGTGTCTTGTCGTCCCCACATTCCCTAAAGAAATGCCACGCCAGGGAGCTCCTTTGAGCTGGCTTTGGTTTGCTCATTTCTTTGGTGTAGTGGGCAGTAGCAGATGACGCACTAGGTTGGGGCCCTCCACTGTGCTTTTGCAGCATGGGGCAGCATGATCACCTCCTCTTCCTTCGAACTGCACACGTCACTTGGATGTCCTTTGCTCCTTGTAGAGTCTAGGACCTCATTATCTCTCGCATTATCTTCCACACACTCCCCCACCCCTGCCCTCCTTGCCGGTGTGCACATTGTAGAAGACGCAGCAGTTGGCACTTGTGTTTCGACATCCTCTGAGATGTGCTGTGGTGGTCCGCTGACCATGTGCACTAGCCCTCCCACATACTCCTCCTGCAATATAACAAATCGTTGGGCATCAGTGCACTCAGTCTCTTCCACATCTAGCGCAGTACCAGGTGGATGGGCAACGGAACTCCAGCCAGCGGAGTCATCAAAAAGCAGAAGAGACTCAGGTGCCAACTCTGCGTTTTGTGCAGGGGACCAGGTGGAAGACAGCGTGAAGGAACTAGAGGCACTCTCAGCCATCCAATCTAATACCACCTCAACATCTTCTGGCCTCACCATTTGGCTAGCGGTACCCGGACCTACAAAGTGATGCAGAAGGTCTTGTCAACTACAAGCACCCAAGGAAGGTGTTGCACTCGACACGTAACACTCACGGATCAACCACGTCCTCTCCCTGCAGCAGGTACGCTATCACCACCACGAACACATCCACTATTTGATGTGCTCATGTTCTCCCCCCTAAAAAAAAATTCCCAGTAGATAAGAGGCTAGATTAGGGTATTCTGTACCAGGCTGTTTTACGGGCAGTGTGCACCAGGCTGTATTACAGGCACGCTGTACCAGGCTTTGTTACAGCACCATGTTACCATGTTACAGCACCATGCTGTATTACGGCACACTGCATTATGGGCAGTGTGCACCAGGCTGTATTATGGGCATGCTGCAGCAGGCTGTTATGGCACTCTACAACAGGCTGTTAGGGCACCAGGCTCTGAAGTAAGAATGGCGGTGCAACATGTGATCCAGCATTTATACAGGTCAGGTCACGAGGTGTGCCGGCTATTCAAAGCGATGCCAATACTTGGCATGTCAGTGATGGGGCCGGAAGTGCCCACAGCCTTAAAGTTTGTTGACTGGCTGCGCTATAGCCTTTCAACAAGCTTTATTTGGCTGGAGAACCCGAGCAGTAACATGGACTTCCGTATAGAAGTCGTCGCTAAAATTTGGCACAGTACCAACCCCGATCTTCGGGTTCACTCATCCTTACGCTTGGATAAAAGAGTCTCAATAGTCTCCTCACACATTACTCCTCCAACTCACCAAATTGTCTCCACACATTTACCCACTTGCTCTCCGTACTGTCTCCACACACCCCCCTCCCCCACTTTCCGCTCCCAGTCTTCTCACTCCTCACACATTTCCCACTCCTCATCCTGTCTCCTCCAGGAACTCTTGGTCCACTCCTGTTTAATCAGCTATCAGGTAACTTTCGTTTGTCGAACACAAACGGTTTTGCTCTGTATACACATTGTACAAAAAGGGCTCCGCTCTGTACACATCATACACACACACGGCTCTGCTCCGTACAGGGCTCCTCTCTGTTCACCTCATACACACACGGCTCTGCTCCGTATACATCGTACACATACGGCTCTGCTCCATACACCTCGTACACACGCGGCTCTGCTACATCCACACTGTAAATCCCTCCTGACCCCACACATAACCTTCCCCTCATCCAGCACCATGACACCCAGCACAGCAGAGTCCTGCATCCGCTGAGGCCCCTGATCATGTGACCCCTGACTCCTCCCCTCCTGTGACCTCATCACAGGTCCTGTGCGCACAGAACAGCCATATATCCAGTGTGCGGCTCTGCAGGTGGAGGTATGTGGAGATTCCCCATTACTATTAACCCCCTCAGTGCTGAGCCTGTGATAAATCCCTGTATGTGACTATAATGTGATTGTGCGTTATACCGGGGGCAGGACGGGGCCATGACTGGATGTAGTGATCATGTGAAGCCGGTAACTGCTCCGGAGATTTCTTACATGGGATATTTATGATGTTACATCGTCATCTTCTCCCCATTCAGGTCCCTACAATATCGGATCCTCTCAGTGGAGATCTTCTATATAAGAGAATATTCCTGATTGATCATCAAGGATGGATAGAGACAGGGACAAGATGGCGGAGAGGATATTACACCTCACCCTAGAGATCCTCTTCCGGCTTACTGGAGAGGTGAGAGATTCTGATGACGTCACATTACATCATTCTTATCTATGGGAATAACAGATGGACAGAACTGGAGAGGTGAGGACTCTGGAAATGTCTGTAGTGAGATTTATTAATGTGTCTCTCCATAACCAGGATTACACAGTAGTGAAGAAGACCTCTAGTGAGCGCTGTCAGGACCCTGTGTCTGAGGGAGGGGGAAGACCCCTGAGCCCAATCACAGGGCCTCCATCTCACCCCCTGATACATGAGGACATCAATGACCAGAAGATCCTAGAACTCACCTACAAGATGATTGAGCTGCTGACTGGAGAGGTGACACTGCTGGGAATGCTGGGACATTATACAGTAACACTAGGAAGGGATCGGGGGGATGACTGTATCATTGTATGTGTCAGGTTCCTATAAGGTGTCAGGATGTCACCGTCTATTTCTCCATGGAGGAGTGGGAGTATTTAGATATACACAAAGATCTGTACAAGGACATCATGATGGAGGTTCCCCAGCCCCTCACATCACCAGGTAATAGACCGGACTAAATACACACGGCCTATAATTATCTTTATGTAAAGAATGAATTCAGTCCCTGTATGTGTTTCCTCCAGTTCCATCCAGTAAAAGGACAACACCAGAGAGATGTCCCCATCCTCATCTTGCACAAGACTATAAACAGGAAAATCCCTATGTTCCTCAGGATCATCAGGTAGATAGATGTCGTCATGAGATGTTCCCTATGATGTGTAGAAGGCTGTGAAGGTCTTGTACTCAGTCTTGTTTTAGCCACCAGTATTATACACTGAATGGACAATGAATTAGCGACACTTTCCTGATTTGAGCTTCATTGTGTGGAGTGAGACCTGTGACCCTGGAGTGTAGTATAAAAGTGAGGAGTTATTAGCCGGAATCCACATTAAAATTGGAAGAGTGAATGATCTGAGCGAGTTCAAACATGGTCATCAATGGTACATTAGCCAGGACCAGTATTTCAAAAACTACCAACCGTGTAGGTATTCTCTTTGTAATGGTATCAAGGCTATACTGAGAATATTATGACCGAGGAAAAACAACCATCATCAACACTTTAGACTGGTGGAGGTGAATTAATAATATGGGAATATTTTCTTGCCCCATCCTGGTACCTCTAGCATCAGTAGATGGAGGTTACAAAACTTGGGATTACATAAGTATTGTGGCCAACCAAATTCTTCTCTTCGTGGCAGCTGTTTAACTTATGGTACAAGAACCCACAAGGGTTGAATAGTCAGGGGGCAGCGTGAGGGTGACACTTAGAAGATGAGGCAGTATAGCGCATGGATAGTGTGGAGATCATAGTTCACAAGTGAGGAATGTGTAGAAGGGGTAATCCGTAAGGGAGGACAGTGTGGCGGTTGCCTGCAGAGATGAGTGTAGATGTGAAAAGTCATCATGGTTTCAGGACCATATGACTTAGAAAGGAATGAGATCAGCTCCATTCAGAGTAGATGTCACCTACAAAGTTCATTGGTCTTAGGGTGTATTTACAATGGAGAAGCTGATCAGCTGTCATATAATAACCTTTAGACAGGCCGACAGCACTTATATGTGCACAGAACAATTGTTAACATAATCGAAATGTGCGTATAGAATATCATATCTCTTCAGATCAGTGATATATAAACAAGCTTAACCATTTTACCAAATGAACGAACATTTTGCTTGTGCTTCTGGTCAGTGCAGCCTGTTTTATAAAGGCCAGTGTAAATACACATTAGAGAGTAACTACACTTTTATGAGCTTTTTAAATATTTTAGACCTTTTAATTCTGAGCAGATCAGTGGGCGACTCAATTGTGATAGCTCCACCAATTGCTCAAAACACCTTAGAGGTGCTCCTCTCTGGAGCGCAGAGCGGATGCATTAGGGAGTCGAAGGCTCCTGTCTCCTGACCAGTGCACTTCTTAAACGACCTAAACCACTCTTCTCAGGATTAAAATGCTGAAAAACATATTAAATATCCCCCAAAAGTTAAAGAAGCACTCCCACTATGTATTTTATTTATTAAATGTGTGTGTATGTGCATGTAATGTAGTGTGTGTATTAGTATATGCATCTTCTGCTGCTCTCTACGGTTTCCAGCGCCGTTCTTCTTCGCTTCTCAGTGACATCACTGCTCTGCAGACTGTCCGGGTCACACTGTGCTCTGCATGACCCAGAAATGACTTTTACAATGTAAACCAATGGAGGGTCAGAACGAGGCTCCATAGACTTTTGTTGTAAAAGAAACTTCAGGCTCACACACAGAGTATAGCGTGAGCCGGCTTTTCGCAATTGTGGTGGTATGACTGAGAAGCAAAGAAGAACAATGCTGGGCACCAGAGAAAGTAGCAGTAAGTGAGTATATTAACACACACACTACGTTACATGCACATATACATATTTCATGACTAAAAAACTTGGTAGGAGTGCCTCTTTATGTTACTCTTTTAATCTTTAATAGTGCTACTGCCTGTGTCTAATAAGTGCTACGGTTTCTGTATGTTCCACAGCCTGATGTTGGATGGTAACTACAACTCCCATCATCTTCTTATCATTGTTAAGGACATACTGGGAGTTGCAAGGTCTTGCCATGCAATTGTATATGCCGGAGGCTGATCCTGACATTGCAATTGATTCATGTATTAAGCTTCGTGTTATATTCATGTACTGATGATGATTTTGGTGCTGTATTTATGTACTGATAAAGGATTTGGAGATGCATTCATATATTGATTGTTCTGGTTATCTATCCATGTGCTAATGGTGGTTCCAGTGCTGTGTTCATGTACTTATGGTGTTTCTGTTAATGAAAGCATGTCCTGATATTGGTTCTCATGCTGTACTAATGTTGATTGTAGTAATCTCTAATTTATTGATACAATATTAATATCAATGAGGCCAGATTTATCAGCTGAACAAGTGTTTGACTAAAGACCCAACACACTTTAGGCAGCTGGCAGCAATCTCGCCTGACTCTCGCCTTATGTCCCTGACTCAGCCGAGCACTCCTTTGTTTTCCGTGAGAGAACTGCTGCTAGACTTGCCTGCCAGCTGCTCATCTTTTAGAGCAGTAATCCCCAAGTCCAGTCCTCAAGGCCCACCAACAGATTATGTTTTCATGATTTCCTGAATTATCACCTGTGCAATACTAAGGAAATCCTGAAAACATGACCTGTTGGTGGGCCTTGAGGACTGGAGTTGGGGAACACTGTTTTAGAGAACAAAAGGATCTGCAGTCGGACATCATTATCTCCACTGAGGTCATCACTCAGAGGTGCCGATACACATTGAACTGTTGGCCAAGTCCTGTGGTATCGGCAGGTTAGGCTGACATTACTTTGTGTATGAGGGCCTTTACTACCTAATAAAGGGTGTGTGTACTCTTAGGGTTAATGCACTTAATGTGTATTTTGCTTTTTGCAAACCCAGCTAATTTTTCAAGCGGAAAGTGCTTCAGGAAATTCCTGTATCTTTTGTCTTGAAGTATCTTTTTTTTTTTTGCATCTTTTCAGTCATTTTAACTGATAAATTTTGGCCTTCGGCTTTTTATTCAAAAATTGTATTGAATAAACTAGAGAGCGACTTCCAAACAGAAACCACCAATGGAATGGTCTGGTAACTTCTTTTAACGACTTTTAACCACTTTATATCTTTGAAACCCTGACATTCAAAAGACTAAACATGTCTAAGGCAAGACCTCTTGACATTGCAGTGGAAATGTTCATTGTTTTTCTGATGGGTTCCAGGCTGAATCCATCTGAAAAATATGTCGTGTGCAGATACTTTGTTTGACTTATCAGTAGGGGGCGTGAATACTTCAATTGTCTAGGGCATCATGAACGCCAAATATAGTGTAATGTTTGGTCACCATGTTCATTTACTAGTGTTTCTGTTTTTTTTTAATCATTTCACCCAACTTCTCCATCTGTCTGTGACTTTTACAATTTTTGTTTCAGGGTAAAGATCTGACCCATATTAATACTTCAGAGACATACAGTGGGTACAGAAAGTATTCAGATCCCTTTAAATTTTTCACTCTTTGTTTCATTGCAGCCATTTGGTAAATTCTAAAAAGTTATTTTTTTTCTCATTAAAGTACACTCTGCACCCCATCTTGACTGAAAAAACACAGAAATGTAGACATTTTTGCAAATTTTGTAAAAAAGAAACACAGAAATATCACATGGTCATAAGTATTCAGACCCTTTGCTCAGTATTGAGTAGAAGGACTCTTTTGAGCTAGTACAGCCATGAGTTTTCTTGGGAATAATGCAACAAGTTTTTCACACCTGGATTTGGGGATCCTCTGCCATTCTTCCTTGCAGATCCTCTCCAGTTCCGTCAGGTTGGATGGTGGACAGCCATTTTCAGGTCTCTCCAGAGATGCTCAATTGGGTTTAGGTCAGGACTCTGGCTTGGCGAGTCAAGAATGGTCACAGAGCTGTTCTGAAGCCACGCCTTTGTTATTTTAGCTGTGTGCTTAGGGTCATTGTCTTGTTGGAAGGTGAACCTTTGGCCAAGTCTGAGGTCCAGAACACTGGAAGAAGTTTTCATCCAGGCTATCTCTGTACTAGGCCACATTCATGTTTCCTTCACTTGCAACCAATCGTCTTGTCCCTGCAGCTGAAAAACACCCCCATAGCATGATGCTGCCACCACCATGTTTCACTGTTGGGATTGCATTGGATAGGTGATGAGCAGTGCCTGTTTTTTTCTACATATACCGCTTAGAATAATCACCAGAAAGTTCTATCTTCGTCTCATCAGACCAGAGAATCTTATTTCTCATAGTCTGGGATTCCTTCATGTGTTTTTGAGCAAACTCTATGCGGGCTTTTATATGTCTTGCACTGAGGAGAGGCTTCTATCCGACCACTCTGCCATAAAGGCACAACTTGTTGGAGGGCTGCAGTGATAGTTGACTTTGTGGAACTTTCTCCCATCTCCCTACTGCATCTCTGGAGCTCAGCCACAGTGATCTTGGGGTTCTTCTTTACCTCTCTCACCAAGGCTCTTCTCCCACGATTGCTCAGTTTGGCTGGACAGCCAGGTCTAGGAAGACTTCTGGTGGTCCCAAACTTCTTCCATTTAAGGATTATGAAGGCCACTGTGCTCTTAGGAACCTTGAGTAATGCAGAAATTCTTTTGTAACCTTGGCCAGATCTGTGCCTTGCCACAATTCTGTCTCTGAGCACCTTGAGCAGTTCCTTTGAGCTCATGATTCTCATTTGGTCTGACATGCACTGTGAACTGTGAGGTCTTATATAGACAGGTGTGTGCCTTTCCAAATCAAGTCCTATCAGTGTATTTAAACACAGCTGGACTCCAATGAAGGAGTAGAACCATCTCAAAGAGGATCACGAGGAAATGGACAGCATGTGACTTAAATATGAGTGTGTGAGCAAAGGGTCTGAATACTTATGACCGTGTGATATTTCAGTTTTTCTTTTTTAATAAATTTGCAAACATTTCTACATTTCAGTTTTTTTCAGTCAAGATGGGGTGCAGAGTGTACTTTAATGAGAAAAAAATGAACTTTTTAGAATTTACCAAATGGCTGCAATGAAATAAACAGTGAAAAATTTAAAGGGGTCTGAATACTTTCTGTTCCCACTGTATGTTAGGGGTAATGAGAGGTGTGCAGATAACTTTGTTTGACTTACCAGTAGGGGCAGGGCCGTATTTGCCCTTAGGCACTTGTAGGCACGTGCCTAGGGCGCCGTGTTTTATTACGGGCGCACTTCTTCCCCAAAAGCACAGGGGAGAAGTGATGCCACAGAGGGGAGGAAGAATCTTGCTCCTCCTCCCCTCTGTGACATCCCTTTTTGATTAATATACACTGCGAAATCTAAATAAAAGTAAGCCAAATGTATTAAAAATAATAAAAAATGAATACTTACCCTCCATAAGGGTGTTCGGGGAGCCAGGAGCCAACACAACCGCAGGTACCGACCTGCAAGGACCTGTCAAGATCGGTGATTGGTCGCTCGCGGTCATGTGATATGCACGTCATAGCACGTCACATATCACATGCCCGCAAGCGGCCAATCACAGATCACAAGCCCTGGACGGACACTAGATGTGGAGGATCTCTCGGCTCCCGGTAACTGGAACACCCGGCGGAGGATAAGTAATCAATTAGTATTATTTTTAACACATTTGGATTAGTTTAATTTGCGTTTCGCAGTGTATATTAATACATTGTGAGACTCAAAAGGGCTGTCATAGATGTCACACAGGGGAGGAGGAACAGGATTCTTCCTCCCCTGTGTGACATCACATCCGGCTGCAGCGCTGGCATATTACCGCTGGAATTGCGCATTGTGTGAATGGTGATGCGTAATTCCAGCGGGAATAATGGGCTCCTATGTGAGAAAGCGCGGCGCAGCTGCTTAAAGAATTGACATGGTCATTCTTTTTATGTCCATGCTTTCTCCCATTTTGAAAAGCGTGCGCAAAAAAGCACAAAAATGTGCAATGTGTGAACTTAGCCTTAGTGTGTGCTACTCTTTACTGTGGGGGGGGACGTGACGGGGGGTGAGGGTGGGCGTGACCTGGGTGGGGGGGGCGACCACTGACAGTGCCTAGGGCAGCAGAAACTCCAAATACGGCCCTGAGTAGGGGGCATGAATACTTGAATTTGTTAGGGCCCTATGAATGCCAAATACAGGGTAATGTTTGATCGCCATATTTATTTATTAGTGTTTCTGGTTTTTTTAATCATTTCACCCAACTTCTCCATCTGTCTGTGACTTTTACAATCTTTGTTTCAGGGTGAAGATCTGCCCCATATTAATACTACAGAGACATATGTGAGGGATGATGAGCGGTGTAAAGAGGAGATTCCTACAGATAACCGCACAGGTGAGTATTGACCACTAAATGCAGAGAAGTCACAGTTTCTTCTTAGTCACTAGATAATATAATTATGTGTGAAATTTTTTAGGGTCTGTTACACTGAGTTTTTATGTGGATTTTACACCTAAGGATTTATCACTAAAACAAAACAAATAAAACCTGTTATGGGTCCGGGTGGTGGAACATCTGTGCTGCGGTGCAAGGAGGGACCAGAGGGGCGTAACTAAGTGCCTACTCGGACCGACCCAGGTCACACGGTGGCTCAGTCGACTCCGTGAACCAGGGAGCGACCGGGCAGGTGGATCAGGTGCCACTCTGGGACCGACCTTGTGTGAGAGCAGGTGACTCCCACAGGTCATATGACAGGAGCTGACCGGTACAGCGGATGAGCACGGCAGGAAGGCTGACGAGTGGTCCGAGTGGATAAGCAGGCTGGTACGGCAGATAGCCAAACAGTTGCTCCGGGTAGGCAAGCAGGCTGGCACGGCGGGTAACTGGCAGAGACAGGTGCTCCGGGTAGACAAGCAGGCGGGCTTGGCAGATAACTGGCAGGTGCTCCGGGAAGACAGACTGGCTTGCACGGCAGGTTACAGGTAGGTGCTCCAGGTAGGCTGGCTGGCGGGCACAATAGGTAACAGACAGGAGCTCCAGGTAAGCAGGCTGGCTGTCACGACTGTAGACAGACTGGTGGACAGAACTGTTAGACAGGCTGGACTGACAGATTGACTGGCAGGCAGGACTGACAGGCAGCGGGACCTGGGGGCTGGAGCAAGTGTTAGCACACAGAACAACAACCTTGCACAGGCACCTCCATTTTGGAGGAGGTGCCTTATATAGAAAAAGTCCTCCTGCCATTGGCCGGGGACTCTATAGGACGGCGCGCGTGGCCCCTTTAAGAGGGAGGGAGCGCACGCACGCCCTAAGCACAGTGCCCGGGAAGCTGGGCGCGGTGTGCGCCACAGCAGCAGGGGAGCAGGAAGACGCCGGACCTGGACCGCGGCGGTGAGGGGAATGGCGTCTCTGCCTGGAAGTAGTTGATATTAGAGGCTTTGACAAAGTGAAAAACTGGATGACACAGATTGTAAAAACAGACACACGAACCAAAAATGCATCCAACATATTATAATAAAAATTTTATTTTAACGTGTAAACAAACAAAAAAAAGACGAATGTCATCTGATTGAGGCCTGAATCTATATTCTTATTTTGAAATGCCCACTGAGGATTACATCTTTATAAATAAAAGTGGTCTGCAAACGTGTCCATACCATGTCCACCAAAGCCTTAAGGACGTGCTCATTTTGGGTCTCTAGGACAGAGGATTTTTTTTTACTTGTTTCTTTTCAAGAACCACTGTATTTTTATTTTGATGGATTTTATATATAATTTAACTAACTTTTATTAACTCTTTGTAGAGCGAAATTGAAAAAAAAAACATAAATTCTGTTAGTTTTTGATGTTTTACATTTTCTGTTATTCACATGCTGCACATATAAGGCATTCCCTTTCCCTTTGCTCTGTGGGTCTGCACCATTATGGCAATACCAAATTTATATAGTTGTATTTGTGTTTTGCTACTCTTGTACACAGTGGTGTAACTAGAGTCTGATGGGACCCGGTATAAAATTTGCACCTATTCCCCCAGCATTTTGGTCAGATGTATGGGCACTTGTAGCGTTCTAAATCCTATAAGGACATATGTGTTGCCCCCTTCCCTATTATCTTTTAATTTTCCCCATCCTGTTCCCCTTCTAGATATGAATGTCTACCATCCTGGGCCTCATCCTGGTATATACATTGGCTTGCAAAAGTCTTCACCCCCTCCCCCCAGGCTTTTAACAAAATTGATTTACATGACGACCTGTGTTTAAATATTTTTGTAATCTGATTTGTGTGTGATGCATCAGTTCTAAATATTCTAAGTTGGTGAAGTGTGAAAAATATTGGCAAAAATGTAATTCATGGGAGAAAATAAATAAAAATTGGTATGTGCATATATATTCACCCCTTTTGCTTTGAAGCCCCTAAAAATTTCTAGTGCAAGCAACTACCTTCATAAGTCACATACTTATTGAAAGGAAGTCCACCTGTGTACAATCTAAGTTTCAATTCGTCTATCAGTATATACACATCTTTTCTGAAAGGCCACAGAGGCTGCAACACCATTAAAGAGGTTTTCCCACAAATGAAAGTTCATTTTAATCAATAGATCTTGGAATAATAATAACTTCCACAAATGGATGTGTTTAAATAAAATGTTCCTGTGCTGAGATAATCTTATAAATGTGCCCCTGCTGTGTACTGTGTAATGGCTGTGTCTGACCATTCAGTAACATGGTCTGATCATACCACAGCTCCTGGGCAGAAAAGGAAGCAAAGGACTATACAGACATTACAGCATGGGATCACAGCTGATTCTTTTTGTGAGGTAAAACATTTCCTTTTTGTTTTTAAACAATGGTTTACTTCAAAGAAAGAATCAGCTGTGACCCCATGCTGTAATTCCTGTATACTCTTTTGCTTCCTCCCTTGCCCAGGACCTGGGCAGGGGAGGAAGCCATAAGTAAGATGCTGGATGAGAAGGAGACAACTGTTGGTGCAATAGTAAGAAAATGGAAGAAATACAAAATGACTGTCAATCAACATCGATCTGGGGCACCATGCAAAATATCACCTCGTGGGGTATCCTTGATTATGAGGAAGGTGAGAGATCAGACTAAAACTACACGGGGGAAACGTGTTAATGATCTCAAGGCAGCTGGAACCACAGTCAACAAGAAAACCATTGGTAACACATTACGCCTTAAAAGTTTAAAATCCTGCAGTGCCCGCAAGGTCCCCCTGCTCAAGAATGCACATGTGCAGGCCTGTCTGAAGTTTGCCAATGAACACCTGGATGATTCTGTGAATTATTGGGAGAAGATGCTGTGGTCAGATGAGACAAAAATTGAGCTCTTTGGCATTAACTTAACTTGCCATGTTTGGAGGAGGAAGAAGGATGCGTACAACCCTAAGAACATCGTCCCAACCGTGAAGCATGGTGGAGGAAACATCATACTTTGGGGGTGCTTTTTTGAAAAGGGGACATGACGACTGCACCGTACTGAAGGGGAGATGGATGGGGTCATGTATCGCAAGATTTTGGCCAACAACCTCCTTCCCTCAGTAAGAGCATTGAAGATGGGTCGTGGCTGGGTCTTGCAGCAAGACAATGACCCAAAACATACGGCCAAGGCAACAAAGGAGTGGCTCAAAAAGAAGCACAGTAAGGTCATGGAGTGGCCTAGCCAGTCTCCAGACCTTAATCCCATAGAAAACTTATGGAGGGAGTTGAAGCTCCAAGTTGCCAAGCGACAGCCTCAAAATCTTAATGATTTAGAGATGATCTGCAAAGAGGAGTGGACCAAAATTACTCCCAGCATGTGCGCAACCCTCATCATCAACTACAAAAAGCGTCTAACTGCTGTGCTTGCCAACAAGGGTTTTGCCACCAAGTATTAAGTGTTGTTTGCCAGAGGGATCCAATACTTATTTCTCACTGCAAAATGCAAAAAAAAAATCTAATTTATACAATGTGATTTTCTTGATATTTTTTTGGATAGTTTATCTCTCAATGTTGCAATTAACCTACCCTTAAAATTATAGACTGTTCATGTCTTTGTCAGTGGGCAAACTTACAAAAACAGCGAGGGATCAAATACTTAAATACTCAAATACTGTGTGTGTATATATGTATATACTTTATATCAAGAAAAAGGAAGAAGGGTGGGCACTGCTACAAATATGTGTGATGGGGTGCTACAGTAGCCTGATAAGACGATAGGAAAAGAAAGCGCAGGCTATAGAAACTATGCACACCCACAATATTCTATAAAAAAAATCACAACGCAACGCGTAGGGTCTCTAGTGCCGGCAGGTAACTATCCCAATTCATTCCCTACATACATTTCAACTTTTTGACATGGTCTTTCAGGTTTACCTGGTCTATTAATATGCATGCATGTACTTTCTGTCATTGATTAATTAAACTATGTGGTATGCTATTGTGATATACTTAATGATCATGTTTTATATCATACATGCATGCACTTTCTGCCATTGATAAATTAAATTATGTGGTATGCTATTATGATATACTTCAATGACCATGCCTCATATTATGGGATTTGATCAGTAGCACTTTATTTACCTGCGGGTTCAAGGGGGTTATTGCTTTGAATGAATATATTGATATTTCTTCCCCCTACCTTTTGATATTGCATAGTGCAATGTTTTGCCTATTTTTAAATGTTTTTATTTCATGTAGTGTGGTAGATGGTCTTGTATAAAGATTTCAATAAAGATTTGTGATTTTTTTATAGAATATTGTGGGTGTGCATAGTTTCTATAGCCTGCGCTTTCTCTTCCTATCATTTTGCTATATATGTATATACAGTACAGACCAAAAGTTTGGACACACCTTCTCATTTAAAGATTTTTCTGTATTTTCAGGACTGTACATTCACACTGAAGACATCAAAACTATGATTTAGCGCATGTGGAATTATATACTTAACAAAATAGTGTGAAACAACTGAAAATATGTCTTAAATTCTAGGTTCTTCAAAGTAGCCACCTTTTGATTTGATGACTGATTTGCACACTCTTGGCATTCTCTTGATGAGCTTCAAGAGGTAGTCACCGGAAATGGTTTTCACTTCACAGGTGTGCCCTGTCAGGTTTAATAAGTGGGATTTCTTGCCTTATAAATGGGGTTGGGACCATCAGTTGTGTTGTGCAGAAGTCAGGTGGATACACAGCTGATAGTCCTACTGAATAGACTGTTAGAATTTGTATTATGGCAAGAAAAAAGCAGCTAAGTAAAGAAAAACGAGTGGCCATCATTACTTTAAGAAATGAAGGTCAGTCAGTCCGAAAAATTGGGCAAACTTTGAAAGTGTCCCCAAGTGCAGTTGCAAAAACCATCAAGCCCTACAAAGAAACTGGCTCACATGAGGACCGCCCCAGGAAAGGAAGATCAAGAGTCACCTCTGCTTCTGAGGATAAGTTTATCCGAGTCACCAGCCTCAGAAATCGCAGGTTAACAGCAGCTCAGATTAGAGACCAGGTCAATGCCACACAGAGTTCTAGCAGCAGACACGTCTCTACAACAACTGTTAAGAGGAGACTTTGTGCAGCAGGCGTTCATGGTAAAATAGCTGCTAGGAAACCACTGCTAAGGACAGGCAACAAGCAGAAGAGACTTGTTTGGGCTAAAGAACACAAGGAATGAACATTAGACCAGTGGAAATCTGTTCTTTTGTCTGATGAGTCCAAATTTGAGATCTTTGGTTCCAACCACCGTGTCTTTGTGCGACGCAGAAAAGGTGAACGGATGGACTCTACATGCCTGGTTCCCACCGTGAAGCATGGAGGAGGAGGTGTGATGGTGTGGGGGTGCTTTGCTGGTGACACTGTCAGGAATTATTCAAAATTGAAGGCATACTGAATCAGCATGGCTACCACAGCATCTAGCAGTGGCATGCTATTCCATCCTTTTTGCGTTTAGTTGGACCATCATTTATTTTTCAACAGGACAATGATCCCAAACACACCTCCAAGCTGTGTAAGGGCTATTTGACCAAGAGGTAGAGTGATGGGGTGCTACCCCAGGTGACCTGGCCTCCACAGTCACCAGACCTGAACCCAATCGAGATGGTTTGGGGTGAGCTGGACCGCAGAGTGAAGGCAAAAGGGCCAACAAGTGCTAAGCATCTCTGGGAACTCCTTCAAGATTGTTGGAAGACCATTTCCGGTGACTACCTCTTGAAGCTCATCAAGAGAATGCCAAGAGTGTGCAAAGCAGTCATCAAAGCAAAAGGTGGCTACTTTGAAGAACCTAGAATATAAGACATATTTTCAGTTGTTTCACACTTTTTTGTTAAGTATATAATTCCACATGTGTTAATTCATAGCTTTGATGCCTTCAGTGTGAATGTACAATTTCCATAGTCATGAAAATACAGAAAAATCTTTAAATGAAAAGGTGTGTCCAAACTTTTGGTCTGTACTGTATATACTGCTCAAAAAATAAAGGGAACACTTAAACAACAGAATATAACTCCAAGTAAATCAAACTTCTGTGAAATCAAACTGTCCACTTAGGAAGCAACACTGATTGACAATCAATTTCACATGCTGTTGTGCAAATGGAATAGACAATAGATGGAAATTATTGGCAATTATCAAGACACACTCAATAAAGGAGTGGTTCTGCAGGTGGGGACCACAGACCACATCTCAGTATCAATGCTTTCTGGCTGATGTTTTGGTCACTTTTGAATGTTGGTTGTGATTTCACACTCGTGGTAGCATGAGACGGACTCTACAACCCACAGAAGTTGCTCAGGTAGTGCAGCTCATCCAGGATGGTACATCAGTGCGAGCTGTGGCAAGAAGGTTTGCTGTGTCTGTCAGCGTAGTGTCCAGAGGCTGGAGGCGCTACCAGGAGACAGGCCAGTACACCAGGAGACCTGCAGGGGGCCGTAGGAGGGCAATAACCCCAGCAGGACCGCTACCTCTGCCTTTGTGCAAGGAGGAACAGGAGGAGCATTGCCAGAGCCCTGCAAAATGACCTCCAGCAGGCCACAAATGTGCATGTGTCTGCACAAACAGTTAGAAACCGACTCCATGAGGGTGTTATGAGGGGCCGACGTCCACAGATGGGGGTTGTGCTCACAGCCCAACACCATGCAGGATGCTTGGCATTTGCCACAGAACACCAGGATTGGCAAAGTCGCCACTTGCGCCCTGTGCTCTTCACAGATGAAAGCAGGTTCACACTGAGCACATGTGACAGACGTGACAGAGTCTGGAGATGCCGTGTAGAGCGATCTGCTTCCTGCAACATCCTTCAGCATGACCGGTTTGGCAGTCGGTCAGTAATGGTGTGGAGTGGCATTTCTTTGGAGGGCCGCGCAGCCCTCCATGTGCCTTCCGGAGGTAGCCTGACTGCCATTAGGTACCGATATGAGATCCTCAGACCCGTTGTGAGACCATATGCTGGTGCGGTTGGCCCTGGGTTCCTCCTAATGCAGGACAATGCCAGACCTCATGTGGCTGGAGTGTGTCAGCAGTTCCTGCAAGATGAAGGCATTGAAGCTATAGACTGGCCCGCCCGTTCCCCAGACCTGAATCTGATTGAGCACATCTGGGACATCATGTCTCGCTCCATCCACCAACGTTACGTTGCACCACCGACTGTCCAGGAGTTGGCAGATGCTTTAGTCCAGGTCTGGGAGGACATCCCACAGGAGACAATCCGCAACCTCATCAGGAGCATGCCCAGGCGTTGTAGGGAGGTCATACAGGCACGTGGAGGCCACACACAATACTGAGCCTCATTTTGACTTGTTTTAAAGACATTACATCAAAGTTGGATCAGCCTGTAGTGTGTTTTTCCACTTTAATTTTGGGGGTGACTCCAAATCCAAGCCTCAATTGGTTAATAAATTTGATTTCCATTGATGATTTTTGTGTGATTTTGTTATCAGCACATTCAACTTTGTACAGAACAAAGTATTCAATGAGAATATTTCATTCAATCAGATCTAGGATGTGTTATTTGAGTGTTCCCTTTATTTTTTTGAGCAGTATATATATATATATATATATATATATATAATGTATATATTATATTATATTATTATGTCATTTTTTTTTTTATTATTCTTACTTTCCCCACTGTCACGACACATTGCCTCCTCTTGTATAGCCAACGCAGGAACCAGCAGCAGGTGTTAGCGTTCCCGCTATAGAGCATGACTTCACTTCCGTGCGCTCACTGTGACAGGCATGCAAATGTCAACTGACTGTTTCTGATAGATTGGTGCGTATGGCAGAGCAGTGAGCTGGAGAGTCTATGCGCTGCAATACATTTCAGCTGAATGTGCGTCCTTGAATGCACATCCAGCTGAAATAGCCGCCGGTGTCAGTGGGCGCCTCTCCACCTCTGGACCCCCCCATATGTCTGGAATGTCGGTTCCTGTACTGCAGCCCCAGTAACTCCAATATAGAGATGGGCAAACTCAAACAGTAAAGTTCGGGGTCTGTACCGAACACCTACTGTTCGGGCATGGAACCCCAACACGGACTTCACTTGGAAGTCCATGTTACTGTTTGGGTTGAGTCAAAGCCCCGGCGGCTCTGATCGGTGGTAAGATTAATACCACCGCTTAGAGCACTGCAGGTCCCATGCTGTCAGATGACAGCATGGAAATGGGGGTCCAAACAGGTGCTTTTCGCACTGTCATGTGCTTGACACCGCGGCATACACTGCCTCTGATCAGCGGTAAGATCATCAGAGAGCTGCAGTTCCCACACAGATGACAGCGTGAGCCCGCAGCTGTGATCGTAGATAAAAAGTTTACCTCCGGTCACAGGCTTCGGCAGATGGGACTATTACACCCCTCAGCCTACGCCTGCTGTCGCAGATAACAGTGAGAGCAAGCACGGCTGATGGGAGTATTCATCTGCCAACGACTGCGCTATAAATGAAAAAAAATGGTGTGGGTTCCCCTGTATATTTTGATAACCAGCCAGGCAAAATGACAGCTGTGAGATAATCAAAAGAGTTGAAATATAGGGGTAAGAGTAAGCAACAAAAGTAAACCCCATAGTAGGACTTAAAAATCATGAGGACTACCGAAGTGTATCATATAAAGAAGAAAAGGGGGGAAAGAAAAACTTCGAAAAGCGTCCAATAGATGAAAAAAATTGTATATACTTTATTAGAAAAGAACATGAAACAAATGGATCACAAATACAAATATAAAAAAACAGAGATGGAGGGAAATACATGTAAGTATAAGGAAAAACGGCTACTAGGAATAAAAGACAATCTCATAGATATACTTATACAAAAAATTATATGGATAAATGCACATAGTGGGGTCAATAACAACAGGTCCCAAAGCTTTGGATAGAGATCACATGTATTCTGGACAAGTACATAGCCAAAGGGACTACCCCAACCAGAGGAAACAAAAATAAAGATAAGTATAATTAGAGATCTATAACAGACTTAGTAGTGTAAACACTGAAAAAATATATCATACAATAGTAATATGGTAGAGATTGTCTTTTATTCCTAGTAGCCGTTTTTCCTTATACTTACATGTATTTCCCTCCATCTCTGTTTTTATATTTGTATTTGTGATCCATTTGTTTCATGTTCTTTTCTAATAAAGTATATACAATTTTTTTCATCTATTGGACGCTTTTCGAAGTTTTTCTTTCCCCCCTTTTCTTCTTAAAATGACAGCTGTGGGCTGCAACCCTCAGCTGGTAGCTTTAGCAAGGCTGCTTATCAAGAATAGAGGGGTCCCCACCCCGTTTTTTAAATTATTTAAATAAATAATTTAAAAAACGGCGTTGGGTCCCCCCTCATTTTTGACAACCAGCCAATCTAAAGCAGACAGCTGGAGGCTGGTATTCTCAGACTTGTAAGGGGCCATGGATATTGTCCCCCCCCACCCCAACCTAAAAATAGCAGTCTGCAGCGGCCCCAGAAAAGGCGCATATATTAGATGTGCCAATTCTGGCACTTTGCCCGACTCTTCTCACTGCCCTGTGGCAGTGGCAAGTGGGGTAATATTTGTGTGGTTGATGTCACCTTTGTATTTTCCGGTGACATCAAGCCCACGGATTAGTAATAGAGCGGGATCTATAAGACGCTTGTCCATTACTAATCCTATAGTTATATTGTTAAATAAAGACACAGCCAGAATAAAATCCCTTATTTGAAATAACGACACAATCATTTATTAATAATTCTTAATTTACCAAAACAAAAATACTTACCTAATGCCCATTCCATTGAAGCCCTCGTCTCCTGCAAGAAAGCAAAAATAAACAACCATAACGTGATAAAGTCATGAGGTTTTATGTTGTTCAAATACAAAGAAAATAAACGTGTATAACAAAACATGTGTAATTGCAATAATTTTCTGGGAGAAATACTTCATTTTCTGGAACAACTTCAAGGGTGCCAACACTTTCGGCCATGACTGTATATGATGTATATGCTGCAGCCCCAGTGTCTCCTATGTGATGTATGTACAGCAGTCTTGGTGTCTCTTATTTGATGTATATAGAACAATCTTGGTATATCTTTTGTAAATGTAACGTGAGAAGCGATGGATTTCCCACTGTGATCAGACATGCACTGTAATATACCTAACATCACATGCCTCCCCAAAGGGCAGCAGCTCCTGACATTATATTAGGGGTTAATTAAGTAAATGTTTGACCAAATATAGCAGGATAAATTTCAAGTTGATAGTTTTGTATGACCCCTGAATGATGGTATAAATATCCAAATGGCCTTGGCAGAAAAAAGGTTACCTACCCCTGATTTAACTGGTAATGATGGAAGACGACTCCAATAGAGAAGTGAAAAATTTAAACAATGCAACCTGATGGCCTAACATCATAATCTAATAATCCCTTCAATCTACTCTAATTTTTGATCATTTATTTGTATTACAATTGTATTAAAAATTGATGAAATAAATAATATTGATATAATTTCAATACAGTATTATTAAAAAAATGACTTTTATTCTTGGCAGTTGAGTGTACCAGAAGTTCAGAAGTAGATCTGATACTTTCAGATTTTGCAAAAGAAGATTATGGTATTACACCAGATACATATGAAGAACATACTATTATCCCAGAAATACCTCAAGCCATTCACAGAAAAAAAATTTCATCTGACCATTTTCAACAGGTCCTTTCTTCTCCTTCATCAATGACTGATAAGCAAAAAAAAAGTCATAACAGGACTAATGAGCATAAAATAGCTCTTAAAGAGGAGAAGCCATTTTCATGTTCAAAATGTGGGAAATGTTTTACATATAAATCACAGCTTGTTACACATCAGAGAATTCACACTGGGGAGAAGCCATATTCATGTTCAGAATGTGGAAAATGTTTTTATGAGAAATCATTTCTCGTTATACATCAGAGAATTCACACAGGGGAGAAGCCATTTTCATGTTCAGAATGTGGGAAGTGTTATAAACAGAAATCACATCTTGTTATACATCAGAGAACTCACACTGGTGAGAAGCCATATTCATGTTCAGAATGTGGAAAATGTTTTAGTAACAAATCAAGTCTCATTAGACATAAGCGAATTCATACAGGGGAGAAGGAATTTCCATGTTCAGAGTGTGGGAAACGTTTTAAATATAAATCACGTCTTGTTACACATCAAAGAAATCACAAACAGGAGAAGCCATATTCATGTTCAGAATGTGGGAAATGTTTTCATCAGAAATCCTCTCATATTGAACATCAGAAAATTCACGCAAGGGAGAATCCGTTTTCATGTTCAGAATGTGGGAAATATTTTATACAGAAATCAAATCTTGTTATACATCAGAGAAGTCACACTCAGGAGAAGCCATATTCATGTTCAGAATGTGGGAAATGTTTTAGTGCCAAATCAAATCTCATTAAACATAAGAAAATTCATACAGGGGAGAAGCCATATTCATGTTCAGAATGTGGGAAATGTTTTCAGCAGAAATCACATCTCATTGAACATCAGAGAATTCACACAGGGGAGAATCCATTTTCATGTTCAGAATGTGGGAAATGTTTTATACAGAAATCAAATCTTATTGTACATCAGAGAATTCATACAGGGGAGAATCCATTTTCATGTTCAGATTGTGGGAAATGTTTTACAGTAAAATCACATCTTGTTGGTCATCTAAAGACGCATGCAAGGAGGTAGCGATTTTCTTTATCAATTTATTGAAAGTGTAAGAAAAAAATGCAAATTATAAAACAGTCATACATCTACAAGTAAAAGGTCAAACATTTTACAGTATATATTGATCATCTTTTAGACATACTGTCTGTCCGTGGTTTTATGTAATATCTATCTAATATTTATCTGATATTGTATAATATATTCTAAGTACTGTATATGTATATTTTCTCCTCTTCATTCCTCTATTTCTTTGACCCTTTATTTTTTGACTTATAACATTTTAGTGCGGGCACTCTTGGGCGAGTAGCTCCACTATACTATTTGTCCAATAAAGGTTTTTTATCTTTCACAATAATTTTCTTTATGATTGTTGGACCCAATATTCAGTATTTCTCTTTGCTAGTTGTGTCTTTATCCGAGTGGTCTGCCATTTGCTTGTCCATATAGCAAACATATATCATTCTATGGGTTTGTATCGACTATTAGGTCTTTCTAAAATCATCTATATATGTTGCTATACTCAGTGTGTGCTGCTTCTAAAAAATACTATAAATCTGGTGTCGCTATAAAAAGTCTTCTTGTACTGCTGTTTATTCGTTCATTCTACTTCCCAAAAATCTGAATAAGGCTCAGTTCACATTAATCCTCTGCTGACGTCAGAGTTTCCATGTAAATCCCAAAAACTGCGGTTCGGACAAAACCCTGACAGGACCATTCACTATAATGAGGCTGATGGAGTATCTTTGGACTCCGCCTGGTCTCTGTTCCACAGGTGTCACATTATTTTAGGTGTCTTCTTAGCGCACAAATGTGATGGACCACAGTTCTATGCACACCTAAAAAGATGGATACCACTTGAACAGACGTCAAATGAAGTCTTTATCTCCCTCATAGTTAGAGGTTCCAGGATGGGTTTGGTCTGAATTGCATTTTTGTGGGATTTACACACAAACCCCATTAAAGGTGCTCAGTGTAGAACACAAGTATGTGATCCCAGCCTTATACTGAAAGCGATTAAAAAATGTTATGTACCCCAAAATGTTACCAATAAAAACTCTGACTTATTCCGCACAAAACCAGCCCCCACTCAGTTCCGTCATCTGTTATTAGAAATATAGGGGGCTCCCACGTTACTGGCAGAACAAAGACTCTGGAAAAGCGACATGACTCCCACCCCCTCAATTAAAATCCATTGAATTCTGCTCTCCATAATCCAAATGCCCCCTCCTCCGGAGACCCTCTGTTCCTGAAACACAGTAAGTGGCCCCATGTTTGGCATTATTGTAGTGCGGAGAGACAAATTAACAATGTTCGAAGTGCTTGTCTCCAGAAGCACAAGCTGGGAACAATCTATGTATGGGGGCACAATGTATGGGCACTAACTGGCATATTTGCAACTCTCCAGAATAAAGCATGGATCGCATCGCACCGATGGGTTGTCATGATAGCCGGAGTACCTGTCATTATGGTTCTCCTGTGAATGCCGGCACTTGGCTGGCGTTCATAGGAGATCATAATTTTTGCTATACATAACTGTGCTGGAGCACTGCTATATATAGCACAGGTGATCGGATGATCGCAGCTTCAAGTCACCTAAAAGGACTATTAAACACATAAAAAAAAGTTTAAAAAAATTAAACACAAAACTTCAAGCCACCCACCTTTTGCCCCATTAAAAATAAAAATCATTAAAAAAAATACACATTTGTTATCTCTGCATTCAGAAATCTCTGATCTATGAAAATATAAAGTAAACGGCGTAACGAGAAAGAAAATCAAAACACCAGAATTACGGTTTTGTGGTTGCAGCAACATTGCAATAAAATGCGGTCAAAACATTGTATCTACCCCAAAATAGTATCAATAAAAATATCAACTCAGGGCACAAAAAATAAGCCCTCACACAGCCCCAGATCCCGAAAAATGGAAATGTTATGGGTCTCGGAAAATGACGACAAAAGCAAAAGCCTTTTATCATATTGCCAGGTCAGTTTTATCATAGAGTGAACATGGTAATTAAAAAAGAACTTTTTTAGTACACTACGTGATAAAGTTAATGGTCATTAAAAGTACAAGTCATCCCGCAAAAAATATGCCCTCATACGGCTATTTTGACGGGAAAACAAAAACGATATGGCTCTTGGAAAAAGGGGAGGAATAAACGAAAAACAAAAAATGGCCTGGGAGTGAAGGGATTAAGCAGTGAAGTTTGCAATATGGGGTTACATGTGGGCATTTCTCCTGAACTGGCACTTTAGGGGCTCTGCTATTGGAGCCCACAATCTATTCAAACGGAATATGCATTTCAAAATCCAAGTATCCCTCCTTCCCATCCGATCCCTGCCATGTGCTCAAACAGTAGTGTAAAACCACATATGGGGTACTGCCGCGTTCGGTAAAAATTACGTAACAATTTGTCCTGTCCATTTTCTCTTATTTCCCTTTGTAGAAATTAAAACCTTAAGGTAAAAGTTAAATTTTAGCAGAAAAACTTACGTTTTTCATTTTCATGGCCCAATCTTATAAAATTCAGTGATTTAGTTTGAGAGTTAAAATTGCCCACCAATACATGAATTCGTTATAGGATTTAGTTTGCCAAATGGGTTCATTTGTGGATGCTTCTGCTTTTTTAGCACCTCAGGGGCTCTATAAATGCAATGTGGTGTCCAAATTTGCATAACAAAAATTAAATAGCGCTGTTTGCTTTTCGAGTTTTGTAAATTATGGGGTCCATTTTCTCCTATTACCCCTCATGTAAGTTACAAATTTGATACTAAAACAGTATTTTAGTGGGAAAGAATGTAATTTTTTGTTTTCACATCTAAATTTTATAAAAAAAAAAATTAATCACATGTAGGTTAAAAATGCTTAGTCACCCTAGATGAATTTCTTGGGGGGGGGGGGTCAAGTTTCCAAAAGGGGTCGCTTGTGGTGGGTTTCTGCTGTTTTGATATGTAGCGTCCCCAGTCTATTCCAGACAAATTCCTTTCCGATCTCTGCCATGTGCCCAAACACCAGGTTTTGACTAGTGTTGAGCGAATTTGTTCGGCATTTCAAATTTGGGTTTGTGTTCGGGGTTCCGGCTTGTTCGCGCCAAAAAATCAGCTCCGCATCTAATACACAATAACATCTGTGTGACAGCATGGCAAATCAGGGATGTTCATGGGCGGAGCCGATTTTTTGGCACGGGCAAGCCGGAACCCCGAATACGAAGCCGAATTTGAAATGCCGAACAAGTTCTCTCAACACTAGTTTTGACCACATATAGGGTGTCATCGTGTTTGTGAGAAATTGTGTAACTAATTATGGGGTCTGTTTTCTCCTATTATCCATTGTGAAAATTACAAATTTGGAGCTAAAGCAACATTTTAGTGGAAAAAAACATAATTTTCGTAGTTCAACATGTTCAACACACTCCTAGTTGAGTTCCTTGATTGGTCTAGTTTCCAAAATGGGGTCACTTGTGAGTATTTCTGCTGATTTAGTTCCTTAGCAGCTCTGCAAATGAGACATGATTACCGCTATCTATTTCAGCCACATTTACATTCCAAATACCAAATTTCGCTTCTTTCCTTCCAAGCCCTGCCATGTGTGCAAACAGAACTTTTTGATTTCATGTGGGATATTTCCGTACTCAGAAGAAAATTAGGAATAGACTGTGGAGTCCAGTTTTTTTTCTGTTACCTTTTGCAAAAGTGAAAAATTTGTGACTAATGCAACATTTTTGTGAAAATATTAACATTTTTCGATATGATGACCTATTGTTATCAAATTTGGTGTAGTACCTATGGGTTCAAATTGCTTACTATACCACTGGATAAAACCCTTAAGGGGTGTAGTTTTCAAAATGTTGGGGGTTTCTGCTGTTTAGGCACCTTAGGGGCCCAGCAAATGCGACATGGCACCCACAGTCTATATCAGTCAAATTTCTGTTCCAAAATCCAAATGAGGTTTCTGACTACATGTCGGGTATCCAGCATGTTCAGAATTAACTGGGTAACAATTCGTGGGGTCAATTTTCTTGTGCTATCCCTTGTAAGTGAAAAATTCTAAACTAAAGCAACATTAAAGAGAAAAATTACAATTTTTTTTTTTATTCCACTTTGCACTAATTCCTGTGTAACAAATTTCCTGATAGCAGTTTTGAAGTATTTGAAGGGTGTGATTTTTAAAATGCTATAACTTTTAAGGAGTTTCCAATATATAGGTCCCTAAAAGTCCATCTAAGTCTGAATAGGTTTTTAAAGAAACCTGTTTTGTAAATTTCTTGAAAAAAATGAAAAATAGCTGCTAAATTTTTAACCCTTCTAACATCATAACAAATAAAATGACGTTTGAAAAATTATGCAGATGTAAAGTAGACATATGGGAAATGTTATTTAATTATTTTATACAGTATGACTAATTGGTTTAAGGATATAAAAATTAAAAATTAGAAAATTGCTAATTTTTAAAAATATTCACAAAAATTCTGATATTTTAATAAATAAATGTAAAACATATCGACCTAAATGTACCGCTAGCATACAGCGAGTGAAATAAGTATTGAACGTGTCACCAATTTTTTAAATAAATATATTTGTAAAGGTGCTAATGACATGAAATTCTCACCAGATGTTAGTAACAACCCACCCAATCCACATGGGCAAAGAAATCAACCCATAGATGTCCATAAATTAAGTTATGTGTAATAATGAGAAATCACACAGGGAAAAGTATTGAACACGCTTACTGAAATTTATTTAGTACTTTGTTGGTGATGACAGCTTCTAAACGCCTCTTGTATAGAGAAGCTAGTCGCATGCATTGCTCAAGTGTGATTTTGGCCCATTCTTCCACACAAACACTCTTGAAATCCTGAAGTTTGCGTGGATTCTTTCTATGAACTCTGAGCTTTAGTTCCTTGCATAAATTTTCTGTTGGATTCAGGTCAGGTGATTGGCTGGGCCATTCTAGCAACTATATTTTCTTTCTCTAAAACCAATTGAGAGTTCCCTTGGCTGTGTGTTTGGGATCATTGTCTTTCTGAAATGTCCACCCTCGCTTCATCTTCATCATCCGAGTAGATGGCAGCAGATTTTTATCAAGAACGTTTTGTAACATTTGTCACATTCATCCTTCCTTCAATTATATGCAGTATGTCAGTGCCATATGCCAAAAAACAGTCATACACCATGATGTACCTCCTAACTTCACTGTTGGTATGGTGTTTTTGGGGTGATATGCAGTGCCTTTTTGTGTGTATTATGGCATCCAAATAGTTCTAATTTTTGTCCCATCTGATCAGGCTATATACTCCCAGTATTTTAAAGGTGTGTTTAAATGTTGTTCATTAAATACACTTGAACATTCTTTTTGTTCACCAGTGAAGTTTTTCGTGGTGAGCATGCATACAGGCTATGGAGCTTGAGTGCATTACTTATTGTCATGCGTCTGTGTTTGAACCCATAAACCTGTGCTTTCTAGTTAGCTTCTCTGTCTGCTGACCCACAGCAGATACACCTTTTCTCCGAGTGTTTAGTTTCTGTTATCCTTGCTTCAGTCTGTTTTAGGTAAACAGGTGTTTTCCTTTACTTATTAGTCGGCCCTATCACCTTTCAGGTGCGGCTTTATATATTTTAACTCTGCTGGTATTTCCTGCTGGTGATAGTCTCATTTGGATGTCCACCCATACTGCTGTAGTTTACGCCATTCAGTGAAAGACCAGCTAGGATTTATCTCTTTGCTGCTTATGTTCTTTACCCTGCACCTATCTTTGTTTCTTTTTACAAAGTAGGCAGCATATTTTGTAACAGTATGTTCTTAATCCTTTATTTAGTACTTCATGGTTTGTTTTACTCACCATGGGATCTCTTTCCAATTAAAGGGAATTTGTCACCCCCTGGGAGATATAAGACCTCTACAGTGGGCATACAGGTTATAGAAAAGTAAATCTATACATAACTGTATGGCCCATAGTAGAGGTTTGAAATGTAGTTTTATCAACTCTGTTTTGAATAGGCTTGGCGTCCGGGGGATGCCAAGAAATCCCCGCCTATCTGTTCATTAATCCCCGAAATCCCTGCTTATGTGCTTATTTACCATATCCCCACTCTCCCCCGGACGCCAAGCCTATACAAAACAGAGTTGATAAAACTATATTTCTTCAATCAAACCTCTACTATGGGTCATATAGGTATGTATAGATTTACTTTTCTATAACCTGTATGCCCATAGTAGAGGTCTGATATCTCCCAGGGGTGACAGATTTCCTTTAAGTACACTTTTCCTTTTGTAGGTAATTTAAACTCTTCTCTGACCTTTGGTTCTTTAGGAGAAATGTGAAGCACTCGATGGCCTTTCAGGCAGCATAGGTCAGAGTTGTTATCGTTTAGTCTGTGATTGGGGCTATGTTTACTCATTCAGGAACCAATAGGGGCTCAGCATCTCTAGTCTGTACATGAACTGGTAGAGTCAGTTGAAGTTTTTAGTGTGTTACCTATTTTCCCGATTACCATATTTTTCGGACTATAAGATGCACCTAGAGGAGGAAAATAGAATTATTTTTTTTTAGCAAGAAATGTGGTGATGATGCACTCTTAAAGGGGAGGTGGTCTGCTGCTGACACTGTTATAGGGGTAATGTCCCCCAATTCTGTTAATATCTCCACCCTGGTATATATGGCACCCTCCTTCCTGTTATACGTGGCCCTCATCACCATCCTGATATGCATGGCACCCCTCATCCCCATCCTGGTATGCATGGCACTCATCATCCCCATCCTGGCATGCATGGCACCCAATCTCCCATCCTGGTATGCATGGCACTGCAATCATCCTGGTATGCGTTGCACCCCAATTCCCCATCCGGGTATGTATGGCACCCCAATCCCCCATCCTGGTATGCATGGCACCCCCTGATCCCCATCCTGGTATGCATGGCACCCCCTGATCGCCATCCTGGTATGCAAGGCACCCCTCATCCTGGTATGCAAGGCACCCCTCAGCCTGGTATGCATGGCAGCCCTCATCCAAGTATGCATCGTCCCTCTCATCCTGGTATGCATGGCACCCCTCATCCCGGTATGCATGGCATCCCTCTTCTTGGTATGAATGTCACCCTTCATCCCTCTTCCTGATATGTATGGCAGCCCTTATCCCTCATCCTGGTATGCATGGCACCCTTCATCCCTCTTCCTGGTATGCAAGGCACCCTTCATCCCTCATCCTGGTATGTATGCACCCCTCATCCTGGTATGCATGGCACTCTTATCCATCATCCTGGTATGCATAGCATCCTTCATTCCTTTTCCTGGTATGTATAGTACCCCTCATCCCTCTTCCTGGTTTGTATGGCCGTCCTCATCCCTCTTCCTTCTATGTATGGCCCTCCTTATCCCTCTTCCTGGTATGCATGACCCCCCTCATCCCTCTTCCTGGTATGCATGGCCCCCCTCATCCCTCTTCCTGGTATGCGTGGCACCCCTCCATTCCTGTATGCTTGGTACCCCCTGATCCCCATCACGCTGCACACAAAAAATAAACAATTATGGTCACCTCCTCTTTGCATCCTGCTCTGCTGCCGACACTGATCTCACTGTGTGAGCCGCGCATGGCGTCACTATCATGCGCCCTCACACTGTGAGATGCTGTGCCGGAATAGTCACTGTTCCCCACACCGGGACTATGGATGTGGGGAGCAGTGATTATTCACTCACCTTAATAGCGTGCACACTGTACCCACATCACGGCTCCTGCTCGTGTGCCCGCTATTAAAGATGGCATGGGTTGTAGTGAATATTCATGCTCTTTAATAGCGGGCACACGTGACTGCAGAGCCTCAGTAGGAGCGGGTGCACTGTGTGCGCTATTAAGGAGAATAAATATTTACTGCTCCCCACACCCGTGGGCATGGGGAGCAGTGAATATTCATTTTCTTTAGTAGTGGACACAGTGTAGGATGCAGCAGCCAGCTACTGCCTCCTGTGCCCTGCTCCTCTGCCACTGCTGCTCTCCCCACACTCCACCACCACAGTATATATGGTATATATATTTGGACTATAAGATGCACCCCCCACTTTCCACCAAAAAAGTGCGTCTTATAGTCTGAAAAATATGGTAAGTTGCTCTGCCTGCCCCAACCTCACCCCTTGATCTCGGACTGCATGAATTGTGATGTTATCAGGGGGATGGTTGTATCTAGCAGACCAAATCAGGCCACAGCCCCTGATTTGTGACATAATTCAGTCTTATTTTATCATCCGTGGTAAGGCCGCAGCATTTCAGAGTAAAATATATATGACTGAAAACAAACAGCCACGGTCTGATACATGCAACGGGCAGCATGTTTCTGTTGTTAGGTTCCCTTTAAAGTCTATTTCCAGGACGTCCCTCCTGACAGCATCCTCAGGAGGTCGTCCTTCATATCCTTGATAGGGACAGGAAACACACAAGAGGTTTTCCTGTCCCTATCAGGGACGGACACAGAAGAGGACTCACGTGTACAAGGAGCTGGAGTTCCTGAAGCCGGACGAAGGAGGATCGGGACGGGATCCTCGCATTCCTCCCCTCCTGTGAAGATGTGCGGTTGTGGATTTTAATAATCACCTAGGCAGGTTATCCATGCAATTAGTTTTATTCCTTCCGACCACGGTGAACAACAATTCCAGGTAAATGTCCAAAAGGCAATTCTTTTAGTCCTTGAGTTTCCAACCTGGGATCAGTAGTTCCACTGCCCCGTACCAGGTGATACCCACTGTCCCCCAACTTTTGGTTGGCCCACAGCTTTTTGTATCTCCCACCGGTATATTGGCAGTCACAGCATATGCTCCTTCGGATGATGGATATCACGACCGCAGCCCGTGATACCACCCAGCTCTCAGTCTGACTAGCAATGAATCTTCCCTTTCTCCTGCACAGCGTTCAGCCACCTGAATCGGCAGAAGAGCTCACCCCTGCCTCCCCCAGCTAATTGTGCCTTAGTGGAGATATTTTCTCAGGTGGAACCCATCCCCTGGGTTTGCATGTGAGGCTACCTGTGGTGACGGAGAGAACAATGGCCCAAGGTCTCGGAGATATGGTCACTGAAAGGAATAGATAGCTGAGGTTGAACTGATGAGCAAACAAATCACTAACAAAACACAGCAAGCAAATTTCTAACAAAACACAAAATTAAGATTGACGAAAAAGGGTGCTCAGTGCTGGAAAAGTATTTAGAAAGTGGCCAGGTCCTCACACTGGAGTTCCTGAAGCCGGATGAAGGAGGATCGGGACCGGATCCTTGCATTCCTCTCCTCCCTTCTGCCGAGGTCCGGAGGCCAATACACCGCTGAACAAGGGGTCCCTCAGCCTTTCCTGGTTAGAGCGGAGGCTCTCGGTGAGGAACCGTCTCCCACGCAAAGGAGGCTCTCGGTTCCAGCTGCTACAGCTCCGGCGTGCGCCGCAAGTGGAGAAGAAGCAGCACTTCCGGTTACAGAGGGAGTGATGTGCGAACCTATAGTAACCGGCGTGCTTTCCATTTTTTGACGATTCAGATGGAAGACAGGTGAGAAATGCTATTGTCGGGGTAAAAGAGAATATATATTTTTGTAACTTTTATACTTTTGTAACTTTTATACGCTTTTTTGCTAATGTACTAACCACCATTTTGTGTCTTATAACAATAAGCTTTCCTTGCTACATATTACTCAAATGGAAACTTAAACTAAGACAGTTCCAGTGTTGCCAAGACTTTTTTCAGAGAAACGAAACAAGATTATAAGCTGACGGCTGCAATATCTGCCCAGAGACTGAGATAAGGAGATGTGGACCAATCAGGAGTGGCCAGACACTGGACTTTCATGGCTTACCCCGCCCCGGACAACCCCTATCCCCTCCCCATTATGTAGTGTATTTAGGTTTGTGCATGTAAAAAATAAACACAGAACATTGCTGAGAACGTTGTCTGTAGTAGTCTTTTGAGCGTGCTCTGAGTTTAAACCAGCTTGTTGTCTGACTCATTCTTTGAATGGTTGACCCATGCTCATAGTTTGAATTTGGAGTGACTGGAGGACGAGTGGAATGTCATCACGACCCCCACAAATGGCGCTCAACGTGCGGCGTGGCTAGCGGTACGCCGCCCTCCCGGACCCATATTGCTGACTTCCCTGGTGGTGACCGCGGTGGCTGAATTTGAGGCCTGATCAACCTCCATCGAACACGGTAAGTTAACATATATATAATATATATGTTTCACTTGCCTGTGTGTCAGCCGCAGCGGTTTCTGTGGGGCTGTCAGGTTGGATCTGGGTGGGTGACCGGTCGAGTGGTGAGACCTTAGGCGTCCCGCACCACGTCCTGAACCAGCAAGTGTTAAAACGAGTGACGTCGCATGCCTGCGCGTGCTCGTGTGAACACCACCTCCTCCTCCCCCGGTCACTGTACTTTTTTTAGATAGCTGCCTCCCGTGACTGATAATCGAGGTTTCAAAGCATTCCTGAATTGTAGTGTAAGGGAGAAAGGATCTGTGACGAATTGAGAAGTGCTCTTCGTCTACCACAGAGACTGCTGTAAAGTCAAAGTTAGGAAAGGAGATAGATTGAGGTGTACTCTCTATCTCATCAGTGTATTGAGGTGTACTCTACACTGACGGGTGGTGCCGTAGTAGGAAAGAAGACGGATTGAGGGGTACTCTTCGTCTTATACAGAGAAACCTCATAAGGAGGGGTTCTGCTGTCAGTCAGGGTGCCGTGGTGAGTCGTACTGTAAAGTCGCCATTCAAGGTTAGGGAAGGGATAGATTGAGGTGTACTCTCTGTCTTATCAGTGTATTGAGGAGTACTCTACACTGACGAGTGGCGACCTGTAGACTGCACCAGTGATCTGAGTCGCGACAGATCATTGCATTCTATAAGAAAATGTTGCGTATATTCAAATTTGAAAGATCTCGTAAGTTGCGGAATGCTGCTGTAGGAGTTAAGCCAATTAGTGGAGTTACGGGAAGGCAAGAAGAATGTTAGGAATTTGTATAACATGATAAGCTTATCCAGTACAGGCAGTCTTTAGTTTTCAGTGTAGAAAGAATGTGTTACACAGAAATTGGGAAAGCTAGGTGAGGACTCCTGCACCAGGCTCAGACACATCTTAGAGTGGATGGTGTGGGGGGGACAGAGAATGCCGAGCCTTTGTTCGGATACATGAAAGCTGCAGACTGTGATTTGTTATGTGCCTCCAAAATGGCCGTTGCACCTTTGATGCCTGTCACTACACCTTTTCCTGCCTCCAAGAACACTCCCACTCCACCTCCTCCCTCCAACGGCCATCTTACTACACCTTTTCCTGCCTCCAAGAACATTCCCACTCCCACTCTAACTCCTCCCTCCAACGGCCATCTTGCTACACCTCTTACTTGTTGTGGGAGGCCCGGAAAGCCCCAATCCGGCCTATATCCACTACTAGATCCATCCGGTGCATATTACCAGCCACCAGCACAGGTGGAAAAGCCCGCAGTCCCAGAGCACCCATCTGAAACTAATGTGACACCCTCTGCTCCAGTCCACGATGCTGAGACGCTTCCCCTGTTTCCTATGGGAGTCACCCACAACCCTGGGGATATCCTCCTCAACTCCCCAGAATTTCAGGCCAGACTGCTCTCCCTCCGCCAACATACTGTTACTCAAGACGATACGAAGCCAGATGAGGGATGGGCTCAAGATACTCCAGCCCCCCCCCTCCTTTACCCCATACGTCTCCTATGGCATCCTTCACCCCACATCCATTACCCGTACTCCGGCCCTTGCTCCAAGCAACTGCTGAAAGAGCACCACCCCCCAGCCCCTCAGAAGTCTGGGACCCCTGCCGCTCCCGGAACCTAGTAGACCCATCAGGACGCCCTGTCACTCTGTCAATAGGCTATGGTGACATCCTTACACATCGGGTGGGGGCCATAGTCAACCCTGCAAACACCTGTATGAGCCATGTTGGAGGATTGGCTCGCAAAATTTCCCTTACTGCTGGTTCTACTCTGGCTGCAGAATGCCAGGCTCACTTAGCCGAAAACGGAGAGCTTTCACAAGGCCAGACCTTAGTCACCCGTGCGGGTAAACTGCCCGCTGATGTCGTCATACATGCAGTGGGTCCTATTTATGACTCCCGGAACCCTGAAGAGTCACGTTCCACTCTCGCATCTACCATCCGTTCCGTACTGCTTCATGCAGGAAAATTGAGCCATCAGGATATGCCCAGACGCACTTTAGCAATACCACTCATATCTTCTGGAATTTTCGGCTACCCACTCGGGCCGTGCATAAAGGAACACGTACTGGCCCTCAAGGAAGGCATAGAGACCCTCCCTCATGGATTGGACTCGATACGCATTGTCTGTGTCCGTAGTCCTGCAGTTCATGTTGCTATGCCTTTGGCCCTTGAGCTACTAGTGGCAACCTCCTCCCCGACACCGATTCCCAATGCGGTTCTGTTGCCTGAAGAATCCTCCCTAGCGGCCACCCCAAACACCACCAAGGAACAAGCGACGCTGCCCGGTCCTCAACAAGTTCCTGGACCTTTAGGGATGATCAAATATCAACCCTTTACCCCAGTACAAGTAGACACTCTGGTCTCAAAGCTTCCTGATCCCGATAAATCTCCCATGCAGTATGCTAGACGCTTGGACACAACCAGAGCCATTTATGGAGCAACCTGGGCTGATTTAGCAGGTATCACATCTGTGAAGGCCAAGGAATATTTCTTGCCTACTATCAAAAAGGCCATGGATTCCACAAAAGCAGGACCCCTTAGTATGTATGAATCCGGCCTAGAATACATGAAACAGTTAAAAGCCTGGGCTCAGGATCGCTTGTCAGATCAAGCTGGATCTGTACAAGATGTTCAACAAGACCCTGATGAATCAGTGGAAAGATATGCTGCAAGACTCAGCATGCATTTTGAGGATCTCAGATACAGTCCTCACGTCAAGACGCAGGCCGTCCTGTTGGTTCAGGCCCTAGTAGATGGCCTACAAGACGCTCTCAGAGATGAAGTCCTGAGAGTACGGCCCGAGATTCGTTCTTCTTCTTTCAACGACGCGGTGAACATCGTTAAAGCTTTCCAAAAATCAATGCTAAAAATGGAAAAGGATACTAAGCCAAAGAAGAAAACCGCTCCTGCCATGGTATATCAAGCTCAAGAAAGCTACCCACCCCTTGGCAACCAACATGGAATCAAGTGGGTAATGGTTAAAGGCACAAGTGATGATACTCCTCCCACATATAGAAAACAAGACAGAAGAGATGACAAGGGACCATCTAGAAACAGAAGACAATCTCGTGATTCTGAAGGACGAATGTTGTGTTGGGAGTGTGGTAACCCTAATCACATTCTCAGAGACTGTCCAACCCGCAGACAGTACCATGACCGCTCATTTCATGACGGTCCACACAACCATGGACCTTCCCGTGAACCATCTCATCTACGCCAATGACGGCTCGGTCAACCAGTGTCCACTTTCCCGGCTACGCATCTCACGGCCGCCTGTGGGACTGTCACTTTACAGGTGGACCATCAACCACTGGAGTTCCTGGTGGACACTGGGGCGGCCACATCTGTCATTTCCTCTGCACAGCTCCCTCCTTCTGTATCCCTATCATCGGATACCCTCACCTGTGTTGGGGTAGAAGGCCAACATATTTCTTCTCCACTCACAGTCCCTGTGTCTGCAGGACCGTTCACCGGAGTACTCACAAGATTCTTGGTCTCTGAAACTTGCCCTGTCAATCTGTTGGGAGCCGATCTCTTAGAGCGGATGAAGGCAACAATTACCTTCGGAAACCATGGTATGGAGCTTCTTTTGCGGGACCCTCATTCCGAACAAGGGACTGAAGACCGCTGTGTTCTTAAAGCCTTCCCTCTCATGATGATGACCATACAACCTCACACTCTTCTTGATACCTCACAGTTCCCTCACTCTCTGTGGTCCAGTGGGCCAGAGGACGTCGGCCTCCTGCAGGTTCCCCCGGTCCGAGTACACCTCAAGCCTGGACATAGGTACCCACGGTTGCCACAATACCCCCTCAAGGCTGCACAAGAACAAAGCTTGAGTACCCAAGTCGTTTCCCTCCTGGAATCAGGAGTCCTTGTCAGATGTGTATCTCCATGCAATACACCCCTCTTTCCTGTAAAAAAAAGAAAACCGCTCCGGGAGAGCCTCCAAGATACCAGTTGGTTCAGGATCTCAGAGCCGTCAATGCAGCTACCATTTTAGAAACTCCAGTGGTACCCAACCCAAACACCCTTTTGTCTCAGGTGCCTCCAACGGCCACCTTGTTTACGGTGTTAGATCTGGCCAACGCCTTCTTCAGTATACCCTTACACTAAGATTCGTGGTTTCTTTTTGCCTTCACCTTTCAAGGAGCACAGTTTACATGGACCAAGACTCCACAAGGAGCCCAGAACTCTCCTAACCAATTCACTCATTCTATGAAGTCTATTCTGGTGCCATGGGTTCAAGAGAACCCTCAGGTCACCCTTCTACAGTATGTGGATAATCTTTTACTCTGTGGCACTGAAGAAAATTTGCCGGAGATGTCAGCATCCCTATTCTGGTTTCTTCACTCAGCTAACTGTAAAGTCTCGAAAGGCGAAGTCCAATGGTGTCTGCCCAAGGTCATTTTCCTCGGACATTGTATTTCACAAGGTGCTAGACATCTGACTGAAGAAAGAAAGCAAGCCATCATGGATATCACCTTCCCAACCACCTATTCCGCTATGCAGACTTTCCTTGGCCTCATCACTTACTGCAGGCAATGGATCCCTGATGCCTCAAAGCTCATGCAACCTCTGTACGACTGTCTCAAGAATGAAGGCTCAGTTTGGCTTCATGCTGAAGATCCACGTGTTTCTCATCAACACAGACTATGTTTTGACCGCCTTAAACAGGCTGTTGTCTCTGCCCCGGCCTTGGGCTTACCAGACTATACTCAGCCATTTCATCTTTTTGTCTCTGAATCGGAAGGTCATGCCTCTGGAGTTCTAGCACAACGCTATGATCATAAGTATCGGCCTTTGGGCTACTACTCAGCCCGCCTGGACCCTGTCGCCCGAACTGCCCCCACGTGCCTTAAGGCGGTCCACGCTGCTCACATCCTCCTTGACAAGTCAGCTGATATCGTCCTTGGACATGATCTAGTTATACAGGCTGGCCATGATCTCTCGGCTGTTCTGCAACTAACATCTCCGAAACATCTAACCAACCAAAGACACCTGCGGCTGCAGTGTTCCCTATTGTTGCCCTCCAATATAACATTTATCAGATGTCTGACTATCAACCCTGCCACTTTGCTTCCACCTTCTAGGGGGGAAGGTGAAGAGGGTGAAGGTCCATTGGTGGAACCTCATGATTGTATAAAAATTTTGCAGGAAGAGACTTCTGCTCCAGAGAATATGGTGGCACATCCGCTCGCAGACCCTGCCTTGCACCTATGGACTGATGGATCCCGTTTCGCAGACCTTCAAGGGAAGTTCCACACGGGATATGCTGTCACAACAGACCTAACAGTCCTCAAGGCTGAAGCTCTACCACCATACATGTCTGCATAAGAAGCTGAACTTGTGGCTTTCACAGAGGCCTGCCACCTGGCAGCAGGAACAAAGGCGAATATATATATACCGATTCCAGGTATGGACATGGAATTTGCAATGATTCTGGACTCTTGTGGAAGTCTAGAGGATTCATCACAGCTGCAGGTACACCAGTGAAACATGTCTCATGGATTAAGGCCCTAATGAAGGCCCTGGAACTACCCATTCAGGTTGCTGTTATCAAGGTCAAGGCTCATGGAAGACTAGAATCCAGAGAAGCCAGGGGCAACCACCTAGCTGACCAAGCAGCCAAGACTGCAGCAGTGGAGAATGTGTCATCAAAGTGGCAGGAAAAGGAAGAAGAGATGGGGGAGACCCTGCAAACCATAGCTGTGGCGCTCACTAGAGCAAGAGCCAAAGAACAGCCGGCGGAAGATCATACAAGTCCAGCGGAGACACGAGTGGAATCCAGGGGGGTCAGGATGCCTGAATAAAAATTGTGTGAGGAACAAAGGAAGACCCCCACTGAAGAAGTCAAGCAATGGAAAGCGGCAGGAGCCGTGCTGGCAGGTCGCAAAGATTCAAAGATCAATTCGACTCTTTGCCAAGTGGATGGGAAGCCTTGCTTGCCTAGACGCATGTACTCAGCTGTGGCAGCATGGGCTCACGGGCCTACACACAGAGGAAAGAATCAAGCCTTGGCATGTATCAAGAAACTGTACTTTGCACCCGGAATCTCTTCCACTGTGACTGCGTACTCAAAATCCTGCTCTGTCTGCGCTACCTGCAACCCAACGTGTACGGCACGGGTCCCTCTTCAACACCTGGCTAAACCAGACTACCCTTGGCAGAGAATACAAGTCGACCATATCCAAATGCCTAAAGCAGGAAAATACGAGTACGTTTTGGTAGCCGTGGATATGTTCTCAGCCTGGCCCGAGGCCTACCCGGTTGTCAACATGACTGCTAAAGTCACAGCCAAGAAACTGATCACCGAAATTGCCTGCAGATTTGGAGTTCCCCAAGTCATAGAATCGGACCAAGGACCAGCTTTCACAGCAAATATCTACGAAGAACTCTGGAACATGTTGGGAACAGATTTGGGCCTCCACACTCCATACCATCCTGCCAGTTCAGGCAAAGTGGAGAGAATGAATTCCACACTCAAGACCCAGCTCTTGAAAATGACCTAAGATCATCCCCTCCCCTGGCCCAACCTACTCCCCTTAGTATTGTATCATATCACACACACTCCTCAGGCCAAACATGGGCTGACTCCCTATAAAAATTTTGTTTGGGACCCCCACCCAAGATAGGAGAGATTAGGCCCCAAGAGTTGTCTGAAACACATGATAGAGTGGTAAAATTTGTGATTGCCTTGTCTAGAGAATTGACTAACACCCGCTCTCCAGTATCTGCTTCTCTCCCAGAATCTACAGGTGATGCAGTACATGATTTCATCCCAGGCGATCTAGTGTATGTGAAGAAGTTTGTCCGGAAAGACTGCCTCCAGCCGCGGTTCGAGGGACCGTACACTGTGCTTCTCACCACCCCGACGGCTCTGAAGCTTGAGGGCAAGAGCACCTGGATTCACGCCTCCCACTGCAAGAGAGACAGAACGAGTCTATAAAAGATGACTACCTTCTTCTATATCCTTTCCATATGCTTACTGTCTGTCCCAGGGTGGACAGCTACCACACAGGGATAGATATCTCCTTCTTCTCAGGTTGGTTGGGAGGGCTCAAGGGATTCCTCCAACAAGTTTGTCTAGTAATGGGAGGTCTACTAGTATTGGGCCTGGTGGTCCTGTGCTGCATAGTCCCCTTATACAGGAAAGCTATAACCAATGCTGTCCCAACCTCCGGGACCTTTCTGAATCAAGAGAAGATATGGAGAAATACACTCCTTTGAACAAGCCTGACCAGCCCCCCCATGACAAAGTCCAATTGAAAGATTTAGTTTAGGGACAGTTGGGAGAACTCCATGTGTCACCCAGGATAGGGCTCGATTGTCTGGGGGCGTCCCATAAGGGGGCAGCTTCTAAGATGATTGGGTGAAGAAATCCACCTCCCCTCTCCCCACACATGGACAGTCTCAAAGGACCCGAAGCAAGGGAAAGCTTAGTGTTTAGGGGGGAATGTCGGGGTAAAAGAGAATATATATTTTTGTAACTTTTATACTTTTGTAACTTTTATACGCTTTTTTGCTAATGTACTAACCACCATTTTATGTCTTATAACAATAAGCTTTCCTTGCTACATATTACTCAAATGGAAACTTAAACTAAGACAGTTCCAGTGTTGCCAAGACTTATTTCAGAGAAACGAAACAAGATTATAAGCTGACGGCTGCAATATCTGCCCAGAGACTGAGATAAGGAGATGTGGACCAATCAGGAGTGGCCAGACACTGGACTTTCATGGCTTACCCCGCCCCGGACAACCCCTATCCCCTCCCCATTATGTAGTGTATTTAGGTTTGTGCATGTAAAAAATAAACACAGAACATTGCTGAGAACGTTATCTGTAGTAGTCTTTTGAGCATGCTCTGAGTTTGAACCAGCTTGTTGTCTGACTCATTCTTTGAATGGTTGACCCATGCTCATAGTTTGAATTTGGAGTGACTGGAGGACGAGTGGAATGTCATCACGACCCCCACACTATTTGAAGAGGGGAAGGGGACTGAGGTTATCAGACAGCCAGATCACCAGTAATGGAAGGTCAAACCACTGGTCACTCTGATACTCCGGCTGAACCTCCAGTCCAAGTAAGTCTACTGAATAGTTCCCCTCTTGTCTCCTGTTCCCATCTGTCTAAAGTAGTAAAATTCTGGTGCGCCTTGTCATTTTAGGACATGGAGACGCCTAAAAGAGACATGACGACATCAGCTCTTAAGAAAAGGAGATGCGCCATCTGTAATAAGAAACTACCAGACACATACGGGAAAGTGCTATGCTCCGTCTGTATCGCCAAAGTGAAGGATGAACATTCCTCCTTCATATCTGACCTGAGAGCCATAGTGAGAGAGGAAGTCCAGAGTACAGTCACGGACTTAGTCTCTTAGGAAGCTCCTCACAGTGCGCCCCGTCAGAAAAGGCACCGGCGGGAGTTAGAGTCCAGTTCAGAGGAGAAAGACTTAGCAGATTTCTCCAATCCTGATCAGGACAGGGAAGAATCCATCTCAGTTCCCCCAGAGGAGAAGAAAAAATACCTCTTCTTCTGGGAAGATATCGATACTCTTTTATCTACAGTGAGGAACACTATGCAAGTAGAAGACACTTACTAACCCTCATCAGCACAAAATGAGATGTTTGGAGGATTGAGAACCCGTATGAACAGGGTATTTCCTGTAAATAATCACATAAAAGCTAAGATTCTGAAGGAGTGGGAAGACGTGGAAAAGAGGCTAGTCATTTCCAGAAGCTTCAAAACTCGCCTGCCATTCGAACCAGAAGACATAAAATTATGGAAAGAGATCCCCAAAATTGATATCCCAATAGCCAAAGTAGCGAGAAAGACATCCATTCCATTTGAGGACTTGTCACGTCTTAAGGATTCTATAGATCGGAAGGCAGACAGTCTTCTCAAAAAAACCTGGGAAACCTGCACTGCAATAATTAAAGCTAATATTGCATCTACTTCAGTCACGAGGTCCATGATGATATGGTTGGAGCAGCTGGAAAGTCATCTAAAGATGAAAATTTCCAGGAAGGAGATCCTTGGCTCCATTCCACTGCTTAAAATGGCAACGGGATTTATGGCCGACTCCTCGGTGGAGTCAGTAAGATTCGCTGCCCGGAACAAGGCGCTTTCTACCGCATCTAGAAGGTCAATATGGCTAAAAACCTGGTCAGGGGATAGTCACTCTAAAAGCAAATTATGTGCCATTCCCTTTTTGGGCCTCTATGTATTTGGTCCAGTATCAGGCGAGATACTGGAGAAAGCCTCTGATGAAAAAAAGGGTTTTCCAGAGGAAAAACCTAAGAAAGTATTATCCTTTTGGAGACCACGTTACCAACAGAGGACAGAATATTCCGGGAAAGGAAAGTCGGGTAGGTGGAGCTACCAGAAGGGAGGTAAAACAGGAAATTTGCCAAGAAAGTGGGAGGAAAACTCCAACATTTCAGCAAGGCATGGATGGAAGTATCCAACAGTCCATGGATTCTCCAATCCATTGCAGTAGGCTACAAAATAGAATTCAAACACATCCGCAAGAGAAATTCCACTTAACCACGACTTAGTCTCCTCAGGTCTCCAAAAGACTACGTACAGACATGAGAAAACTGATAGACTCAGGAGCAGTGATACCTGTGCCAGAGGCAGAACGGTTCCTGGGTTACTACTCAAGTCTTTCTTCAATAAAAAAAACCCGGGGGCGATTATCGCACGATTATAAATCTAAAATCTCTAAACAGATCTGTTGTTTACAAAAGATTCAAAATGGAATCGATCAGGTCGACAATTCTACTAATCATACAGAACATGGTGATGTCACAATAGACCTCAAAGAGGCATATTATCATGTACCTATCCACCATCACAGCCAAAAATATCTACGATTTGCACTAAAAGAAGGAGACACCATATTACATTACCAATTCACATGTCTTCCATTTGGTCTTTCCTCAGCCCCACGTATCTTTACCAAACTGATGGCCAAAGTAATGGCATTTTTCAGAGAACAAGGGATATTAATAATTCAATACCTGGACGACTTCCTTGTATTGGCAGAATCTCCACAGCAACTAAGAGCCAGTCTAACTTCGACTATCCTGACCCTAAAAAATCTGGGGTGGATGATAAACTGGGAAAAATCACTCCTTTTTCCAGAAAGAAAGAAAATATTTTTAGGAATTTTCCTAGACTCAGAACAGCAGATGTCCTTTCTACCCATACAAGAAACAAAAGGAGCTCAGAGACAGAATCAAAGATTTCGGGAGAAAATCAAAAGTCTCCATCCGAGAATGTATGAAAATCCTGGGCCTCATGACAGCATCAATACCGGGGTGCAGATGGAGCAAATTCCATTCAAGACAACTGCAACAACAGATTTTGTCAACCTGGAGCAGAAAGATGGTGGATCTGGACAAGAGAATATCTTTGTCAAAAATAATGAGGAGATCACTGACATGGTGGTCCTCCAAGAGCAACTTACAGAAAGGAGTCATGTGGAGATCATCTCCATTCGTCACGGTCACAACCAACGCAAGTGGCAGTGGCTGGGGAGCTCATGTAAACAATCAATACCTACAAGGAACCTGGCAAGAGCAGGATCTTCCCAGATCGTCAAATCTACGAGAGCTTCAGGCAGTCTGGGAGGCAATGAGACTATGTCAGAAACAGGTAAGAGGTCAGCATGTCAGGGTGCTAACGGACAGCATGACGACACTGGCCTTCCTCAGTCATCAAGGGGGTCCACGACATCACCATCTACAGTCTTTAGCGGGAAAAATTTTCCTGTGAGCAGAAAGATCAATCTTTTCCTTAACAGCAATACACCTAACGGGTTCCCAGAATGCTATAGCAGATTTCCTCAGTCGAGAAACAGTTCTGCAGTCAGAATAGGAGTTAAAGAGGTATTTCATCACATAACACATCAATGGGGAATTCCCCAATGGTATCTGTTCGCTACATGGAGAAACGCAAAGGTGGCCTAATTCTTCTCCCTCAACCCAAGAGACGGTCCTAAGGGATAAATGCCTTATCCCAGAAGTGGAACATAGACCCAGCTTACGCTTTCCCTCCTTTGCCCTTAATACCATTAGTACTAAGGAAGATTCAGGAGGATCAGGCCAGGGTGATAATAATCCTTCCCTTCTGGCCCAGGAGAAGCTGGTTCTCCTTACTGAAGAAGATGTCCTTGGAAGATCCAATAATCCTTCCAGAGAGACGGGACTTGTTATTTCAGGGTTCGATATACCATCCCGATGTGAGATTTCTCCAACTTTCGGCCTGGATCCTGAAAGGCAGATTCTAAGATCTAGAGGGCTGTCAGAGTCTGTCATCTCAGCAATGCAAAATATCAGTCAACATCAGAAAGTTCGGATCCAGACTTTCCTAAAATATTAGAATTCCTACAGATAGGGTTTGAGAAAGGCCTAAGGCCCAGCACCTTGAAAGTGCAGGTTGCAGCATTAGGTGCTTTCATGGATTACCCACTAGCCTGACATCCATGGGTCGAAAGATTCATTAAGGCCACAACAAGATTAAAGCCAAGTATTAAATCCTATGTCTCACCATGGGACTTAAAAGGAGTCCTGAGGAGTTTATGTTAACAACCTTATGAGCCCCTTCAGGAGTTGAGCATAAAATTTCTCTCCCTTAAAACTGTGTTCTTAGTGGCAATTACTACAGCAAGACGGATAGGGGGGATTCAGGCTTTCTCAATAAAAGACCCATACCTGAGATGCCTGGACAACTGTATTATCCTCAGATTAGACCCAGCTTTTTTGCCAAAAGTAGTAACCCCTTTCCATATGAATCAGGAGGTGGTCTTGCCCTCTTTCTGCCAGGACTACAAAAATTATCAAGAATTAACTCGCTACATGTTAGAAGGGTGGTTCTACAGTACTTAGAAGTCACAAAAGACTGGCGTATAGACTCCAACCTGTTCGTACAATTTGGGGGGAAGAACAAGGGAAAAAAGGCTACCAAATCAACATTGGCAAGATGGGTCACATCTGTAATAAGTCTGGCCTATTCATCTGAAGGGAAATCCCCACCAGAGAACATCAGAGCCCATTCCACCAGAGCTATATCCACATCATGGGCGGAAAGAGCTGGGGCCTCGCTAAACCAAATCTGCAAAGCGGCAACGTGTAAAAATCTGAACACCTTCTGCAGACATAATAAATTGGACATTCTATGAAGTCAAAAAATGGCCTTCGGAAGGAAGGTCCTCCAGGCAGTGGTTCCACACTAAAATGTATACTCTAGTATTCTCCTGAGGGTGCTGTCAGGAGGGACGTCCTGGAAAGTAGGCATTAGACCTACCGGTAATAGGGTTTCCAGGAGTCCCTCTTGACAGCACCCATGATATTCCCTCCGTAAAATATTCCAAACGACTATGTGAAGGTAACATAGATTGTAGGAAAGCAAATAAAATAGAGTTGCATCCAACCTGGTGTGGTATTTGAAAAATCACTCGAGTAGGGGTGGAGGGAGGAGTCTTTTAACCTTTTGTGTGTTTCCTGTCCCTATCAAGGATGTGAAGGACGACCTCCTGAGGGTGCTGTCATGAGGGACTCCTGGAAACCCTATTACCGGTAGGTTTAATGCTTACTTTTCTATGTGTTCACCTAGTTTGTTTGTGTTAATGTTTGTCATTGTGGACAGGGTTTGAGTTTTCCAGATATTTTTGGCTGATTCACCAATTGCTACTTTTTGAAAAGTAGCAAACTTTGTGCGCAAATGTACTCCAGTGACCCCTGCAGTTATTTTATGTACGTCTGGAATTTTTGTGACATTTTAATGGAAAATGAGACTGTGACCTGCCTCATATTTTACATAATGCATCTAGTAGTGTGGGGTTATGTAAAATAGGAGGCAGGTCAGTGAACGATCAGTGAGCTGTCATAGGAGCATGTAGCTGAATAAGTAAGCAGAGCACCAGCTAGAGCGCCCCCACAGGCCGCCTGAAGCACAAGCATATCATCATCTCCAAACTTGAAAGTAAAGATTAAACGAGAACCAAAGAATGGATTTCATTAACCAAGGTATCATTTTAATCAGTGTATTGGCGCCCACCTGACAGTGTATGTAGTTTCCTGAGCACAATCCTGCTGACAGGTGCGGTTTAAAGACAAAAAGCATTTTTTATTTTGCACAAAATTCAAAATGAAGTGGTTCATGCAGAATATGGCGCAAAAAGCATCAACAAATACCATAAAAGAAAAGAATACAAACAAAATGCAAACGATGAATTGGGGCCCATGTGTCCACAGCTATAGTCACAATTGTACTTTAATAAACCAGTTCTTTTAGGGAGCAGAAAAAATAATCCCAATGAGAGGACTCCATGAAGAGGGATCTCCAGACCCAGAAAAGGAAGATCTGGACTAGAGTAGAAATGTGAAATATATTATATGGAGAATAATCACCACCAGGTAAGATAAAACTTAGCATATTACACTTATAGCTTGTATAACCACGTAATATATGTGATCGAGGCACACAGCTCTGCTACATACACATCATACACATAAGGCTCCGCTCCGTACACCATGCTTCTCGCATCTTCTCCCCCTACTATCTGCACCACTGATGCTATTCCTACTTATCTTCCTCAGTCCCTCTCCCCGGCTGTCACCACCCACCTAACTAAAATATTTAACCTTTCTGTTTCTTCCAGTATCTTTCCCACCTCTTTCAAACATTCCGTCATAAACCCTTTAACAGTAGTGTACCTAGGTTTTCTGGCTATCGAGGTAAGAAGTCAGTTTGGCACCACCAACCCACCCCCCCACCCACTCAAATGGCTTGAGCAGGCGTCATGTAAATGCTGATTAGCACACTTACATTCACGTGCCTACAAGATGCTTTTCCTAATTCTCTCAATGTTCAGTTAAATACTACAGCCTCTGCTTCATTGAGAGAAGCAGGAAGAAAAGATAGTTGTAAAGAATCCTGACAGCGTGCAGTGCACGCAATATAAATGTAGTAACCCTTAACTTTTCAGATGTATGAGAATGTCACTGGTAAAATACTGGAGGGGTGATATGTGTCACTGAGGATATTAGCTTCAGTGATATGAACCTGGAAAACAGCTCCAGCACACTGTGCTGAGAGAGGTTAATCAGCCTTATTAAGGGCTGGGTTTTTGTGAACAGCTCAAGAGTGGATGGGAGGCTGTTCACCATATCTCCATCCCCAAGGTGTGGTCCAGAAAGTAAATATGGAGCCTTTCTACTCATTCAGTGTTCAGTGTGTCTGGAGATGAGAGCTCTAGAGCTGTGCTTCTGCTAAAGTGAACCAATTTCGTTCCCCTGAGCAGGCGGATCCCCACAGATTGTACTGTATGCTATATTGTTTTTCCCCATTATGGCAGAAGGGCCGTGTTTATTTTACATATCGTTGCACTGGTTTTGCAGTACGTTTATCATGGGGATACTGCGACAGAGAGAGGCCAAAGAATCATGGTGTCTGGTTTCACAAACTCCTGCTCTGGTAAGAAGTACTTCACCGTGTTATTAAGCAGTGCAGATTTTTTCCTTGCTGGCAGTGCAAGGGTTAATCTATTCAGTTGAAGCTCCTGGAACTTTCCTGCCTGGAATGAATCAGCTGTTCAGTGTTGGACACTCCCCTCTGATATTTATGCTTTCCTTTGGCACTTAGGAATTTCCAGTTTTAGTTCTTACTGCCTGATTTGGAGGTGTAGTTTGTGGTTGGAGTCGGCGTTCGGAGATTTGTTCAGGAGACTGTTGCTTGAAATTTTATTTGTGCGCACATTCTTATTGTCTCCTATTTGGTTTCTCCTTACTTTAGCTCCCCAGTGTACCACTCTGTTGTTTAGTGAGAGTATGGTGTATGATTGTTATTTTGATTTATCCCTGTTGGTCTTCCTTTGTTTGGTTAATGTAATCCTATACACTTTGGCTTCCCACCTTCTTGGATGGGGGAGGTGACAGAATAGGATTGATCTAGGAGCATAGCAAAGCCCGTGAACTTGGTGTCTCCAACTTCAGGAGTAATCCAGGGGACAGGGATAGACGCGGGTGCTCCTAGTTCTAGGGACCTGGTTAGAAATAACAGTTCCAAGGCTCTGCGTGACTTTTTTAATAAACCAATTGAAAACTGAAATGGAAAGTGTTCATGCGACTACCTCTTTGAGCAGCTGATGTACCACAATTATTACATATGTACAGGATCAGAACTAATTACAACACATGAATACATCACCAGAACCACCAACACTAGAGAAATACAGCATTACAACCTTCATCAGTACAGAAATACATCACTAGAACACCTATCAGTACAAAAACACATCAACAGAACCATCATCAGCACAGAAATACGGCATCACAACCCCTATCATTACAGAAATATATCACTAGAACAACCAGCAGTACATGAATACATCACCTGAACCATCATCAATACTATTCGTAAAATGTTTTATTTTGTTAACATTTTAGAAGGTTTAAAAATGTAGCAGTAATTTTTAATTTTTTTCAAGGAAATTTACAAAACTGATTTTTGTAGGGACCTATTCAGTTTTAAAATGAGTTTGGGGGTCCTATATATTGTAAATCCCCAAAATTGATACCAGTTTAAAAACAGCACCCCACAACATATTCAAAATGGCCTTCAGGTAGTTTATTAACCCTTCAGGTGCTTTTCAGGAATTAATGCAAAGTGACATGACAGAAATGAAAAAAATTATTTTTATCACCTAAATGTTTCTAACTTCTGAACAGGCCACTATAGCTAGAAGACTTTAAGGCTGTTATTTGGCTATGAATTGCCATGGCAAACATCAGGACCACACAAACCAGATCTCAGGGTACCGATGGGGTTAAAGAGGGAGCTGCCACACTCTGTTAACTATCTAGATGCTGTAGTCACTGTTAAGAAGTTTAATGGCCATGGTCGGTGCAACGCTGATCATGGCTGATGCAGCAAGTTGTCAGCTATACTGTACAGCTGATAGCTGCTGGATTGTCACCCGTCAAATGAAACTAGTCTATTATATCACAGGTCAGTTTTATGTCATATTGGCGATGATTAAAGGGTTACAATAACATTCTAAAAACAAATAAAAATAATCTTGAACTAGGAGGAGGAGTTGCAAGTGTAGCAGTGCTTTGCATGTATAGTTGTTTGTACTTGTTAATAATTAAATGAAAAACTATGTGGGATCCCACCTATTTTTATTGACCAGTGAAGGGAAAACAGACAGCTGTGAGCTGATCTTATTATGCTGGGAAGGGGCCAATATCCATGGACCCTCCCAGCCTATTAATATAATCCCTCAGCTGTTTGCCTTGCCTTTGCTGGTTATTAAAAATGGGGGTAGCGTAAAAAAAGACATGGGGCCCTCCTTATTTTTAATAACCAGCTAAGGCAAAGCAGACAGCTGATGTTAACAGGTTAGGAAGGTCCATGGATATTGGCTCCTTCCAAGCCTAATAGGACCAGCCTTCAGCCACCCCATTAGATGCACCAATCCTGGCACTTAGTATCAGCTCTTCCCGATTGCCCCGATGTGGTGGCAATCAGGGTAATAGTTTTTGTGTTTGATGTCAGCTGTGTAATGTAAGCTGGCTTCAAGTCGAGGGGTTAGTAATGGAGAGGCGTCTATCAGACACCCCCATTACTAAATTTGTGTTTAAAAATAAAAAGACACACAGGAAAATAAAGTTTATTTGAATAAAGACTCCCCCATGTATTCCCTGGTTTACCAAATTATTAAAAAATAATCCCTGCAGCTCCAAAGTAATCCCCGGTGTTCCCACGACATTCAGTGATTCTCTAGTGGATGTAGCGGTGCCGCATCTGCGTTGGGCACTTCTTCCTCCTCCGCCTTGTTCTTTCACTGAGCCCCCACTGTCAGGTGGGAATACCGTCAGTAGTGCCTCTACCAGCGTGTGCTTATATTCACACATTTTGCGATCCTACTCCAGTGATGGAAGTAAGGATGGTACATTGTCCTTTTAGTGGGCATTCAGCAGTGTGGCCACCCAGTTATCAGCGGTGGTAACAATCTGGGCAACTTGGCTGTCAGGTACAGGAGCATGTATTGGCTCATGTGTGCTATGCTCCCCAGAGGTAACGACAAGCTGTCCTCGGGGGGAGTTGTATGGTCTGAGTCCTCTGGATGCCCCCAGCAAAGCTCCAGTGATGTCTGTGAGCAGCTTTGAGTGCCACCCTGCTGTGAAAATGGTTCCTCCTCCTCATCCTCCAAAATTGTCCCTGACTGGACAGTTGTGTACATGGCCGCTGTTGGTACAGGAACCCACCCTCCGAGTCATGTGTGGATGACAGCCCTGATAACTGTGTAAATGGTCCTTGTTCCTCCTGTGCCACCAACTCATCCATCATTGCCTGAAGTGTTTTTTTGCAGCAGTCATAGAAGTAGAAAAGTAACACTCATGATGGCGCCACCAGCGCTGGTCTTGTTGGTGGAGTAATCGAAGCAGCGCAACATGGCACAAACGTCCCACATGGAGGTGGCACAAACATCCCACATGGAGGCCCACTCATTGGTGATGAAGTGGTGTTGTTCTGCAAAGTGACTCACCCATGTGTGCTGTAGCCGTTGCCGACTGATTAAGGGGCACATATAGCCCTGAAACGCGTAAACCAGTGTCCTGGGACCTTGCTGGATTAAGCCCTCCACCTCCAAAAAATGTTGGCCTGTGTTTTTATACCTAAGAACTTTTTGGAATAAAGCTTTGGAACATATTGCTTTGGTGCCGGATTTCTTCATACTTCTGTTTTACGGGCAGTGTGCATCAGGCTGCATTACAGGCACACTGCACCATGCCGTATTACGGCACACTGCATTATGGGCAGTGTGAACCAGGATGTATTATGGGCACGCTGCACCAGGCTGTTATGGCACTCTACATCCAGCTGTTAGGGCACCAGGCTCTGAAGTACGAATGGCGGCACAACAAGTGATCCAGCATTTATACAGGTCAGGTCACATGGTGCACCGGCCAGTCACAGCCATGTTAATACTTGTCATGGCGGTGATAGGGGCCAGAAGTGCCCACAGCCTTAATGTTTGTTGATTGGCTGTGCCGTAGCTTTTCAACAAGCTTTATGCTCTCTTCACACATCCCACCCTCCCTACACTGTTTCTGAACTTCCCTCATTCCTCACACCTTTCCCACCTCCCCACAACTGTCTCCTCACACATTGTACCCTCAGTCTCCATACTATATCCTCATACATCCCCCCTCCCCATACTGTTTCCACACCCATTCCCTCCTTGCTCCTCATACGGTTTCCTCACACATTCCACACTCCCCATACTGTCTCCTCAGTTATTTTCCCGCTCCCTATATGATTTCCTCACATACTCTCCCCCCCCGCTCACCACACTATCTCCTCCTACATTCCCTTGCTCTCCCTACTGTTTCCTCACATGTTCCCCTGCTCCCCATTGTGTTTCTGCAGTCTCCTTGCTCATTTTACTGTTTCCTCACACATTCCCCCTCACTCTCCATACTGTCTCTTCAGATATCCCTTCCTCTCCATACTGTTTCTGCCCCTTTTGTCCACTCATTATACTGTTTCCTCACACATTCCACCCACTCGCCATGTTGTCTCCACATGCATCCTTCCTCCCCATACTGTTTCTGCACTTACTGCCACCTGCAACTCACTGTTTACTCATACATTCTATACCCTCACACTGTCTCCTTACAGATCTACCCCGCTCCCCATACTGTGTCCACACAGATCCCCCTGCTCAACATATTCTTCCACTCACTCTCCATACCATCTCAGCATACAACCCCCCTTCCAATGCTGTGTCCGCATCCATCCCCCCTCAATCCTTATACCGTTTCCACATCCATCCTCCTCTCTCCCCATACTGTTTTCGGACAGGTTCTCCTCAAACTGGCTACATAAAAATTTCTACCTCCCTCCCAATTACAATAAATCATTTGTTTCGCTCTATTGGAGCGCTTAACATATCAACGTTCTTTGAGCCTCTGTGCGCTCTGGAGAGGGAGGTCAGCAGCGTGATCAGATGACCTGATTGTGTTGGCAAAGTTGCCCTGACCCGGAAGTGCCGGCGGTCATAGCTTCACTTGTACATGCGCCTCAAATATGCAAGTTTAATTCATTGCTGAGAGCCAGCGTGTTAGACCTTCTCTAAGCCGGCTGTCAGCTTGGCCAAATTGCACTATGGGGCCTGAGAAAATGCAGCCTCCTGGGATACACTTTGGACTGCCAGATCAGGCGGCTTGGTGACACCCCTCTGCCAGCTGGGCCCGGGGAAAATGCCCCACTCGCCCCCCTAGATATGCACCTTCCTTTACTTATAAAAACATCCCACGACCAAAATCTGTAAACTTCAGGAACACTTGGTCCACTCCTGTCTAATCAGCTATCGGATAACTTTCATTCATCAAACAAAAACAAACGGCTCCGCTCCGTACACACACTGTACAAAAAGGGCTCCGCTCTGTACACACACGGCTCTGCGCATATCATACACAAAGGGCTCCGCTCTGTACACACACGGCTCCGCTCCGTACACACACGGCTCTCCGCATATCATACACACATAGCTCCGCACACGTCCTACACACACGGCTCCGCTCCGCACACGTCCTACACACACGGCTCCGCTCCGCACACGTCCTACACACACGGCTCCGCACACGTCCTACACACACGGCTCCGCACACGTCCTACACACAACGGCTCCGCTCCGCACACGTCCTACACACAACGGCTCCGCTCCGCACACGTCCTACACACACGGCTCCGCTCTGTACACACACGGCTCCGCTTCATACACATTATACACACACGGCTCCGCTCCGTATACATTGTACACACACGGCTCCGCTCCGCACACATCATACACACACAGCTCCGCTCCGCACACATCATACACACACGGCTCCGCTCTGTACACACGCGGCTCCGCTCCGTTCACATCATACACACGCGGCTCCGCTCCGTATACATTGTACACACACGGCTCCGCTCTGCACACATCATACACACGGCTCTGCTACATCCACACTGTAAATCCCTCCTGACCCCACACATATCACCTCATCCAGCACCATGACAACCATCACAGCAGAGTCCTGCATCTACTGAGGCCCCTGATCATGTGACCCCTGACTCCTCCCCTCCTGTGACATCATCACAGGTCCTGTAAGCACAGAACAGACATATATGGATTGTTGTGGCTAAATCCAATTAGGCTGAAGGACCTTTGTTGACGTCATGCCCATGTGAGGAGATGATGTCACCGGAAGGGGTGGGGCTTCTCCCTCCATTACAAACCTGGTACGAGGACGCTGTGGAGAGAGGAGCTGCGGTGATTTGGGGGCGCAGATAAGTGGGTGTTCCTGTGTGGGGGCTGCATGCTGGAGGCTGCACAGGAGTAGGGTAGTGGGCAGACCTGCTCCTTTAGCCCCTAGTTCTAGTATTAACCCCTTCACGACATACGATGTGGATACGTCAGGTCATAAAAATCTGAAAAAATAAATAAAACAAAATCCCCTTTTGCACCATTAAGAAAACATTAATATTTACACCTATGTGGACTCTCCGTGTTCAGAAATGTCCGCTCTATCAAACTAGAAAATGAAATGAATCCGATCGGTAAACGGCGTAACAAGAAAAAAATTAGAAAACCCAGAACTATGTTTCTTAGACGCTGAAACGTTGCAATAGAATGTAATAAGAGGCGATCAAAACATCGTATCTATCCCATAATGTTATCAATACAAACATCAGCTCGGGGGATAAAATACTCCCTCACACAGCCCCACATAGAGAAAAGGTACAATGTTACGGGTCTCAGAAAATGACGACATAAGTATAATTGGTTTTTTTTTTACAAATATTTTTTCTCCACTGAAGTAAAAAAAAAAAAAAAAAAAAAAAGATCTTTGGTGTCTGTGTACTTGTACTGACCTGGAGGATTATATTGCCAGGTCAGTTTTGCCATATAGTGAATGTGGGGAAAAAAAATGATGGAATTGCACTTATTTTTTGCCTATTTCAACACACTTGGAATTTTTTTCCCTGTGTTCCAGTACACCATGGGGTAGAACAAATGGTGTCCTTAAAAAGTAAAATTTGTCCCGCGAAAAAAAAGCCCTCATACGGCAATGTGAACGGAAAAATAAAAAAAAGTTATTGCTCTGGGAAGAAGGGGACGAAAAACCTGAGAATATGCCAAGGGTTAAGGGGTTAAACCAGTCCTTGTGACCTGCATGGAAAAATATGTGTCGTATGTTCCTCAAAAATTATTACCAGTAAGTGAAATGGGACTTGGATGTGATCGGTGCAGGATATTGTACAGACGGAAATCAGGGGTAAAATTCCGACGTATAAGCGTCGTCTGTAAATAAGTATTGGCAATCAGAGTTCATATCTGGTCCGCAGCTCAGTATTACTGCGAAACATAACATTAAAGGATTTGCATATATTCATATACAATAAGTGTCCTTTTAGCCCACTAGGATTTAGCATTCTTATATAGAGAAAGGACCTGGTCCCTCTGCCCACTAGGAAAGAGGCGGCTCTGTGTGAGAAAGCTAAAGCCTAGTGGACAGAGGAACCAGGTCCTTTAGCCCACTTGGATTTAGTCACAACTGTGCAGCTCTGCAGGTGGAGGTATGTGGGATTCCCCATTACTGGGCACAGGGGACATCAGCCCCTTCATACCTGATTCTATGATAAATCTGTGTATGTGACTTTAATTGGATTGTGTGTTGTAACGGGGCAGAACGGGGCCATGACTGGATGTAGTGATCATGTGAAGCCGGTAACAGCTCCGGAGATTTCTTACATGGGATCTTTATGATGTTACATCGTCATCTTCTCCCCATTCAGGTCCCTACAATATCGGATCCTCTCAGTGGAGATCTTCTATATAAGAGAATTTTCCTGATTGACCCATCAAGGATGGATAGGGACAGGGACAAGATGGCGGAGAGGATATTACACCTCACCCTAGAGATCCTCTTCCGGTTTACTGGAGAGGTGAGAGATTCTGATGATGTCACATTACATCATTCTTATCTATGGGAATAACAGATGGACAGAACTGGAGAGGTGAGGACTCTGGAAATGTCTGTAGTGAGATTTATTAATGTGTCTCTCCATAACCAGGATTACACAGTAGTGAAGAAGACCTCTAGTGAGCGCTGTCAGGACCCTGTGTCTGAGGGATGGGGAAGACCCCTGAGCCCAATTAAGGGGCCTCCACCTCAACCCCTGATACATGAGGACATCAATGACCAGAAGATCCTAGAACTGGCCTACAAGATGATTGAGCTGCTGACTGGAGAGGTGACACTGCTGGGAATACTGGGACATTATACAGTAACGCTTTGAAGGGATCGGGGGGGGTGACGGTATCATTATATGTGTCAGGTTCCTATAAGGTGTCAGGATGTCACCGTCTATTTCTCCATTGAGGAGTGGGAATATTTAGAAGGACACAGAGATCAGTACAAGGACATCATGATGGAAGTTCCCCAGCCCCTCACATCACCAGGTAATAGGACGAAATACACACGGCCTGTAATTATCTGTATGTAACAAATTAATTCAGTCCCTGTATGTGTTTCCTCCAGTTTTATCCAGTAAAAGAACAACAATAGAGAGATGTCCCCGTCCTCTTCTTCCACAAGACTGTAAACAAGAAAATCCCAATGTTCCTCAGGATCATCAGGTAGATGGAAAGAAGGTGTCATGAAATCTTCTCTATGATGTGTAGAAGGCTGTGAAGGTCTTGTGTTCAGTCTTGTTTTATCCACCAGTATTATACACTGAATGGACAATGTATTAGCCACACTTTCCTGATTTGAGCTTCATTGTGTGGAGTGAGACCTGTGACCCCGGAGTGTAGTACAAAATGAAGTGATGAGTTATCAGCCGGAATCCAAATTAAAATTGGAAGAGTGAGTGATCTGAGTGACACAAACCCGGGCATCGATGCTACATTAGCCAGGACCAGTATTTCAGAAACTGCCAATTTTGTGGGGATTCTCTTTGATCAAGACTATAATGAGAATATTGTTATCAAGGTAAAACCTCCAACATCTACACTTCAGACTGGTGGAGGTGGATTAATAATGTGGTAATATTTTCTTGTCACATCCTGGCACCACTGATATCAGTAGATGGAGGTTTGAACACTAGAGATTACATAAGTATTCTGGCCAATCAAATTCATCTCTTCATGTCAGCTGTTTACCTTATGGTAGAATAGGCCACAAGGGTCTACTAGTCATGGGGCAGTGTCAAGGATGGAAAATGTGGAGATCATAGTTCACAAGTGAGGAACATGTGGTAGGTGTAATTTATAAAGGAGGACAGTGTGGCGGTTGTCTGTAGAGACTAGCTGTGGATGTGAAAAGTCTGCATAGTTTCAGGACCAGAGTAGATGTCGTCTATAAGGTACCTATGTATTTACAAAGGAGAATCATGGACATTAAACGACCGCCGACCCGCTATATGAAGCCGATCAGCAGTCGTATAATAACCTTTACACAGGGCGACCGCACTTATGTGTGCACAGGACAATTATTAACATAATCGATATGTGTGCATAGAATATCATATTTCTTCAGATCAATGATATTTAAACAAGGTTGAAAACCATTTTTCCCGATGAACGAACATTTTGTTTTTGCTTCTGCTGAGTGAAAGCCTGTCACTTGTGGGGGGTTTCCACTGTTTAGGCACATCAGGGGCACATCCGCTAATTATTCAATCAAATTTTACATTCAAAATGTCAAATGGCGCTCCTTCCCTTCCGAACCCTGCCGTACGCCCAAGCAGTGGTTTTCCCCCATATGGGGTATCGGCTTACTCAGGAGAAATTGCACAACAAGTTGCATGGTGCAATTTCTCCTTTTACCCTTATGAAAATGCAAAACTGGGGGCTGAAAAACATTTTTGTGGGAAAAATGTGAAAATTTTATTTTCAAGGCTCCATGTTATAAAATTCTGTTAAGCACCTGGGGTTCAAGGTGCTCACCATACATCTAGATAAGTTCCCTGAGGGGTCTAGTTTCCAAAATGTTGTCACTTGTGGGGGGTTTCCACTGTTTAGGCACATCAGGAGCTCTCCAAACGCAACATGGCGTCCGCTAATTATTCAAGCAAATTTTACATTCCAAAAGTCAAATGGCGCTTCTTCCCTTCTGAGCCCTGCCGTGCGCCCAAACAGTGTTTTTTCCCCACTTATGGGGCATCTGCTTGCTCAGGGTAAATTGCACAACAAATTTTGGGGTCCATTTTTTCCTGTTACCCCTGCAAAAATAAAAAAAATTGGGTCTAAAGTAACATTTTTGTGAAAAAAGTTAAATGTTCATTTTTTTCTTACCCATTCCAAAAATTCCTGTGAAGCATGTGAAGGGTTAATAAACTTATTGAATATGGTTTTGAGCACTTTCAGGGGTGCAGTTTTTAGAATGGTGTCACTTTTTGGGTATTTTCTGTCATAAAGGCCCCTCAAAGTCACTTTAAATGTGATGTGGTCCCTAAAAAATGGTTTTGTAAATTTTGTTGGAGAAATTGCTCATCAACTTTTAACCCTTATAGCGCACTAATAAAATAACATTTTTGGTTCCAAAATTGTGCTGATGTAAAGTACACATGTGGGAAATGTTATTTATTAACTATTTTGTGTAACATATCTCTGATTTAACGGAATAAAAATTCAAATTTTGAAAATTGTGAAATTTTCGCCAAATTTCCAATTTTTTCACAAATAAACACAAGTGATATCGAAGAAATGTTACCACTATCATGAAGTACAATATGTCACGAAAAAACAATCTCAGAATCAGTGGGATCCATTGAAGCGTTCTAGAGTAATTACCTCATAAAGTGACAGTGGTCAGAATTGTAAAAATTGGCCTGGTCATTAACGTGCAAACCACCCGTGGAGGTAAAGGGGTTAAGTTACTGTTTAAATCTTTAATAGTGCTACTGCCTGTGTCTAATAAGTGCTATGGTTACTTTATGTTCCACAGCCTGATGTTGGATGTTTATGTACTGACAATAGATTTGGAGCTGCATTGATTGTTCTGGTGATCTATCCATGTACTGATGATGGTTCTGGTGCTGTTTTTATTTTCTGATGGTGGTTCTGGTAATGAAAACGTGTCCTGATGGTGGTTCTCATCCTGTATTAATGTTGATTGTAGTAATCTTTAATCTTTCTTTGAACACGTGAACAACACAATCACTGAAAATACAACTATCTGAATGATGCCAGATATTTCAGCCGAAAAAGTGGTTGAGAAAGACCCCTACACTTTAGGCAGCTGGCAGCAATCTCACTCGACTCTTGCCTTATGTCCCTGACTCAGCCGAACACTCCTTTATTTTCAGTGAGAGAACTGCTGCTAGACTTGCCTGCCAGCTGCTTATCTTTTAGTGAACAAAAGGATCTGCAGTTGGACATCATTTTCTCCACTGATATCATCACTCAGAGGTGCTGATACACATTGAACTGTCAGGATAACCCCTTGGTATCAGCAGGTTAGGCCGACATTACTCTAATGTGTATGAGGGCCTTTACTACCTAATAAAAAGGGTTAATGCACACAATGTCTTTTAGCCGTTTGCAAACCCCGCAGATTTTTCAAGCAGAAGATGCTTCAGGAAATGCCTGTATCTTTTGTCTTGAAGCATCTTTCTTTTGCATATTTTCAGTTGTTTTTCTGATAAATTTTGGCCTTCTGCTTTTTTTTCAACAATTGTATTGAATAAACTAGAGAGCGACTTCCAAGCAGAAACCACCAATGGAATGGTCTGGTAACTTCTTCTAACCACTTTATATCTTTGAAACCCTGACGTTCAAAAGACTAAACATATGTAAGGCAAGTAGTCTTGACATTGCAGTAGAAATGTTCATTGTTTGACAGATGGGTTCCAGGCTGAATCCATCTGAAAAAGATGTGCAGATACTTAATTTGACTCACCAGTAGGGGGTGTGGATACTTAAATTCCTTAGGGAACCATGAACGCCAAATACAGTGTAATTTTTGGTCGCCATGTTCAGTTGCTATAGTTTCTGTTTGTTATAATAATTTCATGTGGCTTCTCAATCTGTCTTTGACTTTTACACATTTTCTTCCAGAGTAAAGATCTGACTCCTATTAATACTACAGAGACATATGTGAGGGGTGATGAGCGGTGTGAAGAGAAGATTTCTACAGATAACCGCACAAGTGAGTAGTAACCACTACACTGTGTTCCAAATTATTATGCAAATAATATTTTCTCAGATTTTCCCAAATTACCTATATGAATTGCAGTCATTGTAATTTTCCAGTCAAATAACTATTAGAGTACAATTGAAAGGTTTTTGTACAAACTGCCTATGATAACAGTATATTTTAAAAAAAATAAAAACTCAAACTGCACTCAAAATGCATGTTCCAAGTTATTATGCACAGCAGAGTTTTCAACCTTTTCATTTTAATAAAGAACAAAAAAATGGTCATTTTTGAAATTATAAGCATTAGCAGGGTATTACAAACTGAAATCAAACAGTTTTCAACTAAAACTTTATTCTAGGTGATGTTACATTTGCACATAGGACCCCTTGTTTGAAAGGAGCTTCTGAACTCTCTCGTCCATTGAATTTGTCAGGTTTTGGATGGTTTCTGCTTCAATTGTATTGCATGAGGACAGAATACCCTCCCAGAGCTGTTGCTTAGATGTGAACTGCCTCCCGCCATCATAGACACTCCTTTTGATGATGCTCCAGAGGTTCTCAATGGGGTTGAGGTCAGGGGAGCATGGGTGCCACACCATACGTTTGTCCCCTTTTATGCCCATTCAGCCAGAGATGCCGATGTGTTATGTGCAGCATGAGACGGGGCATTATCATGCATGAAAATGATCTTGCTGTGGAATACACGGTTCTTCTTCTTGAACCATGGAAGGAAGTGCTGTTTGAGAAACTCAACATACATTATGGAGTTCATGTTTACCCCTACAGGGATCCTAAAAGGGCCGACAATCTCTCTCCCCATGATTCCAGCCCAAAACATTACTCCACCTCCTCCTTGTTAGCGCCATAGCCGTGTTTGCATGGGGTGTCCATCAACCAGCCATCCTCCACTCCATCCATCTGGACCATCGAGATCATTTCATGCTTGATAATGCCCCGTCTCATGCTGCACATAACACATCTGCATCTCTGGCTGCTATGGGCATAAAAGGGGACAAACTTATGGTGTGGCACCCATGCTCCCCTGACCTCAACCCCATTGAGAACCTCTGGAGCATCATCAAAAGGAGTGTCTATGATGGCGGGAGGCTGTTCACATCTAAGCAACAGCTCTGGGAGGGTATTCTGTCCTCATGCAAAACAATTAAAGCAGAAACCATCCAAAACCTGACAAATTCAATGGACGAGAGAGTTCAGAAGCTCCTTTCGAACAAGCGGTCCTATGTGCAAATGTAACATCACCTAGAATAAAGTTTTAGTTGAAAACTCTGCTGTGCATAATAATTTGGAACATGCATTTTGAGTGCAGTTTGAGTTTTTTATTTTTTAAAAAATATACTGTTATCATAGGCAGTTTGTACAAAAACCTTTCAATTGTACTCTAATAGTTATTTGACTGGAAAATTACAATGACTGCAATTCATATAGGTAATTTGGGAAAATCTGAGAAAATATTATTTGCATAATAATTTGGAACACAGTGTAAATGCAGAGAAGTCACAGATTCTTCTCAGTCACTGAATGGTATAATTATGAGTGGATTTTTTATGTTTTGTTACATTGACATTTTCTATGTGGATTTTGCACCTAAGCATTTATCGCTGACACAAAACGAAAAACAACGTTTTCACACTATTCTGCATGGTTGTCTCTTCGGTATTCAGAGACTTATCTAACACCGGACACTGTGCTCATTGAATGTCTCTAAATTTACTTTTGAAACTTGTCAGTGTTAGGGATTCGCACTCAGGACCCCTGATATGGAAGGCAGAAACATTACTAGTGAGCCACAGACTGCACTGCTATGTACACAATACATTTCTCAGCCTGAAAACCTCAGTAATATTCTTCTTTACAAGCATAATATTCCAGTATATGAATGGCGCAATTGTTGTTAGAACAGGAAAAAAGTTAATCATGCAGAACTGTGTTTTCCTTTCTCAAAAAGAACACATATCAGAATCCTGACAGACCCCATAATAAATGGCACCAGTCTCCTTCTGATGGCATTGGTTGTACAATAGATCAGTTTTGAACATGAATCCTGTTTGCTTAGCCCTAAAATGGAACAGAAAAGTAAAGCTACCAAACAAAAATGTGAACACAGCCTGAGGCTGTCAGCCAAAGAACGGAGATGTCTGTTTTTCATTTCATTTGTAGAGCAAACATTTCCGTTCAAGTGAATGTGTGTGAAAAACACTGGTAACACTCAGATGTCATCCATGTTGTCATCTAAGTTCTGTTCACTGAGTAGTTGATATTAGAGGCTTTGACAAAGAAAAATACTAGATGTCACAGATTGTAAAAACGAACACACGGACCAAAAATGCATCCAACATATAATATCCAACCGACCGATCAGACATTGATGATCTATCCTAAGGAAAGGTCATCAATGATAAAGTAGTGGACGACCTCTTTAATGATAGTATATAGTGCACTTTGTTATCTATAGCACCAAGAGACTGCGTGATATGTAATAAGCCTTCATTCTTGAACCCATGTGAAGTGTTGTTGTGCTGCCCAAATTTTTTTTTCTTGGACAGCACACAGACTCCTTAAGTATGTCCTATTCTGATCATCCTAGTTGGATCAGGAATGGACATGCTCGGAGTCTCACACATCTCATTTTTGAATCCTTGATTTTCTCAGATATCTGAATGGATCTATTTAACTGTGGCGTCTGATGAAAGAAATCTGGAAGCATACGGACATTTCACACAAATGTGAGAATGTGACCTTAGGGAGGTTGTTTTACAAATGACAGCATTATTCCAAGTCATACAGTACAGATACAGAATAATATTTACATGCAGTGATTTACCGCTGATGTCCCTTCTGATTGGAGTGGTTTTCTATTGTTTCTTCTCCATCTGGTCAGGCCTTCATGTCGCCATCTCCCAGCCACACTCATCTTGTCACACTGATCACCGCAGTCCTGAAAATAACAAGGTCACATATATTTTATTTATACAGTTGTCTCCTAAACAAAAAAATGCCTCACTTTGCCCCTGAATACAATTATGTACCCCACAGTTAATGAAATTGAAAATGTACATTGGTAAACTAGTGCTGTGCCCCCCATTAACAATTCATTTTAAGACTATGTGCACACATTGCATTTTTTTCTGTGTGGATTTGTTGCGAAAAAAGCAGAGTTTTACAGCAAAAGCAAAGTGAATGAGATCCCTGAAATCTCATGCACAAGTTGCTTATTTTCCTTGAAGTTTGGCTGCAGATTAAAATTTCTGCAGTGTTTTGCAGTGTGTTTCACCCATTCTAATGAGTTGGGAAAAAAATTGTTTCACGGTTTTTGATCACGTGTCAGCATGGGCAAAGACCAAAAAAAGGTCCAGGACATTCTGCAGCGATCAGCGACCTCACAGCAGGCGCCTGATTGCTGCAAAGTGTCACACATAGCGACATCGCTGGTGAGGTCGCTGTTGCGTCACCAAAACTGTGACACAGCAGCGATCTCGCTAGCGATCTCGCTGTGTGAGACGGGGGCTTTAGTAGGAGGTGTTTACAGTATATAAAGTAATCCATTTGATTGTAACCTACTGAATAACATAGGCTGGCAGATTTACAGTTATTGGCAATACGACGACACGTAATTAAGTTAAGCTAGCAGTCACCAATTGGCTAATTTCAGGGGTGATAAGTAAATTTAGAGAGCAGCACGATAATTGGTGCCGTTGTATATGGCCATTTGATATTTTTAATTTATGTACATATGTGGTTGTTTGTTTTTTATTATAAATAGATAATAAAAGTTATATTTTAATTTATACAGTATTATCCAATTGGATCAGACAGTGAATTTAGTTAATTATTTATTGGGGATACTTAGACATATAACTGTGAACTGATGCTATCAGGTACTAAGTAAAATTTGGACCATGGCCCCCTCCTGTATGTTGATCAGATGTATGTGCCCTTGTGGCGTTCCAGATCCTATAAAGACTTATGTATTCACCCTCCATGTAAAGTCCTCCATCCTGGTATGCCTTCATGATATCCCCCTTCCTGGGCCTAACTAGCAATAATTTTCAAAGTTGTTCTTCAACACATTTAAAAGAAAAAAAAAGATGATTCTTACCTTCCCCCAGTCTTGTGACGCGTCGCCTCCTCTTGTATAGCCAGCACAGACGTTGGCATTCCCAACCCTAGAGCATGACGTCGCTGCTATGCGCTGACTTTGACAGGCATGCCAGCGTCAGCTGCCAGTTTCTCATTGGTGTGTATTGCAGAGCAGCAAGCTTGGAGAGTCTATGCGCTGCAATAGATTTCAGCTGAATGTACCTTGGATGCACATCCAGTTAAAATAGGCACCAGTATCAGTGGGCCCCCCTCCAGCTCTTGCCCCCAGTATGTCTGCAATGTCGGCTCCTGTACTGCCTCCCCAGTAACCCCTATGTGATGTATATGCTTCAGTCTCAGTGACTCCTACAGTTATGGCCAAAAGTTTTGGCACCCTTGAAATTTTACCAGTAATTGAAGAATTTCTCCCAGAAAATTATTGCAGTTACGCATGTTTTGTAATACACGTTTGTTTCCTTTGTGTGTATTGGAACAACACAAAAAAAAGCAAAGAAAAAAAGGCAAATTGGACATAATTTCACAAAACAACAAAAATTGGCCAGACAGAGTTGTTGGCACGCTCAACCTAATATTTGATTGCATACGCTTTGGAATAAATATCTGCACTTAATTGATTCCTAGAACTATCAACAAGCTTCTTACACCTTTCATCTGGAATTTTGGACCACTCTTCTTTTGCAAACTGCTCCAGGTTTCTCATATTTGAAGGGTACCTTCTCCCAACAGCAATTTTAAGATCTCTCCACAGGTGTTCAATGGGATGATCCAGACTCATTGCTGGCCACTTCAGAACTCTCCAGCTCTTTGTTTCCATCTATTTCTGGGTTAATCTTGAATGTATAGCGTCATTGTCCTGATGGAAGACCCATGACCCAGAACGCAAACCTAGCTTTGACACTGGGCATTACATTGCAACCCAAAATCCTTTGGTAATCTTCAGATTTTATGATGCCTTGCACATAGTCAAGTCATCCAGTGCTAAAGGCAGCAACCCCAAAATATCTTTGATCCTCCACCATATTTGACTATTGGTACTGTGTTCTTTTCTTTGTAGGCCTCATTCCATTTTCGTAAAAAAGTAGAATGATGTGCTTTACCAAAAAGCTCTATCTTGGTCTCCTCTGTCCACAAGACTCTTTCCCAGAAGAATTTTGGCTTGCTCACGACCTATTACCGGTCAGGAAGCCCTGAGCACAAAATAAAAAGGCAACTCCCACTTCCTCCTTCAATGTGGTTTCCTGTCCTCAAGGATGTAGAAGCCTGGAGCACACGGCTTGAGCAGCTTTGAATCATGGAGCACCAGCCTTCCCCATGATAGCACCAAACGAGAGAGTAGGATCCGCTCCTATTACCGGACAGGAAGCCCTGAGCACAAAATAAAAAGGCAACTCCCACTTCCTCCTTCAATGTGGTTTCCTGTCCTCAAGGATGTAGAAGCCTGGAGCAGCCGTGAATCATGGAACACCAGTGAGTCATGGAACACCAAGCAATGTTCTATAGCAACTTCTAGTAAGTGGCAGTGAGCAGGGGCCTAGTTGGGCTCTCAAATGCTAACATCAGTCTGGAAGAATCTACATTTAATGATTCCGTACCTACCTACGTTTCTTTGGCCTAGGCCTCATGGCTTGTGTATTGAGTCTCACGGCTGGGCCTCATGGCTTGTGTATTGAGCCTCACGTCTGGGCCTCATGCCAATTCAGGTCTGGGCTTATGTCTCATGTTGGCCTGTCTGAAGGTTTTTTTATCATTCCCCCATGACGGCATCACGGAGAGAGGGGATCCGCCCTTCAAGGACAGGAAACCTACAGATAAAAAGTGCTGTACCTCTCTCAGTTGGTTTCCTATCCTTGACAGGGGACCTACAGTCTCTGTGGTACCTGAAGCAGTACCTGAAGAAAGAAGATCCGGATGATCCAGGCCTGACCAGTCTGACTCAGGCAGCTGGGGTTCCCTGCCTCGGCTGGTGCGGCGTCCTGATGCACCATCGCTGAGGTCAGTGGTTCTCTAGGGTGAGTGGGGCGATTCAGCCCGAAGAGGATGGAGCGGTGCCAGAGGAATCTGCTGCTTCCTTCCCTCTTCCCGGCACAGGGAGCGTCTCCTCGTGGTGTAGTCTTTACTTCCGGTTGGTGTGCGTGCGCCGGGGGCGCCGCCTTATGCCGTTGCGCCGCAATGCATTACTGGGAGCTCCATTGTGCGCAGGCGCAAGCGCCCGGATATGGCAATGCGGGTAGGGGGAATACCTGGAAGCATTATAAGGAGCAGTTAGCATCAGGAGGTGCTACTCATGTTAGCTGGCATCATGAGTGAGCAGGAGCTTGGAGAGTTGCAGTTTCCGTTGCCTGTGTCTCCATTACCACCGCAGCAGCGGCAAGCAAGACAGAAGGAAGGCACTTCATGTCAGCATGGGAACAGCGAGAGCAGTTGTTCGGCCAAAACATCCCAGGCTCCAGCGCAGCATCTACTTCAAGAGAGAACCTTCCTACGGGTATGGTTCCTCCTGACAACCCGGTACCCTTTCTTCATTCACTGGGTAAGTGATCTTCGTGAAAGTTCGGCTAATAATTGGGGTCACCTCTCTCTCTCTTCTCTCTTCGGAAAGAAAAAGTACAGGCAAAACCAAGCACAGAACCTGTGCTCTTTGTGCTGAAAATTTACCCCCTAGTTGGGCGAAAGAACTCTGCGGCTCTTGTATAGAGAAAACAATATGCGAGGAAACCCCTAAATTTGCCGCAGAACTGAGGTCCATAATTAAAACCCAGGTGGAGGACACCGTTAGATCCCTTCACAGGAAGAAACAGAGGAAATCTAAAAACGCGCCCCTGGAGTCTGATTCTAGTAGCCCAGACGAGGTCGATACGGACTCGGATTCATCAGGCTCATCCTCATCCTGGGAGAAAAGGGGACATAGTTGTTTTCCCATTGAAGAAACAGATAGTCTTATCAAAGCCGTTAGATCCACTATGGGTCTGGTAGACCCTCATCCCAAAAGGTCTGTCCAGGACATTATGTTCGGGGGTCTAGAACAGAGAAAGAAAAGGTCTTTCCCTCTCAATGAGAAGATTCATTTTTGATCAAAAAAGAATGTAAAAGACAAGAAAGGAAAGGCCTTTTATCCCCGAAAAGAAAATACCCATTTGATGACCCGGCTTGCTTGTTCTGGAGAAAGCGCCAAAATTAGATGTAGCAATTGCTAAAGCATCCAAAAAATTCTCCCTTTCGTTCGAGGACATGCAGTACTAAAAGATCCCATGGACAAAAAGGCAGACGCCTTCCTTAAAGGTTCATGGGAGGCCGCGGGATGAGGTCTTAAACCTGCGGTAGCTGCCACCTGTACTGCCAGATCGTTAATGGTCTGGCTGGATAATTTAGAGACTCAGCTTAAAGGGAAAGCATCTAGGGAGGCAATATTAGACTCCATACCTTTTAATGAAGGGGGCTGCCGCCTTTCTAGCAGTTGCTTCGGCTGACTCTGTCAAGTTGGCGGCTAGGGCAGCTGGCTTCTCTAACGCTGCCCGGCGGGCCCTCTGGCTTAAGTATTGGCCAGGGGACCTACAAACGAAATCAAGGTTATGCTGCATTCCCTGTGAGAGGGAATTTTTGTTTGGACCTATCCTTGATGATATCTTTGATAAGGTGGGAGATAGCAAAAAGCGCTTTCCTATCCTTTCTAACACCACATATAGGAAGTCCTTTTGGAACAGAGATTTTATCCATAGGAAACCCCCCAGGTACAAGGATAGATATGAAGATGATAGAAGGAGGACCAAAGGCTTCCTGTTCAATAGACTCCCCCCCCCAACAACAATTAGAAGTCTTCTCAATGAAGGTTTGCCCCGGGTGGGGGGAAGGTTGTCTGGGTTTCTCCCGGCCTTGGAGAATATATCAAACTGCCCATGGATCCTGGACATAATATAATCAGGCCTAAAATTCCAATTCCTTTCAGTCCCTCATCCAAACTTCATGATAACTCCCAAGAGGTCATCATGCGAAGAGCAGTTAGCGCTAGAACAAGAGGTTCAGACACTGATAGAAAAAGCAGTCCTTCAGGAGGTGCCTACCGGGGAGAAGGGCGAGGGTTTCTATTCTCCTCTGTTTTTGAGAAGGAAACCGGACGGGACTTTCAAGACTATCATAAATCTGAAAAAACAAACAAACTGTTAAAGGTTCAGACCTTCAAGATGGAGACAATAAATTCATCAGTGAAAATGCTGTTTCAGTATTGCTTCATGACGGTTCTGGACCTGAAGGATGCCTATTATCGTATCCTCATCCACAAAGATTTCCAGAAGTTCCTCAGGGTGTAGGTCCCAATAGGGGGGGTGGTCAAGCATTATCAATACACGGCCCTCACATTCGGCCTGGCCATTGCCCCAAGGGTTTTCACCAAAATAATCGCGAAGGTGATGGCGCACCTGAGAGAGCAGAATATCCTGGTCGTCCCATATCTGGACGATTTTTTTGATAATAGGCAGCTCATTCCAGCATTGCAGAACTCAACTAGAGAAGGTCATGGGTTCCTTAAGGAGCTTAGGTTGGCTTTTGAATCTGGAAAAGTCCAGAACCAAAGCAGGTCAGGTGCAGGAATATCTGGACATTATATTGGATTCAATAAATCAAGAGTGCCGCCGCCCAGCAGGGAAAGTCCAAAAACTTATAAGCCAGGTGTCTCGGATAGAGAATCACCCAATTATGACCCTGCAGAAAGCCATGTCCCTTCCGGGTTCCATGGCTGACTGTTTACCGGCCGTTCAGTGAGCCCAGATACATTCAAGAGAATTGCAATGGGAATTATTAGAGGCTGGAAACTCTCTAGGAGGGCTCTTAGAAAGTCGCCTAACCTTATCATTAAAAACCATACTTTCCTTTAGATGTTGGGCGGAGTCAGACAGTCTAGCCCAGGGTGTCCCATGGGTAACTCCAGTCACTCAGATACTGACCACAGATGCAAGCCCCAGGGGTTGCGACACCCACTTAAACGACCAGGGAGCTCATTGTCGATGGACAGGGCCCCTAAGTTCCGTATCCTCGAACATGAAGGAGGTGCTGGTGGTGAAGTTTGCCCTCTCGGAATCCCTGGACACTCTGCGAGGTCACCACGTAAGCGTGCTCTTGGACAACCGGGTAGTGGTGGCATATCTCAATCACCAGGAAGGTACCCGGTCCCGTCCTCTGATGCAGGTGATTGAAGTTATTTTCCTTTTGGCCGAAAGCAATTTGGAGTCCCTGTCGGCGCTCCACATAAAGGGAATAGAAAATCACAGAGCGGACTTCCTGAGCCGGACTCAGCTGAAGCAGAGCGAGTGGGAGCTAAATCAGGGGGTTTTCGATCAAATAATAGAGGCATGGGGGCGTCTTACCATAGATCTGTTTGCCAACAGCCGGAACAGAAAGGTAGTCGAGTTTTGCTCTCTAGAACCCAGGGGTAACCCATTAGCAGTAGACGCCTTCATGATCCCGTGGAATCACCCTCGTGCCTATGCTTTTCCTCCAATTGCTCTAATTCCGGCAGATGTTGTCCATTTCAGACCCCTGGGTGCTTCCAGAGCTCCCGAATCTTCTGTCCCAGGGGCCGGTCCATCATCCTTAGGTTAAAAATTTACATTGCAAGTGGGGAAACTATCCCAAAGAATCTGAGGGCTCACTCGACAAGGGCAGTAGCAGCTTCCTGGGCAGAAAGAGCTGACGCGTCGATAGAACAGTTATGTAGAGCCGCCACATGGTCTTCCCCCTCTACATTCTTTAGCCACTATCGGCTGGACCTAGCCTATTCCTTCGACCTTACTTTTGGTAGAAGGGTCTTGGAGGCAGTGCCCCTCCCCCCCTAACAATTAACTTCTCTGCAATTCTCTCTGTGGTGCCGTCATGGGGGAAGGAGAAAAACAAAGTTACTTACCGGTAACGGGATTTCTCAGAGCCCATGACGGCACCCGTACATCTCCTCCCTCCACGCGTTGGTGTACACACTTACTTTTGTGGTTTATACGTAGTCACACGGTGTTCCTATTAAGCATCATAATAATGTTGTATATTGTGTTATTAACCTGGAGGTCCTCTCGTGCCCTGTAAACAACTGATGCGGGAGAGAGGTACCGCGCTTTTTATCTGTAGGTTTCCTGTCCTTGAAGAGCGGATCCCTTCTCTCCGTGGTGCCGTCATGGGCTTTGAGAAATCCTGTTACTGGTAAGTAACTTCGTTTTTTCAGACCGCTTCATAGTTGCAGAAAACCCTGCCACGTTAGGTCTAGGATTTTCCTCACCTGTCTGTCTCACGGTGGGTTGCCCGGTTAACCAGTCAACTTGGGGCTTGTAGATCTGTTTCACTAAGGACTCAAAGCTTCACTACTCTTTACTAGCTATATTACTGATATTGATAAGGAGGTTTTCTGGACGATGCCCTCGGTCTGAGGTGATTCTATTAAATACAGTCCAAAGGATAGCTGCTGAGTAACAGGTCCAGGCAATCCCTTATACTTGGATAGCATATTGAACTAGTCTGGATTTAACATCTATGTCCCAGTGGTCTTCTTGGTAAAGGTGTGAATGGGGGCGCTAAAAAGAATAATACCAATTTAAGTCCAGTTGATCTTCACAATCTAGGATCATTAGTAACTTAACATAGGTTGAACTTTATGGACCTAGGTCTTTATTCAACCTTTCTCCCCCAATTGTACTCTGACACTAACTTACTGGGACTAGGCCTCACAAATGTATTATTACCATTTTTATTATAACTGCACTATTACAATTATAATGAACCAGTTTATCATTTTTAATTAGTTTTATTTTTTCTATTTCTAATAATGGTATTACTAAAATCACTATACCTAAAAACTGTCAGGACACATTCAGCCAATTTGCATCAGGGGGAAAACATTCCCTCTTGACCCCGAGAAAAGGCGATGAGTCCTAGAACCCTGAATCAAATGTACTACTATAGGTGTAATATTTTGTCTAATTTAACTGTAACCCACAATGTTATGTGTTTCAAGGAAATCATCCAGCCCTTTTTTTTTTTGTTTTTTTTTGTAAAGCTGTTAGTGTCTGCCATTACTACATCTTGTGGTCGGCATTCCACAGCCCAACTTCTCTGACTATAAAGAACCCTTTCCTATTTAGGTGCTGGAATTGCTTTTCATCCACCCGTAATGAGTGCCCCCTGGTCCTTAGTATGATCTTTGGAGGGAATAAGTCATGTGCTAGTCCTTTGTACTGACCACACCTACAGTTGTGCTCAACAGTTTTCATACCCCGACAGAATTTTTGCTTTTTTGGCCTTGTTTCAGAGAATATGAATGATAACAAAAAAACTTTTTCTCCACTCATGGTTATTGGTTGGGTGAAGCCATTTATTGTCAAACTGCTGTGTTTTCTCTTTTTAAATCTTAATGACAACCAAAAACATCCAAATGACCCTGATCAAAAGTTCACATACCCTGGTGATTTTGGCCTGGTAACATGCACAGAATTTGAAACAAATGGATTTGAATGGCTACTAAAGGTAACATCCTCACCTGTGACCTGTTTTCTTGTAACCAGTGTGTGTACATAAAAGTTGAGTGAGTTTCTGGGATCCAGACAGACTCTTGCATCTTTCATCCAGCCACTGACGTTTCTGGATTGTGAGTAATGGGGAAAGCAAAAGAATTGTCAACGGATCTACGGGAAAAGGTAGTTGAACTGTATAACACAGGAAAGGGATACAAAAAGATATCCAAGTAATTGATAATGCCATTCAGCAGCGTTCAAACTGTGATTAACAAATCAAGGGCTCTGTAAAAACCAAACCACGGTCAGGTAGACCAACAAATATTTCGGCCACAACTGCTAGGAAAATTGTTTGGGATGCAAAGAAAATCCCACAAATACCATCAGCTGAAATTCAGAACTCTCTGAAAACTAGCGGTACGGCTGTTTCAAGATGCAATATAAGGAGGCACTTGAAGAAAAATGGGCTGCATGGTCGAGTCGCCATAAGAAAGCCATTACTGCGCAAATGCCACAAAGTATCTCTCCTACAATATGCCAAACAGCACAGAGACAAGCCTCAAAACTTCTGGAACAAGATAACTTGGAGTGATGAGACCAAAATTGAACTTTTTGGCCACAACCATAAACGTTACATTTGGAGAGAGGTCAACAAGGCCTATGATGAAAGGAACGCCATTCCTACAGTAAAGCATGGAGGTGGATCACTGATGTTTTGGGGATGTATGAGCTACAAAGGCAGAGGAAACTTAGTAAAAGTTGAAGGAAAGATGAATAAAGCACGTTATCAGCAAATACTGGAGGCAAATTTGCACTCATCAGCCTGGAAGCTGCGCATCGGATGTACTTGGACGTTTCAACATGACAACTATCGAAGAATGGGCAGCTTTACCACCTGAGAAAATAAAGAACCTCATCCACAACTACCACAAAAGTCTTCAAGCTGTCATTGATGTTAGAGAGGGCAATACCAGGGTATGTGAACTTTTGATCACGGTCATTTGGATGTTTTTGGTTGTCATCAAAATTTAGAAAGCGAAAACACAGTAGTCTGACAATAAATGGCTTCACCCAACCAATAACCATGAGTGAAGAAAAAGTTTTTTTGTTATCATTCATATTCTCTGAAACAAGGCCAAAAAAGCAAAAATTCTGTCGGGGTATGTAAACTGTTGAGCACAAGTGTATATTTATACATGTAAATGGGATCCCCTCTGAGGAGTCGTTTTCTAAGCTAAACAAGCTCAACTTTTTCAACCTCTCATCATATGAGATGCCTCCTTCCATTTAGATGAACTGGCTGATAAACATCTACCGCTCAGCCCCCCCCCTTCCTCCTGGTTGAAGGTGCAAGAGGGACATAGCGGCGCTAAGCTTAAAGAAACCACTGTAAGTCCAGTTAAAACTCCTACCCGGAGTCTTCGAATGACCTTTTGGACGTTAAGTGATTAAACTCTCTATACCCCATATCCCCCTGATGGGGAATGGTAGGAGGAGCTGCGAGTTGTACTCAACGATGGGGGGACTGAAAAACCAACATTTGCCCAAATCTACCCTCCTGGTTTAGAGTTTTAAGAAACTTGATTGTGCCAAGGTGGGGTGGGGGGGGAACACTATACCGGTCTGACCTCCTAAGTGAGGTATGAGTCGGACTCACCGGTAGGGAAGTTGATAAACCACCAATTGCCCCAATCTACCTTCCTGGTATGGAATGGTAAGATAAACTTGATGGTGCTAAGTAAGGCAGTACTATACTGGTCGGCCTTTCTAAGGGAAGTGCGAGCTGGACTCGCTGGTATCAGTGGTTGATAAACCAAAAATTGCATCAATCTACCCTTCTGATTTGGAATGGTAAGATAAACTTGATTGTAATGAGTCGGGCAGCACTACCGGTCTGCCCTCCTAAGGGAGGTACGAGTTGGACTCGCCGGTATAGGACTGACGAACCAGTAAATATCCCAGTCTATCCTCCTAATGGAGTTGCCCAATAGACATAATTATACCGGATCTGGTAAAATTATTTCAAGACCAGTGTATCCTCCCAGTTAGACGTGGGGCAGATGAACTAATTGGAAATTAAGTCAATGGAGCCATATTACACTATGTATTCTTGGAATTAAAGTCATAAACTGGTAGACTCAACTAAGTGGCGAGTTGGTTAAATAACCAGTCAGTGCGCTCTTGGAGTGATAAGATGGCAACTCTGCAATAAACCTATAAAGGGAGGAATCGGTGGATGAGTTAAAATGTTCCCGTACCCGTGAGACTCCTGTGGCGAAGGAGAAACATCTTTGTTAATTAAGACGAATGCCTGCACACTGAGGTAAGTCCGTTCTGATTATTACACAAAGGATGATACGTACTTAAGGTACATGTTTAACGGGACATGATGTTAATACCTTAGCTTAAGACCGTCTGAGATTTGACAATACCATAAGAGATCTATATCTCTTTATTAATGAGTTGCTTCGGGAAAAAAAAAAGTGTATAAGTGATGATGGTTATCACTCAGTTTGCTTAGTTTCTTTGCTTGAAAACTAATCTATTTTGCATTTGAACTATTTTCATCTGATCTCCATGGTTGGATTATATTAACATACATTTAAGTTGCAGAATTGATGCTATTATAGGCGAATAGCGTAAATATGATCATCCCTGCATGAATGGTGAATTGTGACTTTTCTTTTGGAATAGCTCAGATCTGTGTTTTGCCCTTTCTAGTTCTATTAGCTCTTGGTACTTGGCTAGATTGTGGTAGCCAGAAACTCCCCAGGATGGAAATCTCAAACTATAAGTGTCCGTTCGGCTTAAATACATTTCTTGGGGGGACTTAACATTACACCCTAAGGGATATAACGTACTAAATATTTCTGCTGGTTTTGGAATCCTCATTTTGGCAATTTGGGATGCTATTTCTACTTGATAGCATAGAGTTGGGTAGTTTTGAACAATTATGTGATTGTTGACCCTAGAAAAGTTTCTTACGACCTGATCTTGGCCTTAAGTGGGGCCTTCTATTGAAAATGCCAACAGTATTAACCACTTTACAGCCTGTGCCGTATTTGTACGCACATGCTGTAACCCCCCGCTTCAGTGAGGGCTCCGGCGCTGAGCCCACACTGAACCGGGCACATGTCAGCTGATTATTACAGCTGACATGTGCCCGCAACAGTTGCGGGTGGAATCACGATCCACCCGGGGTTGTTAACATGTTAAATGCCGCTGTCAATCTCTGACAGCGGCATTTAACATCGCCGGAAGTGCGTCACTTACCCCTCCCATCGGTGACCCCGTCACGTGATCGCGGGTCACCGATGGGTGGGCATGACAACCCTGGGTCTGCAGCAGACTCCAGTGGTTGTGATGAGCTGGTCGCTATGAGCGCCTCCTAGTGGTCGGCTCTCATCGCACAGGACCATTTCTGCTACATACAGGTGATCTGCTGATCCTCTGTATGTAGCAGAGGCGATCAGACAAGTGCTGTTTCTAGTCTTCTATGGAGACTATAGAAGCAAGCAAAAAGTGAAAAAAAAAATGTTTTTAAAAATATTAAAACAATTAAAAAAATATAAAAGTTTAAATCACCCCCCTTTCGCCCCATTCAAAATAAAATAATAATAAAAAAAACCCACATACACATATTTAGTATCGCCACGTTCAGAATTGCCCGATCTATCAATATAAAAAAGAATTAATCTGATCGGTAAACGGCGCAACGAGAAAAAAATTCTAAACGCCAGAATTATGTTTTTTGGTCTCCGCAACATTGCAATAAAATGCAATAACGGGCGATCAAAACATCGGATCTACCCCAAAGTAATATCAATAAAAACGTCAGCTCGGTGCGCAAAAAATAAGCCCTCACCCGGCCCCAGATCCCGAAAAATGGAGACGCTACGGGTCTTGGAAAATGGTGCCAATTTTTTGTTTTTTTACCAGACTTTGGAATTTTTTTTCACCACTTAAATAAAAAAGAACCTATACATGTTTGGTATCTACGAACTCAAAATGACCTGGAGAATAATAATGACAGGTCAGTCTTAGCATTCAGTGAACGTGGTAAAAAAACCAAACATCTGTGGTATTGCACTTTTTTTGCAATTTCACCGCACTTGGAATTTTTTTCCCGTACACGATATGGTAAAACTAGTAATGGCGTTGAAAAGTACAACTCGTCCCGCAAAAAATAAGCCCTCACACGGCCATATTAACCAAAAAATAAAAACGCTATGGCTCTGGGAACAAGGAGAGCAAAAAACGAAAATGCAAAAACGGAAAATCCCAGGATTGTGAAGGGGTTAAGGTAGAAACCCTAGTCAAAGCCTGGTTAAGGTTACCAGGTTCCCTGAATCAAGTAACTTCTGCTTCTATTACACGCTTAGTACCAGTTCTTATATACTTCAGTTGTTAGTTAGTTGATTTAATGAGAACAGAATATCTAATCAAATCTGTGGAAGATATTCAACCATGCATATACGTGAAGTCTCTAAATATAGACCTTCTCTGGGAGATAAAGAGGAAAGAGGAGTTGTAAAAATCCTTTTTACTCTTGTTGGCGCTTTTGGGTAACACTATAAATCGATAGACATTATGTTGATTGAATGATATCTACAACTTTCACAATCTTCCTTCTTTAAGAACTATCCGTTGAACTAGGACATTCCGGGGATCTTTCTTAAGGTGTAAGATTCTACAGTGGTGCTCCCTCCCTATTGAAGGACTCCGTTGCTATTGTCTCTTGTATGGTGCTGTCATGGGGGAAGGGAAAAATGATAATTACTTACCGGTAATTTGATTTTCCTGAAACCCATGACAGCACCCTAATTTTCCCTCCCTCTGGCTCTTGGTTGATGATGGTTCTTAGTCTTCTCTTCTCACAATGAAGAATGGGCTTGAGTGAATGTATAAATAAAAATGATGATGAATTGGGTGAATCTTACTTGACTCCTGTAAACCACATTGAAGGAGGAAGTGGGAGTTGCCTTTTTATTTTGTACTCAGGGCTTCCTGTCCTGTAATAGAGGCGGATCCTACTCTCTCGTATGGTGCAGTCATGGGTTTCAGGAAAATCAAATTACCGGTAAGTAATTATCGTTTTTTTTTTATGTCTCTGTGTCAGCAGTGGGTTCCTCCTGGGTCTCCTGGCATAACACTGCACTCTGAGCTTGCAGGACAGTTTGAATTTCTTTGGAACTTGATTGGGGCTGCTTATCCACCATCCAGACTATCCTGCGTTGCAACCATTCAAATTTTCTCTGCCGTCCACGTCCAGGGAGATTAGCTACAGTGCCATGGGTTGTAAATTTCTTGATTATGTTGCGCACCGTGAACAAAAGAACATCAAGATCTCTGGAGATGGACTTGTAACCTTGAGATTTGTTGATATTCTTCAACGATTTTGGTTCTCAAGTTCTATTCTCTTTCTGTTCTCCATGCTTAGTGTGGCACAAGCAGACACATAATGCAAATATTGAGTCAACTTTCCCCCTTTTTATCTGGTTTCAGGTGTGATTTATGTTGCCAGTCACCTGTTACTTGCCACAAGGGAGTTTGTACGTGCTTCACTTGCTTGAAACAAAGTTGTTTACCCACAATTTTGGAAAGATGCCAACAATTTTTTTTGGCCCATTTTTGGAGTTTTGTGATTAATTATGTGCAATTTTCCTTTTTTTTTTTTGTGTGTTTAAATGTACAAAAAGAAAATATATGTGTATAATAAAACATGTGTAATTGCAATAATTTTCTGGGAGAAATACTTCATTTTCTGGAACAATATCAAGGGTGCCAACACTTTCGTCCATAAGGCTGTGCGCCCACTATGCATTTTTTAAGCATTTCCGCAGCGGCAATTCCGCTGCAGAAACACTTAAAAAACGCTTGGTAGAAGGTCTGCAATTATCATTGCGGAAAAATCCACAGCACTACCAATTATTTTGCGTAATCGCGGCGTTTTCGCTGCCATTGACTTGCATTGAATCGCTTAATATCCGCATGATTACATGTGCACATTCGGATATTAAAGCGATTCAATGTGCGGATGGTACCCGGGTCTGGAGAAGAGGAGACTCTCATCCAGACCCGGGTACCATAGTACCAGTGGAAAAAAAAAGAATTTAAAATAAAAATATACATTATACTCGCCTTCTGATGTCCCCCGGTCTCCTGTACGATGCGTCCTGGCTCTCCGGCAGCTTGCGATGGTCTAAAAGGATCTGCCATGACATCATTTAGTCATGTGATGGCTCACGTGACCGCTGACGTCGGGCGGTCGCGTGACCTGTCACTTGACTAAATGACGTCATGGAAGGTCCTTTTACACAACCGCAAGACACTGGGGAGACTGGACGCATCGGATAAGGAGACCGGGGGCCATCGGAAGGTGAGTATAATGTTTTTTTTGTTTGTTTTTTTTTACCATTTTTATCTTTTTTTTTTTTTTTTTACTAACTTTGTCACACTATATAAAATCCATGCCGGTTGCATGGATTTATATAGTGTGACCAAGCTGTCAAGCACTTTCCAAGTGATGCTAAAATCGTTTGGTAAGCGCTTGACAACCCGCATGCGAAATCGCATGTGAAAAACGTTTCACTTACTCTTGTCTCTGACCGGAAAAATGCATGTAAAATCCGCATACGTTTTTTCTGCCAGTGAGATGCAGAAACGCTCAGGAAAAATCCAGAGCATTTCTGCATCGTGAGCACTTAGCCTAACTGTAAGTGATGTATATCCTGCAGCCCCAGTGTCTCCTATGTGATGTATGTACAGCAGTCTTGGTGTCTCCTATGTAATATATACTGCAGTCTTGGTGTCTCTTGTGCAGGGCCACCATCAGGGCATTACTGCCCTTACTGCTGTATGGGGCCCTGTGAGTAGCAGTAAAGAGGGGGTCCTGGGCCCAGTCTGGGCCCCCCCCCTCTTGTGTTTCTGCTCTCCATGCCCCATGCTGTGACAAAGTGCCGAGACGCCACAGAAGGCGGCGCATACCTAGCCGCTAAGTGCCTTACCGGAGCTCTACAGCCACAAAGCTCCCTCATACTTCTCCGGACTTCTGGTCAGGTGACAACGCATATACGCCGTCACCTGACCACAAGTCAGGAGAACACTGCGGCGTACCACTCCTCGGTGCAAGGAATGGAGCGCTCACGGCCTTCAACACTGAATGGCCGCGCAGCATCTCCAAGCGAGTCCCTCCTCCCCTTCAGTGACGCCCTGGTGAAGTCAAGTATACGATGACTCATCCCGTACGCGCCTGCATAGAGCCGCGCCAGGATGCCAGTACAGCTGCAGGGATCGTATGAGAGGTAATTATGAAAACTTTATTTTTTTTTAAATATAATTATTTAAATGGTCTTGGGTGTGAGCACATGATGCATTGGGAGTGGGAGGATGAGCACATGGAGAATTGGGAGTGGGGGGATGAGCTCATGGAGGGTGGTGGGAAGAGTACATGGCGAATTGGGAGTAAAGGGTGGGGTGATCACATGGAGAATTGGGGGTGGGGAGAGAACATGATAACATGATGAATTGGGAGTGGGGGGGTGGGGAGAGCACAGGATGAATTAGGAGTGGGGGGGTGGGGAGAGCACATGATGAATTGGGAGTGGGGGGTGGGGAGAGCACATGATGAATTGGGAGTGGGGGGGTGGGGAGAGAACACGATGAATTGGGAGGGGATGGGAAGAGCAATTGGTGAAGGGGGGTGGGGAGACAACAGAATTGGGGGGGGAGCACATGATGAATTGGGAGTCGGAGGGTGGGGAGAGCACATGGAGGGTGGGGAGAGCATATGGAGAATTGGGAGTGGGGAGAGCACATGATGAATTGGAAGTGGAGGGTGGGGAGCACACATGGAGAATTGGAAGTGGAGGGTGGGGAGAGCTCATGGGCGGTGGGCAGAGCACAGGAAGAATTGGGAGTGGAGGGTGGGGAGAGCACATGGAGAATTGGGAGTGGGGAGCGCAAATGGTGAATTGGGAGTGAGGAGACACATGATGAATTGGGAGTGGAGGGTGGGGAGAGGACATGGAGAATTGGGAGTGGAGGGTGGGGAGATCAAATGGTGAATTGGGAGTGGAGGGTGGGGAGATCAAATGGTGAATTGGGAGTGGGAGGGTGGGGAGATCAAATGGTGAATTGGGAGTGGGAGGGTGGGGAGCTCAAATGGTGAATTGGGGGTGGGAGGTGATTACAGCAAATGAATTGGGAGTGGGGGAGAGTAAATGATGATGAATAGAGGGTGGGGGTGGGGAGAGCAAATGATGAATTGGGAGTGGGGGAGAGTAAATGATGAATACAGGGTGGGGGTGGGGAGAGCACGGACATGACATAATGAATTTGAGCAGAGGGCACATGTAAATATAATCAGGGGAGCAGGAGGTACACAGTAGGGGGCGTTGAGGATGCAGGAGTGTGACTAGTAATAAATTGGGGGAAAGAGTACAGGTTCTAATTTATATATTAGGTGGGTAAGTGGCTATTTACAGTTAGTGGGGGCACAGTGGTGGATTACAATTTATGTTTGGAATGGTGGGTTGCATAATGACTAATTATATATTAATGGTGGGTGCACGTCTGTATTCAGCTGTGTAATGTATAAGTTGGGGAATGTGCTATAGATAACTGTTATTTTATGCAGAGACGAGTCCTGGCTGGAGGAAGTGATGGCAGTCTGTGCTGGATGAAGGAGAAAAGCGAAGATGAAGAACTTCACCTAGAGATGTCACCAGTGAGTCAGTGTGTTATCTGTACACTGACACTATACACTATATACAGAGCTCTTGTGTATAATGTCATCGGTGATCACTGTATTACCTGTACACTGACACTATATACAGAGCTCCTGTATATGTCACTGGTGATCACTTTATTACCTGTACACTTACGTAATACTCTGTATACCATGTACAGATCTCCCGTGTATAATGGCACTTATGGTAATATTAGTATTGTGGTTTTTTTTCATTAATGATCAGTATTGTAGTATTCAGTCACTATTTGGTGGTAATATGCGGTCCAGTTATAGGGTGGCGGTATTTGTCCCTTGTATGTGGTATTATTCGGTCACTATGTGGTGGTAATATGTGGTCTGATCATGGTGCAGTGGTATTTGATCCTTGTATGTGGTATTATTGGTCATTTTAAAAAATGTATAGGACACATTCCCTTAAAGAAAAATAAATAAAAAATATACCTAAAAAGAGTATTGGATATTTTAAGAAATGTTTAATAGGTTAGAGTAGGGCCCGGCCAGAAGGGTTTACCTTATAGTGGTGGCAGTTTTAAAAATCTTTTGGCCCAAACAAAAGCTGATGGCTGTGTGTGTGATCTGGTATTCACTGGGAACTGTTAATGTGAGGACGTGGTGCAGAAGTGGAGTTTTTCCAAGAGTGGACGGTGGGACTGTTGAAGGTTCAAGGGATGGAGGCGTAGCTGGGGTGGAGCCTGGACAGAGTCTGAAGGGGGCCTAAAAAATTTGCCAGTATGGGGCCCTTAAATTCCTGGTGACAGCCCTGCTCTTATGTAATGCATATACAACTATCTTGGTGTATCCTATGTGATGTACATGTACATACAGCAGTTTCAGTGTAATCTGAGTATAATCCTATTTGATGTACACAGCTCCCGGTTTCGGTGTCTACTTTGTGATGCATACATTAGGCCTCCCTCTGCTTGATTTTTGGAAATGTAGTGTGAAAAAGTGATGAATTTCCCACTGTGATCAGACATGCAATGTAATACAGTTGTGCTCAAAAGTTTACATACCCCGACAGAATTTTTGCTTTCTTGGCCTTGTTTCAGAGAATATGAATGGTAACAAAAAAACGTTTTCTCCACTCATGGTTATTGGTTGGGTGAAGCCATTTATTGTCAAACTACTGTGTTTTCGCTTTCTAAATCTTAATGACAACCAAAAACATCCAAATGACACTGATCAAAAGTTCACATACCCCAGTTATTAATACCGTGTATTGCCCCCTCTAACATCAATGACAGCTTGAAGTCTTTTGTGGTAGTTGTAGGTGAAGTTCTTTATTTTCTCAGATGGTAAAGCTGCCCAATCTTCTTGGCAAAAAGCCTCCAGTTCCTGTAAATTTCTGGGCTGTCTAGCATAAACTGCGCGCTTGAGATCTCCCCAGAGTGGCTCAATGATATGGAGGTCAGGAGACTGAGATGGCCACTCGGGAACCTTCACTTTGTTCTGCTGCAGCCAATGACTGGTCGACTTGGCCTTGTGTTTTGGATTGTTGTCATGTTGGAACGTCCAAGTACGTTCAATGCGCAGCTTCCGGGCTGATGAGTGCAAATTTGTCTCCAGTATTTGCTGATAATGTGCTGCATTCATCTTTCCTTCAACTTTTACCAAGTTTCCTTTGCCTTTGTAGGTCACACATCCCCAAAACATCAGCGATCCACCTCCGTGCTTTACACTAGGAATGGTGTTCCTTTCATCATAGGCCTTATTGACCTCTCTCCAAATGTACCGTTTATGGTTATATCCAAAAAGTTCAATTTTGGTCTCATCACTCCAAATTACCCTGTTCCAGAAGTTTTGAGGCTGGTCTCTGTGCTGTTTGGCATATTGCAGGCGAGATACTTTGTGGTATTTGCTCAGTATTGGCTTTCTTCTGGCGACTCGACCATGCAGCCGAATTTTCTTCAAGTGCCTCCTTATTGTGCATCTTAAAAAAAAAAACACCGCTAGTTTTCAGAGAGTCCTCAATTTCAGCTGATGCAATTTTTGGGTTTTTCTTTGCATCCCGAACAATTTTCCTGGCAGTTGTAGCCGAAATTCTTGTTGGTCTACCTGACCGTGGTTTGGTTTTTCCAGAGCCCCTGATTTTCCATTTGTTAATGCCAGTCAGCAGCGTTCAAACTGTGATTATCAATTCCTTGGATATCTTTTTGTATCCCTTTCCTGTGTTATACAGTTCAGCTACCTTTTCCCGTAGATCCGTTGACAATTCTTATGCTTTCCCCATGACTTACAATCCTGAAACGTCAGTGGCTGGATGAAAGATGCAAGAGTCTGTCTGGATCCCAGAAACTCACTCAACTTTTATGCACACACACTGGTTACAAGAAAACAGGTCACAGGTGAGGATGTTACTTTTAGTAGCCATTCAAACCCATTTGTGTCAAATTCTGAGCATGTTATCAGGCCAAAATCACCAGGGTATGTGAACTTTTGATAAGGGTCATTTGGATGTTTTTGGTTGTCATTAAGATTTAAAAAGAGAAAACACAGTATTTTGACAATAAATGGCTTCACCCAACCAATAACCATGAGTGGAGAAAAAGTTTTTTTGTTATCATTCATATTCTCTGAAACAAGGCCAAGAAAGCAAAAATTCTGTCGGGGTATGTAAACTTTTGAGCACAACTGTACGTCTGTGTTCAGTACAACTTTGTTAACAAAATTTATTGCAAAGAGTTGACTGCGCTTCAGACCAGCGCAAACCTGGAAAAGCAGTTGAGAGTTGCAACATCATTAATACCAGCTAACATCACATGTCTCTCCAAAGGGAAGCAGCTCCGGTAATTACATTAGGGGTGAGTTAATTAAATGTTTGACCAAATATAGCAGGATATATTTCAAATTAATAGTTTTGTATGGCCATTGAATGATGGTATAAATGGCCAAATGACCTTGTCAGAAAAAGGTTCCCTAACCCTGATATAACTGGTAATGATTGAAGACCACTCCAACAGAGAAGTGAAAAATTTAAACAGTGGAACCTGGTGGCCTAACATCATAATCTAATAATCCCTGCTATGTATTCTACTTTTCGATAATTTATTTGTATTTCAGTTTGTATTAAAATGGATAAAATATATATAATAGTGATATGATTTCAATACAGTATTACTGAAAAATAATAACATTACTTTTATTCTTGGCAGATGAGTGTACCAGGAGCTCAGAAGGATATCTAATACTTTCAGATTTTGGAACAGATGGTCATGGTATTACACCAGATACATATGAAGAACATACCATTATCCCAGATATACCTCAAGCACTTCTCAGAAAAAATATTTCATCTAATCATTTTCAACAGGTCCTTTCTTCTGCTTCGTCAATGACCGATATGCAAAATATAAGTAATAGAAGGACTAATGAGCATGAAATAGCTCTTAAAGAGGAGAAGCCATTTTCATGTTTAGAATGTGGGAAGTGTTGTAAACAGAAATCACATCTTGTTGCACATCAAAGAATTCACACTGGGGAGAAGCCATTTTCATGTTCAGAGTGTGGGATATGTTTTAATCTGAAAACAAATCTTGTTACACATCAGAGAATTCACACAGGGGAGAAGCCATTTCCATGTTCAGAATGTGAGAAATGTTTTACATATAAATCAAATCTTGTTAGACATCAGAGAATTCACACACAGGTGAAGCCATATTCCTGTTCAGAATGTGGGAAATGTTTTAGTTCCAAATCAAGTCTCATTAGACATAAGAGAATTCACACTGGGGTGAAGCAATTTCCATGTTCAGAATGTGGGAAACGTTATAGTATGAAATCAGAGTTTGTTAGACATCAGAGAACACACACGCAGGAGAAGTCACATTCATGTTCAGAATGTGGGAAATGTTTTAGTTCCAATTCAAGTCTCATTATACATCAGAGAATTCACACAGGGGAGAAGCCATTTTCATGTGCAGAATGTGGGAAATGTTATAAACAGAAATCATACCTTCTTATGCATCAGAGAACGCACACGGGAGAGACATTATATTCATGTTCAGAATGTGGGAAATGTTTTACATATAAATCAAATCTTACTGTACATCAGAGAATTCACACAGGGGAGAAGCCATTTTCATGTTCAGAATGTGGGAAATGTTTTAGTTTCAAATCAAGTCTCATTAAACATAAGAGAGTTTGCAGAGGGGAGAAGCCATTTTCATGTTGACAATGTGGGAAATGTTTTACAGTAAAATCACGTCTTGTTGGTCATCTAAGGACACAAAAGGAGGTAGCTATTAATTTTTTTTTATCAATTTATTGAAAACATGTAAGAAAAAATGCAAGTTATAATACAGTCACATATCTACAAGAAAAAAGAAAACAATTTAGAGCATTAGATGATTTTTAGAAAATGTATACAATTACCAATAATTGTTATTCAAATACAGCTATGTTTGAATTAATATTTACATAAACAAGTTGTCTGATGCTGTTTTCTTCTGTTCGATGTGACATTGGCATTGAAGAGATCAGGCATGATCAGAATAATTGCCATCTAACATCTAGCCCGTCGGTTAATTTGATGACCCCTAATACGCATTAAAATAGAGGCCTTATAGTAAGTAAATAGTGCTGCCCTCCCCTCCCCCACAGTGGTCAAAAACCCCAAGCAGATGACAGCTTCAGCATTGACACCGATCAGTTTTGGAGCCGATTAACCCTTTAAATGCTGCTTTTAATTACGAAACCGGCATCTAATAGACTATAGGGTGGTTAAAACACATATAATATGTAAAACAAAAATAAACACAAAGCGCACACAAATTGCGAGAACACATTTTGCCACTAAAAATGCAGCCTTTATCTTACAACAAAAAAGTTCACATAATTGGTATCGCCAAGTTCAGAACGACCCAAACTATAAAATGGTGCCATTAATTATTATTATTATAGGGCCATTTATTCCATGGTGCTTTACATGTGAAAGGAAGTATACATAGCACAAACAATTACAATAAATTTTGAACAGTGCAAGTCGGCGACTGGTAGAGGAAGAGCGAGTACCCTGCCCGCGAGGGCTCACAATCTACAGGGGATGGGTGAGGATACAGTAGGTGAGGGTAGAGCTGGTCGTGCAGCGGTATGGTGGAGCGAGGGTTACTGCAGGTTGTAGGCTTGTCGGAAGAGGTAGGTCTTAAGGGTCCTTTTGAAGGTATCCACGGTAGGCGAGAGTCTGATGTGTTGGGGTAGAGAATTCCAGAGTAGGGGGGATGCATGGGAGAAATCTTGTAGTCGATTGTGGGAAGAGGAGATAAGAGGGAAGTAGAGAAGGAGATCTTGTGAGGATCGGAGGTTGCATGTAGGTAGGTATCGGGAGACTAGGTCACAGATGTATGGAGGAGACAGGTTGTGGAGGGCTTTGTATGCCGTGGTTATGGTTTTGAACTGGAGTCGCTTGGCAATGGGGAGCCAGTGAAGGGATTGACAGAGAGGAGAGGCTTGGGAATAGCGGGGGGACAGGTGGATTAGTTGGGCAGCAGAGTTTAGGATAGATTGGAGGGGTGCGAGAGTGGTAGAAGGGAGGCCACAGAGAAGGAGGTTGCAGAAGTCGAGGCTGGAGATTATGAGGGCGTGCACTAGTGTTTTTGCAGATTCGTGGTTGAGGAATGTGCGGATCCGGGAGATATTTTTGAGCTGGAGTCGCCAGGAAGTGGAAAGGGTTTGGATATGTGGTTTGAAGGAGAAGTTAGAGTCCAGGGTTTACCCCGAGGCAGCGAGCTTGCAGGACTGGGGAGAGTGGGCAGCCATTGACTTTTATCGATAGGTCAGTTGGGGGGGGGTTGAGTGAGACGGTGGAAAGATTATGAATTCAGTTTTATCCATGTTAAAATTTAGAAATCTGTCAGAGAAGAAGGATGAGATGGCAGATAGACATTGTGGGATTCTGGTTAGTAGGGAGGAGATATTGGGTCCAGAGAGGTAGATTCCGTATGGCGAACACTCTAAATTTTTTTTTGGGAAAAAAAAGTAATTTTTTTCATCATACTGACACACACAAAAATGTATAAAAAGCGATCAAAAAGTCATATTAAATAAAATGTAATACGCCAAATCAGAATACGCAATGCAAAAAAATATATATATTTTTTAAATATTGTTTTTAGTGCGTAAAAGTATGAAAGCATAAAAAAATGATATAAATCTGGTTTCCCTATAATCTTACAGACTCGGAGAATAAATTGATCTTAAAACAATAACTGAATTTATGTTTTTTGTTCATTCTCCATTTGACAAATCGGAAGAAATGTGAACCAATAAAAGTTACAGCTCTCAGAATATGGCAACAAAAAACTATTTTTTTTTTTTAATAAAAAAAAGTAAAACCTAAAAAAACGATATAAATCTGGTATCCCTATAAGAACTATTCTTGTACTGCTGTTTATTTGTTCATTCTCCCTCTCAAAACTCAGAAAGAATAAGGCTAAATTCACATTAATCCTCTGCTCTCCGCTGAGCGCTGACGTCAGAGTTTCCTGTAAATCCCAAAAACGGTGGTTCAGACAAAAACCCGGATGAAAGCATTCACTATAATGAGGCAGATGGAGTATATTTGGACTCCGTCTGGTCTGTTCCTGAGGTATCGTCTTGGCGCACAAGTGTGGTTGACCATAGTCCTGTGCATGCAGAAAAAAATGGATACCACCGGAACAGAAGCCAAGTGGAGTCTCCATCTCCCTCATTATAGATAGGGGTTCCATTGGGGGTTTGTTCTGAATTCCATTTTTGTGAGATTTACACAGAAACCCCATTGTATTTGCTCAGCGTAGAACACAAGAATGTGATCCCAGCCTTATACTGAAAGCAATCAAAAATTATTTACCCCAAAATGTTACCCATAAAAACCCTGACTTATCCCGCACAAAACCAGCCCTCACTCAGGTCCATCATCTGTCATTGGAAATGAGGGGTTTCCCACTTATGGGTAGAAAAGCCACATAACTCCCACCCCATCAAATAAAATTCAGTGAAATCTGTGCTCCCAGATCCAAATGTGCCCACCTTCTGAGCCCCACTGTGTCTAAACCGCATTTAGTGGCTATATTTTGGCATGATTGTAGTGGGAAGAGCCGTCTCCAGAAGCACAAGCTAAGCACAATTTATGGGGGCACTACACTATAGGGGCAGAATGTATGGGCATCAAACTGGCATATTTGCAGTTCTCCAGAATAAAGTCTGACATGGACATTACAAAATAGTCACTGCAGATGTAGATGAATTCAGTGAGAGGTGCAACTTTACAATGGGGTCATTTTTTTTCCCGCTGTTCTGGCATCTCTTGGGTTCCGCAAATGTAGCCCCCAAACTATTCTACCAAAATCTGTGCTCAAATAGTGCTCCTTCCTTCTCAGCCTTGACGTGTGGCCTAACAGTAGTTTCTGATAACTTAAAGGGAATCACAGCGTTCATGAGAAATTGCGCAATGTTGGGGTCCAGTTTCACCTGTCAACCCTTTGGTAACTGCCAAATTTGCAAATAATAATAATAAAACAATTTTTTTTTTACTACTGAAATGTTATATTTTCACTTTCCAATGTTATAAAATTCTGTGAGGCACCACATAGGTTCAATACTTACTACACCCTCAGATTAATTCCTTAGCCCCTTCACGACTTATGACCTATACTCACACACTGAGTCTGCATTTTTGTCCAATGATGGCTGATTTAATCAGCCATCAAGTGCCTCTAACAGCTGCAGCGGGTCAGAGATGCCGCAGCTGATAATCAGTTAATTGCTGCTGTCAATCATTGACAGTGGAATTTAACATGCACCAGCCTGAATCGCATCACAAATCCCGCCCATCGGCACCCCTATCACTTGATCGCATTGCACCGATGGGTTGTTATGACAGCTGGGGGTTTGCTGAAGATCCCCGTACCTGTAATGACAATCGTCCTGTGAACGAACACAGCCGGCGTTCATAGGAGATCATGAATTTTGCTATACATAGCTGTGCTGAAGCACAGATGACCGGATGATCGCAACTAAAAGTCTCCTAAGGGGACTATTAAAAATTGTAAAAAAAAATAAAACACAAAAGTTCAAATCACCCTTCTTTTCCCCCATAAAAAATGAAAACATTAAAAAATACATATTTGGTATCACTGCATTCAGAAATGTCCAATCTATCAAAATGGGAAGAAAAATCAAACCGACAGAATTACATTTTTTTTGTGGTTTCCGCAACATTGCAATAATAGGTGATCAAAACATCTTGTATACCCCAAAATGATATCACTAAAAATGTCAGCTAAGGGTGCAGAAAATAAACCCTCACCCTTTCCCAGATCTCTGAAAATAACGACATACGCAGAAACTTTTTATTATACAAATTTCAGTACTTTTTTTTTCATCATTTAAATAAAAAGAACTTTATTCATGTATCTGTATTTTGTATCTGTGTACTCGTACTGATCTGGAGAATTATATTGCCAGGTCAGTTTTATCATATAGTGAATATGGTAAATAAAAAAAAAAACAATTGTGAAATTACACTTTTTTGCCAATTTCAATGCACTTGGAATTTTTTTTCCCTTTTCCAGTACACTCTGAAGTAAAGTCAATGGTGTCATTCAAAATTACAACTCTTCCCTCAAAAAAAAAGAAGCCCTCATATGTCTATATTTATCGGAAAAATAAAAACGTTATGGCTCTTGGAAGAAGGGATGGAAAAAACGAAAAACAAAATTGCCTGGGGCTGAAGGGGTTAAGCAGTGAAGTTTCCAATATAGGCTCACATGTGTTTTTTTTTTTTTCTAAACTGGCACCTTAGGGGCTCGGCTAATGGAGTCCACAATCTATTCAAACACAATCTGCATTCCAAAATCAAAGCATCCCTCCTTCCCATCCGATCCCTACTGTGTGCTCAAACCGTAGTGTAAAACCACATATGGGGTACTGCCACGTTTGGGAAAAATTCATTTTCTCTTATTACCCTTTGTGTAAATGAAAACCTTAAAGAAGTTGTCCACTACTTTATTTTTCCACCCCCCAATGTATACTCCCGGGACCCCTAAGACTTATTGTAAATACCTTCTGTTGCTGATAATGCCTGTGAGTGGCGCTATCGGTGGCCGCTCACAGGCATCACGTGACCCCGCACTGACGTCACGACAAGTGAGGCATGACTGAGCGATGGGGTCCCCGCGGTGGCTGCTGGGCTGTGGGTGGGGTTACCCCCTGCGTCACACCCAGCATCCACCGTGCGCTTTTCCAATGAATGGGGAGAGGCACAGGGCGCGGTGGATGCTGGGTATGACGTGCGGGGTAACCACGCCCACAACCTGGCATCCACTGTGGAACCAGGAAGATCGTGACCCCCAGCTGCTGCCCACACTTGTCGTGACATCAGCGGATGTCAACACTGGCTGCAGCCGGGGGTCACGTGATGCCTGTGAGTGGCCAGTGATAGCGCCGCTCACAGGCATTATCAGCAACAGAAGGTATTTACAAAAAAGGCTTAGAGGCCCCGGGGGGATACATGTGGGGGAATATATAGTAGTGGACAACCCCTTTAAGGCCAAAGTAAAATTGTAGCGGGAAAACCATACGTTTTTAATTTTCACAACCCAATGTTATCAAATTCTATAATGTATTTTGTGGGTTAAAGATGCTCACTACACAATACATGAATTCCTTATAAGGTTTGACCAGTGGGGTCACTTGTGGATGTTTCTGCTTTTTTGGCACCTTAGGGGCTCTACAAATGCAATACGGTGTCCAAATTTTCATTCCAAAAATTACCGTAAATAGCACTGTTTTGCTTTTTGAGTTTTGTTATGTGCCCAAACTTTAGTTTTTGACCACATGTAGGGTATCACTGTGTTCAGGAGAAACTGCATTACAAATTATGGGGTCTATCTTTTACTATTAACCCACGTTTAAATTATAAATTTGATACTAAAACAGTATTTTAGGGAAAGAATATAATTTTTTGTTTTTGCATCCAAATATTATAAAGTTTTGTGAATCCACCTGGAGGTTAAAAATGCTCAGAACGCACTTAGATGAATTTTTGTGGGGTTTAGTTTCGAAAAAGGGTCACGACTGGGGGGGTTTCTGCTGTTTTGCTTGTCAGGAGCTCTGCAATTGCGACAGAGCATCCCCAATTTATTCCAGACAAGTTCCTTTCCGCGCCCTGCCCAGACAGCAGATTTTGACCACTTGTGGGGGTATCATTGTGTTCGAGAGAAATTGCGTGACAAATTATGGGGTCTGTTTTTTCCCATAATCCATTGTGAAAATTACAAATGTGTGGCTTAAAAAAAAATAATTGGTGGTTCATAGAGAGTCCCGGCGGGGCGTGTCCTCCCATAAGGGCCATGATGGGGAGTGCTATAGGGCTGTGGAGAGGTACAAAAGGGGCGGGGCATAACAGGAGCTGTGTCCTCCTATAGGGGCCATGAAGGGGAGTGTTATAAGGCTGTGGAGAGGTATAGGAAGAGGGCGGGGCATAACCGGAGCAATATTAAAGTAATGGGGAAGAATTTAGATATTCTGTAATTGCGTATATTCCACTCAATGTGGACATAAGTCATATATAGAAGGAAGGGGAGGTGTATATCTCGAGGGTAGACTTTTTCCCGAATTGGGTCATGCTTAATGGATCCAGGTGGTTATGCCTTGGTATCATATACTACATAAGGCGAACTAGTGTTGCTAAGAGCAGGGCACAGCTGAGATCTTAGTTATTGGTTGAAGCTGTGTGGATGGGAGAGAAGGGGAGGAAAGGTGCCCATAGGAATGGGATTGGCCTGAGTGTGTCAGAGAGCGCGGGGGCCGGGAAAGGCAAAAGTTATGTGCTCATACTGTACCGTAGGGTGCTGGAGATGACATGAGGGAAAGAAGGAGGAGGTTTTTATCGATCGAAAACAGGGTTACGTGATTATAAAAGGATGTAGATGGTCATATAGGAAGGCCTAAAGGAAGTTTGCCACATCATAATCCCTGTTGAGGCCCTTCAGTTCTAACGTCTGTAGTGTGAAGATCCAGTATGTTTCTTCAGGATTTTGATCCTGTTCTGTCCTCTTCTTGAGGGTTCAACTTGTTCCAATATCTGGAATCTTAGTTTGGCCAGGTTATGTCCCATTTTATGAAAATGAAAGGGGAGGGGTAATTGTACCTTCTTGCACCTAATATTCGATTTATGTTGGGAGATTCTATCCCTAATCGGCTGAGAGGTCTCGCCAATATAGACTAGGCCGCAAGGGCACTTGATAGCATAGACGACAAAGGTGGACTCACACGTAAAAAAAGCCTTGTATGGGGATTCCTTGCCCTGTGTGTGGATGGAAAATAAGATGACCTTTTTGTATATTGTTGCATTGTAGGCAACTTAGACACGGGATTGTCTGGAGGAAGGTCTGTCTTGGGACTAGTGATACAGGACCTGCGTCTGCTCTGACCCATTTATCTTTTAAGTTAGGAGGACGTCGGGAAGCAGGAAAGGAACGTTTTTTTGAATTCCGTAATCTGTGGATAGCTGTTACGTAATACCATCCATTGTTTCCGAATGATTTTACGTACTCGGTAGATGTAGGGGTGGTACACACATGGAAAACATTGGACTATTCTGAAGTGGCCTTCTATGAGCCCTGACCTAAATCCTATTGAGCATCTTTGGAAAGAGCTGAAACATGCCGTCTGGAAAAGGCAACCTTTAAACAATAGACAACTGGAGCAGTTTGCTCATGAGGAGTTGGCCAAAATACCTGTCGAGAGGTGCAGAAGTCTCATGGACAGTTACAGGAATCGTTTGATTGCAGTGATTTCCTCAAAAGGTTGTTCAACAAAATATTAAGTTAAGAAGAGTACCATCATTTCTGTCCAGGCCTATTTCTTGAGTTTATTTTTTTTTTAAATTCTGTGGAAGCAGGGTTGAAAAGCAATGACTGACTTTCATTTGTCCATTTTCATAGATTTTTAATTTATTATTACTTTTGTCAGATTCAAGTTATTTCTGTGACCATTATGGGTTTTTCTTTCATTAAACGAGGGGTATCAACAATTTTGGCCATGTGTGTAGGTATGAACAAGCGCCTTTTTCTTTAGGTTTGGACTTGGGAGATCGTGCTCTGGTACCCGAGAGTCTCTTGGTGAGGTAATCCTTAGCTAAAAACTTATTCTCCTTTTCCTTGAGTCTAACCTGTTTAGTTTGTTCTAGAGTTACAATTCTTTCTACCCTCCGGAATTGAGATTTGGGAATGGATGTTTTTTGTGGCCATCGGGTGAAAACTCGAGTAATGTAGGAGACTGTCACGGTCCGTCTCCTTGGTGAACAAATCACAAAAATGTTTCCCTTCCTCATCCTTGCAGACCAGGGTGTCCAGGAAGCTAATCTTGTCCTCACTATGTTGCATACTAAACTGACGCTCAGGCCAAATGTCATTGATGTATCTATCAAAATTTTGTAGTGTTTCAAAGGGTCCATCCCAAATGCAAAAGATATCGTCTATGTATCTCCACCAAATTCTGGAGTGTTGTTGGAACAGCGGGTTTGTATAGTCTTCCTCAAAATAAGACATGTATGCTGTCGCATACGGGGGCGCAGCGTTCAACCCCATGGCCATACCCTGTGTTTGGACATAGAAAGTGTCTTGGAATAAAAAGAAATTTTCTCTCAAGACTAGTTCCAGTGCATCAGAACAAAAAACTCTGATCTTAATTTCCACGTTCACTACCACCAGAAGCCATTCTATGGCTCTAAGACCCTTCTCATGGGTGATAGAAGTGTACAGGCTACTGACTCCCCATGTTACAAGGAAAGATGATGGGGGGAGTGACTCGAGGGTTTTAATGTTCCCTAGGAATTCATTAGTGTCTAGAAGGAATGAGCTAGTCTTCTTAACCAATGGAGTTAGAATCCGTTCTAGTACAATTACTAGTGGAGAAAGGATGGAATCAGTGGCAGCTACTATTGGTCTACCTGGAGGTTTATGCAATCTCTTATATATTTTAGGGAGGATGTAGAGAATAGGTGTGATCGAGTCAATTTTGGTCAGGTAATCCCGCATCCTCTGGTTAATCGTGCTTTTCCATGTGATGATCTAGCATAGTTCTAATCTTAGTGGCAATCGAGGGTGTTGGGTATTGTGTGGTACCATCCTATACACCTGAGAGTTGTCAAGTTGTAGATGGATCTCTGCAAGATAGTTTGTGCGATCCATTAGAACTATGGCCCCACCCTTATCTGCCGGTTTTATTACAAGTTACTTATCCCTAGAAAATGTAGTTATCGCTTCTTTCTCTTGTTGAGAGGTTGGGGGTATAATGTAATTCACCCTGGTTGATCTCCCTGCTAATGTGACTAACGTCCCTTTCTATCAGAGCAATGACAGTTTTCATTGGTTGGTTGTTCCTAGGGAGCATGTAAATACTCGTTGGGTGCAGACCCAGGGTGTTAAGGTCTAATAGGGACGTATCAGAGGAGGTGGTTGGTCTCTGGGCTGATTGTTTGTGAAAAGTGTGCCCTTAATCGTAGGTTACAATAAAACCTCTGAAGATCCATACTCAGTTCAAAAAGGTTATGCTTGTAAGATGGGCAAAATGATAGTCCTTTCTGTAATAGAGATAATTGGTTACAGTCTAAGTTCTTAAAGGAGAAGTTAACCACAAGGGGCCTTGGTCTACCTGTGAGCGTGTGACCATCTGGGTTCTTGTTTCCCCGAAGGCATTGGCCCCCCCTGTCTCGTCTTCCTCTTTGGCGGACCCTGTAATTCCCTAAAAAAGAAGTGGTAGAAGGGCCTTGTCTACCGCCATCTGAGCTTGAGGATTCTTGGGAGATGCGTCGTCTGTATGATCGCTGGGTGTCCCGCCATTGGTAGACCTTGTTCTGAATGTAGTCCTCCGCGTCCCTGATGAACTTTGATCTTTTCCAAATCTTGGCGATATGAACGTAATGATTCCTGATTCTTTGTCTTGATGTCTTGGAATTCCTCTGGAGTTAGGGTGCTTGAGAGTTGGGTTTCTATAGAAGTTATCTGGGTGTGGTTCACCTCGAGATTCTTCTGTAGATGGATAAGGTTAGCCAGCGTCATCAAATCGAAGGAGCATTTATTAAGGATTTGCTCGAAGCGGGTGCAATAATCATACCAGGATGGGGATGAGGGGTGCCATGCATACCAGAATGTGGATGGGGGCCACGTATAACAGAAAAGAGGGGGCTTTATATACCAGGATGGAAGCTATAGATACAGAATTGTTGGGGGACATTACCCCTATAACAAAGTGTGGGCAGCAGAACCCCTCCCCCTTAACAGGGCATCATGACCACATTTTTTACTTAAATTTTTTTCTATTTTCCTCCTCTAAAACCTAGGTGCGTCTTGTGGTCCGGTGCGTCTTATAGTCCGAAAAATACAGTATTTGAGGGGTGTGGTTTTGAAAATGCTATCACTTTTGGGGAGTTTCCAATATATAGGCATCTCAAAGTCCATTTAAATCTGAATAGTTCTCTAAAGAAAAAAGTTTTGTAAATTTCTTGAAAAAATGAAAAATCGTTGCTAAACATTTAACCCTTCCTAAATTCTAACAAACTGACATCTGAAAAATGATGCAGATGTAAAGTAGACATATGGAAAATGTTGTTTATTAATTATTTTGTACAGCATGACTAACTGATTTAAATAGGTTGTCCACTACTAATTAACAATTCCCCATAGACTTGAACTGTGGAAACAAGTGTTTTTGTAAATACCTTCCGTGGTTATTGTTGCCTGTGAGCGGTGCTATTACTGACCGCTCATCAAGTTCCGGCTACAACCAGGAGTGACCCAGTGACGCGCTCCCCCATGACTGACACCAGTTACTTATTCAAATTTGTGAAAGAAAAGTAGCCATTTTGCCACTTTGATGCCTATTCTGATGCCAGAACCAATTTGGGCCAGGCTAGAGTGACCTAAATTTGATGCTGGCCATCACTATGTATGTTAGGGTTGTGTGATATCAGTGGCCCAACGTCATTTAACCTCTGAAAAACACCTTATGCAAATCATCAAATTTGACTGTCTACCCGCTTTGTTGCCAGTTCTGATGCCCATAACACGTTTGGGCCAAGCAAGAGGGACCTGAATTAGATGTTGAGCACTATAATCTGTCTGCAGTGTGAGATTAGTACCCCAAAGTCTTTTAACCCTGTCAATAACGCCCTTCAGTGCCCACTTTGATGCCCATTTTTGTGCCAGTTTTGTGACGTTTGTAGCTGCTTTTAAGCATATTGTCATCAGGGCACCTTGCTGCATTTTATTTTATTATTGTAAGTTTTTATTTTTGTTGTTAAACTTTGTATAAAACAGAAAAAAATTGCCGAACAAGAAACTGGATGAATAAGCAACCAACTTCAGTATCGTGTATCTCTAAGCCTTTTTGATTTTTAGGGTACCAGCAGGGAGATGGTTAGTTTCTGTAGACCCTAAAGATGTAACAATTTAGGATCCAGAAGGGATTTGTCTTTAATAGGTATGAGGAGGAGGCAGGTGTTCAGTGCTAGATTTATGATAACAGCTGAGGTTAATGCCTTGTACTTTGCCCTCTCAAAGCTTGTGTGTCTGCGTCTCTGCATGCATGTAGAAGAGGCGATTTTTCTGCTGACTTTTCCAGGGGTTCTCCCCTCACTCGTCCGGCTTCATCAATGCAGGCAGGTGAACGGTCACTGATACTCAGCAGGTGTGAAGCGTTTGCTCCCAGTGTAGCAGCTGAGGGACCTGAGGTATGTTTTGGGTCAAGGGAGAATTGCAGGGCTGCGGATAGCAGTGTGGGTCTCTATGTTCTGTCTCTTCCACCGCCACCCCACCAACACGTAGCAGGTGAGCTGTTCGGCAGGTGTGTTGGAGATAAAAGTGGGAGAGTACAGTAACCGTGGACTCTCCTGACAGCTGTCGGGTCCTCAGCATAGGGAAAGGAGTCCTCTCCAGTTTGCAAGATGGCGTCTAGTTGTGCCAGAGTCCAAGGCCTATGGTTCTGATGGGGACTCCAGTCTCAGATTCAGCCAAGGATTGCACAGAGCCTAGCTATCTTCACCCTGCAGTCCTTACTTTGACTCTGGTGCCTAGCAGGGAGAGGTGTTGTTCCAGCAGTACGAGTGAATAGCTGGTCTTCCAGACACATTAAAGTTGCTGGGATGGCGTGGGACTGTGGATAGAGCTTCAGCCTAGCAGGATGGCTCAGATTAAATACAGTCAGCCAGGAGCTCCCTCATGTGTGTCTGGTTCATCCGGTGGCCATCTTCGATCTCTAGTTATAGTTTTAACCCCTTCACGACATATGATGCAGTTACGTCATATGTAGTGTTGAGCCACCCCCGTAGTGTTCGAGTTCGGTTCGGTTCGTCGAACACCCGTGTGTTCGCCGAACTGTTCGTCGAACTGTTCGTCGAACACCTTCGAACACCGTTAAAACCAATGGCAGGCAAACAAAAACACATAGAAACACATAGAAAACACCTTCAAAGGTGTCCAAAAGCTGACAAACTGCTCAGAAGACACAACTAACACATGGAAAAGTGACAAGTACATATAGTCATGCGAAAAGAAAAGAGGTGGAGGAGTAAAAGGAGGGGGAGACACAGATATAGGCATGTCATGCCCTTCTAAAATCCAAAAAGTGAGAAGCCGAGACGGCCAGTCCGCTCCTGCCCGTGCCACCTCCGTGTCGCCGGGTTTGTGCCAGAGCCGCGGTGAACCCTGACGGCCAGCCCCCCTCTCCCAATACTGGTGCCTGTCCGCTGGTGGGTCGAGAGAGCCCCCCTGTGGTGGAGGCAGCTCTAAGCTTTTTAATTTAAATTGTCCCTCTAATTTGAATGAATACACTTTAAATCCATTTACAAGGATCTATTGGAGGGCAAGTCTCATGCCAGCAGCCGCGTAATTCCAGCTCCAGTAGCATCCACTAAAGCTGCTGCAGTTAAAAAGCTTTTATAAGGATCGAGCTCGGCTGTCCACCACAAGGCATCCTAGTGCCAGTCCCAGCCCCTATGCCTTGGGGTGCCTCCTGATGCTCTTCACTAAGTATCCCGTGGTCCCGAAGCATTTCCTTTGAAAAAATTAAGTGTCCAAACTACAGGTGGTGTAGCTTGCTTAACAGCCGGGATAATCCGCTGACTAGCAGACACTGCTACTAGGCACAAAGTATTTCCTGGGCTAGATGCAGTTAAAAATTTGTAATTAGATACTCTCGTTGGATGCTGAGAAAGCATTCCATAGAGTCTCCTGGCACGCCATATATGATTCTCTTAAAAAGCTTGGGGTAGGGGTCTAGGGGACCCTTTTATAGCCAAAATCACGGCCCTGTATCACAATACGTCACCTAGGCTGAAGATAAATGGAACTGTAGCACCGAGGGCTCGGTTGCTACAGACGTATTGCACCTCACCCAGAGGTGTGATATCTCACTCTCAGATAAGGATGGAGTGTGGATCAGGACCCGACACCTGCATGCATTACACCACATTGCCGTGGGGCAGGGCGACCAATATGCCCCTGAGATGGGCACGACAGTCCCTGTCCCTGGCTGGAGTTGGGGGGAGGGAACACTGAGGAAGGGGAACCCTGCAGTGCAGGAGCAGGGAGGAAGCAGTTCCTGGGTGCATTGAGAAGGGAGTATAAAAGGTGGGCACCATCTTAGTTCAGTGCAGAGAAGTCTGAGCAGAAGTGGCAGGGAGCAGGGGCTCTGCATGAGCTCTGCTCCGGAGGCAGGCCTAGTAACAGAGGCCCAGGCCTGCAAGAGGGAGAAGGAAGGAAGAGGAGCGGAGAAGGCTCCAGGAACGAGGAATGAAGGGATCCCAGGGGTGCGGACGGGCGAGTCGCCACCGCACGCCCGAATCCACCTGCGTGGAGGGGTCAGGCCAAAGGGGGAGACCGGTCCCCGAACTAGTGGAGGCAGGAAACGACCCTCAGCTAGAAACCGGAGGCTCTGACATTTTATGTGGCGCAGCCCCTTGCTCCACCCGTTAGGAAGGCACCACATAGGGTCAGGGAAACTGGCGCCAAGTTTACCAAGAGGAGGCCCGAGGCAGCCGGACAGAAGTGTTGGTAAGAAAGGCCAGACAAAGGACACACAAAGGGGGTCCTGTGAAGCGCTCCAAAGTTATCTGGGAGTTGTCTGAGCCCCTCACCTGGTGAGCACAGTACGACGTGGGCAGCCGTTACCTGCAGACGTGGTCTGGATAATAAGAACTGTGAGTAAAGGCCCTGAACTGCATCACTGACTCCGTGTCGTTACTGCTGCTGCCCTGCACCATCACCCCCATCCTCCGCATACACTGCCCTGAGGCTATACTCCTCCCGTGGGGAGTTATGCTACGCTCTGCTGCACCCACAACACCAGCCTTAGCGGTCTGCCCTGTAGCGGCGGTTCACTCTGACCGCAATCCACGGGTGGCGTAGTCGGACATTTAAACATCAAAACCACATAAATAGTTCCGCCACTGGTTTGACCGCCCTGAGCCACGGAACCGGATCGCCGCCACGAAGACTACAACCACCAGCATCCACCAAAAAGGGTCCGGCTCCGGGTGTCCCAAGGCCCAGGGGGGGTGCGTCAGAACATTTTCATCACCTTTCACAATCACCAATGGGACAAGGCAGGGATGTCCTCTGTCCCCTCTCTTATACATCCTAGTGACGGAGCACCTGCTCTCATCAATTCGCCATAACCCCAATATTAGGTGGATTGAGGTGGGAGGCACCGAGTACAAGTGCTCTCTATTTGCTGATGATGTCCTAGTATATATCACTCAATCACATATATCCATCCCTGCTGTTATGGCTGAAATAGATCACTTTGTTACATGGTAAAATTTTAAAATCAATGCAGCGAAGTCTGAGGCCCTCGATGTCTCCCTCCCTAAATCCATATAGGATTCCATCCAGTCCAACTTTCCCTTTGCCTGGCCCTCACAGGGTATCAAATACTTAGGAATTCCTATTCATAGAGACCTCTCCCATCTATGTTATCTTAATTTTGGGCCCTTTATTGAACAATTCCATACAGACCACGGTTGGCAAGTTAGAACTGTAAGATTCACTACGTGAACCACTGGTGTTTTGTGGAAAAGCACATGTACACCGCGTTCCAAATTATTATGCAAAAAGTGTTTAGGAGTGATAAGGGAAGAATTTGTTTGTTTGTCAGTTAAACTCATTGATGGTGATGTGTGTCAGGGCTCTTTATATCACTGTAAGCAATTGCAGACACCTGTGCTAATTAGTTTGGCAGGTGTGTCCAATGAAAGGCAAGACTACTTAAGAAGGCTCTCTCACATTATTAAGCAGCCTACATTTTCTGCCAAAATGGGAAAGAAAAAGGATGTGTCGGCTGCTGAGAAGCAACAAATTGTGGAGTGTTTAGGTCAAGGCATGACTACAATCAACATTGTGCGATGATCAGGATGAAGTGTCTTGGCAATCAAGAAGTATGTAGCTGATTCACAGTACACACGTGTGCGTGCTGATAAGGGCAAATTGAGGACTCTTTCCTACAGGCAATTACGTCAGGTTGAAAGAGCAGCGGCAAAAAAGCCTTGTCATAGCAGCAGACAAGTTTTTGAAGCTGCTTGTGCCTCCAACGTCCCCCGAACAACAAGATGCAGGGTCCTTCAGAGGTTTGCAGCTGTGCATACGCCATCCTGTCGACCTCCTCTATCCACTTCACACAAGCAGAAACGGCTCCAGTGGGCCAAACATTACATGAAGACTGATTTCAAAACTGTTTTGTTCACGGATGAGTGCCATGCAGCGCTCGATGGTCCAGATGAATGGAGTGGAGGATGGCTGGTTGATGGACACCCCACGCAAACACGGCTACAGCGCCAACAAGGAGGAGGTGGAGTAATGTTTTGGGCTGGAATCATGGGGAGAGAGATTGTCGGCCCCTTTAGGATCCCTGAAGGCGCTAAAGATGAACTCCATAATGTATGTGGATTTTCTCAAACAGCACTTCCTGCCATGGTTCAAGAAGAAGAACCGTGTATTTCACAGCAAGATCATTTTTCTGCATGATAATGCACCATCTCATGCTGCACATAAAACATCTGCATCTCTGGCTGATATGGGCATAAAAGTGTTAGAACCTTGCTGTTAGGTTTTTTTTCCCTTTGCTGGTCACATGACCTTGTTGGCCTATTTAATCCTGCTCCGCCCTTCTGGCTTTGCTGGACTTCATTGTATATCTACTTTCTAGCTAGCCTGTGCTCTGTATCTAACTCTGTTAGTTTGCTTGGTCTACGGACCTCTATGTTCTATCTATTTTGTTTGTTCGTCTGTCTGCTACTATTTCTGTTAGGAGGTGTCCCATATTCCTTCCAGTCCTTAGTACTTGTAGGGATTCCCTCCCCACATCTATAGGTCTTCGTACAGACTAGATTAGGACTTTAGCAGGTCTGATCGCAGGATCAGGTTCCCTGTTACATCGTAGGGATTCAGCTGAGTCTTATAGTAGGGACAGATCTCCTTTCTTTCCTTAGCTTTGGTAGCAGAACATAACAGTAAGTCCAGCCAGCAAATTCTCTAAGGAAAGATTTTTCTGTTCCATCATGGTGTCGGTTCAGGATTTGGCTCATCGCCTGCAGGTACTCTCTCTGGAGGTGGCCGAGCTCCGTCAGCACGTGAGTAACTGTCCTGGAGCACATTTCTTGGAGCCTAAGGTATGTTTGCCGGATTTATTTTTTGGTGAACACCGAGAATTTTTTTCATTTAAAAATGCTTGCTTATTGTATTTTCGTTTGAGACCTAAGTCCTCTGGGGATGAATCCCAGCGCGTAGGGTTCATAATGTCACTTTTGCGCAAAGAGCCTCAGGAGTGGGCCTTTTCTTTGCAACCTAGTGATTCATGCTTCAGATCAGTGGATAGTTTTTTTTCTGCTTTGGGACTATTATATGATGATCCTGACCGTGTCGCATCAGCTGAGACTGAGTTGAGACGTCTAAAACAAGGATCGGGTAATGTGGAAAAATATTGTACACATTTTCGTCGTTGGTCCACTCAAACAGGGTGGAACGATTCTGCTCTGAAAAGTCTATTTCTTGCTGGGCTCAGTGAAAGGGTTAAAGACCTGCTAATTGCTTATCCTACACCTGAGGATTTGCAACAGGCTATGCAATTAGCTATACGGGTGGATAGAAGACTGCGTGCTAGGGTTAATGAGAGCAAATCCTCTGCTATGTCAGTTTCTGGTTATGATAATGTGTGTACTAACAGTGGTGAACCGATGGAGATTGGATCGGTGGCACCTCGCTCTCAAGAAAAAGACCGTCGTTTTTCAGAAGGCTTGTGCTTCTATTGCGGAAAATCTGGTCATTTGATTAAAGGCTGTGAGCTTCGGATGAAGAAAGAAAAAAAAATGGTCAGTCACGCCCGTATTGCCTGTTTAAATTCCAAGGGTATATTTTTAGCTGCTTCCACGATTGCTCAGGAAAAATTAATGGAATTTCGGGTGTTTGTTGATTGCGGGTCTACACTGAATGTAATTGATGGGGGATTCGTGGAAAAACTCAATTTAAAACCTGAACCTTTATCATCCCCCATTGCTGTGGTTTCTGTGGATGGCTCCCCTTTGAAGAATATTACTCTCAAGGTCAGTGAATTTCCTCTCACTATTAATGGTGTTCACCATGAGAAATTGGATTTGGTAGTGTTGAATAACTTGCCTTCTCCAGTAATATTGGGTTTGCCCTGGTTAAAATTTCACAATCCTGTACTGGATTGGTCTACCAGTGAAATTAAATCCTGGAGCCATAAATGTTATGACAAGTGTTGTAATGGGCGTATTGCAGCTTTGGATAGGGGAGAATTGCCTGTTCCTATTCAGGATTTTTGGAGAGTTTTTTCTGAGAAGGAATCGCAGGTTTTGCCTCCCCATAGAGACTATGATTGTTCTATTGAATTTGTCCCTGGAGCGACTCTTCCTAAAAGTCGTTTATTTAACCTTACTATTCCTGAGAGAAAGGCTTTGGAGGAATACATACAGACAAGTTTGGCCGCCGGTCACATTAGGCCCTCTAAGTCTCCTGTGGCGGTTGGATTTTTTTTTGTAAAAAAAAAGGACGGCGGTTTACGTCCTTGTCTGGATTTTCGTGAGATTAACAAAATTACGGTACGCAATCCTTACCCACTGCCATTGATTCCTGATCTGTTTAACCAGTTATTGGGGGCCAAGTGGTTCTCTAAAATTGACCTTAAGGGGGCATACAATCTGTTGCGCATGAAGGAGGGTGATGAATGGAAGACTGCTTTTAACACTCCTGTGGGTCATTTTGAGAATCTGGTGATGCCTTTTGGTCTTACTAATGCTCCTGCATTTTTTCAGAATCTGATTAATGACATCCTTAGACCTTTGATCGGTAAAAATGTGGTTGTGTATTTGGATGACATTTTGATTTATTCGCCAGATCTGGAGTCTCATTGGCGGAGCGTGCGTGAGGTATTACAGTTATTAATGGACAATTCGCTTTTTGCTAAGCTGGAGAAATGTGAGTTCGCTGTACAGAGAATTAGTTTTTTGGGCTACATTATCTCCAGCAAAGGTTTTGAGATGGATCCGGTTAAGGTTCAGGCTGTGCAGGAATGGCCTAGGCCTATTGGTTTGAAATCGATACAGAGGTTTTTGGGTTTCGCCAATTACTACAGAAAATTCATAAAAAATTTTTCTAGTATTGTCAAACCTCTGACTGATCTCACCAGGAAAGGTGCTGATGCGGTTCAGTGGTCTTCTGAGGCCATTGAAGCTTTTGTGTATCTCAAGGAGAGGTTCACCTCTGCTCCCATCCTTATGCAGCCTGATGTTACTAGGCCGTTTTTGGTTGAGGTTGATGCTTCCTCTGTGGGGGTTGGCGCAGTATTGTCTCAGGATAACGGGGATGGATTACATCCCTGTGCCTTTTTTTCAAAAAATTTTTCGGAGACTGAACTGAATTACGATATTGGTAATCGGGAATTATTGGCTATTAAACTCGCATTTGAACACTGGCGCCACTTCTTGGAAGGTGCGGAATTTCCCGTTCAGGTTCTTACGGATCATAAAAATCTGATATATCTTGATGCTGCCAAGCGCCTGAATGCCCGTCAGGCTAGGTGGGCACTGTTTTTCTCGCGGTTTAATTTCTCCGTTACTTACATCCCTGGTACTAAGAATGTTAAGGCGGATGCCTTGTCTCGCAGTTTTTCTCCCATAGTCGGTGCTGAGAAAGAGGAAAACATTCTACAAGAAGGTGTTGTGATAGCTGCTTTAGACTCCGTTTTGGAAGATGAGATTCTTAAAGCTCAGGAGAATGCCCCATCTAACACTCCTCATGGGAGGTTGTTTGTGCCTGGGACCTTTAGGAGAGATTTGTTTGTTGAGTGTCACGAATCTCGATTGGCAGGTCATCCCGGAATCTCTGAGACCAAGAGACTGGTGGGTCGCAGTTTTTGGTGGCCTGGATGGCAGAAGGAAGTCATTAAGTGGGTGCGCCAATGTACTATATGTGCTAGATCTAAGTCCTCACATACTCCTGCTGCGGGGTTGCTTTGTCCTTTGGAGGTCCCCAGTGCTCCTTGGACACATTTGGCTATGGACTTTATAACTGACCTTCCCCCCTCTGAGGGTTTTACTGTCATCTGGGTGGTCGTGGACCGTTTTAGCAAGATGTGTCACTTGGTTCCCTTCGTCAAACTGCCCTGCGCTAAAACTCTCGCTAAGGCCTTTGTCAAGGAAATTGTCAGACTTCATGGCGTTCCTACTGACATTGTTTCTGATAGGGGTCCTCAGTTCGTGGCTCGTTTTTGGCGTGCCTTTTGTGACAGGTTGGGAATTCATTTGTCGTTTTCGTCCGGATATCATCCTGAGTCTAATGGCCAGACAGAAAGGAAAAACCAGGATGTTGAGCAGTTCTTGCGTTGTTTTGTGGCAGACAATCAAGAGGGGTGGTCTGAGTTTCTGCCACTTGCCGAATTTGCTCTGAACAATCATACATCTTCTTCTGCTGGTTGTTCGCCTTTTTTTTGTTGTTCTGGGAGACATCCGTCGTTTGGGTCGTTCTCCAAGTTGGGATCTGCCGTGCCTGAGGAGGAGAATTTTTCCGGTGATTTGGAAAGAGTTTGGACGGATGTGCGTGGTAATCTTCAGGAGGCCAACAGAAAATCTAAAGACTACTTTGATAGGAAACGACAGGAGGTTTTGTTCGCTGTTGGTGACATGGTTTGGTTGTCCTCTAGGAATCTGCGGTTGAGGATTCCTTCTAAGAAATTGGGTCCCAAGTTTGTAGGGCCCTTTAAGGTGCTTCAGGTTGTCAACCAATCTGCTGTTAGGTTGGAGGTTCCTACCTCCTGGAGAATTAATCCGGTCTTTCATGTCTCTCTGTTAAAAAAAGCTGTTGTGTCGGATGGTGACGCCTCTGCCTCTGTTCCTCCGGTGGTGGAGGACGGGGAATATGAAATTTCTCGCATCCTTGACTCTAGACGGTATAGAGGTAGTTTGCAGTATCTTGTGGCCTGGAAAGGTTTCGGACCCGAGGATAACTCTTGGGTGAGGTCAGATGATGTTTCCGCGTCCAGACTTATCAGAGCGTTTCACAGGAGATTTCCTGATAAGCCTGGTCCTAGGGGATCCGGAGGATCCTCTTAGAAGGGGGGGTACTGTTAGAACCTTGCTGTTAGGTTTTTTTTTCCCTTTGCTGGTCACATGACCTTGTTGGCCTATTTAATCCTGCTCCGCCCTTCTGGCTTTGCTGGACTTCATTGTATATCTACTTTCTAGCTAGCCTGTGCTCTGTATCTAACTCTGTTAGTTTGCTTGGTCTACGGACCTCTATGTTCTATCTATTTTGTTTGTTCGTCTGTCTGCTACTATTTCTGTTAGGAGGTGTCCCATATTCCTTCCAGTCCTTAGTACTTGTAGGGATTCCCTCCCCACATCTATAGGTCTTCGTACAGACTAGATTAGGACTTTAGCAGGTCTGATCGCAGGATCAGGTTCCCTGTTACATCGTAGGGATTCAGCTGAGTCTTATAGTAGGGACAGATCTCCTTTCTTTCCTTAGCTTTGGTAGCAGAACATAACAAAAAGGGGACAAACTTATGGTGTGACCCCCATGCTCCCCTGACCTCTACCCCATTCAGAACCTTTGGAGCATCATTAAAAGGAGTGTCTATGATGGCGGGAGGCAGTTCACATCTAAGCAACAGCTCTGGGAGGGTATTCTGTCCTCATGCAAAACAATTGAAGCAGAAACCATCCAAAACCTGACAAATTCAATGGACGAGAGAGTTCAGAAGCTCCTTTCGAACAAGGGGTCCTATGTGAAAATGTAACATCACCTAGAATAAAGTTTTGAGTTGAAAACTGTTTGATTTCAGTTTCTAACAACCTGCTAATGCTTATAATTTCAAAAATGACCATTTTTTTGGTCTTTATTAAAATGAAAAGGTTGATCGAAAAGTTTGGGGGATCTAAGAGTGTGGCAACCCAGTAGTCATGATTACTTCGAATTCTGACAATATGAGGGTCATGCTGCAGGTAGTGCAGCAAGAAGGCACTTATGTGTCTTGCGCATCTCGGAGCCCCAAAATTATTTTCCGGGCTAGATGCAGCTAAAAATTATTTTTAATTTTAAATCTGGTGAAGCTTATTATAGATGGCCTAATAGGATCAGTGCTGCACACTGCTACAAAGCCCAAATTATTTTCCAGTCAAGATACAGATAAACATGATTAGTAATTTGAAAGCTTAAAACGGTTGGTAGGGTGATTTTAACCAATCATCAAGCTTTTACTCTCCCCAGGATGACACAGGGGTAGAAAAGTCGTTTCGGATCCATGATTTGTTCATCTTTATGAACGTGAGTCTGTCTACATTATCAGTGGAGAGCCGCGTGCGCTTATCTGTCAGCACACCACCAGCAGCGCTGAACACACGTTCAGACAGAACGCTGGCTGCGGGGCATGACAAGATCTCCAAGGCGTAAGTGGCTAGCTCCGGCCATTTATCCAGATTGGAAGCCCAAAAAGAGCAAGGGTCCAGTGACACAGTCGTGGCTTCAATGTTTACTTGGAGATACTCCTGTACCATCGTCTCTAGGCGTTGACTATGTGTCAGACTTGTCTCCTGTGGCCTTGCAAAGGATGGGCTAAAAAAGTGGTGAAATGATTGCGCAAAATTGATGTTACCAGCAGATACTGTGGTTCTGTTACGGTTTGAGTGCTGAACACTTGACGGTCCCACGGTTGGCAAGTTGGAACTGTGAGATTCACTACGTGCACCACTGGTGTTTTGTGGAAAAGCACATGTAAGATTCTGCAACAGTCTCTGCTGATACTCCTGCATGCGTGCATCCCTTTCTATGGCAGGAATAATTTCTGCAAATTTACTTTTGTACCGGGGATCTAACAGTGTGGCAACCCAGTAGTCAGGATTATTTCTAATTCTCACAATTCGAGGGTCATGTTGCAGGTAGTGCAGCAAGAAGGCACTCATGTGTGTTGCGCATCCAGTAGCACCAAGTCCCTGTTGTGTTGGTGGCGAGGTAACAATCATGCTTCCTTCCTCTGTCCTCTCCCCCCAACCTCGCACAACAGAAATGTGATCAAGGTCTCCCTCATCTGATGAGTCTTCCATCAGTTCGTCCTCCACTTCTTCCTGGGCTCCTGCACCTTCCTCACTAGTTTGGCTGCTACCATGCGCCCTGGTAAAATCATCTCCCCCACCCTCACATGCCTGCCGCCCTGGTGCTGCCGACCGTCTGGACCTTGCAGATGTTAGCCCTTCCGCATACAACTCCTCCTCCTCTACTTCCTCCACCTCCTCTTGTGCCACCACCTGACTCCGAATTCTGTTTAACATGTGCTCCAGCATGTAAATCACCGGAATAGTCATGCTGATAATGGCATCGTCAGCACTAAACATCTTCGTCGCCATTTCAAAACTGTGCAGAAGGGTGCATAGGTCCCTGATCTGAGACCACTCCTCCAGCGTGATTTGCCCCACCTCTGAATCTCGTTGGCCCAGGCTATACGTCAGAACGTATTGCACCAGGGCTTGTCGGTGCTGCCACAGTCGCTGCAACATGTGCAGAGTTGAATTCCACCGGGTAGGCACATCGCATTTTAGCCGGTGAAGTGGCAGGCCCAACGACTTCTGTAGAGATGTAAGTCGCTGAGCTGCGGGATGCGAACAGCGGAAGTGAGCACACAGCGACCGTGCCCTCTGCAGAAGGCCATCTAGTCTGGGATAGTGGGCTAAAAATTGCTGGACAACCAGGTTCAACACGTGAGCCATACAAGGCACGTGTGTGACATTGCCCCGGCGAAGGGCCGCACCCAGGTTTGCAGCATTGTCGCACACGGCCTTCCCTGGTTTCAGGTCCAGTGGAGACAACCATTCATGAAATTGGTTCTCCAGAGCTGACCACAACTCCTCAGCTGTGTGACTCACATTTCCCAGACATTTCAATGTAAAAACCGCCTGATGACGTTGAGCCCTACTGCCAGCATAGTAAGGAGGTGTGCAGGATCCCTTCTGCGCAGTTAGAAAGCTTGTGGCATGACCAGACAGGCTTTGGGTGCAGGTGGAAGACCGAGAGGAGGTTGAGGAGGCAGAAGCAGTGGAGGAAAAATGACATAAAGAGGATTGACGCACAACTCGTGGGGACGGCAAGACTTGGACAGCAGCCCCTTGTCCTGCTGTCACCATAGTTACCCAGTGCCCAGTCAGCGACATGTAACGCCCCTGTCCATGCCTACTCGTCCAAGTGTCTGTGGTGAAATGCACCCTGTCACACACAGAGTTTCTCAAAGAAGCGGTGATGTTGTGTGCGACATGCTGGTGGAGCGCAGGCACACCTTTCTTTGAGAAGTAGTGCCGACTGGGCATCTGGTACTGGGGCACTGCGACGGACATAAGGTCTCGAAAATCCTCTGTGTCCACCAGGCGGAAAGGCAGCATTTCTGTAGCCAAGAGCTTGCAGATGGTGAAATTCAACCTCTTAGCTTTCTCATGGCTAGGAGGAAATGGTCTTTTACTTGTCCACATCTGAGGGACCGAGGGCTGGCTATTGTGCTTAGACGGGGTTGATAAGGGTGTCCCCGGCAAACTGCCGGTCTGTGAGGAAGATGCAGGCGGACATGTTAGGTTGCCTTGATCCAAAGGTGGTGCTATCAATGTCGGACAGCGCTCAAGACCAGCTGGTGTTACCACCTCCAAAGAAAATGATGACCTGCCAATCACGCTGGCTGTTGCGGGTAAAGAGGTGGCAGGTCTGCGCCCCAAAACAGGTGTGACTGCTGTCCCCCCAGTCACAGAGGATGAAGAGGCCGCGGATGCACAAGATATGGCAGACGGTGGTTGGCCCGGCCGGCTAGACCGCATTGTAGCACACTGAGCTTCCCACTGCAACTTATGCTTCATGTCCATGTGCCGGTTCATGCATGAAGTACTCAAACTATGTATTTTTTGGCCTCTACTTAGCTTTTGCTGACAAATGTTACAGATAACACGAGTTGGGTCATCTTTATCGATCTGAAAAAATGCCCAGGCTATGCAAGGCTTAGCACCCATGTGACCTGAAGAGCCACCACGACTTGTGGTGAGAGGCAGAGTTGTGTTTGAGGATGCAGTTGTTGACGTGCTTCCAGTACTACGTCTCTGTCCAGGAAGGCGCAACCTGACCTCGTCGTCACTAGCATCTTCCTCCACCTCCTCTGCTGACCTCATCTCTTGGCTGACTGTGGGTTGACAGTAAGTGGGATCTCCGACCTCATCATCATCACCCTGTGCGTTATCACACCCGTCGTCCTCAGAGCCAACCTGTTCCTGCCCTGACAAAAAACTAAAGTTGTCGCTCCAATCAGGTATTTGAGTCTTATCATCGTCTTCCTCATTGTCTCCACCAACAGGAGTTACAGTTTGGGAATGAGGGTCTACATTATGGTCAGAACCTTCTGCGTCTGGTCCTGGATCCGACTCATAAAGATTCTGGGCATCAGTGCAGATCATTTCCTCGTCTGGATTCACAGAAGCGCTGGAGTCGACCTCTGATTCCCAGGCTATAGTATGAGTAAACAGCTCTGCAGACTCAACCATCTGTTCTACCTCATACTCAGACGGGCAGCTGGAGATTTGGGAGCTGTGAGGAAGCAAGTGCGATTTGGGTGACACCTTTGAGGACTGGAGTATTTGTGATGTTGAAGTTGATGTGGAGGAGAGCCCACTTAAAGGAGCACTTGATATCCGTTGAAGCACCTGCTGTTTTTGTGCCTCATCTGGAATTTGTAGCGATTGGCGTGGCCGTAAGAAAGGGATCTTATCACATTGTCCGCTAAAAGAAGTAGACATTTTAGTTTGGCTGGAAGATGGTCTTTCTTCTGCACCTACCCCACGGACACAACCTTTTTTCCCCTTCCCAACACGCCTATTCCCCTTTCCACCAGCAGCAGGCCTTTTTCCACTCATTTTGGTGGTTAACTAATTCACAACTGTGGAGTTGTTTGCACAAAAAAACAATGGATGGTAACCGAGCAGAGCTGAGTGGCCAAACTGTGGTATTAGGCCAAAACTATTGGCTGGGTTAGATGCAGAAAAAAATTATTTTTAATTTGCAACCTGATGGAGGTCAGTATAGATGGACTAATAGACCAAGTCCCACACACCGCTAGAAGCCCAAATATTTTTTCAGAGCTAGATGCAGAAAATTTTTTTATTCAATTTGCAACCTGATGGAGGTCAGTATAGATGGACTAATAGACCAAGTCCCACACACTGCTAGAAGCCCAAATATTTTTTCAGAGCTAGATGCAGAAAAAAATTATTTTTAATTTGCAACCTGATGGAGGTCAGTATAGATGGACTAATAGACCAAGTCCCACACACCGCTAGAAGCCCAAATATTTTTTCAGAGCTAGATGCAGAAAAAAATTATTTTTAATTTGCAACCTGATGGAGGTCAGTATAGATGGACTAATAGACCAAGTCCCACACACCGCTAGAAGCCCAAATATTTTTTCAGAGCTAGATGCAGAAAAAAATTATATTCAATTTGCAACCTGCTGGAGGTCAGTATAGAAGGACTAATAGAACAAGTCCCACACACTGCTAGAAGCCCAAATATTTTTTCAGAGCTAAATGAAGAAAAAAATTATTTTTAATTTGCAACCTGATGGAGGTCAGTATAGATGGACTAATAGACCAAGTCCCACACACTGCTAGAAGCCCAAATATTTTTTCAGAGCTAGATGCAGAAAAAAATTATTTTTAATTTGCAACCTGATGGAGGTCAGTATAGATGGACTAATAGACCAAGTCCCACACACTGCTAGAAGCCCAAATATTTTTTCAGAGCTAGATGCAGAAAAAAATTATTTTTAATTTGCAACCTGATGGAGGTCAGTATAGATGGACTAATAGACCAAGTCCCACACACCGCTAGAAGCCCAAATATTTTTTCAGAGCTAGATGCAGAAAAAAATTATATTCAATTTGCAACCTGCTGGACGTCAGTATAGAAGGACTAATAGAACAAGTCCCACACACTGCTAGAAGCCCAAATATTTTTTCAGAGCTAAATGAAGAAAAAAATTATTTTTAATTTGCAACCTGATGGAGGTCAGTATAGATGGACTAATAGACCAAGTCCCACACACTGCTAGAAGCTCAAATATTTTTTCAGAGCTAGATGCAGAAAAAAATTATTTTTAATTTGCAACCTGATGGAGGTCAGTATAGATGGACTAATAGACCAAGTCCCACACACCGCTAGAAGCCCAAATATTTTTTCAGAGCTAGATGCAGAAAATTTTTTTATTCAATTTGCAACCTGATGGAGGTCAGTATAGATGGACCAATAGACCAAGTCCCACACACTGCTAGAAGCCCAAATATTTTTTCAGAGCTAGATGCAGAAAAAAATTATATTCAGTTTGCAACCTGATGGAGGTCAGTATAGATGGACTAATAGAATGATGCTATGCCCAAAAGATTTTACTTCACTAGGTGCAGTAAAAAAATTGGTATTCTATACACAGGTGGTATATCTTGCAACACAGATAGGCTACTCCACTGACTAACACACTCTGCAATAGGCCAAAAAGGATTAGCTTTGCTAGATTCAGCCAAATGCTGTGAAAAAAACTTGCACAGCACTGGCACAGACCTGCCTGGCAAAAACTGATAGGAACTGATGTAACCTAGTCCTGAAAAGGACTCCAATTACAATTAGTCTTTACTCCCACAATCTATCTATTTAAGAGCACAGACCTGCCTGATAAAAGTCGTAGGAAATGCTGTAACCTAGTCCTTAAAAGGACTGCAATCACAACTATTCCCTACTCCCAAGCTATCTGTATATTTGTGCGAAAATTGGCTTGAAATTAACAAGGTATAGCGCACACAGCAACAGCGGTGCCGTCTAACACGCAGCTGCAGCAGTGAGAAAATGGTGGCGACGGGGAAAATGGCTTGGTCTTATAGGGCAAGGACATGTGACATACACTGCCAATCACACATGCCCTTGCTTGTGTGAAAAAAAGCACTTCGCTCCGTGTGTGCGCTGCTGATAGGCTGACAGATTGCACCTCCCCACTGCAAATGCGGGAAAGAGAAAAAAAAATGGAGATCTTCATTGTTCCTGCAGAGATCCATCCCCTGCCCCTCCCCCCGCCCCGCTGTACACTCAAACTGCGTATTAACATTAATTTTCATCATTACTGAGAAAAAATCCAGTTATGATTTTGGTGCACGAACAGTTATCGAACATAACCTCGAACAGCCGAATTTTTCTCAAATTGTTCGTGTTCGCCGACCGGCTCGAACACCGCCCAAAACAGCTCGAATTTGAGATTGGCGAACAGTTCGAGTAGAACAACGCTCATCTCTAGTCATATGTCATAAAAATCTGAAAAAAATAAATTTAAAAAAAATTCTTTTTTTTCTCCATTGAAAAAAAACAAAAAATTACACATACTTTGGTATTGCCGTATTCAGAAATGTCCAAGCTACCAAAGTGTAAAATAAATTAATACAACAGGTAAGCTTCGTAACAAGAAAAAAAAATCGAAATGCAATAAGAGGCGATCAAAACATTGTATCTACCCCAAAATGGTACCATTAACCCCTTCCTGACAATTGCAGTATATATATGTCATTGTCGGGAAGGATTTCAGCTTCTGCATCCCTATGATTTATAAGCGTTCAGGCTGAAAAAAGTGAAAGCCAAAGACAAAATAAAAAAGTAAGAAAAAATAAAAAAAATTAGTAAAGCTATATAAAAAAAAATATATAAAAAAATAAAAACATTGTTCCCATAAATATATATTTTTTATATTAAAAAAAATAAGCAAAAAAGTACACATATTTGGTATCACCGCCTTCGGAACAACCTGACATATAAAAGTGTTCTACTAGTTAACTACTTCAGTGAACACCGTAAATAAATAAAAAAACGAGGCAAAAATGATGATCATTATACCACTGAACAAAAAGTGGAATAAAACGCAATAAAAAAGACGAATATAAATAAAAATGGTATCTCTGAAAACGTCATATTGTCCTGCAAAAAAACAAGCCACAAAAAAGTCCCATCAGTGGAAAAATAAAAAAAAGTTATAGCTCTCAGAATAAAGCGATGCAAAAATAATTATTTTTTCTATAAAATAGTTTTTATTGTGTAAAAGCGCCAAAACCTAAAAAAAATATATATAAATGTGGTATCGCTGAAAACGTACTGACCTGAAGAATAAATCTGCCTTATCAATTTTACCACTAGCAGAATGGCATTAAAAACAACCAAAACAATTTCTGAATTGCTGGTTTTTGTAAATTCTGCCTCCCAAAAATCAGAAAAGAAAGCGATCAAAAAATGTCATGTGCCCGGAAATGGTACCAATAAAAGCGCCAACTCGTCCCCCAAAAACAAGCCAAGCCCACACATGATTCTGTCGGCCTAAATATGGAAAAATTATAGCTCTCAAAATATGGCTATGCAAAAAGCAATAAAAAGCGTCTTTCAGTGTGTGACATCTGCCAGACATAAAAACATGATATAAATCTGGTATCACTGTAATCGCACCAACCCTAAGAATAAAGTCGTCTAATCACTTATACCGCACGAGGAACTGCGTAAAAAATATATTAAACCAATTCTTCACCTGCTGCTAATTTGTTCATTCTGCCTCCCAAAGATCGCAGTAAAGCTCAGCTCCGTGTAAATCTCTGAAATACGTGATTCAGAAGGAACCCCGACGGAAGATTCCCTGTAATGAGGCAATTGGAGGCATTGTGGACATGTCTGACCTGTGATCCGGCAGTGTCCGTCTTTTTAGGCGTGCATAAAAGTGCCATCGGCCACAGTTTTCTGCACTTCTGAAAAGGACGATGCTGAACAGAGTCCAGAGTATTTCTGCTGCCTCATTATAGTGAATTGAATGCCTTGGAGGTTTCATCTTAATCATGTCATATGGAGATTTAGATGGAAACCCTGATATAAGTGCTCAGCGTAGCGCGCAGGATAAATGTGATCGAAAATGTTATGTAAAATGTTCCTAACAAAAGTTTCAACTCAATCCACAAAAATAAGCCCCCACTCAGGTACTTCATCTGTCAATTGATAAATATAGGGGCTTCCACGTTACTGGTAGCACAAAGGCTCTGGAAGAGTGCTATGGCTCCTCGCCCCTCCAAAAGAAATCCAGCGAATTCTGCACTCCCAAATCCAAGTTCCCCCCTCACTTCTCAACCCCACAGTGTGCCTAAACCACATTTAGCGTCCACATGTTTGAGATTTCTGTAACGATGAGAGCTCGCCTAATTTACAGGTGCATGTCTCCAGAAGCATGAACTAGGCACAACATACTGGTCACTACAATGTACTGGTCGCTACAACAGCAGTTTGCAATTTTCACTCAGCAACATCCACTGCTGCTTGTTTCTGGAAAAGACCGATGGAGTCAAAATCATCACTATACCTGTAGATAATTTCCCAAAGTGGTATAATTTGCAAAATGGGGTCACTTGAGGGGGCCACTGCTATTCTAGCACTTAGAGTCTCTGTATATGAAGTCTGCAAACTATTCTACAAAAATCTGTGCTTCATGAGACAAATAGCGCTCTGTCCCTCCCGAGTCTGGCCGTGTGGCTAAGCAGTACTGTACCGCCACACATGGGGTATTTCTACATTCAGCATAAATTGTGGGACAAATTTTGGTTCCATTTGTACCCATTTCCCAGTGTGAACATGTAAAATCTGGGGTTACAACCAAATTTTGGTGGTAAAAATGTAATTGTTTTTCTTCTCTGCCCAATGGTATAATATTCTGTGAACAACCTGTGGTGTCAATATGATCTCACTGCACCCCTAGATGGATTCAATGAAAGGTGTAGTTTGTAAAATGGAGTCTCTTATGGGTAGTCTGCTGTTACGGCACCTCAGGGGCTCTACCAGCAAAATCTGAACTCCAGTATGGTGCTTCTTCCCTTCTGAGCTTTGCACTGTGCCTCAAAAGTACTTTTCGACCACATATCGGATGTTGGCGTACACATGAAAAAATGCACAACAAATTTTGAGGTCCATATTCTCTTGATATCCTTGTAAAAACGAAAAAAATTGGGGCTAAAACATTTTTGTGGGAAAAATATATTTTTTTCACTTCACAGATCCACGTTGTAAAATTCTGTGAAGCACCTGTGAGTTCAAGGTGCTCACCACACATTGAAATAAATTTCTTGAGGGGTCTAATTTCCAAAATGGGGTCACTTGTGGGGGTTTTCCACTGTTTAGGCACATCAGGGGCTGTGCAAACTCGATAAAACACCCGCAGACCATTCCATCAAAGTCTGCGTTTCAAAACGTCACTCCTTCCTTTCTGAGCCCTGCCGTGCACCCAAACAATAGTTTTTCCCCCAAACATGGGGGGTATCTGTGTGCTCAGGAGAAATTGAACAACAAATTTTGGGGTCCATTTTCTCCTTTCACCTCTTTGAAAATAAAAAATTTGGGGCTAAAATAATTTTTTTTGTGGGAAATATTGGATTTTTTTTATTTTTATTATTTATTATGTTATAAACTTCTGTGAAGCACTTTGGGGTTCAAGGTGCTCAACACACATCTAGATAAGTTCCCTGAGGGGTCTAGTTTCCAAAATGGTGTCACTTGTGGGGATTTTCCACTGTTTAGGCACATCAGGGGCTCTCCAAACGCAACATGGCGTCCGCTAATTATTCCAGCAAATTTTACAATCAAAAAGTCAAATGGCGCTCCTTCCTTTCCTAACTATGCTGTGTGCCCAAACAGTGGTTTTCCTCCACATATGGGGCATCGGCGTGCTCAGGAGAAATTGTACAACAAATATTGGGGTCTATTTTCTCCTGTTAACCTTGTAAAATTTTAAAATTTGCGTCTAAAGTGAAATTTTTGTGAAAAAAAGTCAAATGTTCATTTTTTCCTTCCACATTCCATTAATTCCTATGAAGCACCTGAAGGATTAATAAACTTCTTGAATGTGGTTTTGAGCACCTTGAGGGGTTCATATTTTAGAATGGTGTAATTTTTGGGTATTTACTGTCATATAGACCCCTCAAAGTCACTTCAAATGTGACGTGTCACCTAAAAAAATGGTTTTGTAAATTTTGTTGGAAAAATGAGAAATTACTGGTCAACTTTTAACCTTTCTCAGTTCCTAACAAAAACATATTGTTTCCAAAATTGTGCTGATGTAGCAGCCTTTTTATTGTACTAAGCAGCATTGTTGCGGGCTTCATTTTCCCCCCTGTCATCGCACGCACTTCTCAGTACATGCGATAACAGTCAGGAGCAGTTTGCAGCGGAGGTCTCGGGGTAAGTATGTGTGGCGTTGGTGGCCAGCGGTGATCAGGAGGAGGATGATGGGGGCAATAAACACCAGGATGCACTTTATGGGGCACACTACTGTGGGGCACTATTTGATGCCATTATACTGTGGTGCCTTATATGGGGCCATAATACTGTGGAGCAATATGTGGGGCTCATTATAGTATGGTGCACTATACAGGGCACATTATACTGTGGGGCACATTATAGTATGGGGCACTTTATACCGTGGGGCACTATATGGGGCACATTATACTGTGGGGCACTATATGGGGCACATTATACTGTGGGGCACTATATGGGGCACATTATACTGTGGGGCACTATATGGGGGCATTATACTGTAGGGCACTATTTTGGGGCATTTGTAGGGCACTATATGGGGCCATTAGACTGTGGTGCACTCTATGGGGCCGTTATACAGAAGGCTCAGTGACTCTGATGAGTGGTGTAGTTACTGAGGTCACCGCTCATCACAGCCGCCGCGTCTCGTGGATCGCAGTGGGCCCTGGAGTGGCTGCTGCTACAGCCTATGGAACCTTGTTCTCTGAACAAGGCTCCATAGCCTTTGGACGTCGGATACGGGGATTGTCGTGGGAACGCCATAGACTACGTCAGACCTGCTTGTTTTTTTTTTTTCATTAAATAAATTGGTGAACAAGGGAAAGTGTCAGGGAGTCTTTATTCAAGTAAAATTAATTTTTCTGTGTGTTTGTTTTTTTTTCTTTCTGGGTTAGTCATGGGGGTGTCTGATAGATGGCAGATGTGATTTTTGACAATTCACAGCTGTCATCAACCTCAACTGCCACCGCACCAGGGCAATCAGGAAGAGGCGGACAAAGCTCCAGAATTGTTGCATCTAATGTGATACAACACTTTTGGTGCTGCTGTGGACTGTTATTTTTAGTCTGGGAAGGGCCCAATAACCAGGCACCTTTCCAGCCTGATAACATAAACTCCCAGCTGTCTGCTTTACGTTGGCTGGTTACAAAAAATTAGGGTAAAGGCCCTTTAGTGCCACATGAAAGGCACTAAAGAGTGCGTTTATTATATGTAGAGGCTTGTGAAATTATATGCCTACAGGACGTTTATCTATCTTATTACACCACTGCTCCAATAGAAGTGGACAGAGCGGGGTCATGTATTACACCACATATGTTTTTTGTGTGTGTTTAAGCATGCATGTGTATTTTCCTGTGTATGAACGTCCATGTGTATTTTTATGTGCATTAGTGTGCATGTGTATTTTTCTGTGTGTGTGAGCGTGCATGTGTATTTTTCTGTGTGTGTGTGAGCGTGCATGTGTATTTTTCTGTGTGTGTGTGAGCGTGCATGTGTATTTTTCTGTGTGTGTGAGCGTGCATGTGTATTTTCCTGTATGTGTGAGCGTGTATGTATATTTTTCAGTGTATGAACGTCCATGTGTATTTTTGTGTGTATGAGTGTGCATGTGTATTTTTCTGTTAGTGTGCATGTGTATTTTTCTGTGTGTGTGAGCGTGCATATGTATTTTTCTGTGTGTGAGCTTGCATGTGTATTTTTCTGTGTGAGCGTGCATGTGTATTTTTGTGTGTGTGAGCGTGCATGTGTATTTTTGTGTGTATGAGCGTGCATTTGTATTTTCCTCTGTGTGTGAGCGTGCATGTGTATTTTCCTCTGTGTGTGAGGATGCATGTGTATTTTCCTCTGTGTGTGAGCTTGCATGTGTATTTTTCTGTGTGTGAGCGTGCATGTGTATTTACCTGTATGTGAGTGTGCATGTGTATTTTCTTGTGTATGAACGTCCATGTGTATTTTTGTGTGTCTGAGCGTGCATGTGTATTTTCTTGTGCGTGTGAGCATGCATGTGTGTTTTCCTATGTATGAACGTCCATGTGTATTTTTCTGTGTGTGTGCATGTGTGTTTTTCTGTGTGTGAGCGTGCATCTGTATTTTTTGTGTGTGTGAACTTCCATGTGTATTTTTTTGTGTGTGAGCGTGCATCTGTATTTTCTTGTGTGTGAGCGTGCATCTGTATTTTTCTGTGTATGAGCGTCCATGTGTATTTTCCTGTGTGTGAGCGTGCATGTGTATTTTCCTGTGTGTGAGCGTGCATGTGTATTTTCCTGTGTGTGAGCGTGCATGTGTATTTTCTTGTGTGTGAGCGTGCATGTGTATTTTCTTGTGTGTGAGCGTGCATGTGTATTTTCCTGTGTGTGAGCGTGCATGTGTATTTTCCTGTGTGTGAGCGTGCATGTGTATTTTCCTGTGTGTGAGCGTGCATGTGTATTTTCCTGTGTGTGAGCGTGCACGTGTATTTTCCTGTGTGTGAGCGTGCACGTGTATTTTCCTGTGTGTGAGCGTGCACGTGTATTTTCCTGTGTGTGAGCGTGCACGTGTATTTTCCTGTGTGTGAGCTTGCATGTGTATTTTCCTGTGTGTGAGCTTGCATGTGTATTTTCCTGTGTGTGAGCGTGCATGTGTATTTTCCTGTGTGTGAGCGTGCATGTGTATTTTCCTGTGTGTGAGCGTGCATGTGTATTTTCCTGTGTGTGAGCGTGCATGTGTATTTTCCTGTGTGTGAGCGTGCATGTGTATTTTTCTGTGTGTGTGAGCGTGCATGTGTATTTTTCTGTGTGTGAGCGTGCATTTGTATTTTTCTGTGTGTGTGTGAGCGTGCATGTGTATTTTTATGTGTGTGTGTGAGCGTGGATTTGTATTTTTCTGTGTGTGAGCGTGCATTTGTATTTTTCTGTGTGTGAGCTTACATGTGTATTTTTGTGTATGAGCGTGCATATGTATTTTCCTCTGTGTGTGAGCGTGCATGTGTATTTTTCTGTGTGTGAGCGTGCATGTGTATTTTCCTATGTGTGAGTGTGCATCTGTATTTTCTGTGTGTGTGAATGTCCATGTGTATTTTTCTGTGTGAGCGTGCATCTGTATTTTTCTGTGTATGAGCATGCATGTGTGTTTTTCTGTGTGTATGAACGTGCAAGTGTTTTCCTGCGTTTGAGTGTGCATGTGCATTTTTCTATGTGAGCTTACATGTGTATTTTTGTGTATGAGCGTGCATGTGTATTTTTCTGTGTGTGTGAGCGTGCATGTGTATTTTTCTGTGTGTGTGAGCGTGCATGTGTATTTTTCTGTGTGTGTGAGCGTGCATGTGTATTTTTTTGTGTGTGAACGTGCATGTGTATTTTTCTGTGTGTGAGCGTGCATGTGTATTTTCCTGTGTGTGAGCGTGCATGTGTATTTTCCTGTGTGTGAGCGCGCATGTGTATTTTCCTGTGTGTGAGCTTACATGTGTATTTCTGTGTGAGCGTGCATGTGTATTTTTCTGTGTGTGAGCGTGCATGTGTATTTTCCTGTGTGTGAGCGTGCATGTGTATTTTCCTGTGTGTGAGTGTGCATGTGTATTTTCCTGTGTGTGAGCGTGCATGTGTATTTTCCTGTGTGTGAGCGTGCATGTGTATTTTCCTGTGTGTGAGCGTGCATGTGTATTTTTCTGTGTGTGAGCGTGCATGTGTATTTTTCTGTGTGTGAGCGTGCAAGTGTATTTTTCTGTGTGTGAGCGTGCAAGTGTATTTTTCTGTGTGTGTGTGAGCGTGCATGTGTATTTTTCTGTGTGTGTGTGAGCGTGCATGTGTATTTTTCTGTGTGTGTGAGCGTGCATGTGTATTTTTCTGTGTGTGAGCGGGCATGTGTATTTTCCTGTGTGTGAGCGGGCATGTGTATTTTCCTGTGTGTGAGCGGGCATGTGTATTTTCCTGTGTGTGAGCGGGCATGTGTATTTTCCTGTGTGTGAGCGGGCATGTGTATTTTCCTGTGTGTGAGCGGGCATGTGTATTTTCCTGTGTGTGAGCGGGCATGTGTATTTTCCTGTGTGTGAGCGGGCATGTGTATTTTCCTGTGTGTGAGCGGGCATGTGTATTTTCCTGTGTGTGAGCGGGCATGTGTATTTACCTGTGTGTGAGCGGGCATGTGTATTTACCTGTGTGTGAGCGGGCATGTGTATTTTTCTGTGTGTGTGTGAGCGTGGATTTGTATTTTTCTGTGTGTGAGCGTGCATGTGTATTTTCCTGTATGTGAGCGTGCATGTGTATTTTCCTGTGTGTGAGCGTGCATTTGTATTTTTCTGTGTGTGAGCTTACATGTGTATTTTTGTGTATGAGCGTGCATATGTATTTTCCTCTGTGTGTGAGCGTGCATGTGTATTTTTCTGTGTGTGAGCGTGCATGTGTATTTTTCTGTGTGTGAGCGGGCATGTGTATTTTCCTCTGTGTGTGAGCGTGCATGTGTATTTTTCTGTGTGTGTGAATGTCCATGTGTATTTTTCTGTGTGAGCGTGCATCTGTATTTTTCTGTGTATGAGCGTCCATGTGTATTTTTCTGTGTGTATGAACGTGCAAGTGTTTTCCTGCGTTTGAGTGTGCATGTGCATTTTTCTATGTGAGCTTACATGTGTATTTTTGTGTGTGAGCGTGCATGTGTATTTTTCTGTATGTGTGAGCGTGCATGTGTATTTTTCTGTGTGTGTGAGCGTGCATGTGTATTTTTCTGTGTGTGTGTGAGCGTGCATGTGTATTTTCCTGTGTGTGAGCGTGCATGTGTATTTTCCTGTGTGTGAGCTTACATGTGTATTTTTGTGTATGAACGTGCATGTGTATTTTCCTGTGTGTGAGCGTGCATGTGTATTTTTCTGTGTGTGAGTGTACATGTGTATTTTTTTGTGTGTGATTGTGCATGTGTATTTGCATGTGTATTTTCGTGTGTGTGAGCGTGCATGTGTGTTTTCGTGTGTGTGAGCGTGCATGTGTGTTTTCGCGTGTGTGAGTGTCCATGTGTATTTGTGTGTGTGCATGTGTATTTTTCTGTGTGTGAGCGTGTATGTGTATTTTTCTGTGTGTAAGCGTGCATGTCTATTTTTCTGTGCGTGTGAGCATGCATGTGTATTTTTTTGTGTGTGAGCGGGCGTGTGTATTTTCCTGTGCGTGTGAGCGGGCGTGTGTATTTTCCTGTGTGTGAGCGTGCATCTGTATTTTCTTGTCCATGAAAGTCCATGTGTATTTTTCTGTGTGCATGTGTAATTTTCTGTGTGAGTGTGCATGTGTATTTTCCTGTGTGTGAGTTTGCATGTGTATTTTCCTGTGTGTGAGCAGGCATGTGTATTTTTGTGTGTAAGCGTGCATCTGTATTTTCTCATGTATGAACATCCATGTGTATTTTTGTGTGTATGAGCGTGCATGTGTATTTTCCTCTGTGTGTGAGCGTGCATGTGTATTTTCCTCTGTGTGTCAGCGTGCATGTGTATTTTTTTGTGTGTGAACATCCATGTGTATTTTTGTGTGTATGAGCGTGCATGTGTATTTTCCTCTGTGTGTGAGCGTGCATGTGTATTTTTTTTGTGTGTGAACGTCCATGTGTATTTTTGTGTGTATGAGTGTGCATGTGTTTTTCCTGTGTATGAGCATGCATATGTATTTTCCTGTGTGTGAGCGTGCATGTGTGTTTTTGTGTGTGTGTGTGTGCATGTGTATTTTTCTGTGTGTGAGCGTGCATGTGTATTTTTCTGTGTGTGAGCATGCATGTGTATTTTTTTGTGTGTGAGCGGGCGTGTGTATTTTCCTGTGCGTGTGAGCGGGCGTGTGTATTTTCCTGTGTGTGTGTATTTTCCTGTGCGTGTGAGCGTGCATGTGTATTATCCTGTGTGTGAGCGTGCATGTGTATTTTCCTGTGTGTGAGCATGCATGTGTATTTTCTTGTATGTGAGTTTGCATGTGTATTTTCCTGTGTGTGAGCATGCATGTGTATTTTCTTGTATGTGAGTTTGCATGTGTATTTTCCTGTGTGTGAGCATGCATGTCTATTTTCCTGTGTGTGAGCATGCATGTCTATTTTCCTGTGTGTGAGTTTGCATGTCTATTTTCCTGTGTGTGAGCGTGCATCTGTATTTTTGTGTGTATGAATGTGAATGTAAAGAGCTGAATCATGTATCTGTTCTGTCCGGTTTGTGCCCTTATCCAAGATGGAGCCGGATGTATTTGTATTGCCATTATCCAAGATGGAGTTGCATATACCTGTTCTGTTGGTTCTGCCCTTATCCAAAATGGAGTTGACAGCCTCGGGGGCCATCTTGTTTCCTGTCTGATATCTCCTGTTTCCTGTTTGCTATATATATAAAGAGACTCTGGCCAACTATACTTTGCTTGTGTATCTTGTACCTTACCTGCTGCCAAGCTTGAAGGACTTGCATCTTGCCTGTTGCTTCTCTACACTGGGATTCCCCACCTGTTACCTGCCTGCCATTTACCTGGACTCTCACCTGTGTGCAAAGACTCACTCTGCATCCACCTGCAGTTCAGCCTGCTCTCTGCAAGCAAGCCTGGTCCGGGCTCGGGACTCTGTGGACTGTGCGTTTCTGGACCTGGGACATCTATCGGTTTGTACTGACATCACAACCGTTTCCAAAGACTATTTACTTATCGCTTATTGCCTATACCCGCCTGCTATAATATATACTTGCCTGCTTCAATATATCCTGTTACTACGATATATCGTGTTTGTCTTCACTCCGACCCACGCTATCGATCTCCATAAGTATAAAGTATATATTTGACAGAATACACAAGCCTCAAAAGAATGGAGTTCACTGGGTCTGATACTGTGGAGGTGCGTCTAAAGAAAGTAAGCACATATATCACAGGACTTCATGGGGACCTGCAGGCTACTAAAACAAAACTAGTGGCATTAGAGACTCAAATTCATCATAATGCTAATGTGGCCGACTCGTCCATTCACGCATTAGCAAATCGCCTGTCAACTCAAGAGACTGCAGCTGCAGCTCCGGTTTCAGTATCAATGCCAACTCCGGCTCCGGCTTTTCCTAAACTCCCGCCATTCAGGTTTTGTGGAGAGAGAGAAAAATTTCGTGGGTTTTTAAATCAGTGCCAACTGTATTTTTCTACACAGGCAGCTCACTTCCCAACTGAACGAGCGAAAGTATTAACCATGATAATGCTGTTAACTAACAAAGCTCTTGCCTGGGCAAACCCTCTGATTGAAACTGAAGATTTGCATTTAAATTCGCTGGAAGACTTTATTGCTGCAATGGGTCAAATGTTTGGTGACCCCAATCGGAGTGCCACAGCAGAAGCCGCACTATTGACACTCCAACAGGGAAAGCGCTCTGTCGTAGAATATGCAATGGAGTTTCGGAGGTGGGTGCTGGACACTACCTGGTGCGATTCGGCAAGACATGCAGTGTTTAGGAGGGGTTTATCTGCTGCAATTAAGGATGAGCTGGCGCGAGGGGAGTCACCTGTTGCCCTGGGAGACTTTATCAACCATTGTGTTCGGATAGATGTTCGCCTCACAGAACGTCGGCAAGAGAAATGGGCAGATACTAATCGTAACAACTTGCTATCTTTTTCTCCTCCCTCCAGAAAAACTCAAAGTAAATCCTCTCTTCAGGTGGAGTTGGAACCTATGCAGGTGGATGCAATTCAAAGAACTCGTCCTGACGCACGCAAGGAACATCGTTTCAGAGAAAATTTATGCTTCTATTGCGGAAAATCGGGTCACTATATTTCAAATTGTCCCAGTAAAATTCGCAGGACTACGGCGGCAGTGATTGAATACGATGTCTCAGATGAAGCCTCAGTAATTTCTCATCAAAGTCCTCCTCTGGATAAAGAAATCGACCAGAATTACGACTTCTCCGACTGTGCTTCTGAAACATCTTCACCCGTGAATGCAGCCGTTCTTTCAGTAGGCTCCACTACTTCGGCCTCGGAGAGCTCAAAGAAAAATTCACACTGCTACATTCCTCTCAAGATAAAGATTCAGTCCGGCTGGGTTACTAGCTCTGCTATGGTTGACTCGCGAGCCAGTGGTAATTTCATGGACATCGCATTCGCTAAAAAACACGGTATACGTCCACAGAGGAGAATCGCACCGGTATTAATGGAGACCGTGGATGGGTCCCCGTTAGCATCCGGGCCTGTTGACCTTGAAACAGCAGCATTGAAGGTTCGTATGGGGGCGGACCATGCAGAAAGACTGTCGTTTTTGCTGATCTCTTCTCCCCACTTTCCTGTAATCTTAGGCTTACCGTGGCTACAATTACAAAACCCTACTATCAACTGGGCAACAAAGGAATTGCAGTTTCCACAACGGCAGATGTCTTCCAGGGAATCAGCTTTAATCGGGTCAGCATGTGTAAGTGATCTAAAACTACCAATGGAATATCAAGATTTTGCAGATGTATGTGATAAAAAGAACGCGGACAAGCTGCCACCACACCGGCAGGATGATTGCCCCATAGAACTCTTACCTGGCGCCGCGATTCCGTTCGGTAGCATTTATCCTCTGGCCGGACCTGAACTAAAAGCTCTCAAAGAGTATATCGATGAGAATTTAACTAAGGGGTTTATACGACCATCTTCCTCTCCAGCCGGTGCCCCAATCTTCTTCGTGAAAAAGAAGGACGGTTCACTCCGACCATGTATTGATTATCGTGAGCTCAACAAAATTACTGTCAGAAATTCTTATCCACTTCCACTAATTCCTGAATTACTTGAGAGGATACGACATGCCAAAATCTTCACAAAATTAGACCTTCGTGGAGCTTACAATTTAGTACGGATTCGCCCTGGTGACGAATGAAAAACAGCTTTCCGGTCACGTTACGGACATTTTGAGTACCTTGTTATGCCTTTCGGACTTCGTAACGCACTGGCTACCTTTCAACACTTGGCAAATGATATATTTAGAGACATACTCGATATTTTTGTTGTGGTTTATTTGGATGACATTTTAATTTTTTCCAGCAACTTCGAGGATCATCAGCGGCATGTGAGAATGGTGTTGGATCGTCTACGGCAAAATCAGTTGTACATCAAGTTGGAGAAATGCGAGTTTCACAAATCGGAGATTCAGTTTTTGGGGTATGTTATTTCTCCCCAGGGTCTCAGCATGGATACAAGCAAGACTCAAGCCATTCAGGAGTGGCCAATTCCCAACACACTAAAGGAGGTGCAACGATTTATTGGGTTCGCCAATTTCTACAGAATGTTCATTAAAAATTTCTCGGAGATTGTCTCACCCATTACCCAACTTACACGGAAAAAGACGCCGTTGGTCTGGTCGCCACAAGCGCAGACAGCATTTGACAGGTTGAAGTCTAAATTCACGTCAGCTCCCATTCTCATACATCCAGACCCGGATCGGGCCTTCATAGTGGAAGTGGATGCCTCGGACTGTGCGTTAGGGGCTATACTTTCGCAGAGAACAGGTGAGAAAGATCTTTTGCATCCCTGTGCTTTTCTTTCACAGAAGTTATCACCTGCAGAAAGGAACTACGACGTTGGAAACAAAGAATTGTTGGCCATTATAACGGCATTCAAAGAATGGAGACATTTGCTACAGGGGGCATCCCAACACATTGTCATACTTACAGACCATCGTAATCTTGAATTCATGAGGTCGGCAAGGTGTCTAAAACCCAGACAGGCTCGGTGGAATCTTTTTCTTAATCAGTTTGATTTTGTTATCTCCTATAGGCTGGGTTCTCGTAATGGGAAAGCAGATGCACTATCCAGAATTCATTCGGTTGATATAAACCCGGCTGCACCTCCAAGAACCATACTCTTGGAAAACAACTTTATAGGTCTGTTACACAATCAAGATCTATTAACAGCTATCAGGGAAGCGTACGCTGCAGACCCGTTCCTGATTCAACCGTCCAGCCAGGTAAATCTAACCTTGAAAAATAGACTTTGGTTCCAGGGACAACGTTTGTTTATTCCGGAAACGGTTACATTAAGGGTGCTAAAATTAATGCATGACTCTAAGATCGCGGGTCATATAGGGGTTCAGAAGAGTCAGGAATTCTTGTCTCGCTTCTTCTGGTGGCCAACTTATCGGAAAGACGTTCAGCATTACGTCTCATCTTGTGAGGTATGTGCAAGGTCAAAGGTTCCTCGCTCCTCACCTACCGGACTGTTGCAACCCCTTCCTATTCCATCCAGTCCCTGGGGGTCTATTTCAATGGATTTTATTGTAGAGTTGCCTATGTCAAAAGGAAAGAACACTATCCTAGTAGTAGTTGACCGCTTAACCAAGGCTGCTCATTTCATTCCCTGTACCGGCTTATCAACAGCGAAACAGACAGCGGATCTTATTGTACAAGAGGTTTTTCGCCTACATGGGGTTCCTGATGAAGTGATATCAGATCGAGGGGTCCAATTTACTTCAAGATTTTGGCGAAGCTTTTGTGCTGCTCTGGACATTAAGGTAAATCTGTCATCTGCTTTTCATCCGCAGTCTAACGGCCAAACGGAACGGACAAACCAGACTTTGGAGCAGTATCTGCGTTGCTACGTGTGTCATTTGCAGGATGATTGGGTAAACTTACTTCCGTTGGCCGAATTCACGTATAATAATTCACAGAGTGCATCCACCAAACAGTCTCCGTTCTTTGCTAACAAGGGGTATCATCCCAGCATTCTTCCACGGTTTCCAATAGATACATCCGTACCCGCAGTAGCCGATCGGATTACGCTTCTTCAACCGAATCTTGAGGTCTTAAAAGAAACACTGGACACAGCTCAAGAAAGATATAAGAAGGCGGCAGATAGGTTCCGCAAGCCAGCACCAACATACAAGGTAGGAGACATGGTTTGGCTTTCAACAAAGAACTTTAAAACTTATAACTCCAACGTCTAAATTGGGGCAGAAGTATGATGGGCCATACAAAATCGGCAAATTAGTAAGTCCTGTAGCCTGCCAACTCAAGTTGCCAAAATCCTTGAAAGTACACCCTGTTTTTTATGTCTCTCTGCTCAAACCGGTAGTACCAAATCTTTTTCCCGGACGCATACCTGTTCCACCCGATCCAGTTCTTATTGACGGGCAAGAGGAATTCATCGTGGAGGGGATCATCGATTCTCGGATTCATAGAGGACGGCTCCAGTACCTGGTGAAATGGCAAGGCTATCCATCGGAGGAGAATTCTTGGGAACCTCGGGAAAACATCCACGCTACTCGTTTGATTGAACGGTTCCACAGCAGATACCCCAACAAACCGGCTCCAAGGTTGTCCGTAGGACACCCTTTAAGGGGGGAGTAATGTAAAGAGCTGAATCATGTATCTGTTCTGTCCGGTTTGTGCCCTTATCCAAGATGGAGCCGCATGTATTTGTATTGCCTTTATCCAAGATGGAGTTGCATATACCTGTTCTGTTGGTTCTGCCCTTATCCAAAATGGAGTTGACAGCCTCGGGGGCCATCTTGTTTCCTGTCTGATATCTCCTGTTTCCTGTTTGCTATATATATAAAGAGACTCTGACCAACTATACTTTGCTTGTGTATCTTGTACCTTACCTGCTGCCAAGCTTGAAGGACTTGCATCTTGCCTGTTGCTTCTCTACACTGGGATTCCCCACCTGTTACCTGCCTGCCATTTACCTGGACTCTCACCTGTGTGCAAAGACTCACTCTGCATCCACCTGCAGTTCAGGCTCGGGACTCTGTGGACTGTGCGTTTCTGGACCTGGGACATCTATCGGTTTGTACTGACATCACAACCGTTTCCAAAGACTATTTACTTATCGCTTATTGCCTATACCCGCCTGCTATAATATATACTTGCCTGCTTCAATATATCCTGTTACTACGATATATCGTGTTTGTCTTCACTCCGACCCACGCTATCGATCTCCATAAGTATAAAGTATATATTTGACAGTGCATGTGTATTTTTCTGTGTGTGAGCGTGCATGTGTATTTTCCTGTGTGTGAGCGTGCATGTGTATTTTCCTGTGTGTGAGCGTGCATGTGTATTTTCCTGTGTGTGAGCGTGCATGTGTATTTTCCTGTGTGTGAGCGTGCATGTGTATTTTCCTGTGTGTGAGCGTGCATGTGTATTTTCCTGTGTGTGAGCGTGCATGTGTATTTTCCTGTGTGTGTGTGAGCGTGCATGTGTATTTTTTTGTGTGTGAGCGTGCATGTGTATTTTTGTGTGTATGAGTGTGCATGTATTTTTTTCTGTCTTTGTGCATGTGTATTTTCCTGTGTGTGTGAGCATGCATGTGTATTTTCCTGTGTGTGAGCATACATGTGTATTTTCCCATGTGTGTGTGAGCATGTATGTGTATTTTCCTGTGCGTGTGAGCGGGCATGTATATTTTCCTGTGTGAGCGTGCATGTGTATTTTCTTGTGCGTGTGAGCATACGTGTATTTTCCTGCATATGAGCGTGTGTGTATTTTCCTGTGGGTGAGCTTACATGTGAGCGTGCATGTGTATTTTCCTGTGTGTGAGCATACATGTGTATTTTCCCATGTGTGTGTGTGTGTGTGTGTGAGCATGCATGTGTATTTTCCTGTGCGTGAGCTGGCATGTGTATTTTCCTGTGCGTGTGAGCGTGCATATGTATTTTTCTGTGTGAGCGTGCATGTGTGTTTTCCTGCGTGTGAGCGTGCATGTGTATTTTCCTGTGGGTGAGCTTACATGTGTGCTTGCATGTGTATTTTCCTGTGTGTGAGCATGCATGTGTATTTTCCTGTGTGTGAGCGTGCATTTGTATTTTTTTCTGTGTGAGCTTGCATGTGTATTTTTCTGTGTATGAGCTTCCATGTGTGTTTTTCTGTGTGTGAGCATGCATGTGTATTTTCCTGTGAGTTAGCATGCATCTGTGTTTTCATGTGTATGAGTGTGCATGTGTATTTTCCTGTGCATGTGAGTGTGCATGTGTATTTTCCTGTGTGTGAGCGTGCATGTGTGTTTTCCTGTGTGTGAGCGTGCATGTGTGTTTTCCTGTGTGTGAGCATGCATCTGTATTTTTCTGTGTGTGAGAGCATGCCTGTGTATTTTTCTGTGTGAGCATGCATGTGTATTTTCCTTTGTGTGTATGAGCGTGCATGTGTATTTTTCTGTCTGTGAGCATGAATGTGTATTTTTCTGTGTGCTTGAGAGCGTGCATGTGTATTTTCCTCTGTATGAGCGTCCATGTGTATTTTTCTGTGTGTGCGTGCATGTGCATTTTTCTCTGTGAGCGTGCATGTGTGTTTTCCTGTGTGTGAGCGTGCATGTCTATTTTCTGTGTGTGTGTGTGTGTGCATATGTATTCTGTGTATGTGGGAGTGCACGTGTATTTTCCTGTGTGTGTGAGCTGGCGTGTGTATTTTCCTGTGTGTGAGCGTCCATGTGTACTTTTCTGTGTGCATGTGTATTTTTGTGTGTGAGCGTGCATGTGTATTTTCCTGTGTGTGAGCGTGCATGTGTATTTTCCTGTGTGTGAGCGGGCATGTGTACGTATTTTCCTGTGTGTGAGCGTCCATGTGTACTTTTCTGTGTGCATGTGTGTTTTTCTGTGTGTGAGCTTCCATGTGTATTTTTCTGTGTATGAGCTTCCATGTGTATTTTTCTGTGTATGAGCTTCCATGTGTGTTTTTCTGTGTGTATGAGCTTCCATGTGTGTTTTTCTGAGTGTGAGCGTGCATCTGTATTTTTCTGTGTGTGAGAGCATGCCTGTGTATTTTTTTCTGTATGAGCGTGCATGTGTATTTTTCTGTCTGTGAGCATGAATGTGTATTTTTCTGTGTGCTTGAGAGCGTGCATGTGTATTTTCCTCTGTATGAGCGTCCATGTGTATTTTTCTGTGTGCGTGTGAGCGGGCATGTGTATTTTTCTGTGTGTGCGTGCATGTGCATTTTTCTCTATGTGAGCGTGCATGTGTATTTTTCTGTGTGTATGAGCCTGCATGTGTGTTTTCCTGTGCGTGAGCGTGCATGTGTGTTTTCCTGTGTGTGAGCGTGCATGTCTATTTTCTGTGTGTGTGCATATGTATTCTGTGTATGTGGGAGTGCACGTGTATTTTCCTGTGTGTGTGTGAGCTGGCGTGTGTATTTTCCTGTGTGTGAGCGTCCATGTGTACTTTTCTGTGTGCATGTGTATTTTCCTGTGTGTGAGCGTGCATGTGTATTTTCCTGTGTGTGAGCGTGCATGTGTATTTTCCTGTGTGTGAGCGTGCATGTGTATTTTCCTGTGTGTGAGCGTGCATGTGTATTTTCCTGTGTGTGTGTGTGAGCGTGCATGTGTATTTTTTTGTGTGTGAGCGTGCATGTGTATTTTTTTGTGTGTGAGCGTGCATGTGTATTTTTGTGTGTGTGAGTGTGCATGTATTTTTTTCTGTCTTTGTGCATGTGTATTTTCCTGTGTGTGTGAGCATGCATGTGTATTTTCCTGTGTGTGAGCATACATGTGTATTTTCCCATGTGTGTGTGAGCATGTATGTGTATTTTCCTGTGCGTGTGAGCGGGCATGTATATTTTCCTGTGTGAGCGTGCATATGTATTTTCTTGTGCGTGTGAGCGTGCATGTGTATTTTTCTGTGTGAGCATACGTGTATTTTCCTGCATATGAGCGTGTGTGTATTTTCCTGTGGGTGAGCTTACATGTGAGCGTGCATGTGTATTTTCCTGTGTGTGAGCATACATGTGTATTTTCCCATGTGTGTGTGAGCATACATGTGTATTTTCCCATGTGTGTGTGTGTGTGTGTGAGCATGCATGTGTATTTTCCTGTGCGTGAGCTGGCATGTGTATTTTCCTGTGCGTGTGAGCGTGCATATGTATTTTTCTGTGTGAGCGTGCATGTGTGTTTTCCTGCGTGTGAGCGTGCATGTGTATTTTCCTGTGGGTGAGCTTACATGTGTGCTTGCATGTGTATTTTCCTGTGTATTTGTTTGTGTGTGTGTGAGCATGCATGTGTATTTTCCTGTGTGTGAGCGTGCATTTGTATTTTTTTCTGTGTGAGCTTGCATGTGTATTTTTCTGTGTATGAGCTTCCATGTGTGTTTTTCTGTGTGTGAGCATGCATGTGTATTTTTCTGTGTATGAGCTTCCATGTGTGTTTTTCTGTGTGTGAGCATGCATGTGTATTTTCCTGTGAGTTAGCATGCATCTGTGTTTTCATGTGTATGAGTGTGCATGTGTATTTTCCTGTGCATGTGAGGGGACATGTGTATTTTCCTGTGTGTGAGCGTGCATGTGTGTTTTCCTGTGTGTGAGCGTGCATGTGTGTTTTCCTGTGTGTGAGCATGCATCTGTATTTTTCTGTGTGTGAGAGCATGCCTGTGTATTTTTCTGTGTGAGCATGCATGTGTATTTTCCTTTGTGTGTATGAGCGTGCATGTGTATTTTTCTGTCTGTGAGCATGAATGTGTATTTTTCTGTGTGCTTGAGAGCGTGCATGTGTATTTTCCTCTGTATGAGCGTCCATGTGTATTTTTCTGTGTGTGCGTGCATGTGCATTTTTCTCTGTGAGCGTGCATGTGTGTTTTCCTGTGTGTGAGCGTGCATGTCTATTTTCTGTGTGTGTGTGTGTGTGTGTGTGTGTGCATATGTATTCTGTGTATGTGGGAGTGCACGTGTATTTTCCTGTGTGTGTGAGCTGGCGTGTGTATTTTCCTGTGTGTGAGCGGGCATGTGTACGTATTTTCCTGTGTGTGAGCGTCCATGTGTACTTTTCTGTGTGCATGTGTGTTTTTCTGTGTGTATGAGCTTCCATGTGTGTTTTTCTGAGTGTGAGCGTGCATCTGTATTTTTCTGTGTGTGAGAGCATGCCTGTGTATTTTTCTGTGTGAGCATGCATGTGTATTTTCCTTTGTGTGTATGAGCGTGCATGTGTATTTTTCTGTCTGTGAGCATGAATGTGTATTTTTCTGTGTGCTTGAGAGTGTGCATGTGTATTTTCCTCTGTATGAGCGTCCATGTGTATTTTTCTGTGTGCGTGTGAGCGGGCATGTGTATTTTTCTGTGTGTGCGTGCATGTGCATTTTTCTCTATGTGAGCGTGCATGTGTATTTTTCTGTGTGTATGAGCCTGCATGTGTGTTTTCCTGTGTGTGAGCGTGCATGTGCATTTTTCTCTATGTGAGCGTGCATGTGTATTTTTCTGTGTGTATGAGCGTGCATGTGTATTTTTCTGTGTGTATGAGCGTGCATGTCTATTTTCTGTGTGTGTGCATATGTATTCTGTGTATGTGGGAGTGCACGTGTATTTTCCTGTGTGTGTGAGCTGGCGTGTGTATTTTCCTGTGTGTGAGCGTCCATGTGTACTTTTCTGTGTGCATGTGTGTTTTTCTGTGTGTGAGCGTGCATGTGTATTTTTCTGTGTATGAGCTTCCATGTGTATTTTTCTGTGTGTATGAGCTTCCATGTGTGTTTTTCTTGTGTGTGAGCGTGCATCTGTATTTTCTTGTGTGTGAGCGTGCATGTGTATTTTTGTGTGAGCGTGCATGTGTATTTTTTTGTGTGAGTGTGCATGTGTATTTTTCTCTGTGTGAGCGTATTTTTCTGTGTGTATGAGCCTCCATGCGTGTTTTCCTGTGTGTAAGCATGCATGCATGTGTTTTCCTCTGTATGAGTGTCCATGTGTATTTTTCTGTGTGCGTGTGAGCGGGCATGTGTATTTTTCTGTGTGTGCGTGCATGTGCATTTTTCTGTATGTGAGCGTCCATGTGTATTTTCCTCTGTATGAGCGTCCATGTGTATTTTCCTATGTGTGAGCGTGTGTGTGTTTTCCTGTGTGTGAGCGGGCATGTGTACGTATTTTCCTGTGTGTGAGCGTCCATGTGTACTTTTCTGTGTGCATGTGTATTTTTTTGTGTGAGCGTGCATGTGTATTTTCCTGTGTGTGTGAGCGTGCGTGTGTTTTCCCGTGTGTGAGCGTGCGTGTGTGTTTTCCCGTGTGTGAGCGTGCGTGTGTGTTTTCCCGTGTGTGAGCGTGCGTGTGTGTTTTCCCGTGTGTGAGCGTGCGTGTGTGTTTTCCCGTGTGTGAGCGTGCGTGTGTGTTTTCCCGTGTGTGAGCGTGCGTGTGTGTTTTCCCGTGTGTGAGCGTGCGTGTGTGTTTTCCCGTGTGTGAGCGTGCGTGTGTGTTTTCCCGTGTGTGAGCGTGCGTGTGTGTTTTCCCGTGTGTGAGCGTGCGTGTGTGTTTTCCCGTGTGTGAGCGTGCATGTGTGTTTTCCCGTGTGTGAGCGTGCATGTGTGTTTTCCCGTGTGTGAGCGTGCATGTGTGTTTTTCCGTGTGTGAGCGTGCATGTGTGTTTTCCCGTGTGTGTGAGCGTGCATGTGTGTTTTCCCGTGTGTGTGAGCGTGCATGTGTGTTTTCCCGTGTGTGAGCGTGCATGTGTGTTTTCCCGTGTGTGTGAGCGTGCATGTGTGTTTTCCCGTGTGTGTGAGCGTGCATGTGTGTTTTCCCGTGTGAGAGCGTGCATGTGTGTTTTCCCGTGTGAGAGCGTGCATGTGTGTTTTCCCGTGTGTGCGAGCGTGCATGTGTGTTTTCCCGTGTGTGCGAGCGTGCATGTGTGTTTTCCCGTGTGTGCGAGCGTGCATGTGTGTTTTCCCGTGTGTGCGAGCGTGCATGTGTGTTTTCCCGTGTGTGCGAGCGTGCATGTGTGTTTTCCCGTGTGTGCGAGCGTGCATGTGTGTTTTCCCGTGTGTGAGCGTGCATGTGTGTTTTCCCGTGTGTGTGAGCGTGCATGTGTGTTTTCCCGTGTGTGTGAGCGTGCATGTGTGTTTTCCCGTGTGTGTGAGCGTGCATGTGTGTTTTCCCGTGTGTGTGAGCGTGCATGTGTGTTTTCCCGTGTGTGTGAGCGTGCATGTGTGTTTTCCCGTGTGTGTGAGCGTGCATGTGTGTTTTCCCGTGTGAGAGCGTGCATGTGTGTTTTCCCGTGTGTGCGAGCGTGCATGTGTTTTCCCGTGTGTGCGAGCGTGCATGTGTGTTTTCCCGTGTGTGCGAGCGTGCATGTGTGTTTTCCCGTGTGTGCGAGCGTGCATGTGTGTTTTCCCGTGTGTGCGAGCGTGCATGTGTGTTTTCCCGTGTGTGCGAGCGTGCATGTGTGTTTTTCCGTGTGTGAGCGTGCATGTGTGTTTTCCCGTGTGTGTGAGCGTGCATGTGTGTTTTCCCGTGTGTGTGAGCGTGCATGTGTGTTTTCCCGTGTGTGTGAGCGTGCATGTGTGTTTTCCCGTGTGTGTGAGCGTGCATGTGTGTTTTCCCGTGTGTGCGAGCGTGCATGTGTGTTTTCCCGTGTGTGCGAGCGTGCATGTGTGTTTTCCCGTGTGTGCGAGCGTGCATGTGTGTTTTCCCGTGTGTGCGAGCGTGCATGTGTGTTTTCCCGTGCGTGCGAGCGTGCATGTGTGTTTTCCCGTGCGTGCGAGCGTGCATGTGTGTTTTCCCGTGCGTGCGAGCGTGCATGTGTGTTTTCCCGTGCGTGCGAGCGTGCATGTGTGTTTTCCCGTGCGTGCGAGCGTGCATGTGTGTTTTCCCGTGCGTGCGAGCGTGCATGTGTGTTTTCCCGTGCGTGGGAGCGTGCCTGTGCGTTTTTCTGTGTGTGTGTGAGCGTGCCTGTGCATTTTTCTGTGTGTGTGTGAGTGTGCCTGTGTATTTTCCTGTGTGTGATAATTTTTCTGTCGCACTTTCAAGTAACAAATACAGTATAAAGTGAAAGATATCTAATTCCAGCATGTTCGATACTCTCCAGACTGGTGTATCTAATCCCAGCATGTGATACTCCCCAGATCGGTGTATCTAATCCCAGCATGTGCGACACTCCCCAGACTGGTGTTTCTAATCCCAGCATGTGCGACACTCCCCAGACTGGCGTATCTAATCCCAGCATGTGCGATACTCCCCATAATGTTGTGTGTAATCCTAGCATTTGCGATATGCTACATTGAACCCTGTATGGTATGTAGATACATGTAGTCTATCATGTGCTGCGAATAATCTCAGTGTGTGATACACACACCATATCTATCCCCACTTTATGATACAACAAGCAGCACTAACTAATAGAATCGGTGCTGCCGGCTGTCGCCTGGGACACTGTACTGGTCAGTATTGCTGGCAGTCACCAACAAAATGGCTCCACACTGTGATCCTGAACTTCATCCTCTCTTATCCTGTTACAAACACCCAGAAGGGAAGGAGAGGAGACATCACACACGTGAGCAGATCCAGCCCACATTTACTGCAGTCATAATGTGAGCTGGTTGTACACTGGGTTTTTATGGCAAATTTCAGCAGCTGCTCCCCCTAGTGTTTAAAAGTGGAAATACCAAATCTTTTTAAATTTATTTTTCATATTTTACTTTATTAAATACAAATGATAATATTTGTAAAAAAAATCAAAACATTAATACTTTACATTTTTTCAATTGTTGCAAAAACAATTTTTTGATGTCACCTTTTCTCTAAGGGGTTAAATACTCCTAGTGACCTACATGGAAAAAATCTGTTCTTGTATGATCCACAAAAATGATTACCTGTAAATGAAATGGGACTTGGATGTGATCAGTGCAGGAGATTGTACAGATGGAAATCGAGTAAAATTCCGGTGTCTGTAAATAAATATTGGCAATCAGAGTTCATATCTAGTCAGCAGCTCAATATTACTGCGAAAAATAAAAAGACAGGATTCTTAAATATATGTACAATAAGTATCCTTCAACCCACTAGGATTTAGCATTCTTATATAGAGAAATGACCTGGTCCCTCTGCCCACTAGAAAAGAGGCGGCTCTGTGTGAGAAAGCTAAAGCCTAGTGGGCAGAGGAACCAAGTCCTTTAGCCCACTTGGATTTAGCCACAACCATGCGACTCTGCAGGTGGAGGTATGTGGACATTAACCCCTGAATCTATGATAAATCTGTGATTATAATTGGATTGTGTGTTATACCGGGGTCAGGACGGGGCCATGACTGGATGTAGTGATCATGTGAAGCCGGTAACAGCTCCGGAGATTTCTTACATGGGATCTTTACATCGTCATCTTCTCCCCATTCAGGTCCCTACAATATCTTCTCAGTGGAGATCTTCTATATAAGAGTATTTTCCTGATTGACCATCAAGGATGGATAGGGACAGGGACAAGATGGCGGAGAGGATATTGCACCTCACCCTAGAGATCCTCTTCCGATTCTGATGACGTCACATTACATCATTCTTATCTATGGGAATAACAGATGGACAGAACTGGAGAGGTGAGGACTCTGGAAATGTCTGTAGTGAGATTTATTAATGTGTCTCTCCATAACCAGGATTACACAGTAGTGAAGAAGACCTCTAGTGAGCGCTGTCAGGACCCTGTGTCTGAGGGATGGGGAAGACCCCTGAGCCCAATCGCGGGGCCTCCACCTCATCCCCTGATACATGAGGACATCAATGACCAGAAGATCCTAGAACTCACCTACAAGATGATTGAGCTGCTGACTGGAGAGGTGACACTGCTGGGAATGCTGGGACATTATACAGTAACGCTATGAAGGGATCGGGGGGATGATGGTATCATTGTATGTGTCAGGTTCCTATAAGGTGTCAGGATATCACCGTCTATTTCTCCATGGAGGAGTGGGAGTATTTAGAAGGACACAAAGATCTGTACAAGGATGTCATGATGGAGGGTCCCCAGCCCCTCACATCACCAGGTAATAGACAGGACTAAATACACACGGCCTATAATTATCTGTATGTAAAGAATGAATTCATTCCCTGTATGTGTTTCCTACAGATCTATCCAGTAAGAGGACAACACCAGAGAGATGTCCCCATCCTCTTCTTCCACAAGGCTATACACAAGAAAATTCCGATGTTCCTCAGGATCAGGTAGATGGAGAGAAGATGTTATGAGATGTTCCCTATGATGTGTAGAAGGCTGTGAAGGTCTTGTGTTCAGTCTTGTTTTATCCACCAGTATTATACACTGAATGGACAATGTATTCGCGACACTTTCCTGATTTGAGCTTCATTATGTGGAGTGAGACCTGTGACCCTGGAGTGTAGTATAAAAGTGAGGAGTTATCAGCCAGAATCCACATTAAAATTGGAAGAGTGAATGATCTGAGCGACGTCAAACATGGTCATCGATGCTACATTAGTCAGGACCAGTATTTCAAAAACTACCAACCTTGTGGGGATTCTCTTTGCAATGGTATCAAGGCTGATATGCTATACTCAGACTCTTGTGACCAAGGAAAAACAAACAACATCAAGACTTCAGACTGGGTGGAGGTGAATTAATAAAGTGGGAATATTTTCTTGCCACATCCTGGTACCTCTGATATCAGTAGATGGAGGTTTGAACACTTGGGATTACAGAAGTATTGCAGTCAACCAAATTCATCTCTTCATGGCAGCTGTTTACCATTTGGTAGAAGTCAGGGGGCAGCGTGAGGGGGACACTTTGAAGATGAGGCAGTATCGAGCATGGATAGTGTGGAGATCATAGTTCACAAGTGAGGAATTTGTGGTAGGGGTAATCCACAAGGAAGGGTTGTGAGACGGGCTGTGGATGTGAAAAGTCATCATGGTTTCAGGACCAAGTGACTAAGAAAGGAATGAGATCAGCTCCATTCAGAGTAGATGTCACCTACAAAGTTCCTGGGTCTAAGGGTGTATTTACAATGGAGAATCAAGGCCATTAAACCACCGCCGACCCGCTATATGAAGCCGATCAGCAGTCATATAATAACCATTACACAGATTGATAGCACTTATATGTGCACAGAACAATTGTTAACATAATCGAAATGTGCGTATAGAATATCATATCTCTTCAGATCAGTGATATATAAACAAGCTTAACCATTTTACCAAATGAGCGAACAATTTGTTTGTGCTTCTGGTGAGTGACAGCCTGTTTTATAAAGGCCAATTCAATTGTCAGCCAGTGTAAATACACATTAGAAAGTAACTACACTATTATGAGCTTTTTAAATAGTTTAATTCTGAGCAGATCAGTGGGGGACTCCGTTCTGATAGCTCCACCAATTGCTCAAAACACCTCTTAGAGATGCGCCTCTCTGGAGCGCACACACAGAGCAGAGTGGATGCAGCAGAGAGTCATAGGCTCCTGTCTCCTGATTAGTGCTCTTCTTAAACGTGTTTGAGATACCAGTGGGGTCTCAGGATCCAGACCTGCACCCCTCTTCTCAGGATTAAAATTCTTAAAAACAGGCACTGTACGCTGCTGGGATTTGCCGGTATGGGACCCGGTAACGGAGGGTACAGTGGGTACGGAAAGTATTCAGACCCCTTTAAATTTTTCACTCTTTGTTTCATTGCAGCCATTTGGTAAATTCTAAAAAGTTCACTTTTTTTCTCATTAAAGTACACTCTGCACCCCATCTTGACTAAAAAAAAAAAAAAAGGAAGAAATTTTTGCAAATTTATTAGAAAAGAAAAACTGAAATATCACATGGTCAGAAGTATTCAGACCCTTTGCTCAGTATTGAGTAGAAGCACCCTTTTGAGCTAGTACAGTCATGAGTCTTCTTGGGAATTATGCGATAAATTTTTCACACTTGGATTTGGGGATCCACTGCCATTGTTTCTTGCAGATCCTCTCCAGTTGTCAGGTTGGATGGTGAACGTTGGTGGACAGCCATTTTCAGGTCTCTCCGGAGAAGCTCAATTGGGTTTAGGTCAGGGCTCTGGCTGGGCCAGTCAAGACTGGTCACAGAGTTGTTCTGAAGCCATTCCTTTGTTATTTTAGCTGTGTGCTTAGGGTCATTGTCTTGTTGGGAGGTGAACCTTCGGCCAAGTCTGAGGTCTAGAGCACTCTGGAAGAGGTTTTCATCCAGGATATCTCTGTACATGGCCGCATTCATATTTCCTTCAATTGCAACCAGTCATCCTGTCCCTGCAGCTGAAAAACACCCCCATAGCATGATGCTGCCACCACAGCATGATGCTGCCACCACCATGTTTCACAGTTGGGATTGTATTGGGCAGGTGATCAGCAGTGCCTGGTTTTCTCCACACAAACTGCTTAGAATTATCACCAAAAAGTTCTATCTTTGTCTCATCAGACCAGAGAATCTTATTTCTCATAGTCTGGGAGTCTTTCATATGTTTATGAGCGAACTCTATGTGGGCTTTCATATGTCTTGCACTGAGGAGAGGCTTCTATCAGGCCACTCTGCCATAGAGGCCCAACTGGTGGAAGGCTGCAGTGATAGTTGACTTTGTGGAACTTTCTCCCATCTCCCTACTGCATCTCTGGAGCTCAGCCACAGTGATCTTGGGGTTCTTCTTTACCTCTCTCACCAAGGCTCTTCTCCCACAATTGCTCAGTTTGGCAAGACGGCAAGGTATAGGATGACTTCTGGTGGTCCCAAACTTTTTCCATTTAAGGATTATGGAGGCCATTGTGCACTTAGGAGCCTTGAGTAATGCAGAAATTCTTTTGTAACCTTTGCCAGATCTCTGCCTTGCCACAATTCTGTCTCTGAGCTCCTTGGGCAGTTCTGACATGCACTGTGAGCTGTGAGGTCTTATATAGACAGGTGTGTGCTTTTCCAAATCAAGTCCTATCAGTTTAATTAAACACAACTGGACTCCAATGAAGGAGTAGAACCATCTCAAGGAGGATCACAAGGAAATGGACAGCATGTGACTTAAATATGAGTGTCTGAGCAAAGGGTCTGAATACTTATGACCAAGTGATATTTCAGTTTTTCTTTTTTAATAAATTTTCAAACATTTCTGGGTTTTTTTCAGTCAAGATGGGGTGCAGAGTGTATTTTAATGAGAAAAAAATGAACTTTTTAGAATTTACCAAATGGCTGCAATGAAACAAAGAGTGAAAAATTTAAAGGGGTCTGAATACTTTCCGTACCCACTGTATGTATAAGTTATATATACCCCGGCCAGTGGGCGCGGCCTCGCTCTCCATACACTTGTATTGAGGGAGGCTGCGCCTTCTAGTCAGACTCTCCCACTGGCCGTTCATGTCACTAGATGAGGCGTGGCTTCGCTCCATGCAAGTGTATGGAGCGAGGCGGCGCTGAATGGACTGGGGTATGTAATAACGTATACATAGCCTTCAGTCCCGGGTCTCGTACCGGCGAATCCCTGCAGTGCCTATGCTGGGGGGATTCAGAAGTCTGTAGTCACACAGAGTGACTGCAGACTTATCACTTTTGACCAGACAACCCATTTAAGCTTTGTGTTGTATTCATGTACTGATGATGATTCTGGTGCTGTATTTATGTACTGACAAAGGATTTCGAGATGCATTCATATATTGATTGTTCTAGTGATCTATCCATGTACTGATGATGGTTCTGGTGCTGTTTTTATGTTATGTTGGTGGTTCTGGTAATGAAAGCATGTCCTGATGGTGGTTCTCATGCTGTACTAATGTTGATTGTAGTAATCTTTATTTTATTGATACAAGATTAATATCAATGAGGCCAGATATTTCAGCCGAACAAGTGTTTGACTAAAGACCTCATACACTTTTGGCAGCTGGCAGCTGGCAGCAATCTCCTCTGACTCTTGCCTTATGTCTCTGACTCAGCCGAGTTCTCCTTTATTTTTAGTGAGAGAACTGGTGCTAGACTTGCCTGCCAGCTTCTTATCTTTTAGAGAACAAAAGGATCTGCAGTCGGACATCATTATCTCCACTGATGTCATCAGTCAGAGACGCCGATACCATGGGACTTGGCCAACAGTTCAATGTGTATCAGCGGGTTAGGCCAACATTACTGTGTATGAGAGCATTTACTACCTAATAAAGGATATGGGTACCCTTAGAGTTAATGCGCTTAATGTGTTTTTTGCCATGTGCAAACCCACCAAATTTTTCAACTGGAAGATGCTTCAGGAAATGCCTGTATCTTTTCTCTTGAAGCATCTTTTTTTTGCATCTTTTCAGTCATTTTAACCAATGTATTTTGGCCTTCTGCTTTTTATTCAAAAATTGTATTGAATAAACTAGAAAGCGACTTTCAAGCAGAAACCACCAATGGAATGGTCTGGTAACTTCTTCTAACCACTTTATATCTTTGAAACCCTGACGTTCAAAAGACTAAACATGTGTAAGGCAAGTAGTCTTGACATTGCAGTGGAAATGTTCATTGTTTTTCAGATGGGTTCCAGGGTGAATCCATCTGAAAAAGACGTTGTGTGCTGATAATTTGTTTGACTGCCCGTAGGGAGAGTGAATACTTCAATTGTCTAGGGCACCATGAACGCCAAATACAGTGTGATGTTTGGTCACCATGTTTATTTACTAGTGTTTCAGTTTTTTTTTAATCATTTCACCCAACATCACCATCTGTCTGTGACTTTTACAATATTTGTTCCAGGGTAAAGATCTGCCCCATATTAATACTACAGAGACATATGTGAGGGATGATGAGCGGTGTAAAGAGGAGATTCCTACAGATAACCGCACAGGTGAGTAGTGACCACTAAATACAGAGAAGTCACCAGTTCTACTCAGTCAGTAAATAATATTATTATGTGTGGAATTTTTTAGGGGATGTTACACTGAGTTTTTTATGTGGATTTTACACCTAAGGATTTATCACTTCTCATAGCCAGCCGCGCTTGTATCTCTGGGAGCCGAGCTTGAGCTGTGATGAGCGGCTCAGGCCACACACAGTGAAGCTGGGAACTACACAGCTTCACTGCGCACGCGCGGGGAGACACTCGTCACAGCGCATGCGCAGCTCACAGAGATACAAGCACGGCTGGCCATTACATACTGCGACATACTTCCATCAGCTCAAGCTGGGAGCAGAATCCACTAACAACGCAATGGGGGCAGTTTAGATACTACACAGGACATGACAGGTTCCCTTTAACTAACTTTTATTAACTCTTTATACAGAGAATGTAAAAAAAACAGTAATTCTGTTGGTTTTTGATGTTTTACATTTTACGTGATTCACGTGCTGCACATATAAGGTTTTACCTTTATTCTGTGGATCTGCACAATTATGGCAATACCAAATTTATATAGTTTTATTTGTGTTTTACTACTCTTGTTCATAGTGGTGTAACTAGAGTCTGATGGGACCCGTTGTAAAATTTGGAACTGTACCCCCTGCATTTTAGTCAGATGTATGGGCACTTGTAGCGTTCTAAATCCTATAAGGACATATGTGTTGCCCCGTTCCTCATTATCTTGTAATTTTTTCCTTCCAGGTATAAATCTCCCCAATCCTGTGCCCCTACCTGGTATAAATGTGCCCCATCCTGGTCCCCTTCCTGGTATATACAGTGGCTTGCAAAAGTCTTCAACTCCACCCCACCTTGGCTTTTAACCATTTTTTTTTTTACATTACAGCCTGTGTTAAAAAAAAATATTTAATCTGATTTGTGTGTGATGCATCAGCACTAAATATTCTAAGTTGGTGAAGTGAGAAAAATATTGGCAAAAATTTGATTATGGGATAAAATAAATAAAAATGGTCATGTGCATGTGTATTCACCCCTTTTTGCTGTGATGCCCCTAAAAATTTCTGGTGCAAGCAATTGCCTTCATAGGTTGCATACTTAGTGAAAAGAAGTCCACCTGTGTGCAATCTGAATATCATATGGTCTGTCATTATATACACACCTTTACTGAAAGGCCACAGAGGCTGCAACACCATTAACCAAAAGGCGCCACTAACCAGACAACACCAAGAAGATCAAGGAGATCTCCAAACAAGTCGGGGACAAAGTCATTGAGAAGTATAAGTCAGGGTCGGGTTAAAAAAAAAAAGAAACCAAACTCTGACCCCCCCCCCAGAGCACCATCAAATCCATTATCAGTAAATTGAAAGAACATGGTACCATGACAAACCTGCCAAGAGAGGGCCGCCCACCAAAACTGTCAGAACGGGCATTGAGGGCATTAATCAGAGAGGCAGTATAGAGACCAAGGTAACCGTGAAGGAGCTGCAGAGTTCCAAGTACGCACTGGGAGCGACCACAATAAACCATACACTCCAAAGAGGTGGTCTTAATGGAAAAGTGGTCAGAAAAAAAGCCTTTATTTACACCCAAAAATTGTAAGGCTCATTTTGAGTTTGCCAAAATACATTTGGGAAACTCCCCAAATGTATGGAGAAATGTGCAGTGATTAGATGTGACCAAAATTGAAGTTTTTGGCTACCAAGGTAAATTCTATGTCTGGCGCCAAACCAACACAGCTCATCACTCCAAGAACATCATCCCCACAGTGAAACATGGTGGTGGCAGCATTATGCTGTGGGGATGGTTTTCAGCAGCAGGGACAGGGAAGATGTATGGTGCAAAATACTAGGATAGTCTTGAGTAAAACCAGTTTGTCAGTGATTTGAGGCTGGGATGGAGGTTTACTTTTCAACTCAGACAATGACCCAAAGCATACTGCTAAAGCAACACTCGAGTGGTTTAAGTGGAAACGTGTAAATGTTTTGGAGTGACCTAGTCAAAGCCTAGACCTTAATCCAATTGAGAATCTGTGGAAAGACTTGAGGATTTGCTGTTCATTTGAGTAAACCATCTAAAGGAGCGTGAAGGAGCCAGACCAGTTTTGCTTTGAGGAATGGGCAAAAATTCCAATTGCAGGATGTGAAAAGCTCATAGAGACTTATCTAAAGAGACTAAGCAGTAGAAAAGGTGCGCACTCAGCAAATTAGGGGGTGCCAGCTGGACTGGAAAACCCCAAGGATCCAAATACACGATAAACAGCCGCACTCTTAGGTGATTGCAAATATTAATTGATTTTTTAACATGAAAAAAAATTCATCACACGGTTGGGTAGCAAAATATGCGATTATAAGTAAAGCGATACGTTGTAACGTTTAGACCCAATCCTGGGTCTTTGTCAAACTTTAGGGGGGTGAATAATTATGCACACTGAATTTTTCAGCTATTTTGTCCTATTTATTGCTTGCTCGCAATAAAAGGAAAACCAAATGTTCACAGTTGTAGGCATGTTCTTTACATGAACTGATGCAAAAACCCTCAAAAAAACTGAAATTCCAGGTTGTGAGGTACAACAACACAAAAAATGCCAAGGGGGTGAATACTTTTCGTAAGCCACTGTATGTCCCCGTTCTGGGCCCTTTCTTGGTATATTTCTCCCCCACACCGATATATATGTCCCCCATCCTGAGTCTCTTCATAGCCAACGGGAAGTTAAGGAGGTGAATAAGTGGCTAAAGAGTTGGTGCAAGGCAGAAGGGTTTGGGTTCATGGAGAACTCTGCTGACTTCGCGGTCGGCTACAGGCTCTGCCATAGGGACGGGCTGCACCTCAATGGGGAGGGTGCAGCGGTGCTGGGGAAGAAGATGGCTAATAGGTTGGAGGAGTATTTAAACGGGGGGGGGGGGGAACCAAGGAAATAGGTGGGATGTGAGGCAAGCAAGGGGGAAGGGGAGAAGTGAATATAATGAGGGTGGAGAGGGGGGTGGGGATAGTACAGTTAGATCGTTAGAGAAGAATAGGATGCTAAATAACCCCAAAGTTTTATCTTGCATGCTGACCAACGCAAGAAGCCTGACCAATAAGGCGGATGAGCTGCGGACGCTTATATCGGAGGAGAGGTATGACATCGTAGGTATAACAGAGACTTGGCTAGACAATAGCTATGACTGGGCGGTAAATTTATTAGATTATAGTTTATTTAGAAGGGACCGGAAACAGGGGAAAGGCGGAGGAGTCTGCTTATATGTAAAGTCATGTCTAAAGCCCAGACTAAGGGAAGATATAGGAGAGGGAGAAGAGGGGGTCGAGTCCATGTGGGTAGAGATAGAGGGGGCAAAAAATAATAATAAAATATTACTGGGGGTCTGCTATAAGCCACCAAATATAACAGAGGAGAATGAGAATCTGCTATTAGGACAAATAGACAAAGTAGCAAAACATAATGAAGTGATTGTAATGGGGGATTTCAACTACCCGGATATTGACTGGGAAACAGAAACCTGTAGATCTCAGAAAGGAAAAAGGTTCTTGACAAATATTAAGGATAATTATCTCTCCCAACTAGTGCAGGAACCAACGAGAGGGAAGGCCATGTTGGACTTAATATTGACTAATAGGCCTGATAGAATAACTGAGGTACAGATAGGGGGGCACCTAGGTAATAGCGATCATAATATTATCGATTTCAAAATGCCCTTCAGTAGGGTTATCAATAAGGGAACAACAAAAACATTAAACTTTAGGAGGGCGAAGTTTGATCAGCTGATAGAAAACCTTCAACTTATAGACTGGGACAAAGTTCTTAATCAAAGGAATTCTGAATACTCAGTGCGAGAGGTATATACCGTATGGGAATAAAAGGGCCAGAAATAAGAGGAAACCAATATGGTTGAACAAGAACGTAAAAGGGGCGTTAAATAGCAAAAAAGAGGCATTCAAGAGGTTAAAACAGGAAAACAGTAAGGAGGCACTAAAGTGTTACAAGGAAAAAACGAGAACCTGCAAAAAAACAAATAAAAATAGCGAAGGAGGAAGCAGACGTATTGCTAGGGAAAGTAGATCAAATCCCAAACTGTTCTTTACGTACAGTACAGACCAAAAGTTTGGACACACCTTCTCATTTAAAGATTTTTCTGTATTTTCATGACTATGAAAATTGTACATTCACACTGAAGGCATCAAAACTATGAACTAACACATGTGGAATTATATACTTAACAAAAAAGTGTCAAACAACTGAAAATATGTCTTATATTCTAGGTTCTTCAAAGTAGCCACCTTTTGCTTTGATGACTACTTTGCACACTCTTGGCATTCTCTTGATGAGCTTCAAGAGGTAGTCACCGGAAATGGTTTTCCAACAATCTTGAAGGAGTTCCCAGAGATGCTTAGCACTTGTTGGCCCTTTTGCCTTCACTCTGCAGTCCAGCTCACCCCAAAACATCTCGATTGGGTTCAGGTCTGGTGACTGTGGAGGCCAGGTCATCTGGCGTAGCACCCCATCACTCTCCTTCTTGGTCAAATAGCCCTTACACAGCCTGGAGGTGTGTTTGGGGTCATTGTCCTGTTGAAAAATAAATGATGGTCCAACTAAACGCAAACCAGATGGAATAGCATGCCGCTGCAAGATTCTGTGGTAGCCATGCTGGTTCAGTATGCCTCATATTTGAATAAATCCCCAACAGTGTCACCAGCATAGCACCCGCACACCATCACACCTCCTCCTCCATGCTTCACGGTGGGAACCAGGCATGTAGAGTCCATCCGTTCACCTTTTCTGCGTCGCACAAAGACTCGGTGGTTGGAACCAAAGATCTCAAATTTGGACCAAAGCACAGATTTCCACTGGTCTAATGTCCATTCCTTGTGTTCTTTAGCCCAAACAAGTCTCTTCTGCTTGTTGCCTGTCCTTAGCAGTGGTTTCCTAGCAGCTATTTTACCATGAATGCCTGCTGCACAAAGTCTCCTCTTAACAGTTGTTGAAGAGATGTGTCTGCTGCTAGAACTCTGTGTGGCATTGACCTGGTCTCTAATCTGAGCTGCTGTTAACCTGCGATTTCTGAGGCTGGTGACTCGGATAAACTTATCCTTCGAAGCAGAGGTGACTCTTGGTCTTTCTTTCCTGGGGCGGTCTTCATGTGAGCCAGTTTCTTTGTAGCGCTTGATGGTTTTTGCAACTGCACTTGGGGACACTTTCAAAGTTTTCCCAATTTTTCGCACTGACTGATCTTCATTTCTTAAAGTAATGATGGCCACTTGTTTTTCTTTACTTAGCTGCTTTTTTCTTGCCATAATACAAATTCTAACAGTCTATTCAGTAAGACTATCAGCTGTGTATCCACCAGACTTCTGCACAACACAACTGATGGTCCCAACCCCATTTATAAGGCAAGAAATCCCACTTATTAAACCTGACAGGGCACACCTGTGAAGTGAAAACCATTTCCAGTGATTACCTCTTGAAGCTCATCAAGAGAATGCCAAGAGTGTGCAAAGCAGTCATCAAAGCAAAAGGTGGTTGCTTTGAAGAACCTAGAATATAAGACATATTTTCAGTTGTTTCACACTTTTTTGTTAAGTATATAATATCAAATGTGTTAATTCATAGTTTTGATGCCTTCAGTGTGAATGTACAATTTTCATAGTCATGAAAATACAGAAAAATCTTTAAATGAGAAGGTGTGTCCAAACTTTTGGTCTGTACTGTATATAAATAGTAAAAGGATTAAATCGGATAATATTGGACCAATAAAAAGTGATGAAGGCAAAATCATAGAGAAAGATGAGGATAAAGCTAATCTATTAAATAATTTTTTTTCGACAACTTTCACAAAGGAAATAGAACTAACAGGAGAAATGAGAAGTGACAAGCTTAATCCTCCACTAAGTATGACAAATCTAACCCAAGCTGGGGTACAGAAACGCCTCAGTAACATTAAAATAAACAAATCACCAGGACCTGATGGCATACACCCACGGGTACTAAGGGAACTAAGTAATGTGATAGACAGACCGTTATATCTTATATTTAAGGACTCTGTTGAGACTGGGACTGTACCACTTGATTGGCGACAGGCGAATGTAGTGCCAATATTCAAAAAGGGAGCGAAAAGTGACGCCGGAAACTATCGGCCGGTGAGTCTGACGTCCGTTGTGGGCAAAATTTTTGAAAGCTTCATTAAAGAGGCAATTACGGAGCATCTTGATGCTAATAATCTTTTAACCCCGAACCAACATGGATTCATGAGGAATCGCTCCTGCCAAACAAACCTGATTGACTTCTACGAGGAGGTTAGCTCTCGATTAGATCAGGGGGAACCAGTGGCTGTCGTGTATCTCGACTTCTCAAAAGCGTTCAATAGCGTGCCACATAATAGGTTGGTATACAAAATGAGAATGATGGGGCTGGGGGAAAATGTTTGCAAGTGGGTAGCTAACTGGCTAAGGGATAGAAGGCAGAGGGTGGTTATAAAAGGAATATACTCAGATTGGGTAAGCGTCACTAGTGGGGTACCACAGGGGTCTGTACTAGGCCCAATGTTATTTAATATCTTTATTAACGACATAGTCAACGGGATAAATAGTAAAATATCAATATTTGCAGATGACACAAAGTTATGTAAAACAATTAATACAAAAGAGGACAGTGCAGACCTACAGAGGGATTTGGATAAGCTGGGTAGGTGGAGCATTAAATGGCAAATGAGGTTTAATGAGGAGAAATGTAAGGTCATACATATGGGAAGGAAAAATGGAAGTCACCAGTACTCACTGAATGGGAAATCATTGGGGAATTCAGAGATGGAGAAGGACTTGGGCATCTTGATTGATAGCAAACTAAATTGGAGTGCCCAAAGTCAGGCGGCTGCTATAAGGGCAAACAGGGTAATGGGATGTATCAGAAGAGGTATAGCTGCAAAGGATGAGAACATTGTTCTTCCACTGTACAAAGCACTGGTCAGACCACACTTGGAATACTGTGCTCAGTTATGGGCCCCGATATATAGAAAGGATATAAATGAGCTTGAAAAGGTACAAAGGAGGGCAACAAAATTAATAAAGGGAATGGAGGGACTGCAATACCCAGAGAGGTTGGCAAAACTAGGACTATTCAGCCTGGAAAAGAGAAGGTTGAGGGGGGACATAATAAATGTGTACAAATATGTTAGGGGACAGTATAGAGATCTTGCCCGGGATTTGTTCAAAAGGAGGGATATTACGGTAACAAGAGGGCATTCACTAAGACTGGAAGAGGAAAGGTTTCAGCACCAGCATAGGAAGGGGTTCTTTACGGTAAGAGCAGTGAGAATATGGAATTCACTGAGTGAGGAGACGGTAATGTCAGATTCACTACACCAGTTCAAGTGGGGACTGGATGCATTTCTAGATACCAGGCAGATTTCAGCGTATACTTAAAAATAAAATAAAATAGTAGGTTGATACAGGGATTTATTCTGACTGCTGGTTTCAGAGTCGGGAGGGAATTTTTCCTCGGGTGAAGATTGGCTAAATCATTTGGGGTTTTTGCCCTCCTCTGGATCAACTTTAGCAATTACAGAGCTAACAGGTCGAACTTGATGGACGCAAGTCTTTATTCGGCTTTACGAACTGTTACTATGTTAAAATTACATATATCTCACTAGTCCTGGTATATATGTCTGCTATTTTGAGTCAATTCTAGTATATACAGTACAGACCAAGAGTTTGGACACACCTTCTCATTTAAAGATTTTTCTGTATTTTCTTGACTATGAAAATTGTACATTCACACTGAAGGCATCAAAACTATGAATTAACACATGTGGAATTATATACTTAACAAAAAAGTGTGAAACAACTGAAAATATGTGTAGCGTCGGCGTCCCTGCCTCCTGCTAGGCAGGGACGCTGTTCCCCTCACCTCTCCGCTCCGTGGCCGGCGTCTTCCTCCCGCTCTGCTGGCAGCGCGTGCTCCTTCCCGGCCACTGTGCTTAGGGCGCGCGCGCTCCCCCTCTCTTAAAGGGGCCGCGCGCGCCGTCCTAAGGAGTCCCCGGCCAATGGCCGGAGGATCTCTCCATATATAAGGCACCTCCTCCAAAATGGAGGTGCCCGAGCAATGTTGTAGCATAGTTCATCACTCTGCTTCAGCCCTCAGGTCCCGTTACCAGTTACCTGCCAGCTACCTGCCAGTTACCTGCCAGTTTCCTGTCTGATACCTGCCTGACTCGTGTCTATCTGCTGTTATTCCTGCGGTCCGACAGTCTGCCTACCAGCCCTGCCAGTCTGTCTATGGATCCGTCTGCCCGCTCACCTGGGAGCGCTCACCTGCTACCTGCCTGCTAGCCTACCTGGAGGCTCTGCCGTCACGTGCTGTGACCACCTGCCCGTCCAGAGAATCTTACCCGCTCACCTGGGAGCGCTCACCTGCTACCTGCCCGCTAGCCTACCTGGAGGCTCTGCCGTCACGTGCTGTGACCACCTGCCCGTCCAGAGACTCTTGCCCGCTCACCTGGGAGCTTTCACCTGTTACCTGCCTGTTTGCCTAAATGGAGGCTCTGCCGTCACTTGCTGTGACCACCCGCTTGTCCAGAGACTCTCGCCCGCTCACCTGGGAGCGTCCACCCGCTACCTGCCTGCTTGCCTACCTGGAGGCTCAGCCGTCACTTGCTGTGACCACCCGCTTGTCCAGAGACTCTCGCCCGCTCACCTGGGAGCATCCACCCGCTACCTGCCTGCTATCCTACCTGGAGGCTTAGCCATCACTTGCCGTGACCACCCGCCTGTCAAGAGACTGTCCCCGTCACTTGCCGTGACCTCCTGCCCTCTTACCCAGAGACTGTCCCCGTCACTTGCCGTGATCTCCTGCCCTCTTACCCAGAGACTGTCCCCGTCACTTGCCGTGACCTCCTGCCCGCCTTCCCTGGGTGTCACCTGCTTCCTTACAAGGACTGCCCCTTTGTATAGTTGCTCTGTGGTTCCACCTCCCAGACCCGTTACAGTTTGCTCGGGCCATGGAACCCGGTGGCACCCAAGCTCCCTCGCTCTCGGACCTATGTCATGAACTGTCCGTCAGAGGTCCCAACAGGAGTCCATCCTGAGTCACCTGCGGAATGTCAACTCTCGCCTGGACACTCTGACTGCTCCACCAGCAACCACCGCTAGTGTCATGACTCGCAACCCGGCAGCGCCGCTGCCCACCAATACCATGGTATCCTGCCCCGGACCCCGACTTTCTGCACCTCCTCGCTTCGGAGGCGACCCCGCTCAAGCTCGGGGCTTCATAAACCAGTGCACCCTGCACTTTGAACTCTTGTCCCACCAGTTTATCTCCGACCGGGCCAAAGTAGCCTTCATCATGTCCCATCTAACGGGGAGGCACTGGCTTGGCTAAATCCTCTATGGGAGAGAGTAGACCCCCTGGTGACTGACCTGCCAGCCTTTCTCACGGCTTTCCGGAAAGTCTTCGACGAACCCGGACGGAAGACCTCATCCGCATCATCTCTGCTACGCCTCCATCAAGGAAATCTCACCGTGGGCCAATATGCCATACGGTTCCGTACCCTTGCTTCGGAGCTGGCCTGGGATAACGACGCCCTGGTGTCTGTCTTTTGGGAGGGTCTGTCCGGCCGTATTAAAGATGAACTCGCCGGTCGGGACATTCCTACCACTCTCGACGACTTAATAACTCTTGCCACCGGGATTGACATCCGGTTCCAGGAGCGCGCCAAAGAGGTCACCCGTGAGAGGAGGTTTCCACGTCTAGCCCCTACCTTTCAGAAACCCGTCTCTTCTCCCGCTACTCCCCAGGCGCACTCATCCGAACCTATGCAGGTCGACCAGACCAAGATGGTCAAAACCCGTCAAGAGTTACGCCGAGCTGAGGGGAGCTGCTTCTACTGTGGCAGTAAGGAGCACCGGATCCGTACCTGCCCGGAGAGGTCGGAAAACGCCTGTGTCTAGGATCGCTCAGAGAGGTCGTCCTAGACAAGAATAAACCCTCTCCATCTCTGTTGCTGTCGGTCTCTATCATCTGCGGGGAGAACCGTTATTTTGAACTAGCCCAACTTGACTCTGGAGCTGCCGGAAATCTCATTTCTCAGTCCCTGGTAGAAAAATACCGCATTCCCACCAAACCTCTGGCTGTACCCTTATCTGTCGCTGCCGTGGATGGGGGCCTCTTACCACGTCTCATCCAACTCATCACCGAATCCATTACTCTGCAGGTGGGAATGCTGCACTCTGAGAGCATCTTCTTTCATGTTCTGCCTGGACTCTCTCACGCCCTCTTGCTAGGCCTACCTTGGCTTCAGAGACATGCACCCGTGCTTGATTGGCAGACCGGAGAAGTCCTTCCCTGGGGACAGGACTGCCATAAGACTTGTTTAGTTCCCGTCCATCCTGTCCGTCCTTCTCCTACCCCAGCTAATCTACCTGGACTTCCGATTCCCTATTGGTCTTATGCTGACGTCTTTAATAAAAAGGAGGCAGAGACATTACCCCCTCATAGACCATACGACTGCCCAATCGACCTGTTACCCGGCGCTACTCCTCCCCGTGGGCGTATTTACCCTTTGTCCGCTGCTGAGACCCGGTCCATGTCTGAATATATTGAGGAGAATCTGGCCCGGGGATTTATCCGGAAATCTACCTCCCCGGCGGGAGCAGGCTTCTTCTTCATTAAAAAGAAGGACGGCTCACTCCGTCCCTGTATAGACTATAGAGGCCTTAACCAGATCACGGTGAAGAATAAATACCCCCTTCCGCTCATTCCGGAATTATTTGACCGTCTGAGGGGGGCTAGAATCTTCACCAAGCTGGACCTCCAATGACATCTTTCGGGACCTTCTCTACTCCTGCGTAGTGGTGTACCTGGACGACATCTTGGTCTTCTCTCCGGATCTTCTCAATCACCGGAGGGATGTTCGTCAGGTCCTGCTCAGGCTCAGGCAGAACCACCTCTACGCTAAATATGAGAAGTGCCTCTTTGAGCAGACCTCGCTTCCGTTTTTGGGCTACATAATTTCTCAGACCGGCCTACGAATGGATCCTGAGAAACTGTCTGCCATCGAGAAGTGGCCTCGACCAGAGGGGTTGAAGGCTATTCAGCGGTTCCTGGGCTTCGCCAACTACTACCGCCTCTTCATACCGCACTTCTCTTCCCGGACTGCCCCAATCTCTGCGCTCACCCGTAAGGGCACTAATCCCAGAGAATGGCCGCCCGAAGCAGAGGAAGCCTTTCTTTCCTTAAAACAGGCTTTCTCTTCCGCCCCGGTGCTGCATCGCCCGGACGGCAACAAGCAATTCTTCCTGGAAGTTGACGCCTCCTCCTCTGGAGCCGGAGCGGTACTTACCCAAAAATCGTCTTCCGGAAGAATGGTAACTTGCGGCTTCTTCTCTAAACTCTTCTCCTCTTCTGAGCGCAACTATTCTATAGGAGACCGAGAGTTATTGGCCATTAAGCTGGCATTGGAGGAGTGGCGTTACCTGCTCGAGGGGGCTCTTCACCTGGTAATAATTTACATGGACCACTAGAACTTGGCTTACCTCCAGAGTGCCCAGAGACTTAACCCGCGCCAAGCCCGGTGGTCCTTGTTTTTTTGCTCGCTTTGATTTCGTTCTTCATTTTCGCCCGGCTGACAAAAACATCAAAGCTGACGCCTTGTCCCGATCCTTCCTGGTGTCTGATCTTTAGGAGGAACCTAAACACATCATCGATCCCGCCAGAGTAATGCAGGTGGCTCCCGTGAATCTAAATTGTCTCCCTCCCGGTAAGACGTTCGTAACTGTACCTGATCGGGAGAAGATCCTACACTGGGGTCACTCGTCTAAGCTAGCTGGCCACGCCGGTCAGAAAAAGACCCTCCAGCTTATTACCCGGCACTACTGGTGGCCTACCCTGCACAAGGACGTAATAGACTTTGTTTCAGCCTGTGTGTCCTGCGCCCGCAACAAGGTTCCAAGACCCCTGCCAGCCGGTCGCCTTCTTCCTCTTCCAGTACCTGCTGCCCCCTGGCAGCATATAGCTATGGACTTTATTACAGATCTCCCTGTCTCTGCCGGTTGTACGGTCATTTGGGTGGTCGCTGACCGCTTTTCCAAGATGGCTCACTTCATTCCCCTGCCGGGCCTCCCGTCTGCACCCGAGCTGGCTAAAGACTTTATCCGCCACATCTTCCGTCTCCATGGCCTGCCTCTCCACATAGTGTCGGATCGTGGGGTTCAGTTCACCTCACGCTTCTGGAGAGCCACATGTAAGCTGCTAGACGTCACCCTGGACTTCTCCTCCGCTTACCACCCACAGTCCAATGGTCAAGTGGAGCGGATCAATCAGATCCTGACCAGTTACCTCCGGCACTTCATTAATGCCCACCATTCAGACTGGGTGGACCTCCTACCATGGGCCGAATTCTCTTACAATAACCACGAGAGTGAATCTTCCTCCAAATCCCCGTTTTTTGTAGTTTTCGGTCAGCATCCTCGGATCCCATTTCCCGTCTCCACCTCGGTGGACAATCCGGCTGCGGAATCCCTCGTTAGCGAATTTTCCTCCATTTGGGAGAGTACCCGATCCGCACTCCTTCAGTCGTCCGAGCGGATGAAAAAACACGCTGACGAAAGACGCCTGGATCCTCCACAATTCCATCCTGGAGATAAAGTTTGGCTCTCGTCCAAGTATGTCCGGCTCAAGGTTCCTTCCTACAAGTTAGGGCCTCGGTTTATCGGCCCACTGGAGGTTATCAAACAGATCAACCCGGTGGCCTATAAATTGAAATTCCCGGCCAACTTGCGGATCCCTAACTCCTTCCATGTATCTCTCCTCAAACCCGTGGTACTTAACTCTTTTTCCAAGTCTACAGGGACGCCTCCTGCTCCGGTTTCCGCTGAAAACGAGTTTGAGGTAGAGAACATTCTGGCCACCAAAAGGGTAAGAGGAAAGACCTTTTTTCTAGTAGATTGGAAGGGGTTTGGTCCTGAGGAGAGAACGTTGGAGCCCCGGGAGAACATCCATGCCTCTCTCATCCTTGATAAATTTCTGTCTGGCCTAAAGAAGGGGGGCCCTAAAGGGGGGGTACTGTAGCGTCGGCGTCCCTGCCTCCTGGTAGGCAGGGACGCTGTTCCCCTCACCTCTCCGCTCCGTGCCCGGCGTCTTCCTCCCGCTCTGCTGGCAGCGCGCTCCTTCCCGGCCACTGTGCTTAGGGCGCGCGCGCGCTCCCCCTCTCTTAAAGGGGCTGCGCGCGCCGTCCTAAGGAGTCCCCGGCCAATGGCCAGAGGATCTCTCCATATATAAGGCACCTCCTCCAAAATGGAGGTGCCCGAGCAATGTTGTAGCATAGTTCATCACTCTGCTTCAGCCCTCAGGTCCCGTTACCAGTTACCTGCCAGTTACCTGCCAGTTTCCTGTCTGATACCTGCCTGACTCGTGTCTATCTGCTGTTATTCCTGCAGTCCGACAGTCTGCCTACCAGCCCTGCCAGTCTGTCTATGGATCCGTCTGCCCGCTCACCTGGGAGCGCTCACCTGCTACCTGCCTGCTAGCCTACCTGGAGGCTCTGCCGTCATGTGCTGTGACCACCTGCCTGTCCAGAGAATCTTACCCGCTCACCTGGGAGCGCTCACCTGCTACCTGCCCGCTAGCCTACCTGGAGGCTCTGCCGTTACGTGCTGTGACCACCTTCCCATCCAGAGACTCTTGCCCGCTCACCTGGGAGCGTCCACCTGTTACCTGCCTGTTTGCCTACCTGGAGGCTCTGCCGTCACTTGCTGTGACCACCCGCTTGTCCAGAGACTCTCGCCCGCTCACCTGGGAGCGTCCACCCGCTACCTGCCTGCTTGCCTACCTGGAGGCTCAGCCGTCACTTGTTGTGACCACCCGCTTGTCCAGAGACTCTCGCCCGCTCACCTGGGAGCGTCCACCCGCTACCTGCCTGCTATCCTACCTGGAGGCTTAGCCATCACTTGCCGTGACCACCCGCCTGTCAAGAGACTGTCCCCGTCACTTGCCGTGACCTCCTGCCCTCTTACCCAGAGACTGTCCCCGTCACTTGCCGTGATCTCCTGCCCTCTTACCCAGAGACTGTCCCCGTCACTTGCCGTGACCTCCTGCCCTCTTACCCAGAGACTGTCCCCGTCACTAGCCGTGACTGCCTGCCCGCCTTCCCTGGGTGTCACCCGCTTCCTTACAAGGACTGCCCCTTTGTATAGTTGCTCTGTGGTTCCACCTCCCAGACCCGTTACAATATGTCTTATATTCTAGGTTCTTCAAAGTAGCCACCTTTTGCTTTGATGACTGCTTTGCACACTCTTGGCATTCTCTTGATGAGCTTCAAGAGGTAGTCACCGGAAATAGTCTTCCAACAATCTTGAAGGAGTTCCCAGAGATGCTTAGCACTTGTTGGCCCTTTTGCCTTCACTCTGCGGTCCAGCTCACCCCAAACCATCTCGATTGGGTTCAGGTCTGGTGACTGTGGAGGCTAGGTCATCTGGCGTAGCACCCCATCACTCTCCTTCTTGGTCAAATAGCCCTTACACAGCCTGGAGGTGTGTCTGGGGTCATTGTCCTGTTGAAAAATAAATGATGGTCCAACTAAAAGCAAACTGGATGGAATAGCATGCCGCTGCAAGATGCTGTGGTAGCCATGCTGGTTCAGTATGCCTTCAATTTTGAATAAATCCCCAACAGTGTCCCCAGCAAAGCACCCACACACCATCACACCTCCTCCTCCATGTTTCACGGTGGGAACCAGGCATGTAGAGTCCATCCGTTGAACTTTTCTGCGTCGCACAAAGACACGGTGGTTGGAACCAAAGATCTCAAATTTGGACTCATCAGACCAAAGCACAGATTTCCACTGGTCTAATGTCCATTCCTAGTGTTCTTTAGCCCAAACAAGTCTCTTCTGCTTGTTGCCTGTCCTTAGCAGTGGTTTCCTAGCAGCTATTTTACCATGAAGGCCTGCTGCACAAAGTCTCCTCTTAACAGTTGTTGTAGAGATGTGTCTGCTGCTAGAACTCTGTGTGGCATTGACCTGGTCTCTAATCTGAGCTGCTGTTAACCTGCGATTTCTGAGGCTGGTGACTCGGATAAACTTATCCTCAGAAGCAGAGGTAACTCTTGGTCTTCCTTTCCTGGGGCAGTCCTCATGTGAGCCAGTTTCTTTGTAGCGCTTGATGGTTTTTGCAACTGCACTTGGGGACACTTTCAAGCTTTTCCCAATTTTTCAGACTGACTGACCTTCATTTCTTAAAGTAATGATGGCCACTTGTTTTTTTTTTACTTAGCTGCTTTTTTCTTGCCATAATACAAATTCTAACAGTCTATTCAGTAGGACTATCAGCTGTGTATCCACCAGACTTCTGCACAACACAACTGATGGTCCCAACCCCATTGATAAAGCAAGAAATCACACTTATTAAACCTGACAGGGCACACCTGTGAAGTGAAAACCATTTCCGGTGACTACCTCTTGAAGCTCATCAAGAGAATGCCAAGAGTGTGCAAAGCAGTCATCAAAGCAAAAGGTGGCTACTTTGAAGAACCTAGAATATAAGACATATTTTCAGCTGTTTCACACTTTTTTGTTAAGTATATAATTCCACATGTGTTAATTCATAGTTTTGATGCCTTCAGTGTGAATGTACAATTTTAATAGTCATGAAAATACAGAAAAATCTTTAAATGAGAAGGTGTGTCCAAACTTTTGGTCTGTACTGTATGGCTGCCATCCTGCGTGCTTTCTGTCTATATGTCTTCCATCCTGCGCCCATCCTAGTATATTTGTCTCCCATCCTGGTATATAGGTCTCTCGTTCTGCAGCTGATAAAATGATTGTACTCACCTGTCTCTGCTCTCACGCCGCATTGCATCCTCTTCTAAAGCCGGTGTACAAGTGACGGACAGCACCAGTGACATGCAGACTAACGTTAGCTACTGGCCTCTGATTGGCTGACATCGTGTATTGCAGTGCAGTGCAGTCATCAGACACACATCTAGCTGAAATATATGCTGGCATCGGCAGCTCCACTCCCATACAGGTCAAGGATGCTATGTAATAAGGGAATAAGGGACAGTAAGAGAAAACCATGTAGTTAAAGAGGTTGTCCACTACTTTGTCATTGAGGACCTATCCTATCACGACACCCCTGCTGATCAGCTGCTTTCTGCATCGGCTGGGTACTGCTCATCCTCCTCCTATTCATATTAATAGGAGACAGATGTGCAGTACCCAGCTGCGGCCACTATCAGAAGACGGAGCAGATCCGCAATTGAGCATTTGCAGCCGCCAACTCCAACAACTACTGATCGGCAGTGGTGCCGGATGTCAGACACCGACCGATTAGACATTGATGGCCTATCTTACGGAAAATGATAAAGTAGTGGACAACCTCTTTAAGAATGGTGCTATAGATAACCAGAAAGTGCACCATATACTAAGAGACTGCGTGATATGTAATAAGCCTACATTCTTGAACCCATGTGAAGTCTCGTTGTGCTGCCCGAATTTCTTTTCTTGGACAGCACACAGACTCCTTAAGTATGTCCTATTCTGATCATCATAGTTGGATCAGAAATGGACATGCTCTGAGTCTCACACATCTCATTCTCGGATCCTTGATTTTCACGGATATCTGAATGGATCTATTAAACTCTGTGCCACCCAATAAAAGAAATCTGGAAGCTTATGGACATTTCACACAAATGTGAGAATGTGACCTTAGGGAGGTTGTTTTACAAATAACAGCATTATCCCAAGTCATACAGTACAGATACAGAATAATATTTACATGCAGTGATTTACCGCTGATGTCCCTTCTGATTGGAGTGGTTTTCTATTGTTTCTTCTCCATCTGGTCAGACCTTCATGTCGCCATCTCCCAGCCACACTCCCAGCCACACTGATCACCGCAGTCCTGAAAATAACAAGGTCACATATATTGTATTTATACCGTTGTCGCCTAAATAAAATCCCCCACACTGCACCCCTCAATACAAATATGTACCCCACCATTAATATAATATTATACGTGCACCATTCAAAATGTACATTGGTAAGCTAGTGCTGTGCCCCCCATTAACTATCGCTTCCGCTGCCCAATTAATAAAAATGAATAAGTTTCTATGCCTACGCCCCCTACCTAATTCATTTTTAGGCTTTGCGCACACATTGCATTTTTTATGCTTTTTTTTCTGTATGGATTTGTTTTGCAAAAACTCAGTTTTGCACGACAAGCAAAGTGAATGATATTTCTGAAACCTCATGCACTCGTTGCTTATTTTTTCCTTGCAGATTTGCATAAGATTAAAATCTGCAGGTTGTCAATTCCCCCAGCGTTTTGCGGTGTATTTCCCCCCATTCTAATGAGTTGGGAAAAATCCGCAAAAAAGTGCATGTAAAATAAACACACAGCACAAATGTGTATTTTATGCAGTGTTTTTTCTGCTAACATATCAGAATTTGCAGCAGAATTTTCTGCTGCAAATCCTGAACATGTGCCCATAGCTTTAATCGCTTTCTTGTGTCTATCCCTCCTTAAAATATGTCTTTGATTATAATGAATTAGGGGATGGGAGAAGACATTAACAGGGTCTTATAATGAAATGAGGGGTGGGAGAGGATGCCATCAGGTACTTAGTAAAATTTGCACCTGGGCACCCACCTGCATGTTGATCAGATGTATGTGTGTAGGGTTCTAGATCCTATAAAGACTTATGTATTCACCCTCCATGTAAAGTCCTCCATCCTGGTACACCTTCATGGTAAAATGTCCCCCATCTTAGGCCTTTCTAGCAATAATGTTCAATGTTCTTCTTCAACACATTTAAAAAAAACTACAAAATGATGATTCTTACCTTCTCCACTCTCACAACGCGTGGCCTCCTCTTGTATAGCCAATGCAGGGGCAGGAAGCAGAAGTTGGTATTCCCGCCATAGAGAATGACATCACTGCCATGCGCTGACTGTGACAGGCATGCCAATGCCAACTGACTGTTTCTGATTGGCCAGTGGTGTGTATGACACAACAGTGAGCTGGAGAGTCTATGTGCTGCAATACATTTCAGCTGAATGTGCGTCCTTGGATGCACATCTAGCTGAAATAGCCGCCAGTGTCAGTGAGCCCCTTTACACCTCTGGACCTCAGTATGTCTGGAATGTCGGCTCCTGTACTGCAGCCCCAGTATCTCCTATGTAGAGATGGGCGAACCCGAACTGTAAAGTTTGGGGTCCGTACAAAACACCAACTGTTTTGGCACGGACCCCGAACACAGACTGTTCGGGTCGGGTCAGAACTAGTGTTGAGCCACTCCCGTAGTGTTCGAGTTCGGTTCGGTTCGGTTCGTCGAACACCTTCGAACACCGTTAAAACCAATAGCAGGCAAACAAAAACACATAGAAACACATAGAAAACACCTTCAAAGGTGTCCAAAAGCTGACAAACTGCTCTGAAGACACAACTAACACATGGAAAAGTGACAAGTACATATAGTCATGTGAAAAGAAAAGAGGTGGAGGAGTAAAAGGAGGGGGAGACACAGATATAGGCATGTCATGCCCTTCTAAAATCCAAAAAGTGAGAAGCCGACACGTTCAGTCCGCTCCTGCCCGTGCCACCTCCGTGTCGCCGGGTTTGTGCCAGAGCCGCGGTGAACCCTGACGGCCAGCCCCCCTCTCCCAATACTGGTGCCTGTCCGCTGGTGGGTCGAGCGAGCCTCCCTGTGGTGGAGGCAGCTCTAAGCTTTTTAATTTAAATTGTCTCTCTAATTTGAATGAATACACTTTAAATCCATTTACAAGGATCTATTGGAGGGCAAGTCTCATGCCAGCAGCCGCGTAATTCCAGCTCCAGTAGCGTCCACTAAAGCTGCTGCAGTTAAAAAGCTTTTATAAGGATCGAGCTCGGCTGTCCACCGCAAGGCATCCTACTGCCAGTCCCAGCCCCTATGCCTTGGGGTGCCTCCTGATGCTCTTCACTGAGTATCCCGTGGTCCAGAAGCATTTCCTTTGCAAAAATTAAGTGTCAAAACTACAGGTGGTGTAGCTTGCTTAACAGCCGGGATAATCCGCTGACTAGCAGACACTGCTACTAGGCACAAAGTATTTCCTGGGCTAGATGCAGTTAAAAATTTGTAATTAGATACTCTCGTTGGATGCTGAGAAAGCATTCCATAGAGTCTCCTGGCACGCCATATATGATTCTCTTAAAAAGCTTGGGGTAGGGGTCTAGGGGACCCTTTTATAGCCAAAATCACGGCCCTGTATCGCAATACGTCACCTAGGCTGAAGATAAATGGAACTGTATTACCCTGAGGGCTCGGTTGCTACAGAGGTATTGCACCTCACCCAGAGGTGTGATATCTCACTCGCAGGTAAGGATGGAGTGTGGATCAGGACCCGACACCTGCATGCATTACACCACATTGCCGTGGGGCAGGGCGACCAATATGCCCCTGAGATGGGCACGACAGTCCCTGTCCCTGGCTGGAGTGGGGGGAGGGAACACTGAGGAAGGGGAACCCTGTAGTGCAGGAGCAGGGAGGAAGCAGTTCCTGGGTGCATTGAGAAGGGAGTATAAAAGGTGGGCACCATCTTAGTTCAGTGCAGAGAAGTCTGAGCAGAAGTGGCAGGGAGCAGGGGCTCTGCATGAGCTCTGCTCCGGAGGCGGGCCTAGTAACAGAGGCCCAGGCCTGGAAGAGGGAGAAGGAAGGAAGAGGAGCGGAGAAGGCTCCAGGAACGAGGAATGAAGGGATCCCAGGGGTGCGGACGGGCGAGTCGCCACCACATTCCCGAATCCACCTGCGTGGAGGGGTCAGGCCAAAGGGGGAGACCGGTCCCCGAAACTAGTGGAGGCAGGAAACGACCCTCAGCTAGAAACCGGAGGCTGTGACATTTTATGTGGCGCAGCCCCTCGCTACACCCGCTAGGAAGGCACCACATAGGGTCAGGGAAACTGGCGCCAAGTTTACCAAGAGGAGGCCCGAGGCAGCCGGACAGAAGGGTTGGTAAGAAAGGCCAGACAAAGGACACACAAAGGGGGTCCTGTGAAGCGCTCCAAAGTTATCTGGGAGTTGTCTGAGCCGCTCACCTGGTGAGCACAGTACGACGTGGGCAGCCGTTACCTGCAGACGTGGTCTGGATAATAAGAACTGTGAGTAAAGGCCCTGGACTGCATCACTGACTCCGTGTCGTTACTGCTGCTGCCCTGCACCATCACCCCCATCCTCCGCATACACTGCCCTGAGGCTATACTCCTCCCGTGGGGAGTTATGCTACGCTCTGCTGCACCCACAACACCAGCCTCAGCGGTCTGCCCTGGAGCGGCGGTTCACTCTGACCGCAATCCACGGGTGGCGTAGTCGGACATTTAAACATCAAAACCACATAAATAGTTCCACCACTGGTTTGACCGCCCTGAGCCACGGAACCGGGTCGCCGCCACGGAGACTACAACCACCAGCATCCACCAAAAAGGGTCCGGCTCCGGGTGTCCCAAGGCCCAGGGGGCGCGTCAGAACATTTTCATCACCTTTCACAATCACCAATGGGACAAGGCAGGGATGTTCTCTGTCCCCTCTCTTATACATCCTAGTGACGGAGCACCTGCTCTCATCAATTCGCCATAACCCCAATATTAGGTGGATTGAGGTGGGAGGCACCGAGTACAAGTGCTCTCTATTTGCTGATGATGTCCTAGTATATATCACTCAATCACATATATCCATCCATGCTGTTATGGCTGAAATAGATCACTTTGTTACATGGTCAAATTTTAAAATCAATGCAGCGAAGTCTGAGGCCCTCGATGTCTCCCTCCCCAAATCCATATAGGATTCCATCCAGTCCAACTTTCCCTTTGCCTGGCCCTCACAGGGTATCAAATACTTAGGAATTCCTATTCATAGAGACCTCTCCCATCTATGTTATCTTAATTTTGGGCCCTTTATTGAACAACTCCATACAGACCACGGTTGGCAAGTTAGAACTGTAAGATTCACTACGTGAAACACTGGTGTTTTGTGGAAAAGCACATGTACACTGTGTTCCAAATTATTATGCAAAAAGTGTTTAGGAGTGGTAAGGGAAGAATTTGTTTGTCAGTTAAACTCATTGATGGTGATGTGTGTCAGGGCTCTTTATATCACTGTAAGCAATTGCAGACACCTGTGCTAATTAGTTTGGCAGGTGTGTCCAATGAAAGGCAAGACTACTTAAGAAGGCTGTCTCACATTATTAAGCAGCCTACATTTTCTGCCAAAATGGGAAAGAAAAAGGATGTGTCGGCTGCTGAGAAGCAACAAATTGTGGAGTGTTTAGGTCAAGGCATGACTACAATCAACATTGTGCGATGATCAGGATGAAGTGTCTTGGAAATCAAGAAGTATGTAGCTGATTCACAGTACACACGTGTGCGTGCTGATAAGGGCAAATTGAGGACTCTTTCCTACAAGCAATTACGTCAGGTTAAAAGAGCAGCGGCAAAAAAGCCTTGTCATAGCAGCAGACAAGTTTTTGAAGCTGCTGGTGCCTCCAACGTCCCCCGAACAACAAGATGCAGGGTCCTTCAGAGGTTTGCAGCTGTGCATACGCCATCCTGTCGACCTCCTCTATCCACTTCACACAAGCAGAAACGGCTCCAGTGGGCCAAACATTACATGAAGACTGATTTCAAAACTGTTTTGTTCACGGATGAGTGCCGTGCAGCGCTCGATGGTCCAGATGGATGGAGTGGAGGATGGCTGGTTGATGGACACCCCACGCAAACACGGCTACAGCGCCAACAAGGAGGAGGTGGAGTAATGTTTTGGGCTGGAATAATGGGGAGAGAGATTGTCGGCCCCTTTAGGATCCCTGAAGGCGCTAAAGATGAACTCCATAATGTATGTGGATTTTCTCAAACCACTTCCTGCCATGGTTCAAGAAGAAGAACCGTGTATTTCACAGCAAGATCATTTTTTTGCATGATAATGCACCATCTCAAGCTGCACATAAAACATCTGCATCTCTGGCTGATATGGGCATAAAAGGGGACAAACTTATGGTGTGACCCCCATGCTCCCCTGACCTCTACCCCATTCAGAACCTCTGGAGCATCATCAAAAGGAGTGTCTATGATGGCGGGAGGCAGTTCACATCTAAGCAACAGCTCTGGGAGGGTATTCTGTCCTCATGCAAAACAATTGAAGCAGAAACCATCCAAAACCTGACAAATTCAATGGACGAGAGAGTTCAGAAGCTCCTTTCGAACAAGGGGTCCTATGTGAAAATGTAACATCACCTAGAATAAAGTTTTGAGTTGAAAACTGTTTGATTTCAGTTTCTAATAACCTGCTAATGCTTATAATTTCAAAAATGACCATTTTTTTGGTCTTTATTAAAATGAAAAGGTTGATCGAAAAGTTTGGCGGATCTAAGAGTGTGGCAACCCAGTAGTCATGATTACTTCGAATTCTGACAATATGAGGATCATGTTGCAGGTAGTGCAGCAAGAAGGCACTTATGTGTCTTGCGCATCTCGGAACCCCAAAATTATTTTCCGGGCTAGATGCAGCTAAAAATTATTATTAATTTTAAATCTGGTGGAGCTTAGTATAGATGGCCTAATAGGATCAGTGCTGCACACTGCTACAAAGCCCAAATTATTTTCCAGCCAAGATACAGATAAACATGATTAGTAATTTTAAATCTGGTGGAGCTTATTATAGATGGCCTAATAGAATCAGTGCTGCACACTGCTACAAAGCCCAAATTATTTTCCAGCCAAGATACAGATAAACATGATTAGTAATTTGAAAGCTTAAAACGGTTGGTAGGGTGATTTTAACCAATCATCCATCTTTTACTCTCCCCAGGATGACACAGGGGTAGAAAAGTCGTTTCGGATCCATGATTTGTTCATCTTTATGAACGTGAGTCTGTCTACATTATCAGTGGAGAGCCGCGTGCGCTTATCTGTCAGCACACCACCAGCAGCGCTGAACACACGTTCAGACAGAACACTGGCTGCGGGGCATGACAAGATCTCCAAGGCGTAAGTGGCTAGCTCCGGCCATTTATCCAGATTGGAAGCCCAAAAAGAGCAAGGGTCCAGTGACACAGTCATGGCTTCAATGTTTACTTGGAGATACTCCTGTACCATCGTCTCTAGGCGTTGACTATGTGTCAGACTTCTTGTCTCCTGTGGCCTTGCAAAGGATGGTCTAAAAAAGTGGTGAAATGATTGCGCAAAATTGATGTTACCAGCAGATACTGTGGTTCTGTTATGGTTTGAGTGCTGAACACTTGACGGTCCCACGGTTGGCAAGTTGGAACTGTGAGATTCACTACGTGCACCACTGGTGTTTTGTGGAAAAGCACATGTAAGATTCTGCAACAGTCTCTGCTGATACTCCTGCATGCGTGCATCCCTTTCTATGGCAGGAATAATTTCTGCAAATTTACTTTTGTACCGGGGATCTAACAGTGTGGCAACCCAGTAGTCAGGATTATTTCTAATTCTCCCAATTCGAGGGTCATGTTGCAGGTAGTGCAGCAAGAAGGCACTCATGTGTGTTGCGCATCCAGGAGCACCAAGTCCCTGTTGTGTTGTTGGCGAGGTAACAATCATGCTTCCTTCCTCTGTCCTCTCCCCCCAACCTCGCACAACAGAAATGTGATCAAGGTCTCCCTCATCTGATGAGTCTTCCATCAGTTCGTCCTCCACTTCTTCCTGGGCTCCTGCACCTTCCTCACTAGTTTGGCTGCTACCATGCGCCCTGGTAAAACCATCTCCCCCACCCTCACATGCCTGCCGCCTTGGTGCTGCCGACCATCTGGACCTTGCAGATGTTAGCCCTTCCGCATACAACTCCTCCTCCTCTACTTCCTCCACCTCCTCTTGTGCCACCACCTGACTCCGAATTCTGTTTAACATGTGCTCCAGCATGTAAATCACCGGAATAGTCATGCTGATAATGGCATCGTCAGCACTAAACATCTTCGTCGCCATTTCAAAACTGTGCAGAAGGGTGCATAGGTCCCTGATCTGAGACCACTCCTCCAGCGTGATTTGCCCCACGTCTGGATCTCGTTGGCCCAGGCTATACGTCAGAACGTATTGCACCAGGGCTTGTCGGTGCTGCCACAGTCGCTGCAACATATGCAGAGTTGAATTCCACCGGGTAGGCACATCGCATTTTAGCCGGTGAAGTGGCAGGCCCAACGACTTCTGTAGAGATGTAAGTCGCTGAGCTGCGGGATGCGAACGGCGGAAGTGAGCACACAGCGACCGTGCCCTCTGCAGAAGGCCATCTAGTCTGGGATAGTGGGCTAAAAATTGCTGGACAACCAGGTTCAACACGTGAGCCATACAAGGCACGTGTGTGACATTGCCCCGGCGAAGGGCCGCACCCAGGTTTGCAGCATTGTCGTACACGGCCTTCCCTGGTTTCAGGTCCAGTGGAGACAACCATTCATGAAATTGGTTCTCCAGAGCTGACCACAACTCCTCAGCTGTGTGACTCACATTTCCCAGACATTTCAAAGTAAAAACCGCCTGATGACGTTGAGCCCTACTGCCAGCATAGTAAGGAGGTGTGCAGGATCCCTTCTGCGCAGTTAGAAAGCTTGTGGCATGACCAGACAGGCTTTGGGTGCAGGTGGAAGACCGAGAGGAGGTTAAGGAGGCAGAAGCAGTGAAGGAACTTTGACATAAAGAGGATTGACGCACAACTCGTGGGGACGGCAAGACTTGGACAGCAGCCCCTTGTCCTGCTGTCACCATAGTTACCCAGTGCCCAGTCAGCGACATGTAACGCCCCTGTCCATGCCTACTCGTCCAAGTGTCTGTGGTGAAATGCACCCTGTCACACACAGAGTTTCTCAAAGAAGCGGTGATGTTGTGTGCGACATGCTGGTGGAGCGCAGGCACACCTTTCTTTGAGAAGTAGTGCCGACTGGGCATCTGGTACTGGGGCACTGCGACGGACATAAGGTCTCGAAAATCCTCTGTGTCCACCAGGCGGAAAGGCAGCATTTCTGTAGCCAAGAGCTTGCAGATGGTGAAATTCAACCTCTTAGCTTTCTCATGGCTAGGAGGAAATGGTCTTTTACTTGTCCACATCTGAGGGACCGAGGGCTGGCTATTGTGCTTAGACGGGGTTGATAAGGGTGTCCCCGGCAAACTGCCGGTCTGTGAGGAAGATGCAGGCGGACATGTTAGGTTGCCTTGATCCAAAGGTGGTGCTATCGATGTCGGACAGCGCTCAACACCAGCTGGTGTTACCACCTCCAAAGAAAATGATGACCTGCCAATCACGCTGGCTGTTGCGGGTAAAGAGGTGGCAGGTCTGCGCCCCAAAACAGGTGTGACTGCTGTCCCCCCAGTCACAGAGGATGAAGAGGCCGCGGATGCACAAGATATGGCAGACGGTGGTTGGCCCGGCCGGCTAGGCCGCATTGTAGCACACTGAGCTTCCCACTGCAACTTATGCTTCATGTCCATGTGCCGGTTCATGCATGAAGTACTCAAACTATGTATTTTTTGGCCTCTACTTAGCTTTTGCTGACAAATGTTACAGATAACACGAGTTGGGTCATCTTTATCGATCTGAAAAAATGCCCAGGCTATGCAAGGCTTAGCACCCATGCGACCTGAAGAGCCACCACGACTTGTGGTGAGAGGCAGAGTTGTGTTTGAGGATGCAGTTGTTGACGTGCTTCCAGTACTACGTCTCTGTCCAGGAAGGCGCAACCTGACCTCGTCGTCACTAGCATCTTCCTCCACCTCCTCTGCTGACCTCATCTCTTGGCTGACTGTGGGTTGACAGTAAGTGGGATCTCCAACCTCATCATCATCACCCTGTGCGTTATCACACCCATCGTCCTCAGAACCAACCTGTTCCTGCCCTGACAAAAAACTAAAGTTGTCGCTCCAATCAGGTATTTGAGTCTCATCATCGTCTTCCTCATTGTCTCCACCAACAGGAGTTACAGTTTGGGAATGAGGGTCTACATTATGGTCAGAACCTTCTGCGTCTGGTCCTGGATCCGACTCATAAAGATTCTGGGCATCAGTGCAGATCATTTCCTCGTCTGGATTCACAGAAGCGCTGGAGTCGACCTCTGATTCCCAGGCTATAGTATGAGTAAACAGCTCTGCAGACTCAACCATCTGTTCTACCTCATACTCAGACGGGCAGCTGGAGATTTGGGAGCTGTGAGGAAGCAAGTGCGATTGGGGTGACACCTTTGAGGACTGGAGTATTTATGATGTTGAAGTTGATGTGGAGGAGAGCCCACTTAAAGGAGCACTTGATATCCGTTGAAGCACCTGCTGTTTTTGTGCCTCATCTGGAATTTGTAGCGATTGGCGTGGCCATAAGAAAGGGATCTTATCACATTGTCCGCTAAAAGAAGTAGACATTTTAGTTTGGCTGGAAGATGGTCTTTCTTCTGCAGATGTTACTGTTGCTTTAACACCTACCCCACGGACACAACCTTTTTTCCCCTTCCCAACAAGCCTATTCCCCTTTCCACCGGCAGCAGGCCTTTTTCCACTCATTTTGGTGGTTAACTAATTCACAACTCTGGAGTTGTTTGCACAAAAAAACAATGGATGGGAACCGAGCAGAGCTGAGTGGCCAAACTGTGGTATTAGGCCAAAACTATTGGCTGGGTTAGATGCAGAAAAAAATTATATTCAATTTGCAACCTGATGGAGGTCAGTATAGATGGACTAATAGAACAAGTCACTCACACAGCTAGAAGCCCAAATATTTTTTCAGAGGTAGATGCAGAAAAAAATATATTCAGTTTGCAACCTGATGGAGGTCAGTATAGATGGACTAATAGAGAAAGTCCCACACACTGCTAGAAGGCCAAATATTTTTTCAGAGCTAGATGCAGAAAAAAATTATATTCAATTTGCAACCTGATGGAGGTCAGTATAGATGGACTAATAGAATGATGCTATGCCCAAAAGATTTTACTTCACTAGGTGCAGTAAAAAAATTGGTATTCTATACACAGGTGGTATATCTTGCAACACAGATAGGCTACTCCACTGACTAACACACTCTGCAATAGGCCAAAAAGGATTAGCTTTGCTAGATTAAGCCAAATGCTGTGAAAAAAACTTGCACAGCACTGGCACAGACCTGCCTGGCAAAAACTGATAGGAACTGATGTAACCTAGTCCTGAAAAGGACTCCAATTACAATTAGTCTTTACTCCCACAATCTATCTATTTAAAAGCACAGACCTGCCTGATAAAAGTCGTAGGAAATGCTGTAACCTAGTCCTTAAAAGGACTGCAATCACAACTATTCCCTACTCCCAAGCTATCTGTAGATTTGTGCGAAAATTGACTTGAAATTAACAAGGTATAGCGCACACAGCAACAGCGGTGCCGTCTAACATGCAGCTGCAGCAGTGAGAAAATGGTGGCGACGGGGAAAATGGCTTGGTCTTATAGGGCAAGGACATGTGACATACACTGCCAATGACACATGCCCTTGCTTGTGTGAAAAAAAGCACTTCGCTCCGTGTGTGCGCTGCTGATAGGCTGACAGATTGCACCTCCCCACTGCAAATGCGGGAAAGAGAAAAAAAAATGGAGATCTTCATTATTTCTGCAGAGATCCATCCCCTGCCCCTCCCCCCACCCCACTGTACACTCAAACTGCGTATTAACATTAATTTTCATCATTACTGAGAAAAAATCCAGTTATGATTTTGGTGCACGAACAGTTATCGAACATAACCTCGAACAGCCGAATTTTTCTCAAATCGTTCGTGTTCGCCGAACGGCTCGAACACCGCCCATAACAGCTCGAATTTGAGATTGGCGAACAGTTCGAGTAGAACAACGCTCATCTCTAGTCAGAACCCCAGCGGCTCTGATTGGTGGTACTATTAATACCACTGGTCAGAGCACTGCGGTTCTCACACTGTGAAATGACAGCGTGGGAATGGAGGTTCGAACATCGGGTGTTTGTCGTGCTGTCGTGTGCATGATAGCGCGGCCAACACTGACTCTGATCGGCGGTAAGATCATTACCGCCGATCAGAGAGATGCAGTTCCTACACAGATGAAGATGACAGCGTGAGCCCGCAGCTGTGATCGGAGGTAAAACGTTTACCTCCAGTCACAAGCGTTGGCAGATGGGAATATTACACCCCTCAGCCTACTCCTGGTGGCGCAGATAACAGTGAGAGCAATAGGGGCTGATGGGAGTACTCATCTGCCGGAGACTGCGCTATAAATAAATTTTAAATATGGCGTGGGGTCCCCTTTTTCTATGATAACCAGCCAGGCAAAACTGACAGCTGTGGGCTATAACCCTAAGCTGTCATCTTTACAAAGGCTGGTTATCAAGAATAGAGGGGTCCTCATGCCGTTTTTTTAATTATTTAAATAAATAATTAAAAAAATGGCATTGGGTCCCCCCATTTTTGACAACCAGCCTATTTAAAGCAGGCAGCTGGGGGCTGGTATTCTCTGGCTGGTAGAGGGCCATGGATATCCCCCCCAGCCTAAAAATATCAGCCTTCAGCCGCTCCAGAAAAGGCGCATATGTTAGATGTGCCAATTCTGGCGCTTTGCCCGGCTCTTCCCACTGCCCTGTGGTGGTGGCAAGTGGGGTAATATTTGTGTGGTTGATGTCACCTTTGTATTGTCCGGTGACATCAAGCCCACGGGTTAGTAATGGAGCGGCGTCTATAAGACTCCTATCCATTACTAATCCTATAGTTATAATGTTAAATAAAAACACAGCCAGAATAAAATCCTTTATTTGAAATAATGACACAATCCTTTATTAATAATTCTTAATGTACCAAAACAAAAATACCCAACGCCCATTCCATTGAAGCCCTTGTCTCCTGTAAGAAAACAAAAATAAAAAACAACCATGACGTGATAAAGTTCACCGCCGGTCATTGAGGCTTTATGTTGTTCAAATACACACAAAGAAAATAAACGTGTATAACAAAACGTGTAATTGCAATAATTTTCTGGGAGAAATACTTAATTTTCTGGAACAATTTCAAGAGTGCCAACACTTTCGGCCATGACTGTACATGATGTACAGTACAGACCAAAAGTTTGAACACACCTTCTCATTTAAAGATTTTTCTGTATTTTCATGACTATGAAAACTGTACATTCACACTGAAGGCATCAAAACTATGAATTAACACATGTGGAATTATATACTTAACAAAAATAGTGGGAAACAACTGAAAATATGCCTTATATTCTAGGTTCTTCAAAGTAGCCACCTTTCTTTGATGACTGCTTTGCACACTCTTTGCATTCTCTTGATGAGCTTCAAGAGGTAGTCACCGGAAATGGTCTTCCAACAATCTTGAAGGAGTTCCCAGAGATGCTTAGCACTTGTTTCATAGTCATGAAAATACAGGAAAATCTTTAAATGAGGTGTGTCCAAACTTTTGGTCTGTACTGTATATGCTGTAGGGGGGGAGTTAATTAAATGTTTGACCAAATATAGCAGGATAAATTTCAAGTTGATAGTTTTGTATGACCCCTGAATAATGGTATAAATATCCAAATGGCCTTGGCAGAAAAAAAAGTTTCCCCACCCCTGATATAACTGGTAATAATTGAAGACAACTCCAACAGAGAAGTGAAAAATTGAAACAATGCAACCTGGTGGCCTAACATCATAATCTAATAATCCCTTCAATGTACTCTACTTTTTATTCTTTGTTTGTATTACAATTGTATTAAAAATGGATAAAATATAAAATATTGATATAAATTCAATGCAGTATTATTGAAAGAAAAATTATAAAATTACTTTTATTCTTGGCAGATGAGTGTACCAGGAGCTCAGAAGGACATCTGATACTTTCAGATTTTGCAACAGCAGATGATGGTATTACACCAGATACATATGAAGAACATACCATTATCCCAGATATACCTCAAGCCCTTCTCAGAAAAAATCTTTCATCTGATCCTTTGCAACAGGTCCTTACTTCTCCTTCATCAATGACTGATATGCAAAACAAAAGTCATAGGACTAATGAACATGAAATAGCTCTTAAAGAGGAGAAGCCATATTCATGTTCAGAATGTGGGAAATGTTATAAACATAAATCACAGCTTGTTATACATCAGAGAACTCACACATGGGAGAAGCTATATTCATGTTTAGAATGTGGGAAATGTTTTACATATAAATCAAATCTTGTTACACATCAGAGAACTCATACACAGGAGAAACCATATTCATGTTCAGAATGTAAAAAATGTTTTTGTGAGAAATCACGTCTCATTGAACATCAGAGAATTCACACAGGGGAGAAGCCATTTTCATGTTCAAAATGTGGGAAATGTTTTAGACATAAATCAAATCTTATTGTACATCAGAGAACTCACACGCAGGAGAATCCATATTCATGTTCAGAATGCCTGAAATGTTTTCGTGAGAAATCACGTCTCATTATACATCAGAGAATTCACACAGGGGAGAAGCCATTTTCATGTTCAAGATGTGGGAAATGTTTTATACAGAAATCACATGTTATTGTACATCAGAGAACTCACACAGGAGAAGCCATTTTCATGTTCAGAATGTGGGAAATGTTTTCATCAGAAATCATGTCTCATTGAACATCAGGGAATTCACACAGGGGAGAAGCCATTTTCATGTTCAGAATGTGGGAAATGTTTTACATATAAATCAAGTCTTGTTACACATCAGAGAACTCACACACAGGAGAAGCCATTTTCAAGTTCAGAATGTGGGAAATGTTTTCGTCAGAAAGCACGTCTCATTGAACATCAGAGAATTCACAAAGGGGAGAAGCCATTTTCATGTTCAAAATGTGGGAAATGTTTTATACGGAAATCGTATCTTATTGCACATCAGAGAATTCATACAGGGGAGAAGCCATTTCATGCTCAGAATGTAGGCAGTGTTTTACACGAAAATCACATCTTGTTACACATCAGAGAACTCACACACAGGAGAAGCCATATTCATGTTCAGAATGTGGGAAATGTTTTACTGGCAAATCAAGTCTCATTAAACATAAGAGAATTCATACAGGGGAGAAGCCATTTTCATGTTAATGTGGGAAATGTTTTACAGTAAAATCACATCTTGTTGGTCATCTAAGGACACACACGAGGTAGCGATTTTCTTTTTTTATCAATTTATTGAAAACGTGTAAGAAAAAATGCAAGTTATAATACAGTCACACCGCCTATGTTTGAATCTATATATAAAATATTTAACATGTACATTAACAAGTTGTCTGATGCTGCTCTCTTCTCTTCGATGCGACATTTGCATCGATCAGACATGATCAGAATAGTTGCCATCCAATATCTAGCCCGTCTGTTAATTTAATGACCGACCAATACGCATTAAAATGGAGGCCGTTAAGGGGTCTTATAATAAGTACATAGTACCCACCCGTGGGCGAAAACCCCACGCAAGTGACGGCTGCAGCATCGATCCCAATCAGTTTTGGAGCCAATTAACCCTTTAGGTGCTGCTGTTAATTGCGACAGCAGCATCTAGTTGACTATAGGGTGGTTAAAACACATATCATATGTAAAAAAAAGTAGAAAAACAAACACACAAATAAAAAAAAACTATTTCGCCACTAAAAATGCAGCTTTTTACAGCAAAAAAAAATCACATAATTGGTAAAGCCGCGTTAAGAACAACCCAAACTATAAAATGGTGTCATTAATAATTCCATATGGCGAACACTTTTAAAAAAATTCATAAAAAACACGTAAAAAAAATTCATTTTTTTTCATCAAACTGACACAAAAATTTATGAATAGCAATCAAAAAGTCATATTTAAAAAAAAATGCCAAATCAGAATATGCGATGCAAAAAAATTATATTTTTGGAAAATATTGTTTTTAGTGTATCAAAGTAGCAAAGCATAAAAAAAAATATATAAATCTGGTTTCGCTGTAATCGCACAGACCCAGAGAATGAATTGGTCTAAAAACAATAACTGAATTTATGGTTTTTGTTCATTCTCCATTTGAGAAATCGGAAGAAAAGTGAACAAAAAAAATAGTTTTTCAAAATGGTAGCCAAAAAATCTTCAAATTGTTGCTCAAGAAGTAAGCCGTCATACAGCTTTGTTTGCCCAAAAATAAAAAAGTTACAGCTCTCAAAGTATGGCAACAAAAAACAATTTTTTATAAAAAAGCAAGACCTAAGAAAAACTACTGAGGGTCTGTGAATGTACTTTAATGTGTTTTGGATATATGATCTTATTTATTATCAGTTTTTTGACTGTGTGTATGTGAGTGTATGTATGCATACATGCTTGCATGTGTACGTGCGCACCTGGGACTTTACTATCTACTACGTACTGTATTTTGCGGTTTATAAGACACATCGGTTTATAAGATACAGCCCAATTTTTGGGGAGGAGAATAGGAAAAAAAACTGGTGCGTGTTATAATCAGCGTTGGTGGAGCGGGGTCTCAGGAGGCAGGGTTGAGGCAGGACTTGGTGTCCGGAGGCAGGGAATCGGGAGATCGCTGCTGCCAGAAGCTTCTGCCTTCTGGCAGAGTCAGGAAATGACTGCGGGGCTCATACTTGTAGTAGGAGGTGTTCGGTGGTGCGGGGGTTCCGCAGACATTTTGTGAAACCGGAGCCTCGCACCTTCCATACTTTCTAATGCGGTGGGCTCCAGGAAAATGTCCACCAGTGGCGGCGCAGGCGCAATTGAGATCTTGGGAGATGAGAACTTTGTGCCAAGATCTCAATCTGAGCATGCGCCTCCTCCGGCAGCCATTTTCCTGAAGTCCGCCACATAGAAGAGTATGGAAGGTGTGGGGTTCCGGCTTTTACAAAATGTTGGTGGAGCCCCCACACCACCGAACACCTCCTACTACACGCATGGGGCTCGCAGCCATCTCCCGACTCCTGCCTGTGTCCTAAGGCAGAAGCTTCCGGCAGCAGCGACCCTAGAACCACCATACTCCACCGATGCCGGTAGGCTCCACTACAGTTTGGATTTTAAGACGCACCACCATTTTTTCCCCCAAATTTGGGGTGGGGTGGGGGAGTGCGTCTTATAATCAAAAAAATACGGTATACACTTTTATGCATGTTTATGTTGTTACACATTATATCGTTACAAATTATATCTTCATCATTGTTTACTCACATATTGCATCCCCCTTCAGTTTCTTCTCTTTCCTCCTTGTCCTTTCTCCTTGACACCTTCACCTCACATGCGTTTTGCCTTGATTTTATTTCTTCATCGTTTTGCCCCTCTTATTCTGCATACCATGGTGTGCACTAGTCACTTTTTTCTTTTGACTGCACCACTCGTTGCTATATCACTACACCTTCCATATACACCGCTAATGCTGCCTAGTAAACACCATATATTTACTTATTGTACACTTTTTGTATACCTGTTGTATACATTGCTAACGCTTCCCAGCAAATACCTTATGTACTGGTTCACTGATTATGATATTTTCACTGATGTGGTTACTTATCTACATCTCTGATCACCATATACTCACTGATGCAGATACTTCTCTGCATTTCTCTCCATTCTTTTTAAATGTATCACTTTATCCATCGCTATGACTCTCTTTGCATATACTGGCCATTTAAAAACATACACGCTGGTATTTTGTCGCAAGATTAACAACATGTTTGTTATATACATGTATACATCCATATCCATTATTATATAATTTACACTTGTTCCTTGTTAGATATTTATTTCCTTTCACATATCTATAGTATCTACGTTCCCACCTTTTTATGTACATCGGTGTTTTTTTTACATTCACTTCACAGTTTATCCTCCACTCCTTGACCTTCTGCCCCTATGTATACATACTAGCTATTGAACCTGTTCTATTCCTGGGTGGCGAGCATTTTTATTGGTATATGATCTCCATCCTGGTCCATGCTCCCCCCATCTTGCTCCCCCATCCTGGTATGTGTTCCTCCCATCCTGGTATCTGCTGTCCCCATCCTGGTATGTGCTGCCCCCATCCTGCACCCCGATCCTGATCTGTGCTGCGCCCACCCTGCGCCCCCCATCCTAGTATGTGCTGGCCCCATCTTGGTATATGCTGCCCCCATCTTGGTATGTGCTGCCCCCATCCTGGTATGTCCTGCCCCCATCCTGGTATGTGCTGCCCCATTCTGCGCCCCCATCCTGTTATATGCTCCCACCTCCTGCGCCCCCATCCTGCACCCCCATCCTGTTATGTCCTCCCCCTATTCTGTTATGTCCTCCCCCTATCCTGTTATGTCCTCCCCCATCCTGTTGTGTCCCCCCCATCCTGTATATGTTTCCCCCATCCTGCGCCCCCATCCTATTATATGCTCCCACCTCCTGCGCCCCCATCCTGTTATGTGCTGCCCCCATGCTGTAATGTGCTGCCCCCATGCTGTAATGTGCTGCCCCCATCCTGTTATGTGCTGCCCCCATCCTGTTATGTGCTGCCCCCATCCTGTTATGTGCTGCCCCCATCCTGTTATGTGCTGCCCCCATCCTGTTATGTGCTGCCCCCATCCTGTTATGTGCTGCCCCCATCCTGTTATGTGCTGCCCCCATCCTGTTATGTGCTGCCCCCATCCTGTTATGTGCTGCCCCCATCCTGTTATGTGCTGCCCCCATCCTGTTATGTGCTGCCCCCATCCTGTTATGTGCTGCCCCCATCCTGTTATGTGCTGCCCCCATCCTGTTATGAGCTCCCCACATCCTGTTATGTTCTCCCCCCCATCCTGTGACCCCATCCTGTTATGTGCTGCCCCCATCCTGTTATGTGCTGCCCCCATCCTGTTATGTGCTGCCCCCCATCCTGTTATGTGCTCCCCCCCATCCTGTATATGTTGCCCCCATCCTGCACCCCCATCCTGTTATATGCTCTCACCTCCTGCACACCCATCCTGTTATGTGCTGCCCCTATCCTGGTATGTGGTGCTGCCCCCATCCTGGTATGTGGTGCTGCCCCCATCTTGGTATGTGCTGCCCCCATTCTGCACCCCCATCCTGGTATGTCCTGCCCCCATCCTGGTATGTGCTGCCCCATTCTGCGCCCCCATCCTGTTATATGCTCCCACCTCCTGCGCCTTCATCCTGGTATGTAGTGCCCCCATCCTGCACCCCCATCCTGTTATGTGCTGCCCCCATTCTGTTATGTGCTCCCCCCATCCTGTATATGTTGCCCCCATCCTGCACCCCCATCCTTTTATATGCTCTCACCTCCTGCACACCCATCCGGTTATGTGCTGCCCCCATCCTGGTATGTGGTGCTGCCCCGATCTTAGTATGTGCTGCCCCCATTCTGCGCCCCCATCCTAGTATGTCCTGCCCCCATCCTGGTATGTGCTGCCCCATTCTGCGCCCCCATCCTGTTATATGCTCCCACCTCCTGCGCCTTCATCCTGGTATGTAGTGCCCCCATCCTGCACCCCCATCCTGTTATGTGCTCCCCCCATTCTGTTATGTCCTCCCCCCCATCCTGTTATGTGTTCCCCTCATCCTGTATATGTTTCCCCCATCATGCGCCCCCATCCTCTTATATGCTCCCACCTCCTGCGCCCCCATCCTGTAATGTGCTGCGGCCCCCATCCTGGTATGTGCTGCGGCCCCCATCCTGGTATGTGCCGCGGCCCCCATCCTGGTATGTGCCGCGGCCCCCATCCTGGTATGTGCCGCGGCCCCCATCCTGGTATGTGCCGCGGCCCCCATCCTGGTACAGTGGGAACGGAAAGTATTCAGACCCCTTTAAATTTTTTACTCTTTGTTTCATTGCAGCCATTTGGTAAATTCTAAAAAGTTAATTTTTTTTCTCATTAAAGTACACTCTGCACCCCATCTACACTGAAAAAAACAACAGAAATGTACACATTTTTGCAAGTTTATTAAAAAAGTAAAACTGAAATATCACATGGTCATAAGTATTCAGACCCTTTGCTCAGACACTCATATTTAAGTCACATGCTGTCCATTTCCTTGTGATCCTCCTTGAGATGGTTCTACTCCTTCATTGGAGTCCAGTTGTGTTTAATTAAACTGATAGGACTTGATTTGGAAAAGCACACACCTGTCTATATAAAACCTCACAGCTCACAGTGCATGTCAGACCAAATGAGAATCATGAGCTCAAAGGAACTGCCCAAGGAGCTCAGAGACAGAATTGTGGAAAGGCACAGATCTAGCCAAGGTTACAAAAGAATTTCTGCATTACTCAAGGTTTCTAAGAGCACAGTGGCCTCCATAATCCTTAAATGGAAGAAGTGTGGAACCACCAGAAGTCTTCCTAGACCTGACCGTCCAGCCAAACTGAGCAATCGTGGGAGAAGAGCCTTGGTGAGAGAGGTAAAGAAGAACCCCAAGATCACTGTGGCTGAGCTGCAGAGATGCAGTAGGGAGATGGGAGAAAGTTCCACAAAGTCAACTATCACTGCAGCCCTCCACCAGTCGGGCCATTATGGCAGAGTGGCCCGACGGAAACCTCTCCTCAGTGGAAGACATATGAAAGCCCGCATAGAGTTTGCTCAAAAACACATGAAGAACTCCCAGACTATGAGAAATAAGATTCTCTGGTCTGATGAGACGAAGATAGAGCTTTCTGGTGATAATTCTAAGTGGTATGTGTGGAGAAAACCAGGCAATGCTCATCACCTGCCCAATACTGTACAATCCCAACAGTGAAACATGGTGGTGGCAGCATCATGCTATGGGGGTGTTTTTCAGCTGCAGCGACAGGACGACTTGTTGCAATTGAAGGAGACATGAATGCGGCCAAGTACAGAGATATCCTGGATGAAAACCTCTTCCAGAGTGCTCTAGACCTCAGACTTGGCCAAAGGTTCACCTTCCAACAAGACAATCACCCTAAGCACACAGCTAAAATAACTGAGGAGTGGCTTCAGAACAGCTGTGTGACCATTCTTGACTGGCCCAGCCAGAGCCCTGACTTGAACCCAATTGAGCATCTCTGGAGAGACCTGAAAATGGCTGTCCACCAACGTTCACCATCCAACCTGACAGAACTGGAGAGGATCTGCAAGGAAGAATGGCAGAGGATCCCCAAATCCAGGTGTGAAAAACTTGTTGCATCATTCCCAAGAAGACTCATGGCTGTACTAGCTCATGACCATGTAATATTTCAGTTTTTCTTTAATAAATTTGCAAAAATTTCCACATTTCTGGTTTTTTTTTTCAGTCAAGATGGGGTGCAGAGTGTACTTTAATGAACTTTTTAGAATTTACCAAATGGCTGCAATGAAACAAAGAGTGAAAAATTTAAAGGGGTATGAATAAGTTCTGTACCCACTGTATGTGCTGCCCCATCCTGCGCCCCAATCCTGTTATGTGCTACCCCCACCCTGGTATGTGATTTGTGATGTTTATTACCGGATATACTCAAGTATAAGCCGACCCGAGTATAAGCCGAGGTACCTAATTTTACCGCAAAAAACTGGGAAAACGTATTGACTCGAGTATAAGCCTAGGGTGGGAAATGCAGCAGCTACTGGTAAATTTCCCCATCCTGGTAAGTATTGCCCTCTCATCCCCAATCCTGGTAAGTATTGCCCTCTCATCTCCAATCCTGGTATGCATGGCCCCTTCATCCCACAATCTTGGTATGCATGGCCCCCTCATCCCACAATCCTGGCATGCATGGAACCCTCATCCCCCAATCCTGGTATGTATGGCCCCCTCATCCCCGAATCCTGGTATGTATGGCCCCCTCATCCCCGAATCCTGGTATGCATGGTCCCCACATCCCCTAATCCTGGTATATATGGCCTCCTCATCCCCCCAATCCTGGTATGTATGGCCTCCTCATCCCCCCAATCCTGGTATGTATGGCCTCCTCATCCCCCAATCCTGGTATGTATGGCCCCCTCATCCCCCAATCCTAGTATGCATGGCCTCCTCATCCCCTAATCCTGGCATGTGTGGCCCCCTCATCCCCCAATCCTAGTATGCATGGCCTCCTCATCCCCTAATCCTGGTATGTGTGGCCCCATCATATAAAAATAAACACTTATACTCACCTTTCTTCCTCACCTCTGCTCCAGCGCTGCGTCCTGTCTGCAACAGCTCATGTCAGCATCTGAGGTGCAGCACGCGCTCTCAGACACTTTTGTGAGCTGCTGCTGCGGGCATATTCACTCCTCTCCACGCCGGAACTATGTGCGTAGAGAGGAACGAATATGCATTCACTTTAGTAGCGGGCACAGCGCTTCTCCGTGCCTGCTACTAAAGAGAAATTAATATTCCCTCTTCTCCACGCCCATGGGCGTGGAGAAGAGAGAATATTCATTTCTCTTTAGCAGCGGGCACACGTGGTAGCTGCAGCAGCTCAAACACCCCTCTCCTTTTCCCCCGCTATCCACCAACGTAATCTATATATACTCTGGTATATACCGGAGTATAAGCCGAGGGGGGATTTTTCAGCACAATAAATGTGCAGAAAAACTCGGCTTATACTCGAGTATATACGGTATTTAAAAATAAATGCATTAAAAATGAAAATAATATATTTTTTTCATTATCAAGTGTTTTTCATTATTTTTTTAGTAATTTTATAAGATGAAAAAATCTCTTAGGGTATATGCCCACGATCCGGAGCTGCTGCGTGTTATGCAGCGTCAAACCCGCAGCATCCAGATGTTACAGCATAATGGATAGGATTTGTAGAAATCCCATGTCCACTATTCGTCTCTTTGCACCTGCAGGACACCCTTTTCAGCTGCAGCATGTCAATTTCTCTTGCGCTTCTGCATGCGGGCTTTTCCCATAGACCTAACCTCTATGAGGAAAGTCCACAGGTGAAAAAAAAAAAGGCGCCGCTCATTTGTATATTGAGTGGAAGACGCCGGCGGTTCTTCCATAGCGTCGGGGCCGCAGGATGGTACGCATCGTGCGCACATACCCTGATTCTCCCTGTATAATAAAAATACATACATTATACACAGCAGTGTATTTCTATCAGCCTAGTCATATTCTGCAGTACAGATCAAGTACATGAAATTCTCTTCATTATACCACTAGAGCTTGTGGCTCAGCACACTAAGGCTCCCATCTATCTGTAATGTGAAGGTTGTAAGCTCAAGACCTGAATTGACACTGAAAAAAATATTTTGTCATTGCTTAGCTTATTATTTTTAATACTTTTAGGCTACATTACCACGATCAGGAACAGCAGCTCTTTGGACGCAGCATATTCTCGCTGCGTCCAAAACGCTGCGTTATAATCACGCAGGTAAGTCCGTATGTGTTCACTGAGCCATGTGGAGTTACCGCATCTAATGACATTCTAGTGTGGAAATTTCATAGTGGAGACCAGCGTCTCCGCAACAGAAACTGATGTGCAGCGTCTCCGCAACAGAAACTGATGTGCAGGGTCTCCGCAACAGAAACTGATGTGCTGCGTCTCCGCAACAGAAACTGATGTGCTGCGTCTCCGCAACAGAAACTGATGTGCAGCGTCTCCGCAACAGAAACTGATGTGCTGCGTCTCCGCAACAGAAACTGATGTGCTGCGTCTCCGCAACAGAAACTGATGTGCTGCGTCTTGTAAATCTGCGCCGCTGGCGAGTTTACGCAGCGTCACATAGAAGCACAGTGGGCGTGGGATTATGATAAATCATCCAGTGTGCTTGTGATGTAGGACGCAGCTTTTTGGATGCAGCGCATGTGAGTGTGACGCTCGCAGCCCTGCCCTGGGAAGATGGGGGTACTCGGAGCCGGGTCAGATGACGAGGGGATGTAGCCGTGGCCTGGACCCGTTCCGTGCCCAGGGCCATCACATTTAAAAAATAATGGGCTATCGGTGTTGGTGAGGACGAGTGGTGGAATTGAGACTACGCCACCTGCGGTGTCTGGTGATGCACCACCAGCACTGCTAGCAGTCCTCTGAGGCTGGAGGATGTTATGGCAGCTTGAGATGTTATGACTCCCCACAGGCGGAGCAGGGCCTCAGGGCAGGGGAGCTGGAGGATGGAAGGAGTAGTTATAGGATTACTCTGGTGCCGTGTGGTGCGGTGCAGAATAAAGAGTCCGGAGGCTTTAGGGGTAGTCTTCCAGGTCTTTTACTCACGTTATTGTAAGCAGCAGCAAGGCTTCTCCCTGCTCACGGATTACTGTGGTCACCAGAGACGAGGGCTCAGCGCACCCAGTATATTCAGGCACTTCGATCAGGACCCTCTGAGTGTTCCTAAACTGTCCCTTTCGACCTCTCCTGTCCGCGTGCGGGCAAAGGCTGGGTCTCCCTCTGGACTATGCACAGATTTGGGGGCACGGGGGCGATTGCTGTTCCGTCCGTCCCGCGACGGGACCCACTGTAGCCTTCCGGGCTTCTCTGACAGAGACGTGAAGTGGCAAAGTCAGATGTCGGGGGCCGGTACCCCTCTTGCAGCAGGAATTCCACTGGCTGGGCCAGAATGGAGAGTACAGGTGTCGTACGCCGCTCCGTCCGTACTCCCTGGGATCCTTTTGCTTGTGGAGCTGTTTCACTATAGCTCCCGACCTTCTTGAGCAGAGGAACTTGACCGGGGTAGAGACACTGTTAACTCATACCCGCTCCTTGTGTCAAGGTCAGTGCACGAGGACCGTGCATCTACAACATGCTGCAGGCTCCAACACATGGCCGCTGCCAGCTGTGAAGATCACACTCCATGAATAGGAACTAAGAATCAAGAACCTTGTGCTCAAGATGGCTGGCTATTATATAGCAAATTATGTGTGTAAACTAAAACTGTGTTCTACCCTTCACCCACTACATGGTTCCCCTAACTTTTGGTTCCCCTCACTTGTGATCCTGCTGAGGCAGCACTATGGTGCATACTTGCCTCCCATAGGTCAGGAGTGTGTAGTGTTGAATGTAGATTAGGGTCCTGAACAGTGCACCTTCCTTACCTGGGTGAGGAGACACTACACCTGCTGACAGGCTGCAGTATCCCCCCTTGTGGCGACCGAACCCTCAGGGGCACCACATTAGCGGCGTCCAAATTGCTGTCATTACGGAGCTTGGGCTCATAGCCTTATAGGAACAAGAGAAATATTTGTCTTCACCTCAGTATACAGGCACCATAAATATACTTTGTTATATATACAATGTATTTCTATTGAGCTTTATACTCTGCTACTGGATTCATTGCAATATAGAGTCAAGATAACCACAATCTCCCATCTTTATCATTATGGAATGTAGCTCAGTGGTTACAGCACACAGCCTGTGAGCATTGAGAAGCATGGTGACACTGAGAGTGTGAGTCCTGGGTGACACCAATGACCGGAGTGAGAGGATGTGACTATATAATTTAATTTATGCACTAAGAGATGATTGGCCCCACCCCCGAGGAAGAGGAATTACAGAGCGATGAGAATCACGCCCCCCTGGGCCGTGTGTGTGTGGGGATACCCGGAACCGGACCCATTGTGGATGCTGGGGGTTGTAGTCCTTGCGTGGCGGGGACCTGGTCCGTGCCCAGGGCGGTCAACCCAAATGGCAGTCTATATGCTGAATGTCCGTCTACGCCACCCGTGGATTGCGGTCAGAGTGAACCGCCGCTGCAGGGCAGACCGCTGAGGCTGGTGTTGTGGGTGGAGCAGAGGATAGTATAACTCCCCACAGGAGGAGTATAGCCTCAGGGCAGCAAGTGTGGATGTTGGGGGTGATGGTGCGCGGGAGCAGCAGTAACGACACAGAGTCCTGAAATGCAGTCCAGGGTATTTACTCACAGTTCTTTATCCACGTTACTACAGCTGGTCATAACGTCCCACGTCACATTGTTGTCACCAGGTGAGGGGCTCGGCCTACTCCCAGATAACTTTGGAGCGTTTCACAGGACCCCCTTTGTGTGTCCTGTCTCTGGCCTGTCATACCGCGCCAGTGACCACACTTCTGTCCAGCTGCCTCGGGCCTTCTCGGGCAAACGTTGGCGCCGTTTCCCTGACCCTATGTGGTGCCTTCCTAGCGGGTGTAGCGAGGGGCTGCGCCACATAAAATGTCACAGCCTCCGGTTTCTAGCTGAGGGTAGTTCCCCACCTCCACTAGCTTTGGGGACCGGTCTCCATCCTTTGCCTGACCCCCCTACGCAGGTAGATTCGGGTGTGCGGTGGCGACTCGCCGGTCCACACCCCTGGGGTCCCTTCGTTCCTTGTTCCTGGAGCCTTCTCCGCTCCTCTTCCTTCCTTCTCCTTCCTCCAGGCCCCGGCCTCTCCCAAGACTGCCTGCGGAGCAGAGCTCGGTCTGAGCCTCTGCTCCCAGTCCTCTCCTCTCACTGACTTAACTAGACTCGACTCAACTCCTGAACTAAGATGGTGCCCACCTTTTATACCTCCCTCTCAATGCACCTGGGAACTGCCCTCTCCCTCCTATGCACTACAGGGTCCCCCCTTCCTCGGTGTTCCCTCCCCCCACTCCAGCCAGGGACAGGGACTGTCGTGCTCTACTTGGAGCTTATCGGTCGCCCATGCCCCCCGGAAATGTGGTGTAATGCATGCAGGTGTCAGGGTCCTGATCCACACTCCATCCTTACCTGGAAGTGAGATATCGCACATCTGGTTGAGATGCAATACCTCTGTAGCGACCGAACCCTCGGGGCGCTACATTCCCCCCTGGTAAATCACAGCACGTCCGCAGGCTGGAACAGAGCAAAAGACAATGCAAATTAGGACATGCAAATTTTTATTTTTTTAAACTGCCAACTGCATATCACTTCCCTTTATGGGAAACATTTTCTCTTTTCACCAATATATAAAACATTCCTTTTAGTAGAAAACATATCAAACATCATCAGCAACATATTAACGGCGAAGTCTCTTTTCAGCAGGTCACAGTTCTTTCTGCGACCAGGTGTCCATTCTTCTTAAGGTGCAAACTTGGCAAAACTTTTGAACATGAGGGACCCGTTCGCAAACCCTCAACATAGGCCCTGGGCGTGGCTGCAGGGCATAGGTGATCCGGCAGTTGGACTACATCTTCTGCCACGCCAAACGGGTTTTTGTTCTGAGGTCTGTTGTTGCAACGTTTATAAAACCAATAGAGGGCACTTTAGGAAGTGCAACTATTTACATGGATTGGCTGCTCCCATTCCTCAGCCGGATAGTTCACAGAGGGTTGGTGCTCCCAGTCCTCAGCCGGATATTACTGACCCGTTTCCGGGTAACTTTAATCAAACGATTGAACTGACAACAATCCCGATCCGGGTGAACTTTTCATACTCCGCAAACGGCATGTCACGAAACTCTTCACCCTGGCGGGTAACTATTTACAGTTAGGCTGTTGCTCATCAATAGCGATGTCCTCCTTGTGGATGTTACTCCTCCTCGCCGTACTCTTCAGACCCGTCCGGGTCCTCTGGGTAGTAGGGCTCAGAGTAGTGTTCTTCCTCTACCCGCTGGACATTGAGGGCGTACCACCCCCGCAGTCCTCGATGTCGGGTGTAGGACACCAAGTCCCCCGGAAACAGATCCCGTCCCCGGTGACCCTCAGGCAGATGGCTCTTCACGTCCCTCCTATTGACGAAAGGTCCATGTCTGTGATGGGGTCCTGGATGAACCCCCACCTCTTCTCTTGATGGAACTTAACCACGGTCCCGGTAATTTTGGTGACCGCGTACAGCTTGGGCGTTTCGGCGGGTCCGCATTTTCTCCTCTGCGCTCCGGGCCTGCAGCTGCTCCCTCCTCAGGCGCCGTGTCTGCTCCTCCTTCTCCAACTGCCTTATTTCCTGCTGGCAGAATTCCCGCCTGCGAGCTGCGGCCGCCCGCATCTCCTGCGAAAACCCCATTAGGTCCTCCCCGGTCTGGTCCCACTCGATCTGGACATCTTCCTCCTGGAGCTGGGGAATGGTGACTGGCTGTGGAGCAGGCAAGAGTGGAGCAAGCGGGGCCTCGGCCCCTGCAGACAGGTCCCTCCGATGACTAGGGTGAACCCATCTGCGTGGCAGGGGGACCGGCTCTCCATCGGGTCCGGCGAACTGGCTGTATAAATCGGTCCCTAGGGGTGGCAGTATTGGGACCGGGGGCGCACGCTGCTGGAAGGCGCCTGGGGAGATCAGGCCTTGCGACCGGGCCTGGAGCGGGCCGCTTCCGACCGCACCTGGGGTCAGGGGGCACGGCCTGGGGCTTGATCCGGCGACTGTGCTCACTGCTTGGGGCCTGTGTGCCGGCAGCGGGAGCGGGGGAGGTGCAGCGACTCCCGGGACGTCTGGCTCCGCGACGGGGTCCAGAGGCAGGTCTGTAGCACCAGGGCTGGTGGCAGGGGTGTCCCCCTTACCTGCTTCCAGGGCTGTGCTGCTCTTGGCTTCCGGCCTCCTCTCCTCGTCCTCAGGTGCTGGCTCGCTGGCCGGTGCTGGTGGCGTCACTCGCTGCTGGGCCGCGACCCGCTGGGCCATCTCCTCTCTCCATCCCGCTACGGCCTCCCACTGCGCCTGGACCATCCTCCGGTCCAGATCCTCCAGCGCAGTCCGAAGGAACTCCGGGTCTTCTCCAGGGAGCTGAGCCATTAGCTCCGTGAGGCTGCACGGGACTGCCTCGGCCTGCAGCAGGCCACCCGTCAGGGAGCTGGAGTCGGAGCTGCTCGCCATCTCCGGGTGTGGTCTGCCGAGACTGATCCAAACCACACCCTGCCCTCCCGGTTTTCTTCTCCTTCCGCCCTTGTTGGGGGTGGTCCCGGGGCAACCTGCTGACAATCACTCTCAGGGGCAGCCCCCCCATGTTGATGGACATCTCTACAGCCGCACTCAAGGCTGTTGGGGGTGGGCTCCTTCTTTGACGCCATTCTGGGACCTGGCCCACGATGGGAGTTGGCTTCTTGTTGTCTTTTGGCGCGCACATTATGGTGTCCGCTCTGCTGGAGCGGGTGCCATATTCAATACAGTAAAACAGTCTCTTTTCAGGCACGCAGTACCCGGTGGTTGCGGGCACGAAATCCTGCCGACTACGCCAAAAGTTGACGCGCCCCCTGGGCCGTGTGTGTGTGGGGATACCCGGAACCGGACCCGTTGTGGATGCTGGGGGTTGTAGTCCTTGCATGGCGGGGACCCGGTCCGTGCCCAGGGCGGTCAATCCAAATGGCAGTCTATATGCTGAATGTCCGACTACACCACCCGTGGATTGCGGTCAGAGTGAACCGCCGCTGCAGGGCAGACCGCTGAGGCTGGTGTTGTGGGTGCAGCAGAGGATAGTATAACTCCCCACAGGAGGAGTATAGCCTCAGGGCAGCAAGTGTGGATGTTGGGGGTGATGGTGCGCGGGAGCAGCAGTAACGACACAGAGTCCTGAAATGCAGTCCAGGGTATTTACTCACAGTTCTTTATCCACGTTACTACAGCTGGTCATAACGTCCAACGTCGCACTGTGTTCACCAGGTGAGGGGCCTCAGCCTACTCCCAGATAACTTTGGAGCGTTTCACAGGACCCCCTTTGTGTGTCCTTTCTCTGGCCTGTCATACCCCGCCAGTGACCTCGCTTCTTTCCAGCTGCCTCGGGCCTTCTCGGGCAAACGTTGGCGCCGTTTCCCTGACCCTATGTGGTGCCTTCCTAGCAGGTGTAGCGAGGCGCTGCGCCACATAAAATGTCACAGCCTCCGGTTTCTAGCTGAAGGTAGTTCCCCGCCTCCACCAGTTTCGGGGACCGGTCTCCCCCTTTGGCCTGACCCCCCTACGCAGGTAGATTCGGGCGTGCAGTGGCGACTCGCCGGTCCACACCCCTGGGGTCCCTTCGTTCCTTGTTCCTGGAGTCTTCTCCGCTCCTCTTCCTTCCTTCTCCTTCCTCCAGGCCCCGGCCTCTCCCAGGCCTGCCTGCGGAGCAGAGCTCAGTCTGAGCCTCTGCTCCCAGTTTTCTCCTCTCACTGACTTGACTAGACTCGACTCAACTCCTGAACTAAGATGGTGCCCACCTTTTATACCTCCCTCTCAATGCACCTAGGAACTGCCCTCTCCCTCCTATGCACTACAGGGTCCCCCCTTCCTCAGTGTTCCCTCCCCCCACTCCAGCCAGGGACAGGGACTGTCGTGCTCTACTTGGAGCATATCGGTCGCCCATGCCCCCCGGAAATGTGGTGTAATGCATGCAGGTGTCAGGGTCCTGATCCACACCCCATCCTTACCTGGAAGTGAGATATCGCACATCTGGTTGAGATGCAATATCTCTGTAGCGACCGAACCCTCGGGGCGCTACAAGAACGTCAGAGAGAGGTAAGTATATAGAAGCCTGGAAAACAGCTGAGCCGTGGCAGGACTGAGCCCTCAAACCAGGACAGTCCCGCAGAAAGAGGGACAGTTGGGAGCTATGTATATACCATACCTATTCAGACTATAAGACGGACCCCCATCTTATAAAAAATATTTTTTTTCCTATTTTCCACCCCAAAATTTGGGGTGCGTCTTGTAGTCCGAAAAATAAGGTACTACACTTGATCTTAGCCAAATGGCCAAAAATGGATACATCCATCCTGTAAGCCCCTCCTGACCTCACACATATCACCTCATCCAGCACCATGACAACCAGCACAGCAGAGTCCTGCATCCACTGAGGCCCCTGATCATGTGACCCCTGACTCCTCCCCTCCTGTGACATCACCACAGGTCCTGTGCGCACAGAACAGCCATATATCCAGTGTGCGGCTCTGCAGGTGGTGGTCTGTGGAGATTCCCCATTACTATTAACCCCCTCAGTGCTGAGCCTGTGATAAATCTCTGTATGTGACTATAATGTGATTGTGTGTTATACCGGGGGCAGGACGGGGCCATGACTGGATGTAGTGATCATGTGAAGCCGGTAACAGCTCCGGAGATTTCTTACATGGGATCTTTATGATGTTACATCGTCATCTTCTCCCCATTCAGGTCCCTACAATATCGGATCCTCTCAGTGCAGATCTTCTATATAAGAGAATTTTCCTGATTGACCCATCAAGGATGGATAGGGACAGAGACAAGATGGCGGAGAGGATATTACACCTCACCCTAGAGATCCTCTTCCGGCTTACTGGAGAGGTGAGAGATTCTGTTGACGTCATATTACATCATTCTCATCTGTGGGAATAACAGATGGACAGAACTGGAGAGGTGAGGACTCTGGAGATGTCTGTAGTGAGATTTATTAATATGTCTCTCCATAACCAGGATTACACAGTATTGAAGAAGACCTCTAGTGCACGCTGTCAGGACCCTGTGTCTGAGGGATGGGGAAGACCCCTGAGCCCAATCACAGGGCCTCCATCTCACCCCCTGATACATGAGGACATCAATGACCAGAAGATCCTAGAACTCACCTACAAGATGATTGAGCTGCTGACTGGAGAGGTGACACTGCTGGGAATGCTGGGACATTATACAGTAACGCTATGGAGGTATCGGGGGATGACGGTATCATTGTATGTGTCAGGTTCCTATAAGGTGTCAGGATGTCACCGTCTATTTCTCCATGGAGGAGTGGGAGTATTTAGAAGGACACAAAGATCTGTACAAGGACGTCATGATGGAGGTCCCCCAGCCCCTCACATCACCAGGTAATAGACAGGACTAAATACACACGGCCTATAATTATCTGTATGTAAAGAATGAATTCAGTCTCTGTATGTGTTTCTTCCAGATCTATCCAGTAAGAGGACAACACCAGAGAGATGTCCCCATCCTCTTCTTCCACAGGACTGTAAACAAGAAGATCCCGATGTTCCTCAGGATCATCAGGTAAATGGAGAGAAGGTGTCATGAAATCTTCTCTATGATGTGTAGAAGGATGTGAAGGTCTTGTGTTCAGTCTTGTTTTATCCACCAGTATTATTCACTGAATGGACAATGTATTAGAAACACTGGCACTTTCCTGATTTGAGCTTCACTGTGTGGAGTGAGACCTGTGACTCTGGAGTGCAGCATTAAATGAAGTGATGAGTTATCAGCCAGAATCGACATTAAAATTAGAAGAGTGAGTGATCTGAGTGACACAAACATGGACATCGATGCTACATTAGCCAGGACCAGTATTTCAAAATCTATCAACCTTGTGGAGATTCTCTTTATAATGATATGAAGGCTATACTGAGAATATTGTGATCACAGAAAAACATCCAAAATCAACACTTCAGGAGGTGGAGGTAGACTAATAATGTGGGAAAAAATTTTAGGCACATCCTGGTACCTCTGATATCAGTAGATGGAGATTTGGACACTAGGGATTACATAAGTATTCAGGCCAACCAAATTCATCTCTCCATGGAAGCTGTTTACCTTATGGTAGAAGAACCCACAAGGGTCGAATAACCAGGGGGCAGCCTGAGGGGGACAGTTTGAAGATCGGACAGTATAAGGCATGGAATGTGTGGAGATAAAAATTCAGAAGTGAAGAAGGTGTAGTAGGTGTAATCCATAAGGGGGGACAGTATTGATGGTTGCAAATTTCTTTAGAACAATGATATTTAAGCGAACTGAAAGACCATTTCACCCATCAAAAGTTTTTCTTGTGTATCTGGTGATTTACAGCCTGTTTTAAATGGATTATTATTTGATTGTCGATTACCAGCCAGTATAAATGCACATTAGAGAGTTACTAAACTTTTCGGAGCTTTTTGGATATGTTTTAGGCCCTTCAATTCAGAGCAGATCAGTGGAGGACCCAGTTCTGAGAGCCCAACCAATAGCTCAACGCACCTCTTAGAAGGGCGCCTCTGTGGGGCGCACACACAGCGCAGAGCTAATGCAGTAGAGAGTCATGGGCTCCTGTCTCCTGACCTGTGCACTTTTAAAACTTCTTTTGAAAAATTTGTGGGGTCTCCGGACCCAGACAGGCACCAGTCTGGTCAGGATTAAAAGGCTTAAAGGGAATTTGTTACCACATTAGATATTAATATTAATATGGGCATACAGATTATAGACTGCTGAAAAAAGTCTGACCTGTATGCCTCATATCAGATGCCTTGTTGAGAAATCATATTTTATCAATTTATAAAAATTACCTCTTCGGGCTTTGTGGAGGATGATACCTGGAAGATAACTCTGCCTCTAGAGCTTACTGTACACAAATGGGGCATAAGCACCGTGATGTGTAATGGCCACTCTCTTATCTCACTGCAGAGTTGTGTGTGGTTATACCTGACACATCTGCAGATGCCTCTCAGCTCCAGCTTCCATCTCAGGCAGATAGGGTTGTAATATTGTTGCAATACAGCAGATCTCAGAGAGCTACAAAAATGTGTTTGCCAGAAGACAAAGTTCAGTTCTACTGTTCTGTGCTAGTTACATGTCTCGCACTGATAACTCCTCTTCATGTAAAATAATCTCTGGAGGCGGCGTTATCTTTCAGACTATATCCTCCCCATAGCCTGGAAGAAGTCATTTACATAAAGTGATAAAAGATGATTTCTCAACAAAAAGACATCTGATATGAGACATACACGGATGACTTTTTTTTTTCAACAGTCTATAACCTATATGCCCAAATTAATAGTTTAGATCTGTCAAATGTGATGACAGATTCCCTTTAAAAAATATCCTCCAAAACTTAAAACTTAAATATGCACTCCCACTGGTTATTTTATTCATTAAATGTATATGCATGTAATGTAGTGTGAGTCTATTGGTTTACTTACCTACTGCTGCTCTCTCCGGTGTCCAATACTGTTCTTCTCTGCGTCCCAGTGACTTCACCTCTGTGCAGACTGTCCGGGTCACACGGTGCCCTGCATGTCCTGGAAGTGACTTTTTCAATGGAAATCTATGAAGCATCAGAATAAAGCGCCATAGGCTTTCATTGTAAAAGAGACTTCAGGCTCACACACAGAGTATAGAGTCAGCCTTCTAGTTGCAATTGCACCGACATCAGTGAGAAGCAGAGAAGAACCTCGTTAGACACTAGAGAAAGCAGCAGTATTTGATTATATTAATACACACATACTACATTACACATACACACACATTTCATGGATAAAAAACATAGTAGGAGTGCTTCACAGTCTGATGTTGGATGGTAACTACAATTCCCATCATCGCCTTATCATTTTTAAGGACATAATGGGAGTTGCAAGTTCATGCCACATAATTGTATATGCCAGAGGCTGACCTGACATTAAATTTGTTTGCTGTACTAAGATTGGTGTTATATTCCTGTAGTGATGATGATTCTGGTGCTGTATTTATGTACTGGCAATGGATCTGGAGAGCTATACATGTACTGATAATGGATCTGGTGCTATATACATGTACTAATAATTTCACTGGTACTGTATCTATATCCTGCTGTTGGTTCTGGTGATGAATGTATGTCTCGATAGTGGTTCTCATCCTGTATTGATGTTGATTTAGTAATCTTTAAATTATTGATACAAGATCATTATAGGGTCAGTGTGCTGTTCATTGCACACATGAACAAAACAAAGACTAAAAATACAACTGTCTGAATGAGGCCAGATATATCAACTGAACAAGTGTTTGGCTAAAGACCCCATACACTTAAGATAGCTGTCAGCAATCTTGCACGACTCTTGCCCTAGGCCCCTGACTCTGCGGAGCTCTCTTTTTTGTTTTTTAAAATTAGAGAACTGCTGCTAGATATGTCTATGGATGGTTTATTTCTTAGAGAACAAAAGGATCCGCATTCTGTAATCGGACATCATTTTCTCCACTGACGTCATCATTCAGAGTCACTGATACACATTAAACTGTCGTCCAAACCCCTTGGTATCAGCAGGTTAGGCCGACATTACTCTAAGGTGTATGGGGGCCTTTACTACCTAATAAACGGTATGTGCATCCTTGGGGTACGTGCACACAATGTATTTTAGCCATTTGCAAACTCGTTTTTTAGAGGGGTTCCAAATAGAATCCACCTGAAAAAGACGCTGTGTGCACATACCCTTAGTCTGGCTTACCAGTAGGGGCATGACCATTTAAATTGCCTAGGGCACCATGAACACCAAATATGATGTCATTTTTGGTCGCCATGTTAATTTACTATTTCTGTTTTGTTTGTTTTTTAAATTAATTTATGCAACTTCTCCATCTGTCTGTGCCTTATACAGTCTTTGTTTCAGGGTGAAAATCTGACCCATATTAATACTACAGAGACATATGTGAGGGATGATGAGCGGTGTAAAGAGGAGATTCCTACGGATAACCGTACAGGTGAGTATTGTCCACAAAATACTGAGAAGTCACAGGGTCTACTCAGTCACTGGATGGTATAATTATGTGTAAAATATTTTGGGGTCTGTTAAAATGAGTTTTTTATGTGGCTTTTACACCTGCAAAATCGTCAGTGTATCAAATTTCCCCACGGTATATGATGTACAGTGCCTACAAGTAGTATTCAACCCCCTGCAGATTTAGCTGGTTGACACATGCGGAATTAACTTGGCATTGTGACATTTGTACTGTAGATCAGCCTGGAAGTGGGAAATGCACTGCAGCAAATATTATTTTTTTTTTTTTCTTTGTTTTTTTTTTAAAACGTTAAAAGTTAATTCAGAGTGTCATTTATTATTCAACCCCTCAAACCACAAGAATTCTGTTTGGTCCCACTAAAGTATTAAGAAGTAGTTCAGGCACCAAGAATAATGAGCTTCACATGTGTGGATTAAAGATCTCTTTTGCCAGCCTTTTCTGACTATTTAAGACCCTCCCCAAACTTGTGAACAGCACTCAGACATGATCAACATGGGAAAGACAAAGGAGCATTCCAAGGCCATCAGAGACAAGATCGTGGAGGGTCACAAGGCTGGCAAGGGGTACAAAACCCTTTCCAAGGAGTTGGGCCTACCTGTCTCCACTGTTGGGAGCATCATCCATAAGTGGAAGGCTTATGGAACTACTGTTAGCCTTCCACGGCCTGGACAATCTTTGAAAGTGTCCTCCCGTGCCGAGGCCAGGCTTGTCCGAAGAGTCAAGGCTAACCCAAGGACAACAAGGAAGGAGCTCTGGGAAGATCTCATGGCAGTGGGGACATTGGTTTCAGTCAATACCATAAGTAAAGTACTCCACCGCAATGGTCTCCGTTCCAGACGAGCCCGTAAGGTACCTTTACTTTCAAAGCGTCATGTCAAGGCTAGTCTACAGTTTGCTCATGATCACTTGGAGGACTCTGAGACAGACTGGTTCAAGGTTCTATGGTCTGATGAGACAAAGATCGAGATCTTTGGGGCCAACCACACACGTGACGTTTGGAGACTGGATGGCACTGCATACGACCCCAAGAATACCATCCCTACAGTCAAGCATGGTGGTGGCAGCATCATGCTGTGGGGCTGTTTCTCAGCCAAGGGGCCTGGCCATCTGGTCCGCATCCATGGGAAGATGGATAGCACGGCCTACCTGGAGATTTTGGCCAAGAACCTCCGCTCCTCCATCAAGGATCTTAAGATGGGTCGTAATTTCATCTTCCAACAAGACAACGACCCAAAGCACACAGCCAAGAAAACCAAGGCCTGGTTCAAGAGGGAAAAAGTCAAGGTGTTGGAGTGGCCTAGTCAGTCTCCTGACCTTAACCCAATTGAAAACTTGTGGAAGGAGCTCAAGAATAAAGTCCACATGAGACACCCAAAGAACCTAGATAACTTGGAGAAGATCTGCATGGAGGAGTGGGCCAAGATAACTCCACAGACCTGTGCCGGCCTGATCAGGTCTTATAAAAGACGATTATTAGCTGTAATTGCAAACAAGGGTTATTCCACAAAATATTAAACATAGGGGTTGTATAATAATTGACCCACACTTTTATGTTTAAAATTTAATAAAATTCAACTGAGCAACATAACTTTTTGGTTTGTAAGATTTATGCTTCTGTTCATAAATCCTACTCTCGTTTGCAGTTTGAAGGCTCTAACTTATTTGCATCTTATCAAACCAGCTAAATCTGCAGGGGGTTGAATACTACTTGTAGGCACTGTACATGCTGCAGCCTCAGTGTCTCCTATCTGATGTATATGCACCACTCTCGGTGTCTTCTATATGATGTATGTATATAGCAGTCTCTGTGTATGCTATGTGATATATATATACAGAAGTCTTGGCAGGGGCAGAGACTGTCAGCTTGAGGCCCCTTGCTATAAGGCTGTGTGCCCACGATGTGGATTTAATGCGTTTCCGTGGCGGCATTTCCGCCGCGAAAACACTTTAAAACCACTTGTTAAGCTGTCTGCCATGTTTCCCGATGATAATCCGCATGTGCTGTGCACATGCTGCGGAAATTTCTGCTGCGGATTATCATTGCGTAAAAATCCACACCAAAACCATTTCTTTTGCGTAATCGCGGCAAAATCGCAGCCATTGACTTGCATTGAACCGCATAACATCCACATGTATACATGAGGATGTTATGCGGTTTAATGCGCAGATGGTACCCGGGTCTGGAGAAGACGAGACTCTCCTCCAGACCCGGGTACCATTAGTAAAAAAAAGAATTAAACCGTAAAAAATAAAAAAAAAAACATTATACTTACCTCTCTGGTGGCCCCGGTCTCCTCTCCGGTGGCGTCCACTGTCCTTGGCGTCCCGCGGTGTTCTCAAAGGACCAATGACGGTGACGTCATTTAGTCATGCGAAGTGAAACATGAACCTATGGAGAAGATGAATCCAACAGATAAGTGGAAAATTGAAACTGCACAAACTGGAAGCCTAATGTCCTAATCTAATAGTCCCTGCTTAATGCTCCACTTTCTCAGTCAATTAAAAATTTATTTGTAATTATAAAAAATGTATAAAAAAAAATATATTTACATATATATATGTGTGTGTGTGTGTATATATATATATATATATATATATTCATATACTGTATATACACATAAATATATGTATATATGTGTGTGTGTGATATTGATATGATTTTAGTGTCGTATTATTGGAAAATAATAACATTTTTATTCTTGGCAGATGAATGTACCAGGAGCTCAGAGGCACATCTGATACTTTCAGATTTTGCAACAGATGATCATGGTATTACACCAGATACATATGAAGAACATGTCATTATCCCAGATACACCTCAATCCCTTCTCAGAAAAAGTCCTTTGTTCGATCATTTTGAACAGGTCCTTTCTTCTGCTTCATCAATTACCGATATGCAAAACAAAAGTCATAGAAGGACTAATGAACATGAAATGGCTTTTAAAGAGGGAAAAACATTTTTATGCTCAGAATGTGGGAAATGTTTTAATAAGAAAAAGAATCTCATTACACATCAGAGAATTCACACAGGGAAGAAGTCACTTTCATGTTTAGAATGTGGGAAATGTTTTATATGGAAATCACATCTTATTGTACATCAGAGAATTCACACAAGGGAGAAGCCATATTCATGTTTAGAATGTGGGAAATGTTTTATAGAGAAATCACATCTTGTTAGACATAAGAGAACTCACACAGGGGAGAATTTATTTTTATGCAAGGAATGTGGGAAATGCTTTAATAAGAAATTGAGTTTTGTTACACATCAAAAAACTCACACAGGTGAGAAGTCACTTTTATGTTCAGAATGTGGGAAATGTTTTATATGGAAATCACATCTTGTTATACATCAGAGAATTCATACTGGGGAGAAGCCATATTCTTGCTTAGAATGTGGGAAATGTTTTATAGAGAAAGCACATCTTGTTAGACATCAGAGAACTCACACACGGGAGAAACCATTTTCATGTTCAGAATGTGGGAAATGTTTTAATGAGAAATCAAATGTAATTGAACATCAGAGAATTCACACAGGGGAGAAGCCATTTTCATGTTCAGAATGTGAGAAATGTTTTACAAAGAAATCACATCTTATTTCACATCAGAGAATTCACACAGGGGAGAAGCCATTTTCATGTTCGGAATGTGGGAAATGTTTTACAATGAAAGCAACTCTTGTTGGTCATCTAAGGACTCACACAGGGAAGTAGCGATTTTCTTTTTTTTGTTATTTTATTGATCACATTTAAGAAAAAAATGCTATTTATAATAAAACCACAAATCTACAAGAAAGAGGGAAAACAATTTGGAATATTAGATGATGTGACGACACAGCTTCTACTCTTAATTACCCAGATTCTTAGATTTGCTAAGCCAAGAGAAATACACTATTGTTTTTGTGTTGACTTTTGAAAGTATGTGTTTCTTTGGTTGGTCAAGAAGGACAGGCCAGTATTTGTATAACCCTGGAGATTGACTTCTAATGATCTGTGAACAATGATGTTAGTTACTATGCTAATTGCATGTTTTACTAAACCAGCTAGTTGTTGATTTGCAAGAGCACCAACTGTGTAAATTGATTAAATGCTCAAATTTTGAGACCTGATCCCTGCACCTTTCCCCCCGACATCTGACTGATGACCTTCGCCACATATGTAAATATAAAAAGGGTTTTTCTATTCTGCTGCAAAGAGAATGAAAGATCAGGCATTTTTCAGGACAGCAGATGGATAGCATGGTTCCATCCAGAGAGCCACAGATTTGGATTCTACAGGTTTCCAACCGAAGGGTATATGGCTCTGACTGGAGGGATACAGATCTGCTCCATTGACCATCGAGAACCCATGGATACATTTGGGAAAACCAGGTTGGGAAAATGAGGTCACCTGGCCTCATGGATATGTTGTTTGGGGTTGTCAGGTGGTACCCTCCGGTTTGCTGAAACCTATGGAGGTGTTCTTAGAAGCCAGATTGGGGCCAGATGACAGGTTGGTCCCATGGAAACTCTCCGAGAGGCCAGGATGGGACCCTCGGGTCTCCTGGCCTTGTACCTCGATGGACTGTCAACTTCCTAAGCTTGCCGCTACCTTCTCTCTGTGGGGGCCAGCCAAAAGCGGGGGGCCATCTTGGGTATTAGCTGGGCTTGTTCTATGTGCTTATTGTCCGTTTGATGGTTCAATAGGGTATTGCCACACTGTTTTACCCTCAGCCTGTGTTGTCTGAGTAGTATTACGCCCATGGAAGACCCCAGGTCTTCACAGATGACTATTAGAAAATGTATACAATTACCAATTATTGTTATTGAAAAACAATTAGTATTCATATAATACACCCATGTATGAATCATATATATATATATAGGGTGGTCCAAAAGTAGGTGGACAGAAAGTGCAATAAGGTTATGAAGGGGGAGATTTATCAAACACTAAATTGCAGCCGCCTGTCTGGATCATCCTCCAATAAACCATGAATTAGACGTGGACAATGAGCTTTCCACCCAATAGATTTCAGGATTCGCATGATAGAAGCTCGTGAAATTCCCAATTCCAAAGAGGCTCTTCTGGTGGACTTTTTTGGACTCTGAACAAATGTTTCAGCAACAAGTTGTTTATTATCTTCTGTGCAGACTGTTTTGGGTCGACCAGTTTTTGAAGCATTAAGGATTGAGCCAGTGGCATTGAATTTGTCACAAATGCGGTAAATGGTTTGTCTCTTTGGGGCTTGAGTACCAAATGTTTCAACCCAATTTGCTCTAACGGTTTCAGCATTTTGAGATTTCCAATGTTCTGTTAAAATCCATTTTTTTTATCTGTATTTAAATTATTTGCCATTATGTATTATCTGAATTATCTGAAAAAAGAAAACAGATTTGGGGGAGATCTATCCGTGAAAACTAGATCTGTGAAACTGGCTCAGTTGCCCTTGGCAACCAATCAGATTCCACCTTTCATTTTCCAAAGAGCCTGTGAGGAATGAAAAGTGGAATCTGATTGGTTGCTAAGGGCAACTGAGCCAGTTTCACTTTACACCATGTTTGATAAATCTCCCCCTTCATAACCTTAATCCACTTTCTGTCCACCTATTTTTGGACCACCCTGTGTATATTATATATATATATATATATATATATATATATATATATATATATATATATATATATGTATAAAATATCTAACATTTACATAAATAAGTTGTCTGATGCCGCTCTCTTCTGTTTGATGTGACATCTGCATTGGAGAGTTTCTGCTATAGATCAGAATAGATTCCATCCAACAGCTAGCCCGTCTGTTAACAACTTAACGACCGCTGATACGCATTAAAAGGGCAGCTGTTTAGGGTCCTTATTCCTCACCTTAAAACGGCGGTGAGAAAAAAAAATAAATAGCACCCCTCAGTGAGTGAAAATCCCACACGGGTGACAGCTGTATATGACATCCGATTAACCTGTTAAATGCCGCTGTAAATCATGACAGCGGCATCTAAAACACATAAAATATGTAAAGAAGTAAAAAGAAATAACACACATTACCGAGCACACAGATCATGAAAACCCATTTTACCGCTGGAAATGCAGCCTTTGTTACAACAAAAAAACCTTCACATAATTGGTATCGCCGGATCCAGAACGACCCGCGCTATAAAACTGTCTTGTTATTTATTCCGTACGGCGAACACTGTGAAAAAAATAATAAAAAGAACCTCAAAAATGTTGGTTTTTATTCTTCATACTGATTAAAAAAATGTAATGAAAAGTGATCAAAAAGTCATATATAAAAAATAAAATATGATAGTGCCAAATTGTCCCTCAAAAAAACAAGCTATATTATGGCTCATTCGGCACAGAAAAAGCTTACAGCTCTCAGAATATGTGACTCAAAAACTAATTAATGTAAAATATTGTTTTTAGTAAGTAAAAGTAACAAAGCATAAATAAATTATATAAATTTGTACTTTATGTACTGAGCATGTACATAAAGTGCAGCACAGATTCATCTCAACTAAAAGCCTTAATCCTTAGATCAGGAATAGGACAGACATTTATAGGACATTTCATAACTTTCCCAAATTCTTATGAAAACATTTACAGCATATACTGTATTGAACTACTGTACCCAATTTATTATATATTTTAGGAGTCATTTTTTTCCATTCTCCGTCTGAAAAATCGTAATAAAAAGTGATATAAAAAAACGTATGTACTTGAGGTACAAAACACTTGGTACAAAATGGTACCAAAAAAAAATCTAATTGTTGCGCAAAAAGTGAGCCCTTTTACGGCTTTCTTTTAAAAAAAAAGTTACAGCTGTCACAATTTGGCAATGAAAAACGTATTTTTTATAAACAAGAAAAAAAAGCAAAACGTTAAAAAAAAACTATATTAATCTGGTATCACTGTAATTGAAGAATGAATCCGTCTTATAACTTATTGCACATAAAAAACTGCATAAAATTAAAAATAAGAACTTTTGTTGTATTGCTGCATATTTGTTTATTCTACCTCTCAAAAATCAGAAAAGGGCTCTGTTCACATTTATCCTATGCTCTCCCCTGAGCGCTTACGTCATTGTCTCTGTTTAAATCCCCAAAACCGTGGTTCAGAAAAAAAACCAACAGAACCACTCACTAAAATGAGGCAAGTGGAGTCACTTTGGACTGGTCTGAGTTCTGGTGGCGTCCCATAATTTAAGGCTGCTTTGTAGCACACATGTGTGGTCGACCACAGTTCTATGCACGCCTAACAAGATGGATACCACCTGAACATACATCAAACGGCGTCCAAAGTGTCTCCATCTACCTCATTATGGTGGGTGATTCCGTAGGGGGTTTTGTCTGAATTAAATTATTCTGGGATTTACATGGAAACCCCGTTGTAAGTTTCTCATCATAGAACACAAGAATGTGATCCCAGACATATACTGGAAAAAAAATGTTATGTACCCCAAAATGTTACGAATAAAACCCTACCTTATCCTGCACAAAACCAGCCCTCACTCAGGTCCATCATCTGTCATTGGAAATATAGTGGTTCCCACGTTACTGGTAGAACAAACGACGGCTTCCATCCCCTCAGATAAAATCCAGTGAAATCTGTGCTCCTAAATCCACATGTGCCCTCCTTCTGAGCCCCACTGTGCCTAAGCCGCAGTAAGCGTCCACATTTTTTTTGCATGATTGTAGTGGGGAGAGGCAAATTAACAATTGTCGGGGTGTTCGTCTCCAGAGGCACAAGCTGGGCACAATGTATGGAGACGCTATAATATGTGGGGGAACTATACTGAATGTGGGCACAATGTATGGTCACTAAACTGGCATATTTGTAATTCTCCAGAAAAAAAAGCCTGGTGTGCATGTTGCAAAATACTCCCCGCTGCCGTAAATGAATTAAATGAGACGCAATTGTACAGTGGGGTCGTTTTTCTGCTATTCCGGCATCTTGGGGGCTCCGCAAATGTTGCCCGCAAACTATTCTAACAAAATCTGTGCTCCAAGAGCCAAATAGCTTCTTCCTTCTCAGCCTTGACTTGTGGCAAAACAGTAGTTCCTGATAACATATAGGGCATCACCGCGTGTGGGAGAAATTGCACAATAAGTTGTAGGGTTTCACCTATTAACCCTTACAAGAAACTGCAACAAATCCCTGGTATGTATAATCAGTCCCAAATGGCATTAATAGCTACAAATAAATTCAAGAAAGAACAAAAGGTACAAGTACTTAAAAAGGTATACATTTTATTGAATAAAAAGCAAAAGTAAATACTATCATAGGAAAATTCAATAACAGATGAGGTGACACTTACAAAGATGGATGAGCAACTGAGAGAGCCCAAGCAATATAAGAATGCACAGATTGTTTCATCACAGCTAAAAGTGCTGTAGTGCTTTATATATCAAGGCCATATAGATAATCTAATAATTATGTAATAATTTAAAAAGTATATGTATACTCAAAATAAATACATGGCCATCATAGTTACTGCTTACACACTAATGTCAGCTGCTGGCATCAGAACAGGACGCTGCTGAAGCAGAGGGAAGGTGAGTAAGATCCTTTTTTTTTTTTTTATGTGTGCGATGTGAGGGGGGGCATATATAACAGGATAAAGGGCCATTTATACCAGGATGGGGATGAGAGCCATATATACCAAGATGGGGGGGGGCATGTAAACCAGGATGGGGGGGGCCATGTATGTCAGGATGGGGGGCCATGTATACTAGTATGGGGATGGGGGGGGCATGTATACTAGTATGGGGATGGGGGGCCCATGTATACTAGTATGGGGATGGGGGGCCCATGTATACTAGTATGGGGATGGGGGCCCATGTATACTAGTATGAGGATGGGGGGCCCATGTATACTAGTATGGGGATGGGTCTACGTATATCAGGATGGGGGGGCCATATATACCAGGATGGGACTATATATATATATATATATATATATATATATATATATATATATATATATATATATATATATATATATATATATATATATATATATATATATATATATATATATATATACACAGCGCTGGCAAAAATTAAGAGACCACTGCACAGTTTTCTAAAAAATCCCCATCTCTACATGTCTGACAGCCATTCCATTCCACTGTCAGTAGAATTCCAACCAAAGTCCACCTCATTCTACTTAATGTGCTTCTGATTAGGTGATAACCTGAACCAAATCTTATGTAACGAGGGAAAGTATAAAAGACACTGCTGTGGTCTTCACAATCCTCTTGCATTAGGACAAGCTGGATGGCAAAACAAGTGCTAGGAATAGCCCAAAAGTAATTTGAATGAAAAAATAACTTTTAACCATGCCAAAGGAGTTGAAAAGAAAAGTCTTGAGTGAGGAAAAGAAGGGTCAATTCTGGCTTTACTAGCAGAGGGATATATAGTGAGAGTCATGTTGCCTCCCTCCTTAAAATTTCAAGGACGTCAGTCCATTACAACAAGGTCAAGCAGCAGACATTGATGACAACAAAGCTACAGACCAGTAAAGGGAGAAAGCGACTCTCCACTGACCGGGATGACCGTCATCTTATTCGAATGTCACTCAGCAACCGCAGGATGACATCAAGTGACCTACAAAAGGAATGGCAACTGGGGTGAAGTGCACGGCAAGAACAGTTCGTAACAGGCTCCTAGAGGCAGGCCTCAAGTCATGTAAAGCTAGAAAAAAGCCTTTCATCAATCAGAAGCAAAGGAGAGCCAGGCTGAAGTTTGCCAAAGACCATAAGGATTGGACCATAAAGGACTGGAGTAAGGTAATATTCTCTGATGAGTCTAATTTTCAGCTTTGCCCAACACCTGGTCGTCTAATGGTTAGACGGAGACATAGAAAGACATACAAGCCACAGTGTCTTGCACCCACTGTGAAATTTGGTGGAGGATCGGTGATGATCTGGGGATGCTTCTGCGAGGCTGGAATTGGGCAGGTTAATCTTTGCGAAGAACGTATGAATCAAGCCGCAAACAAGGTTATCCTTGAAAAACACTTGCTTCCTTCTGCTCAGGCAATGTTCCCCAACTCTGAGCACTGGTTTTTCCAGCAGGTCAATGCCCCATGCCACACAGCTAGGTCAATCAATGTGTGGATGAAGGAGCACCACATCAAGACCCTGTCATGGCCAGCCCAATCTCCAGACTTGAGCCCCATTGAAAACCTCTGGAATGTAATCAAGAGGAAGATGGATAGTCACAAGCCATCAAACAAAGAAGAACTGCTTACATTTTTGTGCCAGGAGTGGCATAAGGTCACCCAAAAGCAATGTGAAAGACTGGTGGAAAGCATGCCAAGACGCATGAAAGCTGTGATCAACATTTGGTGGAATAACCATGATTGTTAATTTCTGAACTCTTCCTGAGTTAAAACATGAGTATTGTTGTTTCTAAATGAATAAGAACTTGTTTTCTTTGCATTATTTGAGGTCTGAAAGCACTGTTTCTTTTTTATTATTTTGACTATTTCTCATTTGCTGCAAATAAATACAAAATTTTTAGCTTTGAATTTCGGAGACATGTTGTCAGTAGTTTATAGAATAAAACAACAATTTACATTTTACTCAAAAATATACCTATAAAGAGAAAAATCTGAGAAAATGAAAATTTTGCAGTGGCCTCTTAATTTTTTGCCAGAGCTGTATATACACTGCTCAAAAACTAAAGGAAACACTTAAATAACACATCCTAGATCTGAATGAATGAAATATTCTCATTGAATACTTTGTTCTGTACAAAGTTGAATGTGCTGACAACAAAAGCACACAAAAATCATCAAGGGAAATCAAATTTGTTAACCAATGGAGGCCTGGATTTGGAGTCACCCCCAAAATTAAAGTGGAAAAACACACTACAGGCTGATCCAACTTTGATGTAATGTCCTTAAAACAAGTCAAAATGAGGCTCAGTATTGTGTGTGGCCTCCACGTGCCTGTATGACCTCCCTACAACGCCTGGGCATGATCCTGATGAGGTTGCGGATGGTCTCCTGTGGGATCTCCTCCCAGACCTGGACTAAAGCATCCGCCAACTCCTGGACAGTCTGTGGTGCAATGTGACGTTGGTGGATGGAGTGAGGCATGATGTCCCAGATGTGCTCAATCGGATTCAGGTCTGGGGAACGGGCGGGCTAGTCCATAGCTTCAATGCATTCATCTTGCAGGAACTGCTGACACACTCCAGCCACATGAGGTCTGGCATTGTCCTGCATTAGGAGGAACCCAGGGTCAACCGCACCAGCATATGGTCTCACAAGGGGTCTGAGGATCTCATCTCGGTGCCTAATGGCAGTCAGGCTACCTCTGGCGAGCACATGGAGGGCAGTGTGGCCCTCCAAAGAAATGCCACCCCACACCATTACTGACCTACTGCAAAACCGGTCATGCTGAAGGATGTTGCAGGCTGCAGATCGCTCTTCACGGCGTCTCCAGACTCTGTCAAATGTTCTCAGTGTGAACCTGCTTTCATCTCTGAAGAGCACAGGGCGCCAGTGGTGACTTTGCCAATCCTGCTGTTCTGTGGCAAATGCCAAGCATCCTGCACGGTGTTGGGCTGTGAGCACAACCCCCATCTGTGGACATCGTGCACTCATACCACCCTCATAGAGTCGGTTTCTAACCTTTTGTCCAAACACATGTACATTTGTGGCATGCTGGAGGTCATTTTGCAGGGCTCTGGCAGTGCTCCTCCTGTTCCTCCTTGCACAAAGGCGGAGTTAGCGGTCCTGCTGCTGGGTTGTTGCCCTCCTACGGCCCCCTCCACGTCTCCTGGTAGCGCCTCCATCCTCTGGACACTACGTTGACAGACACAGCAAACCTTCTTGCCACAGATCGCATTGATGTGCCAACCTGGATGAGCTGCATCACCTGAGCAACTTCTGTGGGTTGTAGAGTCCGTCTCATGCTGCCACGAGTGTGAAAGCACAACCAACATTCAAAAGTGACCAAAACATCAGCCAGAAAGCATTAGTTCTGAGAAGTCATCTGTGGTCCCCACCTGCAGAACTACTCCTTTATTGAGGATGTCTTGATAATTGCCAATAATTTCCATCTATTGTCTATTCCGTCAGCACAACAGCATGTGAAATTGATTGTCGACTTCCTAAGTGGACAGTTTGATTTTACAGAAGTTTGATTTGCTTGGAGTTATATTCTGTTGCTTAAGTGTTCCCTTTATTTTTTTGAGCAGTGTATATAATCAGGATGGGGGATGTTAGTACACAATCGGGGGACATTACCCCTATAATAGTGTCAGCAGCATACCACCCCTCCCCCCATAACAGTGCAACATGACCACATTTTTTGCTCCAATTTTTTTTCTATTTTCCTCGTCTTCTAGTCCAAAAATATAGTAGGCCGTGATCCAGATTAGTCCGACTTAAATGTCTTTACACTGTGTTCCAAATTATTATGCAAATAATATTTTCTCAGATTTTCCCAAATTACCTATATGAATTGCAGTCATTGTAATTTTCCAGTCAAATAACTATTTGAGTACAATTGAAAGGTTTTGTACAAACTGCCTATGATAACAGTATATTTTTAAAAAAATAAAACAATCAAACTGCACTCAAAATGCATGTTCCAAATTATTATGCACAGCAGAGTTTTCAACCTTTTCATTTTAACAAAGAACAAAAAAATGGTCATTTTTGAAATTATAAGCATTAGCAGGTTATTACAAACTGAAATCAAACAGTTTTCAACTCAAAACTTTATTCTAGGTGATGTTACATTTGCACATAGGACCCCTTGTTCGAAAGGAGCTTCTGAACTCTCTCGTCCATTAAATTTGTCAGGTTTTGGATGGTTTCTGCTCCAATTGTTTGCATGAGGACAGAATAGCCTCCCAGAGCTGTTGCTTAGATGTGAACTGCCTCCCGCCATCATAGACACTCCTTTTGATGATGCTCCAGAGGTTCTCAATGGGGTTGAGGTCAGGGGAGCATGGGGGCCACACCATAAGTTTGTCCCCTTTTATGCCCATAGCAGCCAGAGATGCAGATGTGTTATTTGCAGCATGAGACGGGGCATTATCATGCATGAAAATGATCTTGCTGCGGAATGCACGATTCTTCTTCTTGAACCATGGCAGGAAGTGCTGTTTGAGAAACTCAACATACATTATGGAGTTCACCTTTACCCCTTCAGGGATCCTAAAAGGGCTGACAATCTCTCTCCCCATGATTCCAGCCCAAAACATTACTCCACCTCCTCCTTGTTGGCGCCGTAGCCGTGTTTGCATGGGGTGTCCATCAACCAGCCATCCTCCACTCCATCCATCTGGACCATCGAGATCATTTCATGCATGATAATGCACCGTCTCATGCTGCACATAACACATCTGCATCTCTGGCTGCTATGGGCATAAAAGGGGACAAGCTTATGGTGTGGCCCCCATGCTCCCCTGACCTCAACCCCATTGAGAACCTCTGGAGCATCATCAAAAGGAGTGTCTATGATGGCGGGAGGCAGTTCACATCTAAGCAACAGCTCTGGGAGGCTATTCTGTCCTCATGCAAAACAATTGCAGCAGAAACCATCCAAAACCTGACAAATTCAATGGACGAGAGAGTTCAGAAGCTCCTTTTGAACATGGGGTCCTATGTGCAAATGTAACATCACCTAGAATAAAGTTTTGAGTTGAAAACTGTTTGATTTCAGTTTGTAATAACCTGCTAATGCTTATAATTTAAAAAATGACCATTTTTTTGTTCTTTATTAAAATGAAAAGGTTGAAAACTCTGCTGTGCATAATAATTTGGAACATGCATTTTGAGTGCAGTTTGAGTGTTTTATTTTTTAAAAAATATACTGTTATCATAGGCAGTTTGTACAAAAACCTTTCAATTGTACTCTAATAGTTATTTGACTGGAAAATTACAATGACTGCAATTCATATAGGTAATTTGGGAAAATCTGAGAAAATATTATTTGCATAATAATTTGGAACACAGTGTATTTTCCACTCACAAACAAAATCTAGAACTTTTATCCTATAGTTCGCAGCCGTATCGTCCATAACAGTCCATTGCTGTGGGCGACCACCACTGTATCCTTCGTCTGTGCATCAGTAGCTTTGCCTTCTCTGGCCTGAGTTCAGACTCACACAGACTTGTCCTGCACAGAGCTTCTTGCTATGCTGCTTGCAAACCAGACACTGACAAACCCAAACCTTAACCGAAAGTTTAAATGGGTTTTGTGGACTTGAGCCACTCCCAAGACCCAGAGTGGTGGGAGAGATCCATCCCACTACCATTCTATGGATCTCTCCAAAAATCCCATGTCAGGTTTTCCTAAATCTGACTTAGTAAAATAGCTTAACTTACTTTCATTTTGCATTGTAACCACAGCTGTTGCTGTAATTACAATGCTCTCCAGTGGGTTTAGTATGCACATCCTAGGGAACATATAATGACCAGTATATAGAATTCCCTTCACTGCCTCACATACCCCCCCTACCTTTGTTCAAACTTGGGGGGTTGAACACTAGTGTTGAGCGAACATGCTCAGATAATGTGCTATCCGAGCATGTTCTGGCTTATCTGAGTATCTTCAGCGTGCTCGTCTAATATGTTTGCCTCCCTGTGGCTGCATGTTTTCCGGCGGTAGAAAGACACAACACATGGGGGATTGCTTGTTTGTTAGTCATTCTCCCCATGCGTTGCGTCTGTCTACCGCCGGAAAATATACAGTCGTAGGGAGGTCAACATATTAGACGAGCACGCCGAACATACTCAGATAACACGTTACCCGAGCACTTTCGCTCAACACTATTGAACACCTGTTACCACAAAGGGTGTCCATGACAGGGCATCCGCATTTCCTTTCACCTTTAGTGTTGAGCCACCCCCGTAGTGTTCGAGTTCGGTTCGGTTCGTCGAACACCCGTGTGTTCGCCGAACTGTTCGTCGAACTGTTCGTCGAACACCTTCGAACACCGTTAAAACCAATGGCAGGCAAACAAAAACACATAGAAACACATAGAAAACACCTTCAAAGGTGTCCAAAAGCTGACAAACTGCTCAGAAGACACAACTAACACATGGAAAAGTGACAAGTACATATAGTCATGCGAAAAGAAAAGAGGTGGAGGAGTAAAAGGAGGGGGAGACACAGATATAGGCATGTCATGCCCTTCTAAAATCCAAAAAGTGAGAAGCCGAGACGGCCAGTCCGCTCCTGCCCGTGCCACCTCCGTGTCGCCGGGTTTGTGCCAGAGCCGCGGTGAACCCTGACGGCCAGCCCCCCTCTCCCAATACTGGTGCCTGTCCGCTGGTGGGTCGAGAGAGCCCCCCTGTGGTGGAGGCAGCTCTAAGCTTTTTAATTTAAATTGTCCCTCTAATTTGAATGAATACACTTTAAATCCATTTACAGGGATCTATTGGAGGGCAAGTCTCATGCCAGCAGCCGCGTAATTCCAGCTCCAGTAGCGTCCACTAAAGCTGCTGCAGTTAAAAAGCTTTTATAAGGATCGAGCTCGGCTGTCCACCGCAAGGCATCCTAGTGCCAGTCCCAGCCCCTATGCCTTGGGGTGCCTCCTGATGCTCTTCACTAAGTATCCCGTGGTCCCGAAGCATTTCCTTTGAAAAAATTAAGTGTCCAAACTACAGGTGGTGTAGCTTGCTTAACAGCCGGGATAATCCGCTGACTAGCAGACACTGCTACTAGGCACAAAGTATTTCCTGGGCTAGATGCAGTTAAAAATTTGTAAGTAGATACTCTCGTTGGATGCTGAGAAAGCATTCCATAGAGTCTCCTGGCACGCCATATATGATTCTCTTAAAAAGCTTGGGGTAGGGGTCTAGGGGACCCTTTTATAGCCAAAATCACGGCCCTGTATCACAATACGTCACCTAGGCTGAAGATAAATGGAACTGTAGCACCGAGGGCTCGGTTGCTACAGACGTATTGCACCTCACCCAGAGGTGTGATATCTCACTCTCAGATAAGGATGGAGTGTGGATCAGGACCCGACACCTGCATGCATTACACCACATTGCCGTGGGGCAGGGCGACCAATATGCCCCTGAGATGGGCACGACAGTCCCTGTCCCTGGCTGGAGTGGGGGGAGGGAACACTGAGGAAGGGGAACCCTGCAGTGCAGGAGCAGGGAGGAAGCAGTTCCTGGGTGCATTGAGAAGGGAGTATAAAAGGTGGGCACCATCTTAGTTCAGTGCAGAGAAGTCTGAGCAGAAGTGGCAGGGAGCAGGGGCTCTGCATGAGCTCTGCTCCGGAGGCGGGCCTAGTAACAGAGGCCCAGGCCTGCAAGAGGGAGAAGGAAGGAAGAGGAGCGGAGAAGGCTCCAGGAACGAGGAATGAAGGGATCCCAGGGGTGCGGACGGGCGAGTCGCCACCGCACGCCCGAATCCACCTGCGTGGAGGGGTCAGGCCAAAGGGGGAGACCGGTCCCCGAACTAGTGGAGGCAGGAAACGACCCTCAGCTAGAAACCGGAGGCTCTGACATTTTATGTGGCGCAGCCCCTTGCTCCACCCGCTAGGAAGGCACCACATAGGGTCAGGGAAACTGGCGCCAAGTTTACCAAGAGGAGGCCCGAGGCAGCCGGACAGAAGTGTTGGTAAGAAAGGCCAGACAAAGGACACACAAAGGGGGTCCTGTGAAGCGCTCCAAAGTTATCTGGGAGTTGTCTGAGCCCCTCACCTGGTGAGCACAGTACGACGTGGGCAGCCGTTACCTGCAGATGTGGTCTGGATAATAAGAACTGTGAGTAAAGGCCCTGAACTGCATCACTGACTCCGTGTCGTTACTGCTGCTGCCCTGCACCATCACCCCCATCCTCCGCATACACTGCCCTGAGGCTATACTCCTCCCGTGGGGAGTTATGCTACGCTCTGCTGCACCCACAACACCAGCCTTAGCGGTCTGCCCTGTAGCGGCGGTTCACTCTGACCGCAATCCACGGGTGGCGTAGTCGGACATTTAAACATCAAAACCACATAAATAGTTCCGCCACTGGTTTGACCGCCCTGAGCCACGGAACCGGATCGCCGCCACGAAGACTACAACCACCAGCATCCACCAAAAAGGGTCCGGCTCCGGGTGTCCCAAGGCCCAGGGGGTGCGTCAGAACATTTTCATCACCTTTCACAATCACCAATGGGACAAGGCAGGGATGTCCTCTGTCCCCTCTCTTATACATCCTAGTGACGGAGCACCTGCTCTCATCAATTCGCCATAACCCCAATATTAGGTGGATTGAGGTGGGAGGCACCGAGTACAAGTGCTCTCTATTTGCTGATGATGTCCTAGTATATATCACTCAATCACATATATCCATCCCTGCTGTTATGGCTGAAATAGATCACTTTGTTACATGGTAAAATTTTAAAATCAATGCAGCGAAGTCTGAGGCCCTCGATGTCTCCCTCCCTAAATCCATATAGGATTCCATCCAGTCCAACTTTCCCTTTGCCTGGCCCTCACAGGGTATCAAATACTTAGGAATTCCTATTCATAGAGACCTCTCCCATCTATGTTATCTTAATTTTGGGCCCTTTATTGAACAATTCCATACAGACCACGGTTGGCAAGTTGGAACTGTGAGATTCACTACGTGCACCACTGGTATTTTGTGGAAAAGCACATGTAAGATTCTGCAACAGTCTCTGCTGATACTCCTGCATGCGTGCATCCCTTTCTATGGCAGGAATAATTTCTGCAAATTTACATTTGTACCGGGGATCTAACAGTGTGGCAACCCAGTAGTCAGGATTATTTCTAATTCTCACAATTCGAGGGTCATGTTGCAGGTAGTGCAGCAAGAAGGCACTCATGTGTGTTGCTCATCCAGGAGCATCAAGTCCCTGTTGTGTTGGTGGCGAGGTAACAATCATGCTTCCTTCCTCTGTCCTCTCCCCCCAACCTCGCACAACAGAAATGTGATCAAGGTCTCCCTCATCTGATGAGTCTTCCATCAGTTCGTCCTCCACTTCTTCCTGGGCTCCTGCACCTTCCTCACTAGTTTGGCTGCTACCATGCGCCCTGGTAAAATCATCTCCCCCACCCTCACATGCCTGCCGCCCTGGTGCTGCCGACCGTCTGGACCTTGCAGATGTTAGCCCTTCCGCATACAACTCCTCCTCCTCTACTTCCTCCACCTGCTCTTGTGCCACCACCTGACTCCGAATTCTGTTTAACATGTGCTCCAGCATGTAAATCACCGGAATAGTCATGCTGATAATGGCATCGTCAGCACTAAACATCTTCGTCGCCATTTCAAAACTGTGCAGAAGGGTGCATAGGTCCCTGATCTGAGACCACTCCTCCAGCTTGATTTGCCCCACCTCTGAATCTCGTTGGCCCAGGCTATACGTCAGACCGTATTGCACCAGGGCTTGTCGGTGCTGCCACAGTCGCTGCAACATGTGCAGAGTTGAATTCCACCGGGTAGGCACATCGCATTTTAGCCGGTGAAGTGGCAGGCCCAACGACTTCTGTAGAGATGTAAGTCGCTGAGCTGCGGGATGCGAACGGCGGAAGTGAGCACACAGCGACCGTGCCCTCTGCAGAAGGCCATCTAGTCTGGGATAGTGGGCTAAAAATTGCTGGACAACCAGGTTCAACACGTGAGCCATACAAGGCACGTGTGTGACATTGCCCCGGCGAAGGGCCGCACCCAGGTTTGCAGCATTGTCGCACACGGCCTTCCCTGGTTTCAGGTCCAGTGGAGACAACCATTCATGAAATTGGTTCTCCAGAGCTGACCACAACTCCTCAGCTGTGTGACTCACATTTCCCAGACATTTCAATGTAAAAACCGCCTGATGACGTTGAGCCCTACTGCCAGCATAGTAAGGAGGTGTGCAGGATCCCTTCTGCGCAGTTAGAAAGCTTGTGGCATGACCAGACAGGCTTTGGGTGCAGGTGGAAGACCGAGAGGAGGTTGAGGAGGCAGAAGCAGTGGAGGAAAAATGACATAAAGAGGATTGACGCACAACTCGTGGGGACGGCAAGACTTGGACAGCAGCCCCTTGTCCTGCTGTCACCATAGTTACCCAGTGCCCAGTCAGCGACATGTAACGCCCCTGTCCATGCCTACTCGTCCAAGTGTCTGTGGTGAAATGCACCCTGTCACACACAGAGTTTCTCAAAGAAGCGGTGATGTTGTGTGCGACATGCTGGTGGAGCGCAGGCACACCTTTCTTTGAGAAGTAGTGCCGACTGGGCATCTGGTACTGGGGCACTGCGACGGACATAAGGTCTCGAAAATCCTCTGTGTCCACCAGGCGGAAAGGCAGCATTTCTGTAGCCAAGAGCTTGCAGATGGTGAAATTCAACCTCTTAGCTTTCTCATGGCTAGGAGGAAATGGTCTTTTACTTGTCCACATCTGAGGGACCGAGGGCTGGCTATTGTGCTTAGACGGGGTTGATAAGGGTGTCCCCGGCAAACTGCCGGTCTGTGAGGAAGATGCAGGCGGACATGTTAGGTTGCCTTGATCCAAAGGTGGTGCTATCGATGTCGGACAGCGCTCAAGACCAGCTGGTGTTACCACCTCCAAAGAAAATGATGACCTGCCAATCACGCTGGCTGTTGCGGGTAAAGAGGTGGCAGGTCTGCGCCCCAAAACAGGTGTGACTGCTGTCCCCCCAGTCACAGAGGATGAAGAGGCCGCGGATGCACAAGATATGGCAGACGGTGGTTGGCCCGGCCGGCTAGACCGCATTGTAGCACACTGAGCTTCCCACTGCAACTTATGCTTCATGTCCATGTGCCGGTTCATGCATGAAGTACTCAAACTATGTATTTTTTGGCCTCTACTTAGCTTTTGCTGACAAATGTTACAGATAACACGAGTTGGGTCATCTTTATCGATCTGAAAAAATGCCCAGGCTATGCAAGGCTTAGCACCCATGCGACCTGAAGAGCCACCACGACTTGTGGTGAGAGGCAGAGTTGTGTTTGAGGATGCAGTTGTTGACGTGCTTCCAGTACTACGTCTCTGTCCAGGAAGGCGCAACCTGACCTCGTCGTCACTAGCATCTTCCTCCACCTCCTCTGCTGACCTCATCTCTTGGCTGACTGTGGGTTGACAGTAAGTGGGATCTCCGACCTCATCATCATCACCCTGTGCGTTATCACACCCGTCGTCCTCAGAGCCAACCTGTTCCTGCCCTGACAAAAAACTAAAGTTGTCGCTCCAATCAGGTATTTGAGTCTTATCATCGTCTTCCTCATTGTCTCCACCAACAGGAGTTACAGTTTGGGAATGAGGGTCTACATTATGGTCAGAACCTTCTGCGTCTGGTCCTGGATCCGACTCATAAAGATTCTGGGCATCAGTGCAGATCATTTCCTCGTCTGGATTCACAGAAGCGCTGGAGTCGACCTCTGATTCCCAGGCTATAGTATGAGTAAACAGCTCTGCAGACTCAACCATCTGTTCTACCTCATACTCAGACGGGCAGCTGGAGATTTGGGAGCTGTGAGGAAGCAAGTGCGATTTGGGTGACACCTTTGAGGACTGGAGTATTTGTGATGTTGAAGTTGATGTGGAGGAGAGCCTACTTAAAGGAGCACTTGATATCCGTTGAAGCACCTGCTGTTTTTGTGCCTCATCTGGAATTTGTAGCGATTGGCGTGGCCGTAAGAAAGGGATCTTATCACATTGTCCGCTAAAAGAAGTAGACATTTTAGTTTGGCTGGAAGATGGTCTTTCTTCTGCACCTACCCCACGGACACAACCTTTTTTCCCCTTCCCAACACGCCTATTCCCCTTTCCACCAGCAGCAGGCCTTTTTCCACTCATTTTGGTGGTTAACTAATTCACAACTCTGGAGTTGTTTGCACAAAAAAACAATGGATGGTAACCGAGCAGAGCTGAGTGGCCAAACTGTGGTATTAGGCCAAAACTATTGGCTGGGTTAGATGCAGAAAAAAATTATTTTTAATTTGCAACCTGATGGAGGTCAGTATAGATGGACTAATAGACCAAGTCCCACACACCGCTAGAAGCCCAAATATTTTTTCAGAGCTAGATGCAGAAAATTTTTTTATTCAATTTGCAACCTGATGGAGGTCAGTATAGATGGACTAATAGACCAAGTCCCACACACTGCTAGAAGCCCAAATATTTTTTCAGAGCTAGATGCAGAAAAAAATTATTTTTAATTTGCAACCTGATGGAGGTCAGTATAGATGGACTAATAGAACAAGTCCCACACGCTGCTAGAAGCCCAAATATTTTTTCAGAGATAAATGAAGAAAAAAATTATTTTTAATTTGCAACCTGATGGAGGTCAGTATAGATGGACTAATAGACCAAGTCCCACACACCGCTAGAAGCCCAAATATTTTTTCAGAGCTAGATGCAGAAAATTTTTTTATTCAATTTGCAACCTGATGGAGGTCAGTATAGATGGACTAATAGACCAAGTCCCACACACTGCTAGAAGCCCAAATATTTTTTCAGAGCTAGATGCAGAAAAAAATTATTTTTAATTTGCAACCTGATGGAGGTCAGTATAGATGGACTAATAGAACAAGTCCCACACGCTGCTAGAAGCCCAAATATTTTTTCAGAGATAAATGAAGAAAAAAATTATTTTTAATTTGCAACCTGATGGAGGTCAGTATAGATGGACTAATAGACCAAGTCCCACACACCGCTAGAAGCCCAAATATTTTTTCAGAGCTAGATGCAGAAAATTTTTTTATTCAATTTGCAACCTGATGGAGGTCAGTATAGATGGACTAATAGACCAAGTCCCACACACTGCTAGAAGCCCAAATATTTTTTCAGAGCTAGATGCAGAAAAAAAATATTTTTAATTTGCAACCTGATGGAGGTCAGTATAGATGGACTAATAGACCAAGTCCCACACACTGCTAGAAGCCCAAATATTTTTTCAGAGCTAGATGCAGAAAAAAATTATTTTTAATTTGCAACCTGATGGAGGTCAGTATAGATGGACTAATAGAACAAGTCCCACACGCTGCTAGAAGCCCAAATATTTTTTCAGAGCTAGATGCAGAAAAAAATTATATTCAGTTTGCAACCTGATGGAGGTCAGTATAGATGGACTAATAGAATGATGCTATGCCCAAAAGATTTTACTTCACTAGGTGCAGTAAAAAAATTGGTATTCTATACACAGGTGGTATATCTTGCAACACAGATAGGCTACTCCACTGACTAACACACTCTGCAATAGGCCAAAAAGGATTAGCTTTGCTAGATTCAGCCAAATGCTGTGAAAAAAACTTGCACAGCACTGGCACAGACCTGCCTGGCAAAAACTGATAGGAACTGATGTAACCTAGTCCTGAAAAGGACTCCAATTACAATTAGTCTTTACTCCCACAATCTATCTATTTAAGAGCACAGACCTGCCTGATAAAAGTCGTAGGAAATGCTGTAACCTAGTCCTTAAAAGGACTGCAATCACAACTATTCCCTACTCCCAAGCTATCTGTATATTTGTGCGAAAATTGGCTTGAAATTAACAAGGTATAGCGCACACAGCAACAGCGGTGCCGTCTAACACGCAGCTGCAGCAGTGAGAAAATGGTGGCGACGGGGAAAATGGCTTGGTCTTATAGGGCAAGGACATGTGACATACACTGCCAATCACACATGCCCTTGCTTGTGTGAAAAAAAGCACTTCGCTCCGTGTGTGCGCTGCTGATAGGCTGACAGATTGCACCTCCCCACTGCAAATGCGGGAAAGAGAAAAAAAAATGGAGATCTTCATTGTTCCTGCAGAGATCCATCCCCTGCCCCTCCCCCCGCCCCGCTGTACACTCAAACTGCGTATTAACATTAATTTTCATCATTACTGAGAAAAAATCCAGTTATGATTTTGGTGCACGAACAGTTATCGAACATAACCTCGAACAGCCGAATTTTTCTCAAATTGTTCGTGTTCGCCGACCGGCTTGAACACCGCCCAAAACAGCTCGAATTTGAGATTGGCGAACAGTTCGAGTAGAACAACGCTCATCTCTATTCACCTTTCTAGCTCGATGTTCAACTGAGAAGCTAATATTTTGCAAAGACAGAAACCATCTAGTGACTCGAGCATTTCTCTCCTTGGCATTTCTCATCCAGACCAAGGGTGAATGGTCCTTTTCCAAGCGAAACTGTCTGTCACAAGTGTGACAGACAGTCGTTCCGGATCCAGCTGTAGAAGGTCATTATGTTTAGCTTTGCAGACACCTTCTTGATCTTTTCATCTCTGTAGTGTAGTGATATCCTTCTCTCTCTAGGACCTAGCAGTTATTTTCACATTCTGCTGCTAATTGACACAGCCTTTCTTGATGTTTTAAAACACTCACTGTCTCCAGAGAGTCGTCGGTGATGTCTCTATTTTCCTCTGTCCATGCCTGAAGTACTAGTAGTCGGCTAGTTTCTTCTTCCATTGGAGGATAGTTGGCGTGATCTCTCTAGTGTCTTCTCAAGCTAAGTGTATTCCCTTGTCTGTTTACCTGTTTGTTTTTAATTGCAGATGGGGCTGACTAGTGCTCACCCTGTTCCCTCCCTACCTAGGGCCTATCGCTAGGGCCAGTCAGGGATTAGGTTTCCTGCTCAGCGATAGGTGCGGAACCTATTTAGGGACGTTGGGTGAGTCAGGGTGTTGTCAGATCTGCCTTGTGGTCTCCACTCCCCCTTTCCCTAGTGTTTGGGCTTCCTTCCCCTCTTCCCTTCGTTGTGCACTTGGTTCTTCCCTCACAGCGCGTGACATTGTAGCCCCAGCAAATAATAACATAGGGACTGCAAGGCCCACTTAATGGACTGGCACTACTTCTCGACTACACTATAGGTTTTTTTCTGCCAGGGTAAGTTTCCTACTCAAGTAGGTAACCGGATGTTCTTCTCTGTTCACCTCCTGTGACAGATCACTCCTAGGCCTACCTCAGATGCATCCATTTGCACGATAAAGCCTTTCTTGATGTTGCGACTGGTGAGGACAAGTTGTGGATTGGAATCCTTTCTCAGCCTGAAGATTGCATTGATTCCCTTTAAGAGATCGGTCAAGGGTGCGATCATTTCCGGCAAAATTGGGTATAAATCGTCGGTGATGCCCAATGATGCCGAGGAACCTGTTTTGTAGTAAGAGGCCGAGGCCTGTTTTGAATGGCCTCGATTTTGTTTATTTGGGGTTTGATAACCCCATGGCTAGTCACGTACCCCAAGTACCGGGCCTCCTCAAGACCTATTGCACATTTTTTGGGGTTCACCATCAAGCCCGTGGCTCGGAGCGAATCCACTACCACTTGCGCCCGGGAAAATGGGTGCCAGTTGGTACTAAAGATAACATCATCCAAATATGCCAACTCCTACTTCTTATGAGGCTCTAAAACTCTGTCCATCAGTCTTTGGAACATGTCCGGGTCTCCATGTAACCCAAAAGGCAAGATGACACAGTGATAGAGACCCTCTGGTATAATGAAGGTGGTCTTTTCTTTTGTTGACTCTGTTTGTCAGAGGCACCTGCCAGTAACCTTTGGTCAGATTGAGCATCGTGAAGTACTGGGCCTGCCTAAGTTGACTAAGTGCAACAAGTCATATGCCTGAGACCTAGCAGGTTGAGTCTCCACAAAAGACCACTGGTATTCTCGTTGTACCCGTACATATACTAAACCCAAGTCAGGCAAGGATCTCACCTTTTGAGTTCCCCATAGTTCTGGGTATCTTCCCGGTTGAGGTCAAAGTATATGTGTTCTAGGCGTCTCCCATCACAAATGGGGCCATCACTTCAGCCCACTGTGAAATTGGCAATCTCTCCTGCTCTGCTGTCCGTTAAAACATGGTGAGGAAAGCCTCCATTTCTTCCTCGGAATTTATGTATTGTATAACAATCCAGTGTTCTGCACAGCTATGACCTGTAAACGCTTTGAGGCCATCCACAAATTTTTGCATTACAATTATAATGCAGTGTCCTCCCTGAGATGACCCCAACTTTGACTGACTTTTCAAAATTCTGCCGGTCATTGATCAATTCAGCAACAAGTTTGCTGAGGAAAACATTCCCCAAAGGAACATCATTTCAAGGGAAACCTTAAAGGGGGTTTCCCACAAACAAAAGTACATTTTAATCAATAGATCTTGGAATAATAATAACTTCCACAATTGGATGTGTTTAAATAAAATGTTCCTGTGCTGAGATAATCTTCTAAGGCTATGTGCCTACAATGCAGAAATGAAGCAGAAATTTTCCTGAGCATTTCTGCATCTCCTTGGCAGAAAAAATGCATTTGGATTTTACATGCGTTTTTTCTGCCAAGGAGAAGCGTTTTTTAAGTGTTTTTGCATGCATTTCCGCATGCGTTTTTTCAAGCGCATTTCAAAGCGATTTTGAGCATCACTTGGAAAGTGCTTGACAAGTTGGTCACACAATATAAATCCATGCAACTGGCATGGATTTATATTGTGTGACCAACTTATGCTGCTTTAAATGCAGCATGAATAGTAAAAAGAATGAAAACTTAAAAAATAAAAAAAAAACATTATACTTACCTTTTTGGTGGCCCCCCGTCTCCTTCTCCGGTGGCGTCCTCTGTCATCGGCGTCCCACGGTGTTCTGAAAGGACCTGGGTTGACGTCATTTAGTCAGCTGACAGGTCTTGCGACCGCCGCCGTCAGCGGTCGCGTGACCATCACATGATTAAATGACGTCACTTCAGGTCCTTTTAGAACACCACGGGACGCCGATGACAGAGGACGCCACCGGGGAGAACGGGGGCCGCCGAAGATGTAAGTATAATGTTTTTTTATTATTTTTTACTGTTTAATTCTTTTTTTACTAATGGTACCCGGGTCGGATGAGAGTCTCCTCTTCTCCAGACCCAGGTACCATCCGCACATTGAACCGCATAACATCCGCATGCATACATATATGCATGCGGATGTTATTTGGTTCAATGCAAGTCAATGGCGGCGATTTCGCCGCGATTACGCACTAGAAATGGTTGTGCTGCGAATTTTTCTGCAATGATAATCTGCAGTGGAAATTTCCGCAGCATGTGCACAGCACATGCGGATTATCATTGGGATACGTGGCAGACAACTTAACAAGCGTTTTTAATGCGTTTTCGCGGTGGAAATGGAGCCGCGGAAACGCATTAAATCCGCATCGTGGGCACACAGCCTTAATGTTCCCCAGTGTAATGGCCGTGTCTGACCGTGTACGGAACACGGTCTGATCATACCACATCTCCTGGGCAGGGAAGGATGCAAAAGAGTATACAGATATTACAGCATGGGATCACAGCTGATTCTTTTTGTGAGGTAAAACATTTTACAGCCTGTTTTTAAACAATCTTTTACTTCAAAGAAAGAATCAGCTGTGATCCCCTGCTGTAATGTCTGTATTGTCTTTTCCTTCCTCCCCTATCCAGGAGGTGTGGTATGATCAGACCATGTCCCTGTACGGTGAGACTCAGCCATTACACAGTACACAGCAGGGGCACATTTATTAGATTATCTCAGCACAGGAACATTTTATTTAAATACATTCAAATGTGGAAGTTACTATTATTCAAAGATCTATTGATTAAAATGAACTTTTGTTTGTTGGAAAACCCCTTTAAATTCTGAAAATGTTTGCCCAGAAAGAGGGCCAGGTATGGAATTAAACTCTACAAGCTGTGCGAGAGTACTTCATGGTACACCCGCAGATTTAGGGTTTATGAAGGGGAAGGACACCCGGATTCAACCCCCTGAATGACCCCTTGGCCTGGGAGTGAGTAGGAAAATTGTGTGGGATTTGGAGCACCCTCTACTGGATCAGGGTTATCATCTCTATGTAGATAACTTATATACCAACATCCCACTCTTCAAATTTCTCGCTGCCAGAGCTAATGTAGCATGCGATACTCTGCGCAAAAGCCAGAGAGGACTCCCTAGGTCACTAATTGGGCAGCTGCTCAGAAAGGGTGACAGCATAGAATCATAGAATGTTATAGTTGGAAGGGACCTCCAGGGACATCGTGTCCAACCCCCTCTCAATGCAGGATTCACTAAACCATCTCAGACAGATGTTGGCCCAGCCTCTCTTCGAGACTTCCATTGAATGAAAACTCATAAACTCTAGTGTCAGCCTGTTAAACACATTGATCACCCTCACTGTCCAAAAAAATTTTCTACGTTTTTTTCTGTAACTTCTCCCTTTCAATTTCATTCCATTGCTTCTCGTGTTTCCATGTGCAAATCAGAATAAGGATGATCCCTCTTCACTGTGACATCCCTTCAGATACACTGACGAGCAAAAGGGTAACAATTACGGATGAGCGAACGTGTTCGGTGATACTGGGATATCACTCGAGTATCTGGGTGCTCGATACTTGGCGAGCATTAGCCAGTGCTCGATTTCGAATCTACGCACCGCTTGTTTGACACCTGTCACACGGCTAATAAGCATGCAGAAATTGCCTGAAAGTCACTATAATGCTGTAGCTTTCTTGGTAGTGGCATTATTGTGATTGACTGGCCATTTGACATTATCAGGAGTTACAAAAGTACAGGCACCACCAGTCTCAGCACGCTGATGGCATTGCACAGCTCTGTGACAGTTGTTAATGGAGGGAGAGAGTGCTTGTTCAGGCGTTTAACTAACCAGAGTCCTGTAGTGTTTATACTGGTGCTGAAGCTGAATCATCATACTAACAGTCCTTGAGAGGGCTTATTTTGTGCTTTGCTGTTTGTATCAGATACAATCTGCATTCAGCCTAGGGAGGGAGAGAGAGTTGCAAGAGCAGGGAGAGTGGCTGAATACAGTCTCTAGGTAGGGAGTAGGGCTTTGCAAGTCAGTTGCTAAATATGTAGCTGCGTCAGTTGACCACATTTTTATTTTTGGGGTGAAAAAATTGTCATCCATAGAGTATTAGGTGCTTTTTGGGACATTTCTGTGTTATATAAATCTCCCAAAAATCGTTGAAACATTTTTCTGTATTCAATTACTCATCCATTGAGTATTAGGTGATTTGTGGTACATTTCTGCGTTCTATAACACTCCCAAAAAGTGTTGAAATTTTGTTCTGTATTCAATTACTCATCCATACTATTATGTGTTCTGTGGTACATTACAATGGCATATGACACTCTAAAAAAGCGTTGACACATTTTTGTGGGTTTAATTTCTCATCTATATAATATTAGGTGCTCTGTGGTACCTTTCAGTGTTATACAGTAGTGTTCAAGATAATAGTAGTCCAATATGACTAACCAGATTAATCACTGTTTTTGGTGTAAATTATATTACCACATGTCAAACAATTTACCATTTGGTGCAGTAGATTCTAAGAAAACCAACAGACTCAGCATTCATGATCTTCAAGTTTTTGAGTCTGTGTATTTAAATAATAAATTGAAAGAGGGGGTGCTTAAAATAATAGTGTCAAGTTCAATTAGTGAGGTCAATCATTCTGTGAAGAAACAGGTGTGAATCAGGTGTCCCTTATTTAAGGGTGAAGCCAGCATATGATGTACATGCATTTTTCCTTAAAAGCCTGAAATATGGGTCGTTCAAGATATTGTTCAGAAGAACAGCGTACTTTCATTAAAAAGTTGATTGGAGAAGGTAAAACTTATAAAGAAGTGCCGACAATGATAGGCTGTTCAGCTAAAATGATCTCCAATACTTTAAAATAGAAAGCAAAACCAGAGAGACGTGGAAGAAAATGAAAGACTACTAGGGTTGAGCGAGTATGTCATGTCCGAGTATGCTCGGGCCGAGCTCCGAGTATTTACAGCTGCTCGGTGATCAGGTTAAATCGCTCCCGTGTGCATGATTTGCAACTGTTTGACAGCTTTATTACATGTGAGGAATGTGTAAGAAATAGACATTCCTCCCATGTAATAAAGCTGTCAAGCAGTTGCAAATCATGCACACGGGAGCGATTTAACCTGATCACCGAGCAGCTGTAAATACTCGGAGCTCGGCCCGAGCATACTCGGCGAAAGGGTTAATAGAACATACTCGCTCAACACTAAAGACTATGTGGCACCCCAGGGGTCTGGTTTCCACAGTAACAGCAATGTTATGTCTGAGAGCAGGTGGGAGGTCTCTTGGTCAGGAATCCTATGCATGCCACACCTCCTGCCCAGTCCTGGGAGGGGAAGAACTTCCCCTGTATAAACCTGGGGCTGAGGCAGGGTTAGAGAGTTCAGAGGGAGAGTTCAGCCAGGAGGGCTGACAGGGAGCTGTGGCTCCGGCTGGGCCCAGCTCCTGGGCCATGCCAGAAGTAGAGCAGAGAAGAGAAGCAGCTATGGGGAGAAACAACAGGAGCTCTGTGGGAGCAGTGTTACAAGGAGTCAGGGGCTGGCAGCTGCAGAGCTCGCCCTGACTGAGAAGATTTCTTACCGGACCCGGAGTCCGAGGCTGTGGGGACTAACTCCTACCCAGCAGCAGAATCCGTCAGGCAGGGGATTTCAGGTCCTCTGGCCAAGAAACCCGAAGGCACGGTCACACGCATGGGACCAGCACCGCCGTCGTGGAGCGGAAGCTACTCGAAGGCCCCGAGTCACCGGCCATACGGGTGAGCACCACACGGTACACTCAGGGACGTGGGCTACTTATACCCGCCTCTAGCAAGGTAGCCAGAAGAGTACAGTTAGTTTGGGAGGCCTACAACTCCGCCTGGCCAGGGGAGATCCCATCTGTTCAAGGACTGGCCAGGCCCCAATCGCTAGCCAGTACTCCGGGAGGGTCTATCTTTATCACCAGTAAAGACCCTGAACTACACCGTACCGTCTCCGAGTGGTTCCTGCTACCCCCATCATCCACGTCGGCTGCCCTGAGGCCATACCCCTCCCGTTGGGGGTTATACCATCCCCGCTGCACCATCCTTCCACCGGCCTCAGCGGTCTGCTCTGCAGCGGCAGCTCCAAAGCTGCATTCAACGGGTGGCGTAGTCATCCAACATCTACCGCTGATACAGCGCCACTTAGTCTGACTCCCTGGGCACGGACCGGATCACCGCCACGAGACTACAACCCTCAAAAGATCCGGCTCCGGGTAAGCTCCCGCGTGCGCAACGCTGCGCGACACAGGCCCAGGGGCGCGTCAACTACCATTCGAATAGGTCAAAGAATAGCCAGAATGGCAAAGGCTCAGCCAATAATCAGCTCGAGGATGATCAAAGACAGTCTCAAGTTACCTGTGAGTTCTGTGACAGTTAGAAGACACCTGTGTGAAGCTAATCTCTTAGCAAGAAGTCTCCACAAAGTCCCACTGTTAAAAAAAAAAAATAAATAAAAAATAAAGACATGTACTGAAGCGGATACAATTTGCCAAAGAACACATCAACTGTCCTAAAGTGCAATGAAGAAACATTTTGTGGACTGATGAAAGTAAAATTGTTGTTTTTGGGTACAAGGGCAGCAAACAGTTCGTCAAACGACCCCCAAACTCTGCATTCAAGCCACAGTACACTCTGAAGACAGAGAAGCATAGTGGTGCAAGCATCATGATATGGGCATGTTTCTCTTACTATGGTGTCGGACCTATTTACCATATACTAGGGATCATGGACCAGTTTTCATATATTAAAATACTTCAAGAGGTCATGTTGCCTTACGCTGAAGAGTATATGCCCTTGAAATGGGTGTTTCAACAAGACAGTGACCCTAAACACACCAGGAAATTAGCAAAATCTTTGTTGCAATCCAACAAAATTTAGATTATGGAGTGGCCAGCCCAATCCCTGGACCTTAATCTGATAGAACGCTTGTGGGATGACATTAAGAATGCTATTTCTGAGGCAAAGCCAACAAATGACAAAAATTGTGGTATTTAGTCAAACCATCCTGGGCTGGAATAACAGTTGACAGGTGCCAGAAGTTGGTTGACTCTATGCAACATAGATGTGAAGCTAAGATTATGAGCAGTCCCTTTGTTGAGAAGTGTTTTTTTTGATGAATTTTAAAGCACTAAGTATCACATCATTGAAAATATTCAAGTGGTGACCCTTGCTTTCCGTGGGGTAAAAATTGGATTTACCTTTACATTAATATGAAGGCTATTGTCTTCCTGGTTTAGAGCAGAGCCCAGTGTAGCAACAGCCTGCTTGAGGTCAAGTATAAGGACAAGAGGGATGTCTTTTTCTTCACCACAATACATGGTGATGGCAGCACCCCCACCGATGTACGAGGTACAGTGAAGAGCAAAAGGGTTACAATGTTTTGAACTTTTGACTTTCAGGCTTCATATCTCACCATGCACTACTGGTTCGAACGTGAGACTACCATCATTTTATAGACAATCATCTTGGTGATCTGAATTGCAACTATTTAGCATATGATTAGTTATGCAGATTCTTCTCCTGTCACTGCATTATTACTGTTTTGCTCCTAAAAATCTAAATTTGAATTTTTATTATTTTGATAGTATTGTATTTGTAAATCCACCTCTGGCTTTCAACACTGCCTGAATCCTTCTGGGCATGTGTCATGGTTGTGTCGCCACGAAGATCGTCACGATTGCACAGCCTGACTTCTCGCAGCTGAGTTTTTGGTGCTTTGTGCTTTTCGGCAGTGAGGGAGTTAACTCTCTCTCTCTGTGCTAGACAAGGTCCAGCCTCACCCAGCTGCAATCAATTCTGCAGTAGTGAGATTCCTTCATATGTCTGCTGATCTGTTAGGGAAGTTGTCGGTGAAAGCATTTCATGCAGACTAACAGAGCGGATCGTGGTATTTGGAGTTTCAGAGCTAAGTGTATTTGGAGTGGTTTTTCCCTTCCTCGCTTTATCATTTATCTCCTTTCCCGTTGGTGTTCCCTCTGTTGTTGTGTAGTTTTTTTGTATGCAAGGTGGTTTTGGTTTTACCCTTGTACTGTCTCGTTCGTCTAAGTACTGAGTGTTGGCATATTATTACCTGTCCCCTTTTGTTGTGATCGGGGTCCTTCTCAGGACTAGATTACTTAGGTGCAGGGATCCTCAGGAGGTAGGGGTTACGCTGGCGGCCTGGACCTCTGTACCTTTAACAGTACCTCCAGGTAGAGGGATTAGTCAGGGCCCCAGCTTAGGGTCAGCTTAAGCCCCCTACCTCCAGTACACAGAGACAGCGTGACAGCATGTTCTCGATCAGATTCAAACATTCCTCAACCGAAATCTGATCCCTGGTCTCTTCTACATGTTCCTAAAGTTGGTGCACACTGGTTGACTCGCATGCATATGTATAGAATTTTTTCTTCAACTCTGTCCACAAGTGTTCGATTGGGTTGAGGTCTGGGGACAGTGGGGGCCAATCCAACACCTCTACTTAATTGTCATTGAATCATTTCAAGGAATTTCCCACAATCTTTTCTGTGGACCTTCCAATCCACAAGAAAAAAAGATTTTCCTCTCACCTTCTTCATGGCTAAGATGCTCTCTGCCTCACAGACATCCTCAGAGCTGACTGGCGCATGATTAGCACCTTGATCTTCAAAGAAGTGACTTAACACGTCTGGCTTGAGAAAGGAAACATGAAAAAATTAGGCACACACATGAACATGGGAACTTCAGTTTATAAGATAATGTGTTGATCTGTCTGCGGAGCTTGAACCGACCTTTGAAGCAGGGACCTAACTTGTAAGACGGCATCTTAAGGAGGATGTGTTTTGAAGAAAGCTACACCTTATCTCCAGGCTGGAAGTTTGGTGAGTCCAAATGTCTCTTGTCGGTGTGCCTCTTCATCCAACTGGAGGACTTCTCGAGAGTGGTTTTGGTATCCCTCCAGATCTTGGAGAATTCTTCAGAGAGCGCATCAGCTGCAGAGATGCCAGAAGCATCTGAAACCAGAAGATCAATATCAGGCTGAAGACCATAAATGATGAAGAATGCTGATTTCGTGGAGGGCTAACTTACATGGTTTTTATAAGAGAATTATGCCCAAGGTAACAACAAGTTGGATAGAATTTGGTTGACTCTTTCCACCTGACCATTGAACCGGGCATGGTATGCAGATGAAAAGTCCAAGTTCACATTTAATATTTTACAAATAACTCTCCAGAAGCTTGAAGTGAACTGGATGCCCCTGTCAGACAGAATGTGAAGAGGAAAGTCATGCAGACAGAAGATGTGCTGTGTAAACATCTCAACAAGCTCAGCAGCAGACAGAAGACCAGGCAGTGGAGTAAAGTGAGCCATCTTCAAGAAGCGGTCAACCATGACCCAGATGACAGAGCAACCTGGGGACACAGAGAGGTCTGTAGCAAAGTCCATTGCAATGTGCTGCCAGGGACCTGAAGTAACAGGAAGCAGAAGAAGATGCCCGAATGGGAGATGCTCAGGGGTCTAGTTACGAGCACAGGAAGGGCAGGCAGAAGCATACTCCAGAATGTCCTTTCTCTTCATAGGCTATCAATAATGATGGGAAATGAGTTGAGTAGTCTTCCTCTGCCCAACATGACCAGTCAACTTAGAGTGCCCACACTGCAGAACTCGCTTTTTATCAGCCTCTGGCACTAAGGTCTTCCCGGTAGGAATTTGAGACAAGTTCACTGGAGCCACAGTCACCATCCTGGAGGACCGGATACATAGGATATAGATGTAACCGCTTTTTGAGGCGGAACGTATGCTGCAACCGGTACTGACAGCCTGGGATTCAGGCTCAGGTACTGCTGGAGTGGTTTCAGGTACTGTCGGAGTGGTTTCGGATTCAGAGACGCCGGCGTTACACCAACCTGATGTACTATACACAACTTACATATGCCAACCTCATGCACTCTACACAACTTTACTTATGCCACCACATTATAAAATTCACATACCAGGAAAACACTAATCAATTCCAATATAGGGTCACTTGTGGGGGGCTTCCACTGTTTAGACATGAAGGGCTATCCAAGCTCGACATGACGCCTGAAGACTATTCCATCAAAGTCTGCTTTTCAAAATGTCACTCCTTCCAAGCCCAGCCATGCGCCCAAACAGTAGTTTTTCCCCAAATATAAGGTATTGGCATACTCAGGAGAACTTGAGCAACAACTTTTGGAGTCCATTTTCTCCTGCTATCCTTGTGAAAATGAAAATGACATTTTTGTGGGAAAAATCTATTGTTTTCATTTTCAAAGTTCAACGTTGTAAAATTCTGTGAAGAACCTGTGAGTTCAAGGTGCTCATCACACATCTAGATAAATTCCTTGAGGGGTCTAGTTTCCAAAATAGGGTCATTTGTGTTTTTTTTCACTGTTTAGGCACATCAGGTGCTCCCTAAACACAACATGGTGTCCACTCTCAATTCCAGCAAATTTTGCATTGAAAAAGTCACAGTGCTCCTTCCCTTCCGAGTTCTGCTGTGCAAATAAACAGTAGTTTCCTCCCACATATGGGGTATCGGCGTACTCAGGAGAAATTGCACAACAAATTTTGGGATCCATTTTATTCTGTTACCTGTGTACCCTTGTATAAATAAAAAAATTGGGGCTAAAGTAACATGTTTGTGAAAAAAAAAAAGTAAAATGTTAATTTTTCCTCTCCACATTACATGTGGTTTTGAGCATTTTAAGGGGTGCAAGTTTTAGACTGGTGTCACTTTTGGATATTTTCTGTCACATGTGCACCTCAAAGTCACTTCAAATGTGATGAGGTCCCTTAGAAAAAATGTTTTTGTAAATTTTGTTGGAAAAAAAGAGACATTACTGATCAATTTTTAACCCTTCTAACTTCCTAACAAAAAATTGTTTAAAAAATGATGCAGATGTAAAGTAAACATGTGGTAAATGTTATTTATTAACTATTTTGTGTGACATAGCTTTCTAACTTAAGGGCATAAAAATTCAAAATTTAAAAATTGTACATATTTAAATTTTTTTGCCAAACTTCCAATATTGTCATAGATAAATGCAGGTCATATCGAACAAAGTTTACAACTATCATGAAGTACAATATGTAAAAAAAAAAATCTCAGAATCACTGGGATCCGTTGTAGTGTTCCAGAGTTATAACCTAATAAAGTGGCACTGGTTAGAATTGAAAACATTGGCCTGGTCAAGAAGGTGGAAACAGGCTGAGAGGGAAGGGGTTAAGGATATTAAAAGTTTAAAAACTGCTGCATTTTAAAGATTTTTGCCAAAACTATGATATTTTCACAAATAAACGCAAAACATATTGACCTAAACTCAACACTAACATAAAGTACAATGTGTCACACAAAAATCTCAGAATCACTGGAATATTGTAGCGTCCTGCCAGCAGAGACGCCGATCCCCTTACCGCTGTGGCCCCTGGCCGGTGTCTCCTGCTCCGCCAGCTGTCTTCCATGCTGGCTGTGTCCGGGGTGTGCGCACCGCGTGCAGATCCCCGGGCACTGTGCTTAGGGCGCGCTCACTCCCTGTCTCTTAAAGTGGCCGTCCTAAGATTTCACCCGGCCAATGGCCGGAGGACAGGTTTTATTTAAGGCACCTCCCCCAACATGGAGGTGCCTGTGCAACGTTGTCAGTTTGGTTCCTAAACTTCCTGTTAGTTCTTAGGTTCCAGTGCTGCCTGCCAGCCTGTCTATCGGCAGTGCCCGCCAGCCTGTCTATCAGCCGTGTTCAACTGGTTGCCTACTAGTTGTGCCTGTCCGCCTACCAACAGTGCCTGCCTGCCTACCAGCCGTGCTTATCTGCCGTGTCTGTCGGAGTCTGTCATCAGTCCCTTGGGCGTTGCCTGCTCTCACACGAAGTCGGTCACATAGTTGCACCTGGTCCACCTTCTGGTCCTTCCCTGGCTCACGGAGTCGACTAAGCTGCCGTACTGCCAGGGTCGGTCTCGGTGAGGCCCATAGTTAGGCCCCTCCGGTCCCTCCCTGTTCCACAGCAAAGTGGTTCCACCATCCGGACCTGTAACAGTTTGCACAGGCCATGGAATCTGGTGGCTCCCAGGCTCCCTCAGTCTCGGACCTGTACTAAGAGGTCTCCCGTCCGAGATCTCAACAGGATACAATCCTGTCATTCCTGTGGACTGTAAACTCTCGCTTGGATTCAATGTCCAGCCCGGCTGTGTCTGCCACTAACAAGCGGTGTTCGCTCCGGCGGCACCTTGACCCAGTGGCGGTGTGGCATCCAGCGTTGGACCCCGACTGTCTGCTCCTCCACGCTTTAGTGGTGATTCCGCTCTATCTCGGGGCATCATCAATCAGTGCACGCTGCACTTCGAGTTCCTTTCCTGGCTTATCAGTTTGCTTCTGACCGAGCTAATGTGGCATTCATCATGTCTCATCTCACTGGAGAGGCATTGGCGTGTCTCAATCCACTATGGGAGAGGGGGAATCTTCTGGTGTCCAGGCTTTCCTTGAGGCCTTCTGGAGCATTTTCGATGAGCCCGGCCGCACATCCTGGACAGTATCCTCTCTTCTTCGTCTACACCAGGGGAATCTCACAGTCGGCAGGTACTCTGTGCATTTCCGCACCCTCTCGTCTGAACTCGCCTGGAATAACGAGGCTCTGGTGGCTACCTTTTGGGAGGGCCTTTCTGAGCAGATCAAGGATGAACTGGTCGGTCGTTACACTCCCACCTCTCTGGACGATCTGGTGTCTCTGGCCACACGGATCAACATCAGGTTCCAGGAGCGTTCTAAGGAGGTGATCCATGAGAAAAAATCTCTACGCCTTGCACCCACCTTCCAAAGGTAGGTCTCGCAACAAACCTCTGCCTCGACACCCCCCCCTGAAACTATGCCGGTAGACCAGATGACGATGGTCAAGACTCGCCAGGAGGTCCGCCGCACTGAGGGAAGATGCTTTTATTGTGGCAGTTCGGAGCATGTGATCCGCTCCTCTCTAGAGAGACCAGGAAACTCCAGTACCTAGGATTGCTTGGAGAGGCCGTCCTGGGCAAGAATTCTTCCTCTCCATCCCTGACTCTGTATCGGTTTCCTGCGGCAACATCCTTTTTGCTGAGACTGCTTATCTGGATTCCGGTGCTGCTGGGAATCTCATCCAACAAGCCATTGTAGAGCAGTACCAGATCCCTATCAAACATCTCCCGAATTCGTTGGCGGTTTCCTCGGTGGATGGGAAGCCCCTTTCTAAGTCATTCTTGTTCGTCATCGAGCCCATAGTTCTCCAGATCGGAATGCTACACTCGGAGAAAATCTCCTTCTACGTGCTGTGTGGCCTCTCTTATCCCTTGCTGCTAGAACTGCCTTGGCTTCAGAGACAAGAGCCAGTCTTGAATTGGAGTTTTGGAAAGGTGCTCCGCTGGGGTGAAGAGTGTCACAAACCTGCCTGGTTTCTGTTCATCCTGCTTGACCTCCATCCACTCCAGCTAATCTACCCTGCTTGCAAGCACCCTACCTGTCATTCGCTGACGTCTTTGACAAGAAAGAGGCTGAGACACTACCTCCTCATAGGCCGTATGATTGCCCCATCGACCTCGTTCCCGATGCCTCACCTCCCTGTGGTCAAATCTACCCCCTGTCATTGGCCGAGACCCGTGCCATGTCTGGATAAATTGATGAGAATCTTGCTAGGGGATTTATCCAAAAATCTACCTCTCCGGCTGGAGTGGGATTCTTCTTTGTCCAGAAGGACTGTTCTCTTCCCTCTTGTATCGACTATATGGGATTTACCGTATATTCCGGCGTATAAGACGACTTTTGAAGACTGAAAAATCTTCTGTCTAGTCTGGGGTCGTCTTATACGCCGGTAATGCTTTTGAACTTTCAGAAATTGACATGCGGGGATACTCTGGGGGTGTTAATAAGCTGCCGTGGCCGTATCCCTGCCATGTCGGAGTTAATATAAGGTGGAGGGAGTTAAAATACGGCGGCGGTAGGTCCAGACAGTCAGCGCTTCTGTGCTGAAACTGACACATCGCTGCGTATTCCCAGCTCCGGACACAGCGCAGGGCTTCTGTGCCGACAGCTTTCACTTGTCACAGAAGCGGTGCGCTGTGTCCGGAGCAGGGAAGTTCGCATCGCTTCTGTGACAATATATGAAAAGCCGGCAATTCAGCAGCGGCATAAGCCGGCACCCGACAATTTAGAATAGAAAGAATAGAGCTTCACACATAGATTAGATAGATAGAAACATGTCAGTCACATATATATGAAGTACAGTGACAGTATTGCTTACTGTACTTGTCATTTAGTGTAAAGGATTTATTAAAACAAATAATAGTGTTTTCATGCACCGTCTCTTTAAAAAAGCCGGCCGGCATTTCAGCATCTGTACCCGACAATTTATAACAGACAGAATAGAGCATCACACATAGATTAGATAGATAGAAACATGTCAGTCACATATATATGAAGTACAGTGACAGTGCTGGTTACTGTACTTGTCATCTAGTGTTAAAATAATGGATTTATTTAAAAAAAAATTGGCGTGGGGTTCCCCTTAATTTTAGTCTCTAGCGGAGGTTAAGCAGACGGCTGGGGCAGATGTTTGAAGCCTGGGAAGGGGGTAATACCCACGGAGCTTCCCAGGCTACTAATATCAGCCCCCAGCTGAATACATAGCCTTTACTAGCTATTAAAATGGGGGACCCCCCAAAAAAATGACGTGGGGTCCCCCCTAATTTAATAGCTAGCAAAGGCTAGGCAGACAGCTGGGGGCTGATATTAATAGCCCAGGAAGGGAGCCATGAATATTGGCCCCCTCCCAGGCTAGAAACACCAGCCGTCAGCCGCCCCAGAAATGGCGCATTCATAGGATGAGCCAATTCTGGCACTTAGCCTCGCTCTTCCCACTGCCCTGTAGCGGTGGCAGTGGGGTAATAGGGCTGGGGTTGATGTCAGCTTATAATGCCAGCTGACATCAAGCCCAGGTTAGTAATGGAGAGGCGTCTATAAGACACCCCCATTACTAACCCCATAGTAAAAGTTAAAAAAAACACAAACACCCAGAATAAAGTCCTTTAATTGAAATAAACACACAATTCTTTATTGTTCTAAATTAAACCATACTTACCGTCACGCCCATTCCAGCTGAAGCCAACGATCTCCTGCAATAAAAGAAAAATAATAAACCAACCTCATCCTTACCTTTCCATGGTTCCCAGGACAGCTTCAGCTCTGCTACATCGAGATGACAGGCTGGACCGCAGCAGAACGCTGCCATCCAGCCTGTCATCCCGCGGACACTGAGAAGCGCAGGCATGCTTGCGCTCCTCAGTGTCTCGCTGTGACGGCATCCAGATGAGCCGACAATGAACTCAGCTCACCTCCTGGACGTCCGTCACTGACAGCGTGGGAAACTTCTACTGCGCATGCGGGGAGCAGGAGAATTTTCCCACGCTGTCAGTGACGTGCATGAGGTGAGCCGAGTTCATTGGACATGATCTCGGCTCATCTGGATGCCGTCACAGTCAGACACTGAGGAGCACAAGCATGCCTGTGCTTCTCAGTGTCTGCCGCATGGCAAGCTGAACGGCAGCGTTCTGCTGCGGTGCAGCCTGTCATGTGAATGTAGCAGAGCTGGACCGGTCCTGGGAACCATGGAAAGGTAAGGATGAGGTTGGTTTATTATTTTACTTTTATTGCAGGAGATCGTTGGCTTCAGCTGGAATGGGCGTGATGGTAAGTATGGTTTAATTTAGAACAATAAAGGATTGTGTCGTTATTTCAATTAAAGGACTTTATTCTGGGTGTTTGTGGTTTTTTTAATTACTTTACTAGAAATTCATGGCGGTCATGTCTAATATTGGCGTGACCCCATGAATTTCGGGCTTAGGGCCAGCTGATAATGCCAAGCTGGCCTTAACCCCTTTATTACCCAGTGAGCCACCGCACCAGGGCCCTGGATGAGTTGGGTACAGCGCCAGAAGATGGCGCTTCTATGAACGCGCCATTTTCCGGGGTGGCTGCGGACTGCAATTTGCAGCGGGGGGGGGGGGGCAGAAAGCTTGGGCCTCCCTGCGCTGCAGATTCCAGCCCCCAGCTGCCTAGTTGTACCTGGCTGGACACAAAAATAGGGCGAAGCCCCACGTCTTTTTTTTTTAAATTATTTCATGAAATAATTTAAAAAAAAAGGGCTTCCCTATATTGTTGTGTCCGGCCAGGTACAAATAGGCAGCTGGTGGTTGGGGGCAGCCCGTTCCTGCCTGCTGTACCTGGCTGGACACAAAAATATGGCGAAGCCCACGTCAACATTTTTGGGAAAAATTAATTACAAAATTAATAATAATTTAGGGACTGCATCTTTATTAACCCCTCAATTGTCATTTAGTGTTAAAATAAAGGATTTTTTAAAAAGAAAATTGGCGTGGGATCCACCATCATTATAGTCTCTAGCGGAGGTTAAGCAGACGGCTGGGGCAGATGTTTGAAGTCTGGGAAGGGGGTAATACCCACGGAGCTTCCCAGGCTACTAATATCAGCCCCCAGCTGAATACCTAGCCTTTACTAGCTATTAGAATGGGGGACCCCCCCAAAAAATGACGTGGGGTCCCCCCTATTTTAATATGTTTATGAGTGACAGTTTTCCTGCTATATACCTGCATGTCATAAGAATTTAAATTAAAAAAGGACCATGTTAAATTCAAATCTGTTTTTTTTTAATTTTTACCGGTGTTTGGTATGCGTTGGAAAAGGGGTAGTCTTATATGGTGAATATATCCTAAACTCTATATTTTAACAGGAAAGTAGGGGGGTCGTCTTATACACCAGGTCGTCTTATATGCCGGAATATACGGTATATCAAATAACAATAAAAAATAAGTATCCTTTACCTCTCATCTCTGAGTTGTTTGATCACCTCAAATGCACAAAAATCTTCATTAAGCTCGATCTCCATGGCGCATACAATCTGATACGGATTGCCAGGGTGACGAGTGGAAGACAGCAATCAACACTCGAGATGGCCACTACGCGTGATGCCCTTCGGACTCTGCAACGCACCAGCAGTCATTCAAGAGCTAGGGAATGACATCTTCCGAGATCTTCTATACCCATGCGTGGTAGTGTACCTGGACGATATCCTGGTGTTCTCTCCAGATGTGCCCTCACATCGGAGAGACGTTCGACAGGTATTGCAAAGGCTCAGGAAGAATCGTCTATATGCCAAATTCGAGAAATGCGTTTTTGAGCAGACTTCTCTTCCATTCCTGGGATACATAATCTCAGAGACAGGTCTCAAGATGGACCCTGAAAAGGTGTATGCCGTCCTACAGTGGCCCCAACCTGAGGGACTGAAAGCTATTCCGCGATTTCTGGGACTTGCTCATTATTACCGCCTGTTCATTCCTCATTTCTCTTCCTGGACTGCTCCCATCTCTGCCATGACCCGCAAAGGGGTTAATCCCAAGGAATGGACTCCCGAGGTGGAAGGTGCCTTCATGTCCTTGAAACATGCCTTCTCTTCTGCTCCGGTGCTACATGATCCTCACTGTAAATAGCAGTTCTTCCTGGAGGTTGATGCCTCTTTCTCAGGGGCCGGAGCAGTTCTCACCCAGAAATCTTCGTCCGGGCGAATGGTGACCTGCAGCTTCTTTTCCAACTTTTTCTCTCCTTCGGAGTGCAATTACTCCATTGGAGATCGGGAATTCCTTGCCATCAAACTGGCTCTGGAGGAGTGGCGGTTCTTATTAGAGAGGGCTATACATCCGGTGGTCGGCTACATGGACCATAAGAGTCTCGCATACTTGCAGTCTGCTCAATGATTTAATCCTCATCAGGCCAGATGGTCTCTGTTCTTTGCCCTCTTCAATTTCACTCTCTACTTCCGGCCGGCAGATAAAAATATCAAGGCTGACGCGCTCTCCCGATCATTTCTGTCTACTGACCAAGAGGAGGAGCCTCAACACATCATTGAGCCCTCCATAATAATTACTGTTGCCCCATTTGATCTGTCTCCTCTTCCTCCTGGTAAGACTTTTGTGGCAGCTTCGGATAGGAAGAGGGTCCTACTCTCGGGTCATTTGTCTAAATTGGCAGGCCATGCTGGTTAGAGGAAGACGCTTCTGCTAATTTCCTGACATTATTGGTGGCCGACCCTGCGCAAGGACGTTGTGGTTTTTGTCTCTGCCTGCTCTTCCTTTGCCCGAAACAAGATGCATAGGCAACTTCCAGCTGGTCGACTTCTTCCTCTACCTGTGCTTTCCGCTCCGTGGCAACATATTGCGATGAATTTCATAACGGATCTTCCTGTATCGGCCAGTTGTACTGTCATTTGGGTGGTCGATGACCGCTTCTTCAAGATGGCTCACTTCATTCCCTTGCCGGGTCTTCCCTCTGCGCCATTGCTGGCTAAAGACTTCATCCTTCACATCTTCTATCTCCATGGCCTACCTCTTCGTATAATCTCTGATAGAGGAGTTCAGTTTACTTCACGCTTCTGGAGAGCCATGTGCAAACTTCTGAATGTCGCAGTCTAATGGCCAGGTTGAGCGTATCAATCAGATCCTCACAGCTTCCTCTGGCACTTCGTCAACGCTCACCATAACAACTGGGTGGAATTTCTGCCTTGGGCCGAATTTTCCTACAATAACGATGTGAGTGAATCCTCAGCCATTTTTTGCGGTGGACGGACAGCATCCCAATATTCCATTTCCTGTTGACAATCCTGCTTCGGATTCTCTTGTCAAAAACTTTTGTGAGATTTGGGAGGACACTAAGTCTGCGCTGCTGCAGTCCTCTGATGCTGACAAGAGACGTCTGGACCAGCCTCTATTCCGTCCAGGGGGACAAGGTCTGGTTATCCTCCAAGTATGTCTCAAGATACCTTCATACAAGATGAGTTCGTGGTTCATCAGTCCTTTCGAGATTGAGTCAAATCAATCCAGTGGCGTACAAGTTGAAACTCCCTGCCTATTTATGGATCCTCAATTCCTTTCATGTGTCTCTCCTCAAGCCTGTCATCCTCAATTCTTTCTCTGACAATCCAGGTACCACTCCAGCTCCAGTCTCTGCTGAGGACATTTTTGAGGTAGAGAACATTCTGGCTACCAAGAGGGTAAGAGGAAAGACTTTCTTTCTTGTGAATTGGAAGGGGTTTGGTCCTGAGGAGAGGTCGTGGGATCCCAGGGAGAACATTCATGCTCCTCTTCTGGAAAAATTCTGTGGGTTTGAAGAAGAGGGGGCGTAAAGGAGGGGGTACTGTAGTATTGGCGTCTCTGCCTCCTGCCCGGCAGAGACATTGATCCCCTCACCGCCGCGGCGCCGGTGTCTCCCGCTCCACCGGCGGTCTTCCACGCTGGCAGTGTCTGGGGGCCCGGGAACTGTGCTTAGGGTGCGCACCCGTGCTCCCTGTACTCTATAGCGCCACCTATTGGAAGTAGCAATCTTACAAGTCACAATCAACCCTTTAACGAGTCGTGCAATATGACTTAGGATAAAAGCCAAATCAGAATCTCAATTTGCAGACACGGTGTTTCGGGCTGTTGGCCCTCATCAGTGCAAAGTATGAGATCTGATTTGGCTAGGTGAGAACTCCCTTCCAATAGGTGGCGCTATACAGTAGAAGTCCTCTTTTTCTCTGAAGAGGTAATTTGCATATTAAATTTCCCAGAGGAGCATTGCATGGCGAATAAGCCTCCTTGACATGCCAGAGCTGGTGTGTCACTCTCCATAAGGAGAAACGCTAGCCCTTAGACCTCAGTCCAGAGCCTCTCACCTAGCCAAATCAGTTCTCATACTTTGCACTGACGAGGGCCAACAGCCCAAAACACCGTGTCTGCAAATTGAGATTCTGATTTGGCTTTTATCCTATGTCAAATTGCACGACTCGTTAAAGGGTTGATTGTGACTTGTAGGATTGCTACTTCCGATAGGTGGCGCTATAGAGTGCAAGTCCTCTTTTTCTCTGAAGAGGCAATTAGCATATTAAATTTCCCAGAGGAGCATTGCATGGCGAATAAGCCTCTTTACCTTGACGTGCCAGAGGTGATGTGTCACTCTCCATAAGGAGAAACGTTACCCCTTAGGCATACTCACATACATTTTGGCAAACTGCAGTCCAGCTTTTTTTATGTCTCTGTGTCAGCAGTGAGGTCCTCCTGGGTCTCCTGCCATAGCATTTCATTTCATTCAAATGTTGACGGATAGTTCATGATGACACTGATGCACCATGAGCCTGTAGGACAGTTTGAATTTCTTTGGAACTTGATTGGGGCAGCTTATCCACCATCTGGACTATCCTGCGTTGCAACTTTTCATCAGTTTTTCTCTGCCATCCACGTCCAGGGAGATTAACTACAGTGCCATGGGTTGTAAACTTCTTGATTATGTTGCGCACTGTGGACAAATGCTGCCTTTTTGCCTGGTGGATACAGACAGTTTCCAAAAACTGATGGCCGTCAAAGTCCCCAGTACCAGTTGCCCAGTCGCCTTTACTTCTCTAAGAAAGCTGTGCCTGCGCTACACTAGTATGTCGTAGACAACATCGCACCTTCCTTGAAAAAAAGCTATGTCCTCCAGGATGCATTTCACTACTGACCCCTGGTTGAGCAAGCATGGCCAGGGGTGTTACATTTCGCTGACTGGGCACTGGGTGACTCTAGTGGCTGTGGGGTCAGGCGGGGAAGGGGCTGCTCCACAAGTCTTGGAATCGCCAAGGCTTGCATGACGCTTGGGGATGGAGAACTAAACCACTACATACAATAAGATGGAGAAATAAACTACTAGACAATAGGGGCTGGAGAACTAAACTACTAAACACCTAGAAAACCACTAGACATCAAGGTGTCACTAGACACCAAGCCTTGGAATCCCCAAGGCTTGCGGGACAAACCTCTGTACCTAAGGGTATGTGCCCACGATGCGCAAATGAAGCGGAAATTTGCGCTTCATTTCCGCATGTCCTTTCCCTGGGAAAACGCTTGCGGAATTTGACATGCGTTTTTCGCGCGGAATTTGTGCGTTTTGTACATGCAGAATTGCCTTGCGTATTCTACTGCATTGTATATGGCAATTCCGCATGCGTAAACGCACAAAGAATTGACATGCTGCGGAATTTTCCGCACATCAGTGTTTAAATTAATGTGCCTTGGAAATCACAGTCACACAGCTCAAGAGTTATGGACAGCTATCCGGGCCGAGTTTGAGCAATGGCTGTCTCCACTGAACCTGGAGCCAGGGAAGACTGTGCTATAACGGTGCAAACAAGGTGGTGGCCCTACACTGGGGCAACCTCACACACATGACATGGCTCACATCCTCAACCTGGTGGTACAGCAATTTTTCTGCTACTATCCCGGCTTCAATGCACTGCTGCAGAAAAAATGGTCGCTGTGTGCTTATTTCCGCCTTTCACATCCCGTGGGTCATCGGCTTGCATTGCCACAGAGATCTATCGGCCTACCGGTTAACCGGTTGATATGCAATATCCCGACACAGTGGAGTTCCACTCTACACATGTTGCAGTGACTGTGGTAGCAGCAACTAGCCCTGGTGCAGTATGTCATTTTGCATAGCCTGGACCAATGCAGTACAGACATTGTGCAAATCACGCTTGCGGAATGGGCACAAATGAAGGACTTCTGCACCGTATCAAAATGGATACTATGATGGTTAGCACGAATGATGTCATCATCAGCATCCCTTTTAAGGTCATCCACATGCTGGAGCACACTTTGAATAGTGTGCGGGAGGAGGTGGTAGTCCCAGAGGAAGAGGAGGATGCAGAAGGGATAACAATATCTCTAAGTTCCGGACATTCGTCGCACAGGCGGGTGCCATGGGAGGGTAGAGTACAGCGATCTATGTGGTCTCATGGTACCAGACAAACTGTTAGTGAAGGTGCAGGAGCTGAAGAACAAATGGAGGAGGATGAGGAGGAAGAGGTGATGGGCGCTCAACAGTCAGGAGATGAAGAGGATAATCATCCCCTCTCTGTTGTTCGTGGTTGGTGGGAGGGGACAGAGGAAGCAAGCTTGATTGTTACGCCGCCACCAACACACCAGGGACTTGGACCTCATGGAAGCGCCCGACACATGAGCGCCTTCTTGCTGCACTATTTGCAACATGATGGCCATATTGTAAGGATTGAAAATAGTGCTGACTACTGGGTTGCAACTCTGTTATATCCACGGTACAAGAGTAAATTTTGCCAGATGCTTCTCCCCCTGGAAAGGGACACACGTATGCTGGAGTATCGAAACACGTTTGTAAACAATCTTGAGAGTGTTTTTCCCCAAGACAGCAGTGCGATATGCAGTGTGAATCACATTTCTAGACTTCCAACCCCGGGAACGTCAAAGTCGTCAATGCAAAAACATTAGTAGCAGCAGCAGTGTAAGTGGCAGAAGCATTTTCTGTGAGTTGTTTCCCACATTTTTTAGACCAGCTTGTGCACCAGCACTACAGAGTACAATGAATATACTTATATAGACCAAAATATTTTAAGCACTCCTAAAGCAATAAGAAGCTATACAAACAACTGGAGCAGAACGCCAAGATAATATTAAAATTCTAATTTTATTACATATAATAATTAAAAAATATTTATATAAACATGATAGTTAAAAAGGAGAATAGCAGTCACAGACTAGCAAAACAGGTATTGCTCACAAATGAAAAAATCAATCCATATATAAAGACAAAAAACTATAGACAGAGCAGGAGAGCGCCCTCGGAGGAAGCGCACAGCGAAACGCGCGTCAGGGGTCTCAGTGGAAGCGCAATCAGGTCATGTATTTTACATACACTTTTGCATTTTGTATTTCTTTGATTGCTCCTTGTCCTTCCATATCAACTTATATATTTCACCATCCCATCTGCGATCTTTTCTGATCCATGAATGTTTATGCACATGTTCACTTTATGTAGGATTTTTTTTCCACTGCGCAAACATATGCTCATGAACTACCTGTATTTATGTATTATTCTGTTGGTGACAATATACAGTACAGACCAAAAGTTTCGACACACCTTCTCATTTAAAGATTTTTCTGTATTTTCATGACTATGAAAATTGTACATTCACACTGAAGGCATCAAAACTATGAATTAACACATGTGGAATTATATACTTAACAAAAAAGTGTGAAACAACTGAAAATATGTCTTATATTCTAGGTTCTTCAAAGTAGCCACCTTTTGCTTTGATGACTGCTTTGTACACTCTTGGCATTCTCTTGATGAGCTTCAAGAGGTAGTCACCGGAAATGGTTTTCACTTCACAGGTGTGCCCTGTCAGGTTTAATAAGTGTGATTTCTTACCTTATAAATGGGGTTGGGGCCATCAGCTGTGTTGTGTAGAAGTCTGGTGGATACACAGCTGATAGTCCTACTGAATAGACTGTTAGCTACTTTTTTCTTGCCATAATACAAATTCTAAGTAAAGAAAAATGAGTGGCCATCATTACTTTAAGAAATGAAGGTCAGTCAGTGTGAAAAATTGGGAAAACTTTGAAAGTGTCCCCAAGTGCAGTTGCAAAAACCATCAAGAGCTACAAAGAAACTGGCTCACATGAGGAAAGCCCCAGGAAAGGAAGACCAAGAGTCACCTCTGCTTCTGAGGAAAAGTTTATCCGAGTCACCAGCCTCAGAAATCGCAGCTTAACAGCAGCTCAGATTAGAGACCAGGTCAATGCCACACAGAGTTCTAGCAGCAGACACATCTCTTCAACAACTGTTAAGAGGAGACTTTGTTCAGCAGGCCTTCATGGTAAAATAGCTGCTAGGAAGCCACTGCTAAGGACAGGCAACAAGCAGAAGAGACTTGTTTGGGCTAAAGAACACAAGGAATGGACATTAGACCAGGGGAAATCTGTGCTTTGGTCTGATGAGTCCAAATTTGAGATCTTTGGTTCCAACCACCGTGTCTTTGTGTGACGCAGAAAAGGTGAACGGATGGACTCTACATTCCCACCGTGAAGCATGGAGGAGGAGGTGTGATGGTGTGGGGGTGCCTTGCTGGTGACACTGTTGGAGATTTATTCAAAATTGAAGGCATACTGAACCAGCATGGCTACCACAGCATCTTGCAGCGGCATGCTATTCCATCCGGTTTGCGTTTAGTTGGACCATCATTTATTTTTCAACAGGACAATGACCCCAAACACACCTCCAGGCTGTGTAAGGGCTATTTGACCAAGAAGGAGAGCGATGGGGTGCTACACCAGATGACCTGGCCTCCACAGTCACCAGACCTGAACCCAATCGAGATGGTTTGGGGTGAGCTGGACCGCAGAGTGAAAGCAAAAGGGCGAACAAGTGCTAAGCATCTCTGGGAACTCCTTCAAGACTGTTGGAAGACCATTTCCGGTGACTACCTCTTGAAGCTCATCAATAGAATGCCAAGAGTGTACAAAGCAGTCATCAAAGCAAAAGGTGGCTACTTTGAAGAACCTAGAATATATGTACAATTTTCATAGTCATGAAAATACAGAAAAATCTTTAAATGAGAAGGTGTGTCCAAACTTTTGGTCTGTACTGTATGTACTGAGGTCGTTCTCCTGCTCTGTCTATACAGTTTTTTGTCTTCATACATGGATTGATTTTTTCATTTGTGAGCAATACCTGTTTAGCCAGCCTGTGACTGGTATTCTCCTTTTTAACTATCATGTTTATATAAATAATTTTTCATTATTATATTTAATAAAATTTGAATTTTAATATTATCTTGGCGTTCTGCTCCAGTTGTTTGTATAGATTCTTACAACAGAGTACAAGTCTGACATGTGGTAAATAGTGTTGAGCATTCCGATACTGAGTTCCGATACTTTTAGAATATCGGATACCGGAATCGGAAGTTCCCATAATGCAATGAGCCAGTGTGATTTTATTCAGCCAGTGAGGATCCTAAGAAGTGTGGGCACATCCTGTTAGGCATGTTAGGCCTTTGGCTTAGGTGCCTCCATCTCGGTATCCGAGTTCCACCAACGTTTGCTGGTCCTTGGTAGTGCTTTCTGGCACAGGTACCTCCTGCTTAGTAACCGGGTTCCAGTACCGTCAGCTGGTCCACGGTAGTTCCATTGGCTCTTGTACTTTCTGCTACCCATCCGGGTTCCAGTACCGTCAGCTGGTTCCCGGCAGTGTCTTTGGCACGGGTACTCCCTCCTGCCCAGCCTGGTTCCAGCACACCAGCTGTTTCCGGGTAGTGTCAACGTCACTTTGCCTCCAATACGTTGTCCTGTCGTGATGCGGTCGGGTTAGCCAACTCTATGGTGTCTGCAGTTTAGGTGACTCCTATGTGGGCTGCAGGATCTGGTAATGAAGGCTGGTTCCATAGTGCCAATAGGACAAGCACCCCCTGTAGGACTGTGGGTTTCGGTAACTCCGGCCGTCTCGCGGCCTTGCTACTTTTTTTTTCATGTGTACCTTCTGCTACCAGTACCATCATCTGGTTCTCGGCAGTGCCTTTGGCTTAGGTGCCTCCTTCTCGGTATCCGAGTTCCACCAGCATCTGCTGGTCCTTGGTAGTGCTTAGTAACCGGGTTCCAGTACCGTCAGCTGGTCCTCGGTAGTTCCATTGGCTCTTGTACTTTCTGCTACCCATCCGGGTTCCAGTACCGTCAGCTGGTCCTCGGTAGTTCCATTGGCTCTTGTACCTTCTGCTACCCATCCGGGTTCCAGTACCGTCAGCTGGTTCTCGGCAGTTCCTCAGCCTTCTTGTTCCTTCTGCTACATTTCCAAGTTCAAGCTTTTTGAAATGGTTTTTGGTAATCACTGTGGATCTCCCTGACGACGTCCCTGAAGACCAACCCGAAGAAGACGACGACCCTGAAGACGACGACCCTGAAGACGACGACCCTGAAGACGACGACCCTGAAGACCACCCCGAAGAAGACGACCCTGAAGGCCACCCCGAAGAAGACGACGACCCCGAAGACGACGACCCCGAAGACGACGACCCTGAAGACCACCCCGAAGAAGACGACGACCCTGAAAACCACCCCTAAGAAGACGACGACCCCGAAGACAACGACCCTGAAGACGACAACCCTGATGACCACCCCAAAGAAGACCAAGAAAATGACCCTGAAGAAAATGACCAAGAGGACAAAGAACAAGAAGACAACCACCAAGATACAGAAGAACAAGAGACAGAAAACCAAGAAGCGGAAGAACAAGAAGCTGCAGAACAAAAAGCAGAAGAACATTAAGCATAAGACTAAAAATCAGAGCAAAACATATTATCTTAATTATAAGCAGAAGAAGACTAAGCAGTGTATGGGGGTGAGTCCGTTCCTCCTCATGGTGCCCCTGGAAAAGACCTGCTGCTGCAGGCCAAACTGAAAGCGGACAAATCCTGTTGTAGATCTTTTGTGACAGGCAGAACGGAAGGTGTAATCTTCAAACTTTTAGGGATAACAACTACAGGAATGCCTATTACAAATAAGAATATGATGAAGAAGAAGAATATGAAGAAGATGAAGAAGTAGAATATGAAGAAGAATAATAGTTGAATAGGAAGAATATGAAGAATGTAAAAAAAGAATAATAGGAAGAAGGTGAAGAAGAAGATAGAATAAGGTGAAGAAGAAGTTGATGAAAAAGATGCTGTTGCTGAGGATGATGAAGGAGAAAGTGTGGGAGAAGTAAAAAAGAAGGTGAATATCATGGAAGTAGTGAAACATAAATATCTGACAAAATATAAAAAAGCTTAACATAGTCAATATCTTTGTAACTCCGAACGTCTTAAAAAAAATTAATTCCTGCTATTCCATTTGATTGGGCTAAACCTCTATGCCTTTAATGTCTCCGCCACCTCGCCCAATACATTCTACATTATTCTTAGTTGTTTTCCTTCATGTAGAATTAACCTACAAGGAAAGAAAGGGTTTATTTTCATTCCGATATTTGTGTCCCATTGACTTGCATTGGTTTCCAGTATCGGAATAGGCGATATCCGATATTTTTGGGGTATCGGTCCAATCCAATCCGATCCGATATTTCACGATATCGGAAGGTATCGCTCAACACTAGTGGTAAACGACTGGAGAGGATGGTGCTGTAGTATCTCAAGCTCAATATCAATACCATCATGGAGAGTTTGGACCTTTTTATATTTCGGTCTTCAAAAATGGAAGAGTGACCTGAGCTCACCTGTCACGCCTTGGAGGTTTTGTCATGCCCGACAGCCAGCGTTCTCTCAGAACGTGTCTTCAGCGTTGCTGGTGGTGTCCTGATGGATAAGTGCATCTGGCTGTCCCCTCAAAGTGTAGACCAGCTAACTTTCATCAAGATGAACCAGTCATGGATCTCCAATGACTTTTGCACTTCAGTCGCAGACTGAACAGACTAGGCGATGGTGTAGTTTTTAGTGTGCTGCATTGATCTCGCGCTATTGCAGTCTGTGACACCTTTGTCGTGGCTTCTGTGCCGGCTGTTGCTACTGCTGCTGATGTTACAGGGTGGCTGTCCCATCAGTATTTTGCATCTGTGTTTGCCCTCGCCTTTATCATGGGGTCTGCTGCATCCTGCTTGTGGTTTGGTAATCTGACCTGGTGTTGGTAAGGCCTGTTTCTTTTCTATGATATTTTTTGAATTCATGTCCGTTCTGTACTCCGTTTTTAATACCATGCTAATAGCACAAAGAATGTAGATTTTGAAATGTGGACTCCTGGCTGGAGCGCAATATTAGCACAAAGGAATTAAAAGCTGAAATGTGGTTTGGTTTCTGGACCATGCTATTAGCACAATAAATTTAGATTCTGAAATATGGACTCTTGGCTGGACCACACAATTATCACAAAGGATTGATCTGCTGGAAGGTCGATTTCACAGTCACACAGGATCGAGTTTAGAGAATGAATACTTAATTGAATTAGATTAGTGGTGGGAAAGTTTTATTGTCCCAGTATCCATGTAAGATCAGAGACCTGGTGCCCTTCTGTCTCTGGAACAGATTCCTCAAATATTGTGGAGTCATAAATCCCCTGGCACATTTAGTCCTGTGTGGATAGTATCAAAGACTCCAATAAGTTCGTATTCCCAAACCCTTCAATGATTTTGTGATTTAAAGTTGTCTTTTAATATGACAACTTTCATATTGTTTGTATTGTGTCCTGGAGCACAGGAATGTTTGGCCACAGGTAAAGGGTTTGTTTTTATCTGTAATTGTGTGGGGATGAGACCTCGTCCTTATACATCGTACATTCACATCATACACACACGGCTCTGCTCCATCCATCCTGTACATCCCTCCTGACCCCACACATAAACTTCCCCTCAGTCAGCACCATGACAACCAGCACAGCAGAGTCCTGCATCCACTGAGGCCCCTGATCATGTGACCCCTGACTCCTCCCCTCCTGTGACATCATCACAGGTCCTGTGCGCACAGAACAGCCATATATCCAGTGTGCGGCTCTGCAGGTGGAGGTATGTGGAGATTCCCCATTACTATTAACCCCCTCAGTGCCGAGCCTGTGATAAATCTCTGTATGTGACTATAATGTGATTCTGTGTTATACCGGGGGCAGGATGGGGCCATGACTGGATGTAGTGATCATGTGAAGCCGGTAACAGCTCCGGAGATTTCTTACATGGGATCTTTATGATGTTACATCGTCATCTTCTCCCCATTCAGGTCCCTACAATATCGGATCCTCTCAGTGGAGATCTTCTATATAAGAATTTTCCTGATTGACCCATCAAGGATGGATAGGGACAGGGACAAGATGGCGGAGAGGATATTACACCTCACCCTAGAGATCCTCTTCCGGCTTACTGGAGAGGTGAGAGATTCTGATGACGTCACATTACATCATTCTTATCTATGGGAATAACAGATGGACAGAACTGGAGAGGTGAGGACTCTGGAAATGTCTATAGTGAGATTTATTAATGTGTCTCTCCATAACCAGGATTACACAGTAGTGAAGAAGACCTCTAGTGAACGCTGTCAGGACCCTGTATCTGAGGAATGGGGAAGACCCCTGAGCCCAATCACGAGGCCTCCATCTCACCCCCTGATACATGAGGACATCAATGACCAGAAGATCCTAGAACTCACCTACAAGATGATTGAGCTGCTGACTGGAGAGGTGACACTGCTGGGAATGCTGGGACATTATACAGTAACGCTATGAAGGGATCGGGGGGATGACGGTATCATTATATGTGTCAGGTTCCTATAAGGTGTCATGATGTCGCCGTCTATTTCTCCATGGAGGAGTGGGAGTATTTAGAAGGACACAAAGATCTGTACAAGGACTTCATGATGAAGGTTCCCCAACCCCTCTCATCACCAGGTAATAGACAGGACTAAATATTTACGGCCTATAATTATCTGTAAAGAATGAATTCAGTCCCTGTAGTTGTTTCCTACAGATCTATCCAGTGAGAGGACAACACCAGAGAGATGTCCCCGTCTTCTTCTTCCACAAGACTGTAAACAAGAAGATCCCGATGTTCCTCAGGATGATCAGGTAGATGGATAGAAGGTGTCATGAGATCGCCCTATGATGTGTATAAGGCTGTGAAGGTCTTGTGTTCAGTCTTGTTTTATCCACCAGTATTCTACACTGAATGGACAATGTATTAGAAACATCGGCACTTTCCTGATTTGAGTTTCATTGTGTGGAGTGAGACCTGTGACCCCACAGTGTAGTATAAAATGAAGTGATGAGTTATCAGCCAGAATCCATGTTAAAAATGGAAGAGTGAGTGATCTGAACGACTTCAAACATGGGCATCGATGCTACATTAGCCAGGACCAATATTTCAAAAACTACCAACCTTGTGGTGATTCTCCTTGCAATGATATGAAGGCTATACTGACAATATTGTGATCACAGAAAAACATCCAATATCAACATTTAAAGCTGTTGGAGGTGGATTAATAATGTGGGAACATTTTCTTGCCTAGTCCTGGCACCGCTGATATCTGTAAATGGAGGTTTGGACACAAGGGATTACATAAGTATTATGGCAAACCAAATTCATCCCTTCATTGAAGCTGTTTACCTTTTGGTAGAAGAGCCCACAAGGGTCGAATAATCAGTGGGCAGCGTGAGGGGGACAGTTTGCAGAGGGGGCCGTATGAGGTATGGAATGTGTGGAGATCATAGTGCATAAGTGAGGAAGGTGTTGTAGGTGTAATCCATAAGTGAGGACAATGCGGCAGTTGCAAATTTGTTCGGAATAATGATATTTAAGCAAGCTGAAAAAACATTTCACTCAACGAACGTTTTGCTTGTGTATCTGGCGATTTACAGCCTGTTTTAAACAGACTATTTTTTTTTGTCGATTATCGGCCAGTATGAATGCACATTAGAGATTTATTAAACTTTTCTGAGCTTTTTATATATGTTTTAAGCCCAGAGCAGATCAGCGAGGGCCCAGTTCTAGTTCAATTGCTCAAAACAATTGGTGTGTCTCTCTGGAGAGCACACACAGCGCAGAGCGGATGCAGTAGGAAGTCATAGGCTCCTGTCTCCTGTCCTGTGCACTTTTAAACCTTCTTTTGAGAAATCCGTGGGGTCTCAGGACCCAAACCGACACCAAACTGCTCAAGATTAAAAGGCTTAAAAAAAATTAGATATCCTTTAAAAGTTTATGTGTAAGTGCATGTAATGTAGTGTGAGTGTATTAGTATACTCACCTACTGCTGCTCTCTCCTGAGTCCATTGCAATTCTCTGCTTTCCAGTGACATCACCGCTGTGCAGACTGTCCGGGTCACACTGCTCTGCATGACCTGGAAGTGACTTTTTCAATATAACGCTATGAAGCGGCAGAGCTAAGCTCCATGGGCTTTCATTGTAGAAGAGACTTCAGGCTCACACATAGAGTATAGAGTGAGTCTGCTAGTCAAAATTGTGGTGACGTCAATGAGAAGCAGAGAAGAATGTTGTTAGACAACGTAGAAAGCTGCAGTAAGTGAGTATATTAATACACTCACACTACATTACATGCACATACACACACATTTCATGAATAAAAAACTTAGTAGGAGTGCCTCACAGCCTGATGTTGAATGGTAACTACAACTCCCATCATTGCCTTATCATTGTTAAGGACATAATGGGAGCTGCAAATTCATGCCACACAATTGTGTATGCCGGAGGCTCACCTAACATTAAATTTGATAGCTGTTCTAAGTTTGGTGCGATATTCCTGTACTGATGATAATTCTGGTGCTGTATTTATGTACTGACAATGGATCTGGAGTTGCATTCATATATTGATCTGGAGATGCATTCATGTACTGATTGTTCTGGTGCTGTTTCTTTATTCTGCTGGTGGTTCTGGTGATTAATGGATGTCCTGATGTTGGTTCTCATCCTGTATTAATGTAGATTTAGTAATCTTTAAGTTACTGATACAATATCAGTGTGCTGTTCGTTGCACACATGAACAACACAGAGACTAAAAATACAACTGTCAGAATGAGGACAGATATATCAACTGAATAAGTGTTTGACTAAAGACCCCATACACGTAAGGTAGTTGTCAGCTGGCAGCAATCTCGCACAACTGTCGTCCTATGTCCCTTACTTTGCCAAGCTCTCTTTTGTTTTCAATAAGAGAACTTCTGCTAGATACAGCTCTGGCAAAAATTAAGAGACCACTGCACAGTTTTCTAAAAATCACCATCTCTACGTATAGCAGGACGGGGGGGCCATATATACCAGGATGGGACTAATATATATATATATATATATATATATATATATATATATTATATACATACACAGCGCTGGCAAAAATTAAGAGACCACTGCACAGTTTTCTGAAAATCCCCATCTCTACATGTCTGACAGTCATTCCATTCCAGTGTTAGTAGAATTCCAACCAAAGTCCACCTCATTCTACTTAATGTGCTTCTGATTAGGTGATCACCTGAACCAAATCTTATGTAATGAGGGAAAGTATAAACAACACTGCTGTGGTCTTCACAATCCTCTTGCAATAGGACAAGCTGGATGGCAAAACAAGTGCTAGGAATAGCCCAAAAGTAATTTGAATGAAAAAATAACTTTTTACCATGCCAAAGGAGTTGAAAACAAAAGTCTTGAGTGAGGAAAAGAAGGGCTCAATTCTGGCTTTACTAGCAGAGGGATGCAGTGAGCGTCATGTTGCCTCCATCCTTAAAATTTCGAAGACGGCAGTCCATTACAACAAGGTCAAGCAGCAGACATTGGGGACAACAAAGCTACAGATCGGCAGAGGGCGAAAGCGACTCTCCACTGACCAGGATGACCGTCATCTTATTCGAATGTCACTCAGCAACCGCAGAATGACATCAAGTGACCTACAAAAGGAATGGCAAATGGCAGCTGAGGTGAAGTGCACAGCAAGAACAGTTCGTAACAGGCCCCTAGAGGCATGCCTCAAGTCATGTAAAGCTAGAAAAAAGCCTTTCATCAATGAGAAGCAAAGGAGAGCCAGGCTGGAGTTTGCCAAAGACCATAAGGATTGGACCATAGAGGACTGTAGTAAGGTAATCTTCTCTGATGAGTCTAATTTTCAGCTTTGTCCAACACCTGGTCGTCTAATGGTTAGACGGAGACCTGGAAAGGCATACAAGCCACAGTGTCTTGCACCCACTGTGAAATTTGGTGGAGGAGTAGTGATGATCTGGGGATGCTTCAGCAAGGCTGGAATTGGGCAGGTTAATCTTTGCGAAGGACGTATGAATGAAGCCGCATACAAGGTTATCCTTGAAAAACACTTGCTTCCTTTTGCTCAGGCAATGCTCCCCAACCCTGAGCACTGTTTTTTTCCAGCAGGACAATGCCCCATGCCACACAGCTAGGTCAATCAATGTGTGGATGAAGGAGCACCACATCAAGATCTTGTCATAGCCAGCCCAATCTCCAGACCTGAACCCCATTGAAAATCTCTGGAATGTAATCAAGAAGAAGATGGATAGTCACAAGCAGTCAAACAAAGAAGAACTTCTTAAACGTTTGTGCCAGGAGTGGCATAAGGTCACCCAAAAGCGGTATGAAAGACTGGTGGAAAGCATGACAAGACGCATGAAAGCTGTGATTAAAAATCATGGTTATTCCAATAAATATTGATGTCTGAACTCTTCCTGAGTTAAAACATGAGTAGTGTTGAGCGATACCTTCCGATATCGGGAAATATCGGATCGGATTGGATCGGACCGAAACCCAAAAAGGATCGGATATCGCCAATTCCGATACCGGAACCCAATGCAAGTCAATGGGACAGAAATATCGGAATAAAAATAAACCCTTTCTTTCCTTGTAGGTTAATTCTACATGAAGGAAAACAACTAAGAATAATGTAGAATGTATTGGGGGAGGTGGGGGAGACAATAAAGGCATAGAGGTTTAGCCCAATCAAATGGAATAGCAGGAATTAATATTTTTTTTTAAGACGTTCTTTGTTACGGAAATATTGACTTAATTTTTTTTATATTTTGTCAGATATTTATGTTTCACTACTTCCATGCTCTTCACCTTCTTTTTTACTTTTCCCACACTTTCTCCTTCATCATCCTCAGCATCAGCATCTTTTTCATCAACTTCTTCTTCACCTTCTTCATCTTCTTCTTCTTCACCTTCTTCGTATTATTCTTTTTTTTTACATTCTTCATATTCTTCTTATTCAACTATTATTCTTCTTCATATTCTACTTCTTCACCTTCTTCATATTCTTCTTCTTCATCATATTCTTATTTGTGACAGGCATTCCTGTAGTTGTTATCTATAAAAGTTTGAACATTACACCTTTCGTTCTGCCCGTCACAAAAGATTTACAACAGGATTTGTCCGCGTTTAGTTTGGCCTGCAGCAGCAGGTCTTTTCCAGGGCCACCACGAGGAGGAACGGACTCACACCCATACACTGCTTAGTCATCTTCTGTTTATAATTTAGATAATATCTTTTGCTCTGATTTTTAGTCTTATGCTGAATGTTATTCCGCTTTTTGTTCTGTAGCTTCTTGTACTTCTGCTTCTTGGTTTTCTGTCTCTTGTTCTTCTGTATCTTGGTGGTTGTCTTCTTGTTCTTTGTCCTCTTGGTCATCTTCTTCAGGGTCATCTTCTTGGTCTTCTTCGGGGTGGTCTTCAGGATCGTCGTCTTCGGGGTCCTCGTCTTCTTCGGGGTGGTCTTCAGGGTCGTCTTCTTTGGGGTGGTCTTCAGGATCGTCGTATTCAGGGTCCTCGTCTTCAGGGTCGTCGTCTTCGGGGTCCTCGTCTTCTTCGGGGTGGTCTTCAGGGTCCTCGTCTTCAGGGTCCTCGTCTTTGGTGTCCTCGTCTTCTTCGGGGTGGTCTTCAGGGTCCTCGTCTTCAGGGTCCTCGTCTTCGATGTCCTCATCTTCTTCGGGGTGGTCTTCAGGGTCGTTGTCTTCGGGGTCCTCGTCTTCTTCGGGGTGGTCTTCAGGGTCGTCGTCAGGGAGATCCAGAGTGATTACCAAGAACCATTTAAAAAAGCTTGAACTTGGAAATGTAGCAGAAAGTACAAGAAGGCTGAGGAACTGCCGAGAACCAGCTGATGGTACTGGAACCCGGATGGGTAGCAGAAGGTACAAGAGCCAATGGAACTACCGAGGACCAGCTGACGGTACTGGAACCTGGTTACTAAGCAGGAGGTACCTGTGCCAGAAAGCACTACCAAGGACCAGCAGACGTTGGTGGAACTTGGATACTGAGAAGGAGGCACCTAAGCCAAAGGCACTGCCGAGAACCAGCTGACGGTACTGGAACCCGGATGGGTAGCAGAAGGTACCCATGAAAAAAAAAGTTGCAAGGCCGCGAGCCGGCCGCAGTTACCGAAACCCACAGTCCTACAGGGGGTGCTTGTCTTATTGGCACTATGGAACCAGCCTTCATTGCCAGATCCCGCAGCCCACATAGGAGTCACCTAAACTGCAGGCACCATAGAGTCGGCTAACCCGACCGCAACACGATAGGACAACGTATTGGAGGCAAAGTGACGTTGACACTACCCGGAAACTGCTGGCGTGCTGGAACCAGGCTGGGCAGGAGGGAGTACCCATGCCAAAGACACTGCTGGGAACCAGCTGACGGTACTGGAACCCGGATGGGTAGCAGAAGGTACAAGAGCCAATGGAACTACCGAGGACCAGCTGACAGTACTGGAACTCGGTTACTAAGCAGGAGGTACCTGTGCCAGAAAGCACTACCAAGGACCAGCAGACGTTGGTGGAACTTGGATACCGAGAAGGAGGCACCTAAGCCAAAGGCACTGCCGAAAACCAGCTGACAGTACTGGAGCCCGGATGGGTAGCAGAAGGTACCCATGAAAAAAAAAGTTTCAAGGCCGCGAGCCGGCCGCAGTTACCGAAACCCATAGTCCTACAGGGGGTGCTTGTCTTATTGGCACTATGGAACCAGCCTTCATTGCCAGATCCCGCAGCCCACATAGGAGTCACCTAAACTGCGGGCACCATAGAGTTGGCTAACCCGACCGCAACACGACAGGACAACGTATTGGAGGCAAAGTGACGTTGATACTACCCGGAAACAGCTGGCGTGCTGGAACCCAGGGTAAATACTAAAAACAGAGTGGAGCCAGAGGCCTAATTGGAGCAAGTTTAAAATCTGTAGTAGTGTGAATGTGGACAGAGCAGGAGAAATTGCCCTACACACAGCAGGGGAACAGCTGACGTTACTGAACCCCAATAACACAGCAGCAAGTGTTGACTGTGCAGATGGCACTTCTGAGCAGCAACTGGCGGTGTTGGAGCTCAGGGATTACAGTTCAGGTGGTAGAAACATGAACACAACAGGAGACCTGGATACTGTTGCCAACCAATTATTTATTCTGGAAGAGGACTGGCAAATTCATGCGAGATCCAGTCCTTGTTCATTTTGAGAAAAGTAAGCCTGTAAACGTTATCGGAGGATAGTCGCATGCGACGGTCTGTTAGTACACCACCTGCGGCACTAAAGATGCGTTCCGATAATACACTAGCAGCAGGGCAAGCTAGCACCTCCAATGCATACTAGCTAAGCTCTGGCCATGTATCCAGCTTAGAGGCCCAAAACTTGAAGGGGGAACAGCCGTCTGGGAGTACACTGAGAGGGCAAGACATGTAGTCTGTCACCATCTGACGGAAACGTTGCCTCCTGCTGACTGGAGCCGTCTGTGATGGTGTAGACATTTGTGGCGGCGGGGACACAAAACTTTGCCACATTTGGGCCATACTGGTCTTGCCTTGTGCTGAGGCTCTGCTTCTGCTCCCTCTTTGTGCAGAGCTTCCTCCACTGCCTCGACGCACTGAGCTGCTTTGTAAAGCACTAGCAGCACTGCTCTCGGTTGGAATGGAGAACATGATGGAATGCACCAGTGCATCTTGGTATTCCCTCATTTTACGCTTCCGGTTCAACGGTGTTATGAGGCTTTGTAAGCTGTCCCGGTAGCGAGGATCTAGGAGGGTGGACACCCAATAATCAGCCGTGTTGAGAATGTGGGCGATGCGGCGGTCGTTTCTCAGGCACTGCAGCATGAAATCAACCATGTGCTGCAGACTGCCAACTGGCCAAGAAATGCTGTCCCCTGCTTGAGGCGTGATCTCTGCCTGCTCTGCATCACCCCACCCTCACTCTAGATACTGACTACTGGAGCATTGTGTACCTCCCTCCTCTGGACAGATGTCTTCCTCCTCCATTGACTCCTCCTCATCCTCCTCACAAAGTGTCCCCTGCCTAGGCCTTTGTGAGGAACCACGTTGCGCAGACTGTACAGAAGCAGATGGCATTTGTGACTCCTCATCCTCCACCTCTTCCAAAACCTCGTCCCTTAGTGCATGCAGTGTTTTTTCAAGCAGGCAGATAAGGGGGATAGTCATGCTGACTAGTGCATCATCTGCACTCGCCATCTGCGTGGAATAATCGAAGGCACGCAAAACGTGCCAAATGTCCTTCATAGAGGCCCACTCAGTAGTGGTGAAGTGTGAACGGCGCGCACTGCGACTTGTTTGCACCTGCTGCAGCTGGTACTCCATTACTGCTGCCTGATGCTCACACAACCTCTCCAACATATGTAACGTTGAATTCCACCTGGTGGGTAGGTCACATATGATGCGATGTTCCGGAAGACGTAATCGGCGCTGCAGAGCTGCAATGCGCGATCTTGCGTTGCTTGAACGCCGCAAGTGAGCGCACTCTATGCGGACCTTGTGAAGCAGTGCATCAAGATCCGGATAGTCCCTCAAAAAACTCTGCACGACCAAGTTGAGCACATGTGCCAGACATGGGATGTGAGTGAGGTTGCCTAGGCCCAGAGCTGCCACCAGATTTCGGCCATTGTCACACACTACCATGCCTGGCTGGAGATTCGCTGGCACAAACCACACGTCGCTCTGCTGCTTGATGGCATTCCAGAGCTCCTGCGCTGTGTGGCTTCGATTCCCCAAAGAAATTAATTTTAATACAGCCTGTTGACGTTTGGCCACGGCTGTGCTCATATCGGTCATCATAACAGGTCGTTCACGGGTCGATGTGGAGGTAGACCGTGAAGGCTCCTGCAGCGCTGATTCAGAGGAACTGGAGTATGAGGAGGAGTCAATGTGTACAGACTGGATTCCTGCAATCCTTGGAGTTGGCAGAACACGTACAGCGCCACTCTCAAGATCTGACCAACTTTGCCATCCTGATTTCCATGCAGCCTTCCCTATATCTCTCTGCTCCTACTATATACTAATGGTACATGACCCAAGTTACACCACCCACCCCCCACTTTCATTTATGACCTTGTTTACTGAACCTTTGAGTATCCTGCATCTGGTTCAGCCTTAATCAGCTGATCAAGATGAGCACAGACCACTCCCATCTGGTTCACAGCTGAATGCATTCAGTTACAAATATATTGAGAGCCAGGAGTCTGTGTCAGACTTTAGTCTGTGTCCATTGCTTAAGTGTGAGAAATATGAATTAATTCTAAATTGAATCTGAAGAGAACTGAATACTAAGTCACAGTAAACAATGTTTGTGTTTGTTTTCACTCTCACCCCCTTAATCCTTCACTTCTTACAGCCACCCCTAATCCCTACACCTAGTAAGGAACTCTTCATCTCTCCCTCCATTCTCCCCACCCATCTCACCTCCTCCTCAGAGCTATTCCTCAACATACAATCCTTTGCCTCCAAACACAGACAGCCACCTCATGCCCTCTCCTGCTCCCACCTACTAACGCTTTCTCTGCTCCTCCTTACTGCCTGCGACATCTCTCCAAATCCTGGCGCTCCTCACCACATCCCCACAGTCACTTCCACCTCCTACCCACGATCTATCCCAAACTCTCGTAACCCTTCTAACCTTATACCCATCCGCCCAGCCCCCGCTTCCCCAATCCCCCTAACAGGAGCTCTATGGAATGCTCGCTCCGTCTGCAACAAACTTTCCTACATTCACGACCTCTTCATCACCAACAAGCTTTCCTTCCTTGGCATCACTGAAACCTGGCTCACCCCCTCTGACACGGCCTCTCCTGCTGCACTTTCTTACGGCTGATTCCACCTCTCCCATACCCCCCGCCCCACCGTCAAGCACGGTGGAGGAATAGGTTTCCTACTCTCAGAAAACTGCTCCTTCACCCATATCCCACTGCCGCCCTCAATTACTCTCCCCTCTTTTGAAGTGCACTGTGTGCGCATCTACTCCCCCTCCAACCTCCAACTGGCTGTCATCTACCGCCCCCCAGGATCAACCACCACTATCCTCATGGGCGACTTCAACATCCCCATTGACACTTCCCTCTCAGCTGCCTCTAAGCTTCTATCCCTCACTTCCTCCTTTGGTCTTACCTAGTGGTCTTCCACACCCACCCACAAAGACAGCCGCACGCTGGACCTCATCTTCACCCGCTTCTGTTCCCTATCTAACCTCTCTAACTCACCTCTCCCTCTCTCTGACCACAGCCTACTTACATTCTCTTCTCTCTCCTCCTCGGGGCAACAATCCCCACTCCACAAACTTGCATACCCTCACAGAAATCTCAAACACCTTGACCTACACTCACTCTCTGAATCCCTTCTCCCTCTTACAGACATTAGTTCCTTACATGATGCAGATGTTGCTGCCACTTTATACAGCACAACAGCTGCAGCTCTCGATTCGGTTGCCCCCCTGACACATACCAAAGCTCGCACAATCAACAGACAACCCTGGCACACCAGCCTAACTAAAGAACTGCGACGGGCCTCCAGGGTTGCTGAGCGTAGATGGAAAAGGTCCCACTCCAATGAGCACTTCATCGCATTCAAACAGACCCTCACTACCTTCAAGTCCACACTCACTGCAGCAAAACAAACATACTTCTCATCTCTCATTTCCTCCCTGTCTCACAACCCCAAACAACTATTCAACACCTTCAATTCTCTCCTCCGTCCCCCAGTGCCTCATTCCTCTCCTCTTATTTCAGCCGAAGACTTTGCCTCATTCTTCAAACAGAAGATTGACACCATCAGACAAAGCTTTTGCCTAAAGTCCCCACAGCCCCTCCTCACACCTACTCAACCCTCTTCTCCAAAACCACCTTCTCCACCATTTCTGAAGATCAACTTTCCTCTTTTCTCTCCAAATCACACCTCACCACCTGCAAACTTGACCCAATCCCGTCCCACCTCATCCCAAACCTTACCACTATCTTCATCCCAGCCCTAGCCCACCTCTTCAACCTGTCACTAACAACTAGTGTCTTCCCCTCATGCTTCAAACATGCCTCAATCACACCCATCCTCAAAAAGCCCTCCCTTGACCCATCCTCTCTGACTACCATGTTTCCCCGAAAGTAAGACACCCCCGATTGTAAGACGTATCGGGGGTTTCAGGGGTGCTCGGCTAATATAAGCCGTACCCCGAAAGTAAGACATATGTCTTACTTTCGGGGAAACACGGCCGTCTCCCTCTCATCTAGCTGCGCGCCGCCTCCTGCCCACTTCCGCGCCGCCCCCCCCCCCCTTCATACGTCACCGCATCTGCCGCCTCCGTCTGACCCACGCCTGCGCCGTCCCCCTCTCTGCCGCCTCCTGCTTAAAATACGGTAATGCACACAGTATTACATCAGTAAAACATACACACTGGCATACTGGGGTATCATCTGCTGTATGTAACCCAGTGGGTATCAGCAGGTGTCACACTGGATTAAATACAGCAGGTGGTACTGTATCACACTGGGTTAGATACTGGTATAGGTACAGGTTTGCATTTTGCTGTGCCCACATGAGCTGTTTGACGGCTTAGGACGCGCCTATGCAAATTTACTCGGGCACGTCCCTACTCCAAAGAAACCTCCCCCCCCCGCCCGTCACAGAAGGTAAAATGCATATACACATTTTACACAGTTTTTTTAGCTGTCAGTGCCCCTTTAACTGCGGGATGCGGACGGTTAGAGCGGGATGAGCGGAGGGATGTGGAGGCCGCGGGAGCAGCAGTAATGTTTTCCGTGGTCCATCAGGACAACATACAAAAACACGCTGTGTGGGATACTGTATGGAGCTGTAACCCTATGGAAGGCTGTGTGGGATACTGTATGGGGCTGTAACCCTATGGAAGGCGGTGTGGGATACTGTATGGGGCTGTAACCCTATGGAAGGCGGTGTGGGATACTGTATGGGGCTGTAACACTATGGGAGACTGTGATACAAGCAGTGCTTATACCGTATGCTATATTTTAGGCCCTAGACATGAGCGCTTCCGGTTCCAGTGGTAAAAGGAAGAGTTACACCGTGGAGTATAAAAAAGCGATTGTCGAAGAATCTTGGGGCAAAAATGTAGTGCAGTTCTGCAAGGAGAAAATGCTGGATCACCGACTGGTCCAAAAATGGCTTGCAGAATACACTAACCTGAGTGAAAAAGTGGAGAGCGGAATGGCTAAAAAGCGCAAGATTGGATGTGGTCGGCAACCAATGTATACAGAGCTGGAAAGCCTAGTCTCTGAGTGGGTTGCAGACAGGAGAGCAAAGACATTGGTGGTGACCAGGGCTCAGATTCAGGAATATGCCCTTGCAGTGTCGCCACAGTTTGACATTTCCCCTGAACAATTCAAGGCATCACAGCACTGGGTGGATAACTTTCTTGAACGCAATGACCTGTCTTTGAGAAGATCCACAACCCTCTTTAGGTTGGAAGATGCTGAGATTGTTAAACGTGCATTAGCCTACAAGAAGTTTGTGGATGACATTGACTTCTCTAAATACAGTCTTTGCAACATGATCGCCATGGACGAAACTGCTGTGTTCATGGGCCAAGCAGCTCAAACCACCATTGATCAACGAGGTGCCTCCTCAGTGTATGTTCCCTCCACCGCTTATGAAAGTGCACGTGTCACCTGCATTTTAACGATTCGTCTGGATGGCACTAAAGCAACACCACTACTCATTGCAAAGGGCAAAAAGGAGAAGATTGAGCGGGTTTCTGGCATTTATGTGCTGGAAACTGAAAAAGCCTGGGCCACACAAGATGTTATAAGAAAGTGGCTTGATTTAATGCTGCCGCTTGTAATGCGCGGGAACAAAAGAGTGATGCTGATCTGGGATGCAGCCAGCACACACCGCGCCAAAACCATGAAAAACTTCCTTCATGAGCGGAGAATCGACCAAATCATGATTCCTGCAGGGATGACGGCTTATCTTCAGACTCTCGATATCGCCATTAACAAGCCGTTCAAGGACTATCTGCGTGTGGAAATCAATGACTACATTGAAAACCGAATGGAGAGAAATGTACGTGGGAACTTTGTGAAGCCCAGACTGTCAGAGATTGTTAACTGGGTGAAGAATTCTTGGAATAAGATCACTAACACCTGCGTTGCAAATGCACTGCGAGCTGGCTACCTGGACAAAGCCTGCTCATTTCAGGACAGTGCCGTTGCTACCCATGAGAAAGATGGGCCAATGATTCGGCAAGAAATGTCGTCCCGAGAGTCCCAAGAAAATCCACAGGAACCTAAGAGTGTGGATGTTTATGATGATATTCCTGAGGATGATGACATGGTTGTCATGGAATAAATCTGTTTTATCTTCCAGTATTCCACTGTTCGTTCTTACCATTTTTCATTGTTTTACATGTTATGCAATGTTGTAACAAGACATTCTTGGCACTTCCTTTTATAAAACTGTTTTGTGGTGAATACAATACTGTGCAGGTTGTTAATAAATGTTAATTTTATGGTTAAAACCAAAAATTCGACAATTTTTTTCCAATATAAGACATACCCCGAAAGTAAGACATAGTGGGGCTTTTGGGGATAAAAAGAAAGTAAGACACTGTCTTACTTTTGGGGAAACACGGTAGCTATCGCCGCATATCACTTCTCCCCTACGCCTCCAAACTACTGGAACAACATGTCCATTCTGAGCTGTCCTCCCACCTCTCCTCCTGCTCCCTCTTCGACCACCTACAATCTGTTTTCCGACCGCACCATTCTACTGAAACTGCACTGACCAAAGTTACCAACGACCTACTAACCGCCAAATCTAAGCGACACTATTCTGTCCTCCTCCTCCTAGACCTGTCATCTGCCTTCGACACAGTGGACCATTCCCTCTTACTACAGACTCTCTCATCTCTCGGCATCACAGACTTGGCCCTATCCTGGATCTCCTCATATCTAACAGATAGGACATTCAGTGTCTCTCACTCACAGACCACCTCATCATCTCACCCCCTATCTGTCGGTGTCCCCCAAGGTTCAGTTCTAGGACCCCTGCTCTTCTCCATCTACACCTTAGGCCTGGGACAGCTCATAGAGTCCCATGGCTTTCAATATCACCTCTATGCTGACGACACACAGATCTACCTCTCTGGACCTGATATCACCTCCTTACTAACCAAAATCCCACAATGTCTGTCTGCTATTTCATCCTTCTTCTCTGCTAGATTTCTAAAACTTAACATGGACAAAACAGATTTCATCATCTTTCCGCCGTCTCATTCAACCCCCCCAACTGACCTATCCATCATAGTCAATGGCTGCCCACTCTCCCCAGTCCATCAAGCTCGCTGCCTTGGGGTAACCCTGGACTCTGAACTCTCCTTCAAACCACACATCCAAGCCCTTTCCACTTCCTGCCGACTCCAACTCAAAAATATCTCCCGGATCCGCACATTCCTCAACCATGAATCAGCAAAAACACTAGTGCACGCCCTCATCATCTCCCGCCTTGACTACTGCAACCTCCTGCTCTGTGGCCTCCCTTCCAACACTCTTGCACCCCTCCAATCCATCCTAAACTCTGCTGCCCGACTAATCCACCTGTCCCCCCGCTATTCCCCGGCCTCTCCTCTCTGTCAATCTCTTCACTGGCTCCCCATTGCCCAGAGACTCCTGTTCAAAACCCTAACCATGGCATACAAAGCCATCCACAACCTGCCTCCTCCATATATCTCTGACCTAGTCTCCCGCTAGATACCCGCACGCAACCTCCGATCCTCACAAGATCTTCTTCTCTACTCCTCTCTAATCTCCTCCTCCCACAATCGCATACAAGATTTCTCCCGTGCTTCCCCTCTTCTCTGGAACTCTCTACCCCAACACATCAGACTCTCGTCGACCGTGGAAACCTTCAAAAAGAGCCTGAAGACCCACCTCCTCCGACAAGCCTACAACCTGCAGTAACCACCGCTGCACGACCAGCTCTACCCTCACCTACTGTATCCTCACCCATCCCTTGTAGATTGTGAGCCCTCGCGGGCAGGGTCCTCGCTCCTCCTGTACCAGTCGCTGTCACATTGTGTTCAAGATTATTGTAATTGTTCTTGTATGTATACCCCTTTTTCACATGTAAAGAGCCATGGAATAAATGGCGCTATAATAATAAATAATAATAATAAATAATCTGTACCCGATTCCACAACATTTACCCAATGGGCAGTGAGGGAAAGGTATCGTCCCTGTCCATGCTTACTGGTCCACGCATCGGTGGTCAGGTGGACCTTGCTACTGACGGCGTTTTGTAGCGCATGTTTAATTTTTCCCTCCACATGCTGTTGCAGGGCAGGGACGGCTTGCCTGCTGAAATAAAAGCGGCTGGGCACGTTGTATTGTGGGACTGCCAATGCCATAAAGTTACAGAAGGTGTCAGTCTCCACCAGCCTGAATGATAGCATTTCAAGGGCCAGTAGTTTAGCAATGCCAGCATTCAGAGCCTGTGCTCGGGGGTGGTTTGCCGAGTATGGGCGCCTTTTCTCCCATGCCTGTGCTAACGATGGCTGTAGACTGGCCTGGGAGTATGAGGATGACAGGGAAAGTGGTGCTGTGGGTGGAATTACACTGTGTCTCTGTACAACAGTGCCAGAGGTTCTTCCATGGCGATCCTGTGAGGAAGCTGAACCAGCTGTGTGTGAGCTGGAGGAAGAGGTATTGAGGTTGCTGACACTTTTCCCTCTTTTCACCTGATTACACAGCTTGCATTTGACAAAGCAAATGTCATCTGAAACTGTGTCAAAAAAGGACCAGGCACTGCAAGTCTTGGGAGCGCCCGTTTTGGATTTTGGAAGAGCCATGCTCCTAATGGGTGCTGAAGTGGAGGCTACAGGCAACCAAGTCTGCCCCCTCCCTCCTTTTTGGGCTGTTCGGGGAATCTCTTCCTCAGAGCTGCTCCCACCACCTTCCTGTCCCTCACGCCATGATGGGTCAAGGACCTCATCATCTACACCACCCTCTTCAAACAACTGCTTCTCCTGGGTAGTCTCGACAGCACAGTACGCACCAGAAAGTGGCACCTGAGTCTCATCATCAGATGCGTACTGAGGTGTGCTGCTGACCATAGGCACTGGCCCACCCGCCTCTTCAGATTCAGAGAGACAAAACGGTTGCGCATCACTGCATACTACCTCTTCTTCAAATTCTCGAATTCTGCTTGGCTGGCCCCCTCTTTCCAAGCCAAGAGATTCAGAGAACAGAAGTAGAGATGGCTCCTGTCCAGGGCTCTCTGACTGCCTGGGCAATTTGGCAGGTGGTGAAGAGACAGATGGGTGCTCTTCAGTGCTCAGGACCTGAGAGGATCTGGAACTAATTGAAGTCGATGCGTTAGCTGCCATCCATCTGACAACGGCTTCAATTTGGTCCTCCCGCAGCAGTGGGGTACGGCTAGCTCCTACAAAGCTGCGCATAAAGGACTGTTCCCTGGTAAAACTGGGGGATGCTGAGTCACTGGTGCCCACAGCAGGCACAGAATCCCCACGTCCTCTCCCTGCAGGCACAGAATCCCCACGTCCTCTCCCTGCAGGCACAGAATCCTCACGTCCTCTCCCTGCAGGCACAGAATCCTCACGTCCTCTCCCTGCAGAAACTCCACGCCCACGACCACATGCCTTACTCCCTGCCTTCTTCATCTTGTTAGACTGATAAAGATAGGCAGAAAAGTACTAAGGGCTTAGTGTGCTTATTCCTGAACAGCTGCTAACAGGTATAAGAAACACTAATTTTATAAAGTGTGGACTAGACTTTAATATGAGCTAATGTGGCCTACACAACTGTAAAGTGGAGTGTTTGGTGAACTTTATATAGGTTTTTTTGTCACAAAAAGACACTGGATGTGCCCAAAGATGTAATACTGATAGTATCACAAACTTTACAATGCAGGAAGGTAACCTACAATGCAATAGATGAGGCTACAAAAAATAGGCTAATACTAATCTGGCTGGGGCTGCAGGGCACAATGCTGCAGAAAGGCTCCTCTATCTACTCCTATATAGTGTGTTTGGGACCAATGTAGCTGAATACAGATGGAACCACCACATTAATAGGAGAAATCAGGAAAAATTATCAATTAGAAAAAAAGGGCAATGTATGAGGCAGTGACACATGCTGAGCGCACTACAACCAGACGTGGCTGAAGCACACACTACAGCGTGAGCTGCACTCACACACAGAGACCTTGCAGACAGGCGTGAACAGTGCAGATGCAGAGCACTGTGCACTAGCGCTGCAAGACAAAAAAAAATTCTCTATCTACTCCTATATAGTGTGTTTGGAACCAATTTAGCTGAATACGGATGGAACCACCACACTAATAGGAGATATCAGGAAAAATTATGAATTGGCAAAAAAGGACAATGTATGAGGCAGTGATGCACACTGAGTGCACTACAACCAGACGTGGCTGAAGCACACACTACAGGGTGAGCTGCACTCACACACACAGACCTTGCAGACAGCGGTGAACAGCACAGAGAACTGTGCACTAGCGCTGCAAGGCACAGCGATTTATAAAGTAGCTTGGGTGAAGCAGAATAGAGCAAATAGGTAGCTAAAACTGTTCCTCAGAACAACAGCGTCCTATCCCTAACTGAATTCACAGCAGAGTGAGCTCAAAATGGCGGCGGCGGCTTTTATAGTGCATCATGACATCATTTCAGCAGCCAATCACAGCCATGCCATTAGTTAACATGCCTACATGCCTAACAGGATGTGCCCACACTTCTTAGGATTCTCATTGGCTGAATAAAATGAAACTGGCTCATTGCATTATGGGAACTTCCGATTCCGGTATACGATATTCCAAAAGTATCGGAATTAAGTATCGGAATTCCGATACCGCTAATATCGGCCGATACCCGATATTTCAGTATCGGAATGCTCAACACTAAACATGAGTATTGTTGTTTCTAAATGAATAAGAACTTGTTTTCTTTGCATTATTTGAGGTCTGAAAGCACGGTTTCTTTGTTTCTTTTTTATTATTTTGACTATTTCTCATTTGCTGTAAATAAATACAAAATTTTTAGCTTTCAATTTCGGAGACATGTTGTCAGTAGTTTATATAATAAAACAACAATGTACATTTTACAAAAAAATATACAGTACAGACCAAAAGTTTGGACACACCTTCTTATTTAAAGATTTTTCTGTATTTTCATGACTATGAAAATTGTACATTCACACTGAAGGCATCAAAACTATGAATTAACACATGTGGAATTATATACTTAACAAAAAAGTGTGAAACAACTAAAAATATGTCTTATATTCTAGGTTCTTGAAAGTAGCCACCTTTGGCTTTGATGACTGCTTTGCACACTCTTGGCATTCTCTTGATGAGCTTCAAGAGGTAGTCACCGGAAATGGTTTTCACTTCACAGGTGTGCCCTGTCAGGTTTAATAAGTGGGATTTCTTGCCTTATAAATGGGGTTGGGACCATCAGTTGTGTTGTGCAGAAGTCAGGTGGATACACAGCTGATAGTCCTACTGAATAGACTGTTAGCTGCTTTTTTCTTGCCATAATACAAATTATAACAGTCTATTCAGTAGGACTATCAGCTGTGTATCCACCTGACTTCTGCACAACACAACTGATGGTCCCAACCCCATTTATAAGGCAAGAAATCCCACTTATTAAACCTGACAGGGCACACCTGTGAAGTGAAAACCATTTCCGGTGACTACCTCTTGAAGCTCATCAAGAGAATGCCAAGAGTGTGCAAAGCAGTCATCAAAGCCAAAGGTGGCTACTTTCAAGAACCTAGAATATAAGACATATTTTCAGTTGTTTCACACTTTTTTGTTAAGTATATAATTCCACATGTGTTAATTCATAGTTTTGATGCCTTTAGTGTGAATGTACAATTTTCATAGTCATGAAAACACAGAAAAATCTTTAAATGAGAAGGTGTGTCCAAACTTTTGGTCTGTACTGTACCTATAAAGAGAAATATCAGAGAAAATGAAAATTTTGCAGTGGTCTCTTAATTTTTGCCAGAGCTGTATGTCTGCCAGCTGTTTATCTCTTAGGCTTTGGTCAATATTTTTCTTCCTTATTATTTCTAAGCCAAAAACAAGGTGAGAAGCAATCACCGAAAAGGTATAATAGAAACAAGTGCATCAATTCTGCATTTTTTACCCACTCCTGGTTTTGGCTTACAAATACTGAGGAAAATACTGACCAAGTACTGATAGTGCAGCTGTAGCCTTGTAGAACAAAAGGATCTGCAAGCGGACATGATTGTCTCCATTGACATCATCTGTCGATACACATTAAACTGTCGGCCAAACCCCTTGGTATCAGTTGGTTAGGCGAACATTACTGTAATGTGTATGGGAACCTTTGCTACCTAATAATAAACGGTATGTGCACCCTTAGGGTACATGCACATGTTTTTCAGATGGGTTCCAGGCAGAATCCCCGTGAAAAAGACATTGTGTGCATATACCCTTAGTGTGACTCACCAGTAGGGGGCGTGACCTTTTAAATTGCCTAGGGCACAATGAACTCCAAATACCATGTAATTTTGGTTGCCATGTTCATTTACTATTTGTTTTTGTTTTTTTTAATCAATTTACTCAACTTCTCCATCTTTGCGACTTTTACAATATACATTTCAGGGTGAAGATCTGACCCATATTAATACTTCAGAGACTTATCTGAGGGGTGATGAGTGGTGTAAAGAGGAGATTTCTACAATTATCTTCACAGGTGAGTAGTGACCACTAAATGCAGAGAAGTCACAGATTCTAATAAGTGACTGGATGGTGTAAATATGTGTAGAATTTTTTAGGGTCTTTTAAACTGAGGTTTTTTTTATGTGGATTTTACACCTAAGGATTTATCGATAAAATAAAACAAAAATTATCTCTCTCCTTTAGAACGGAGTCTCCTGTATTCAGAGTCCTATTGTCATACATTTGGGGTCGAACCCCTGAGCCAGTGTCTCGTTGTCGGTTTCTCTGTCTGTCAAGATATAACTTTTCTCCGGGTGTTTAGTTTTGTTATCCTTACAGCAGTGTTTTTAGGGTTTCATTTTCTCATTTGTCTGCTGGTGTTTCCTGCTGTTGAGCCTCATTTGGATGTCCGGCCATACTGCTGTAGTTTAAACCTGTGAGTGAAAGGCCAGCTAGGGTTTATCTCTTTGCTGTTTATGTTCTTTATCCTGCACCTATCTTCTGTTTCTTGTTAAGAAGTAGGCGGTTTATTTTCTTACAGTATGTATTTTATCCTTTGTTTTGTAGTTTGTTTGTTTTACTCCTTCTGGGAGCTTTTTCTATTTCAGCACACTTTCCTTTCTGTAGGTAATCTACACTCTGCTCTGCCTCCCGGTTCTTTAGTAGGAATGTGAATCACTCTATGGACTTTCAGGCAGAATTGGTCCAATTCGCCATTTAGTCTCTGGTTAGGGCTATCTCTGCTCACTCAGTTACCACTGGGGACTGCGGGGTTAAGATTCTAGTCTGTGCAGGAACTGGCAGGGTCAGTTGCAGTATTTAGTGTGTTACCTTTTTCATCGAGTGAGTTACTAGTCAATCATAACACTTATCTAACACCGGACACTGTGCTCAATGAAGGTCTCTAAATTTACTTTTGAAACTTGTCAGTGTTGGGGATTCGCACTCAGGACCCCTGATATGGAAGGCAGAAACATTACTAGTGATCCACAGGCTGCACTGCTATGTACACAATACATTTCTCAGCCTGAAAACCTCAGTAATATTCTTCATTACAAGCACAATATTCCAGTATATTAATGGCGCAATTGTTGTTAAAATGGTGAAAAAGTTGATTATGCAGAACTGTGTTTTCCTTACTTAAAAAGGATATGTATCACATCACAGAGGGACCACCACAAAAAATGGGACCACTCTGCTGCTGATTGCATTGGTTGTACAACAGAAACGTTTTGAACATGAATCCTGTTTGCTTATTTATAAAATGGAACAGAAAAAATAAAGCTCCCAAACAATAGTGTGAACACAGCCTGAGGCTGTCAGCCAAAGAATGGAGACGTCTGTTTTTCATTTGATTTGTACAACTTTCCCGTTCAAGTGAATCTGTGTGTGAAAAACACTGGTAACACTCAGATGTCATCCATGTTGTCATCTCAGTGCTGCCCATTCTTCACTGAGCAGTTGACCAAAAATAGATCGAACACATTGAAATAAAAATTGTATTTTAACGTATAAACAAAAAAAAATGGTATAACATGATTGAGGCCTAAGCCTATATTCACATTCTGAAGAGAATTCTGTCTGGGGTTACATCTTAATACACAATTATAGTATAGAAACGTGCTCTTGACTAGTCCATCAACCCTTAAGCACGTGTCTATTTTTGGTTTTTAGGACAACGTTTTTTGTTGTTTTTTTTTTTTTACTTGTTCCTTTCAAGAGCCATGTTATTTTTATGGATTTGGGGGTACAAATAACTTACTAACCAACTATTTTTAATTCCTCAAACACAGACACCCCCTGTCCGCATTGTTTCAGGAAGGTACTCAGAGCGAGAAGAGGTGGCCCACTCAGTCACTGACGTGGCACCACACTCGCTCACACCTTTGACAGACTGAGAGACACCTTCTACTAGCCCCAGTGAAAACAGAACCTTATCAGCCCGGTAGAGCCGCCCCCAGTTCCTCATTCGATATAAGCCCAGTTCGTTAACGGGAATTATATCGGGCTAGAAACCAGCCCCGGTAACATGGGAAATTAAACCGAACAATGGACGTGTGGAGATTCGGGGATCAAGATAAAAGACAAGCCCAAGGTTAAATTATATATTTAATCTACTTAAGGGCACACTAGACAATACACTATATACACAAGGGTTATACATATATAATAGTCAGATATGCAAATACAAATAGAAGTGGTACAAAAGTATCCAGATATTAAGAGTCAGTTACCAGTCAGATTATAGGCCTGGCTTGCGGGGGAGGGGCTGCCACATGGGAGGCTTGTGGGTCCCCTCTCTTGCTTGACTTCCCTGACATGACATTTTCTTGCGACCTCCTAGAGAAAAAGCACTAGGCCAAGAGCTGCAGGAACATTTAACCCCTCTGGGTCACTCCCCTCCTGCTCCCTGGGCTAGACTTAAATCTCCACCCCTAGCCTCTAGCAGCTAGAAACTCCAGAACCTAAGATGGGTCATAACTCCTTAATGGACGGTCCTAGGGTGGCAGTTCTGGTGCCATTGGATCCAGCAGCGCCCCTCTTATGCGTTGAGACTAAACAGCTGGTTCTATTGTTGCTCCTATGTGTTGTTTGATTATTTACACGCACAGATAAAGTTTCAGCTTCTTAACGTTACGGCTATCTGTTGTCTAGGACATATCTGTTGGTGAAATTCTGTAGCCTGTTTAGTCAATATGAATTAATAATTTTTATATATAGTAGCTTTCTCTGGTTATATTCCTTGTCCTGTACTGTTGGATTTTTGTACTGTTTATAAGTGGTGTAACTAGTGATATTTATGCCCTGCTATAGGGTTTATATGGCCAGGATGAAATGTACCATATGAGTGAAGGGTAAATTCTTTTCAGGCCATTTGGTTTTTTGAAGTACAGTATTATAGGACAATAGTATTGTAGTCGGGTATTATATACCATATACTATTATGCATGTTGCCACTTTAATATTGCACCGTATCTAGCATTGTGTCTAGCACTGTATGTGTTTTATGTATTTTAATAATCCTAATTAAAAGTTATTTTTAGGGTCTTTTTTCTGTTAGTCAATTTTTACTACCCCTTTAATGAACATTTTACTGATGTGAGCCGCATTGAGACTAAACACAGCGGTCCCATGGATTTCCGAATAGCTGTGCTATGTATCTCCCTATCCCTATGTGCTAGACTGAGTCGAGATCCAGGCGGACATTCACTATGTCTTGGGGATTTGGGAAATCTATTCGATGTATGGCTAGGAAGTACAGTATTTCCATAACTTGATATGGAATTATAGCTGTCTGAAACAAAGGGAGACCGCGCGGCTTGGAGTCAGGTGTCTCGTTACAACTACACATGCTTACAGGATGATTGTGAGCTGCCATTACATCCCACCATCCTTCACATCCAGCTTCACAAACATGCAAATGTTTATTTGTGGATGAGTACAAAAGCCGTGAAAACAAAATTAAAATATCTTGATAGATACGTCCTCGCACATCAACGTGTTTCTGGTGCTTGACACCCTTAATCTGGAATCACATAGACATTTCATGCAAATGTGAGAATGTGGCCTCAGGGAGATTATTTTACAAATAACAGAATTTTAACAAGTCATAATATATTACAGATACATAATAATATCCAATTACTTAGCGCTCACATCTCATCTGATTGGAGTAGTTTTCTGTTGTTTCTTCTCCATCTGGTCAGACCTTCATGTCGCCATCTCCCAGCCACACTCGTCTTGTCACACTGATCACACCAGCTCTGGCAATAACAAGGTGTGTATATGTGTATGTGTATATATATATATATATATATATATATATATATATATACACACACATATATATATATATAGATATATATATATATACAGTACAGACCAAAAGTTTGGACACACCTTCTCATTTAAAGATTTTTCTGTATTTTCATGACTATGAGAATTGTACATTCACACTGAAGGCATCAAAACTATGAATTAACACATGTGGAATTATATACTTAACAAAAAAGTATGAAACAACTGAAAATATGTCTTATATTCTAGGTTCTTCAAAGTAGCCACCTTTTGCTTTGATGACAGCTTTGCACACTCTTGGCATTCTCTTGATGAGCTTCAAGAGGTAGTCACCGGAAATGGTTTTCACTTCACAGGTGTGACCTATCAGGTTTAATAAGTGGGATTTCTTGCCTTATAAATGGGGTTGGGACCATCAGTTGTGTTGTGCAGTAGTCTGGTGGATACACAGCTGATAGTCCTACTGAATAGACTGTTAGAATTTGAATTATGGCAAGAAAAAAGCAGCTAAGTAAAGAAAAACGAGTGGCCATCATTACTTTAAGGTCAGTCTGAAAAATTGGGAAAACTTTGAAAGTGTCCCCGAGTGCAGTTGCAAAAACCATTAAGCGCTACAAAGAAACTGGCTCACATGAGGACCGCCCCAGGAAAGGAAGACCAAGAGTCACCTCTGCTTCTGAGGACAAGTTTATCCGAGTCACCAGCCTCAGAAATCGCAGGTTAACAGCAGCTCCGATTAGAGACCAGGTCAATGCCACACAGAGTTCTAACAGCAGACACATCTCTTCAACAACTGTTAAGAGGGGACTTTGTGCAGCAGGCCTTTATGGTAAAATAGTTGCTGGGAAACCACTGCTAAGGACAGGCAACAAGCAGAAGAGACTTGTTTGGGCTAAAGAACACAAGGAATGGACATTAGACGAGTTGAAATCTGTGCTTTGGTCTGATGACTCCAAAATTTGAGATCTTTGGTTCCAACCACCGTGTCTTTGTGCGACGCAGAAAAGGTGAACGGATGGACTCTACATGCCTGGTTCCCACCGTGAAGCATGGAGGAGGAGGTGTGGTGGTGTGGGGGTGCTTTGCTGGTGACACTGTTGGGGATTTATTCAAAATTGAAGGCATACTGAACCAGCATGGCTACCACAGCATCTTGCAGCGGCATGCTATTCCATCCGGTTTGTGTTTAGTTGGACCAACATTTATTTTTCAACAGGACAATGACCCCAAACACACATCCAGGCTGTATAAAGGCTATTTGACCAAGAAGGAGAGTGATGGGGGGCTACGCCAGATGACCTGGCCTCCACAGTCACCAGATCTGAACCCAATCGAGATGGTTTGGGGTGAGCTGGACCGCAGAGTGAAGGCAAAAGGGCCAACAAGTGCTAAGCATCTCTGGGAACTCCTTCAAGATTGTTGGAAGACCATTTCCGGTGACTACCTCTTGAAGCTCATCAAGAGAATGCCAATGTTAGAACCTTGCTCTTAGGTTTTTTCCTTTGCTGGTCACATGACCTTGTTGGCCTATTTAATCCTGCTCCGCCCTTCTGGCTTTGCTGGACTTCATTGTATAACTACTTTCTAGCTAGCCTGTGCTCTGTATCTAACTCTGTTAGTTTGCTTGGTCTACGGACCTCAGTGTTCTATATATTTTGTTTGTTTGTCTGTCTGCTACTATTTCTGTTAGGAGGTGTCCCATTTTCCTCCCAGTCCTTAGTACTTGTAGGGATTCCTTCCCCACATCTATAGGTCTCCGTACAGACTAGCTTAGGACTTTAGCAGGTCTGATCGCAGGATCAGGTCCCCTGTTACATCGTAGGGATAAAGCTGAGTTCTATCGTAGGGACAGATCTCCTCTCTTTCCTTAGCTCTGGTAGCAGAACATAACAGTAAGTCCAGCCTGCAAATTCTCTAAGGAAAGATTTTTCTGTTCCATCATGGTGTCGGTTCAGGATTTGGCTCATCGCCTGCAGGGACTCTCTCTGGAGGTGGCCGAGCTCCGTCAGCACGTGAGTAACTGTCCTGGAGCACATTTCTTGGAGCCTAAGGTATGTTTGCCGGATTTATTTTTTGGTGAACACCGAGAATTTTTTTCATTTAAAAATGCTTGCTTATTGTATTTTCGTTTGAGACCCAAGTCCTCTGGGGATGAATCCCAGCGCATAGGGTTCATAATGTCACTTTTGCGCAAAGAGCCTCAGGAGTGGGCCTTTTCTTTGCAACCTAGTGATACATGCTTCAGCTCAGTGGATAGTTTTTTTTCTGCTTTGGGGCTATTATATGATGATCCTGACCGTGTCGCATCAGCTGAGACTGAGTTAAGACGTTTGAGACAGGGATCAGGTAATGTGGAAAAATATTGTACTCATTTCCGTCGATGGTCTACTCAAACAGGGTGGAACGATTCTGCTCTGAAAAGTCTATTTCTTGCTGGGCTCAATGAAAGGGTTAAAGACCTGCTAATTGCTTATCCTACACCTGAAGATTTGCAACAGGCTATGCAATTAGCTATACGGGTGGATAGGAGACTGCGTGCAAGGGTTAATGAGAGCAAATCCTCTGCTATGTCAGTTTCTGGTTATGAGAATGTGTGTACTAACAGTGGTGAACCGATGGAGATTGGATCGGTGGCACCTCGCTCTCAAGAAAAAGACCGTAGATTTTTTGAAGGCTTGTGTTTCTATTGCGGAAAATCTGGTCATTTGATTAAAGGCTGTGAGCTTCGTATGAAGAAAGAAAAAAAAATGGTCAGTCATGCCCGTATTGCCTGTTTAAATTCCAAGGGTGTATTTTTAGCTGCTTCCACGATTGCTTAGGAAAAATTAATGGAATTTCGGGTGTTTGTCGATTGTGGGTCTACTCTGAATGTAATTGATGGGGGATTCTTGGAAAGACTCAATTTAAAACCCGAACCTTTATCATCCCCCATTGCTGTGGTTTCTGTGGATGGTTCCCCTTTGAAGAATATTACTCTCAAGGTCTGTGAATTTCCTCTCACTATTAATGGTGTTCACCATGAGAAATTGGATTTGGTAGTTTTGAATAACTTGCCTTCTCCAGTAATATTGGGATTGCCCTGGTTAAAATTTCACAATCCTGTACTGGATTGGTCTACCAGTGAAATTAAATCCTGGAGCCATAAATGTTATGACAAGTGTTGTAACGGGCGTATTGCAGCTTTGGATAGGGGAGAATTGCCTGTTCCTATTCAGGATTTTTGGAGAGTTTTTTCTGAGAAGGAATCGCAGGTTTTGCCTCCCCATAGAGACTATGACTGTTCTATTGAATTTGTCCCTGGAGCGACTCTTCCTAAAAGTCGTTTATTTAACCTTACTATTCCTGAGAGGAAGGCTTTGGAGGAATACATACAGACAAGTTTGGCCGCCGGTCACATTAGGCCTTCTAAGTCTCCTGTGGCGGTTGGATTTTTTTTTGTAAAAAAAAAGGACGGCGGTTTACGTCCTTGTCTGGATTTTCGTGAGATTAACAAAATTACTGTACGCAATCCTTACCCACTGCCATTGATTCCTGATTTATTTAACCAGTTAATGGGGGCCAAGTGGTTCTCTAAAATTGACCTTAAGGGGGCATACAATCTGTTGCGCATGAAGGAGGGTGACGAATGGAAGACTGCTTTTAACACTCCTGTGGGTCATTTTGAGAATCTGGTTATGCCTTTTGGTCTTACTAATGCTCCTGCATTTTTTCAGAATCTTATTAATGACATCCTTAGACCTTTGATCGGCAAAAATGTGGTTGTGTATTTGGATGACATTTTGATTTATTCGCCGGATCTGGAGTCTCATTGGCGGAGCGTACGTGAGGTATTACAGTTGTTAATGGACAATTTGCTTTTTGCTAAGCTGGAGAAATGTGAGTTCGCTGTACAGAGAATTAGTTTTTTGGGTTACATTATCTCCAGCGAAGGTTTTGAGATAGACCCAGTTAAAGTTCAAGCTGTACAGGAATGGCCTAGGCCTATTGGTTTGAAATCGATACAGAGGTTTTTAGGTTTCGCCAATTATTACAGAAAATTCATAAAAATTTTTTCTAGTATTGTCAAACCTCTGACCGATCTCACCAGGAAAGGTGCTGATGCGGTTCAGTGGTCTTCTGAGGCTATTGAAGCTTTTGTGTATCTCAAGGAGAGGTTCACCTCTGCTCCCATCCTTATGCAGCCTGATGTGACTAAGCCGTTTTTGGTTGAGGTTGATGCTTCCTCTGTGGGGGTTGGCGCAGTATTGTCTCAGGATAACGGGAATGGATTGCATCCCTGTGCCTTTTTTTCAAAAAAATTTTCGGAGACTGAACTGAATTACAATATTGGTAATCGGGAATTATTGGCTATTAAACTCGCATTTAAACACTGGCGCCACTTCTTGGAAGGTGCGGAATTTCCCGTTCAGGTTCTTACGGATCATAAAAATCTGATATATCTTGATGCTGCCAAGCGCCTGAATGCCCGTCAGGCTAGGTGGGCACTGTTTTTCTCGCGGTTTAATTTCTCCATTACTTACATCCCTGGTACTAAGAATGTTAAGGCGGATGCCTTGTCTCGCAGTTTTTCTCCCATAGTCGGTGCTGAGAAAGAGGAGAACATTTTACAAGAAGGTGTTGTGATAGCTGCTTTGGACTCCGTTTTGGAAGATGAGATTCTTAAAGCACAGGAGAATGCCCCATCTAACACTCCTCATGGGAGGTTGTTTGTGCCTGGGACCTTTAGGAGAGATTTGTTTGTTGAGTGTCACGAATCTCGGTTGGCAGGTCATCCCGGAATCTCTGAGACCAAGAGACTGGTGGGTCGCAGTTTTTGGTGGCCTGGATGGCAGAAGTAAGTCATTAAGTGGGTGCGTCAATGTACTATATGTGCTAGATCTAAGTCCTCACATACTCCTGCTGCGGGGTTGCTTTGTCCTTTGGAGGTTCCCAGTGCTCCTTGGACACATTTGGCTATGGACTTTATAACTGACCTTCCCCCCTCTGAGGGTTTTACTGTCATCTGGGTGGTCGTGGACCGTTTTAGCAAGATGTGTCACTTGGTTCCCTTCGTCAAACTGCCCTGCGCTAAAACTCTCGCTAAGGCCTTTGTCAAGGAAATTGTCAGACTTCATGGCGTTCCTACTGACATTGTTTCTGATAGGGGTCCTCAGTTCGTGGCTCGTTTTTGGCGTGCCTTTTGTGACAGGTTGGGAGTTCATTTATCGTTCTCGTCCGGATATCATCCTGAATCTAATGGCCAGACAGAAAGGAAAAACCAGGATGTTGAGCAGTTCTTGCGTTGTTTTGTGGCAGACAATCAAGAGGGGTGGTCTGAGTTTCTGCCACTTGCTGAATTTGCTCTGAACAATCATACATCTTCTTCTGCTGGTTGTTCGCCTTTTTTTTGTTGTTCTGGGAGACATTTGTCGTTTGGGTCGTTCTCCAAGTTGGGATCTGCCGTGCCTGAGGAGGAGAATTTTTCCGGTGATTTGGAGAGAGTTTGGACGGATGTGCGTGGTAATCTTCAGGAGGCCAACAGAAAATCTAAAGACTACTTTGATAGGAAACGACAGGAGGTTTTGTTCGCTGTTGGTGACATGGTATGGTTGTCCTCTAGGAATCTGCGGTTGAGGATTCCTTCTAAGAAATTGGGTCCCAAGTTTGTAGGGCCCTTTAAGGTGCTTCAGGTTGTCAACCAATCTGCTGTTAGGTTGGAGGTTCCTACCTCCTGGAGAATTAATCCGGTATTTCATGTTTCTCTGTTAAAAAAAGCTGTTGTGTCGGATGGTGACGCCTCTGCCTTTGTTCCTCCGGTGGTGGAGGACGGGGAATATGAAATTTCTCGCATCCTTAACTCTAGACGGTATAGAGGTAGTTTGCAGTATCTTGTGGCCTGGAAAGGTTTCGGACCCGAGGATAACTCTTGGGTGAGGCCAGATGATGTTTCCGCGTCCAGACTTATCAGAGCGTTTCACAGGAGATTTCCTGATAAGCCTGGTCCTAGGGGATCCGGAGGATCCTCTTAGAAGGGGGGGTACTGTTAGAACCTTGCTCTTAGGTTTTTTCCTTTGCTGGTCACATGACCTTGTTGGCCTATTTAATCCTGCTCCGCCCTTCTGGCTTTGCTGGACTTCATTGTATAACTACTTTCTAGCTAGCCTGTGCTCTGTATCTAACTCTGTTAGTTTGCTTGGTCTACGGACCTCAGTGTTCTATATATTTTGTTTGTTTGTCTGTCTGCTACTATTTCTGTTAGGAGGTGTCCCATTTTCCTCCCAGTCCTTAGTACTTGTAGGGATTCCTTCCCCACATCTATAGGTCTCCGTACAGACTAGCTTAGGAATTTAGCAGGTCTGATCGCAGGATTAGGTCCCCTGTTACATCGTAGGGATAAAGCTGAGTTCTATCGTAGGGACAGATCTCCTCTCTTTCCTTAGCTCTGGTAGCAGAACATAACAGCCAAGAGTGTGCAAAGCAGTCATCAAAGCAAAAGGTGGCTACTTTGAAGAACCTAGAATATAAGACATATTTTCTGTTGTTTTACACTTTTTTGTTAAGTATATAATTCCACATGTGTTAATTCATAGTTTTGATGCCTTCAATGTGAATGTACAATTTTCATAGTCAAGAAAATAGAGAAAAATCTTTAAATGAGAAGGTGTGTCCATACTTTTGGTCTGTACTGTATATATGTATATCGTAAATAAAAAATCCCCACACTGTGCTCCTAAATACTAATATGTATCCCACCGTTAATATGCTACGCACCATTAAAAATGTATAGTGGTAAGCCAGCGCTGTGCCTCTCCCCATTAACGCCGCCCAATAAATATAAACTAATCAATCTCTATGCCTGACACCCCAATTCATTTTAAGGCTATGTGCACACATTGCATTTTTGTTGCGTTTTTTTTTTTGCATGTATTTGTTGCAGAAAAAGCACAGAGTTTTACAGTATAAGCAAAGTGAATGAAATTTTTGTAGTCTCTTGCACATGTTGCTTATTTAATCTGCTGCAAATACTGAACGTGTGCACATACCCTCAGTTCCTATCTTGTGTCCAACCCCCATTCATTATAAGTCCTTAATAGCATCATAATGTATTAGGGAGTGGGATAAGATATTTGTCTTATGAAATGGGGGCTGCTTCTTGATCAGATGTATGGGCCCTTGTAGCGTTCTAGATCCTATAAATACGTACAGTGCCTACAAGTAGTATTCAACCCCCTGCAGATTTAGCTGGTTTGATAAGATGCAAATAAGTTAGAGCCTTCAAACTGCAAACGAGAGTAGGTTTTATGAACAGAAGCATAAATCTTACAAACCAAAAAGTTATGTTGCTCAGTTGAATTTTATTAAATTTTAAACATAAAAGTGTGGGTCAATTATTATACAACCCCTATGTTTAATATTTTGTGGAATAACCCTTGTTTGCAATTACAGATAATAATCGTCTTTTATAAGACCTGATCAGGCCGGCACAGGTCTGTGGAGTTATCTTGGCCCACTCCTCCATGCAGATCTTCTCCAAGTTATCTAGGTTCTTTGGGTGTCTCATGTGGACTTTATTCTTGAGCTCCTTCCACAAGTTTTCAATTGGGTTAAGGTCAGGAGACTGACTAGGCCACTCCAACACCTTGACTTTTTCCCTCTTGAACTAGGCCTTGGTTTTCTTGGCTGTGTGCTTTGGGTCGTTGTCTTGTTGGAAGATGAAATTACGACCCATCTTAAGATCCTTGATGGAGGAGCGGAGGTTCTTGGCCAAAATCTCCAGGTAGGCCATGCTATCCATCTTCCCATGGATGCGGACCAGATGGCCAGGCCCCTTGGCTGAGAAACAGCCCCACAGCATGATGCTGCCACCACCATGCTTGACTGTAGGGATGGTATTCTTGGGGTCGTATGCAGTGCCATCCAGTCTCCAAACGTCACGTGTGTGGTTGGCACCAAAGATCTCGATCTTGGTCTCATCAGACCATAGAACCTTGAACCAGTCTGTCTCAGAGTCCTCCAAGTGATCATGAGCAAACTGTAGACGAGCCTTGACATGATGCTTTGAAAGTAAAGGTACCTTACGGGCTCGTCTGGAACGGAGACCATTGCTGTGGAGTACGTTACTTATGGTATTGACTGAAACCAATGTCCCCACTGCCATGAGATCTTCCCGGAGCTCCTTCCTTGTTGTCCTTGGGTTAGCCTTGACTCTTCGGACAAGCCTGGCCTCGGCACGGGAGGACACTTTCAAAGGCTGTCCAGGCCGTGGAAGGCTAACAGTAGTTCCATAAGCCTTCCACTTACGGATGATGCTCCCAACAGTGGAGACAGGTAGGCCCAACTCCTTGGAAAGGGTTTTGTACCCCTTGCCAGCCTTGTGACCCTCCACGATCTTGTCTCTGATGGCCTTGGAATGCTCCTTTGTCTTTCCCATGTTGACCATGTCTGAGTGCTGTTCACAAGTTTGGGGAGGGTCTTAAATAGTCAGAAAAGGATGGCAAAAGAGATCTTTAATCCACACATGTGAAGCTCATTATTCTTGGTGCCTGAACTACTTCTTAATACTTTAGGGGGACCAAACAGAATTCTTGTGGTTTGAGGGGTTGAATAATAAATGACACTCTGAATTAACTTTTAACATTTAAAAAAAAAAAAAATAATAATAATTTGCTGCAGTGCATTTCCCACTTCCAGGCTGATCTACAGTACAAATGTCACAATGCCAAGTTAATTCCGCATGTGTCAACCAGCTAAATCTGCAGGGGGTTGAATACTACTTGTAGGCACTGTATGTGTTTGTCCTTCATATAACAACTCACATCCTGGTATAATATCCCCAGTCCTGGGCTCCTTCAAGGTAAAATGTTTCCCATCCTGGGCCCCGTCTGGAAATAATTTTCACTGTTCTTCTTCAACACATATTAAAAAAAATAAACAATGATTCGTACCTTTACCCCATTCCCATGACACCTGGCATCTTCTATAGACAGCGCAGGAGCCAGTTGCTGACATTGGCGTTCCCGCCATATAGCATGACGTCACTGCCATGCGCCACCTGTGACAGGCATGCCAACAACCATTTCTGGCTTCTGATTGGCTGGTGGAGTGTATTGCAGAGCAGGGAGCTGGAGAGTCTTTGTGCTGCTATACATTTCAGCTGACTGTGGTTCCTCGGATTCACATCCAGCTAAAACAGGCTCCAATGTCAGTGGTTTCCCCTCCACCTCTGGTCCTCTGTGTGTTCGACACTTTGCTGTAGCTGCAGTGACTCCTATGTGATGTACAGTTATATGAAAAAGTTTGGGCACCCCTATTAATCTTAAGCTTAATGTTTTATAAAAATTGGTGTTTTTGCAACAGCTATTTCAGTTTGATATATGTAATAACTGTTGGACACAGTAATGTTTCTGCCTTGAAATGAGGTTTATTGTACTAACAGAAAATGTGCAATCTGCATTCAAACAAAATTTGACAGGTGCATAAGTATGGGCACCTCACCAGAAAAGTGACATTAATATTTAGTAGATCCTCCTTTTGCAAAAATAACAGCCTCTAGTCGCTTCCTGTAGCTTTTAATGAGTTCCTGGATCCTGGATGAAGGTATTTTTGACCATTCCTCTTTATAAAACAATTCCAGTTCAGTTAAGTTTGATGGTCGCCGAGCAAGGACAGCCCTCTTCAAATGATCCCACAGATGTTCAATGATATTCAGGTCTGGGGACTGGGATGGCCATTCCAGAACATTGTAATTGTTCCTCTGCATGAATGCCTGAGTAGATTTGGAGCGGTGTTTTGGATCATTGTCTTGCTGAAAGATCCATCCCCTGCGTAACTTCAACTTTGTCACTGATTCTTGAACATTATTGTCAAGAATCTGCTGATACTGAGTGGAATCCATGCATCCCTCAACTTTAAGAAGATTCCCGGTGCCGGTATTGGCCACACAGCCCCAAAGCATGATGGAACCTCCACCAAATTTTAGTGTGGGTAGCAAGTGTTTTTCTTGGAATGCTGTGTTTTTATGCCGCCATGCATAACGCCTTTTTGTATGACCAAAAAACTCAATCTTGGTTTCATCAGTCCACAGGACCTTCTTCCAAAAAGAAATTGGCTTCTCCAAATGTGCTTTTGCATATATAAGCCGACTCTGTTTGTGGCGTGCTTGCAGAAACGGCTTCTTTCGCATCACTTTCCCATACAGCTTCTCCTTGTGCAAAGTGCATTGTATAGTTGACCGATGCACAGTGACACCATCTGCAGCAAGTTGATGGTGCAGCTCTCTGGAGGTGGTCTGAGGATTGTCCTTGACTGATCTCACCATTCTTCTTCTCTGCCTTTCTGATGTTTTTCTTGGCCTGCAACTTCTGGCCTTAACAAGAACTGTCCCTGTGTTCTTCCATTTCCTTACTATGTTCCTCACAGTGGAAACTGACAGGTTAAATCTCTGAGACAGCTTTTTGTATCCTTCCCCTGAACAACTATGTTGAATAATCTTTGTTTTCAGATCATTTGACAGTTGTTTTGAGGAGCCCATGATGCCACTCTTCAGAGGAGATTCAAACAGGAGAACAACTTGCAAGTGGCCACTTTAAGTAGCTTTTCTCATTATTGCATACACCTGGCTATGAAGTTCAAAGCTCAATGAGGTTACAAAACCAAAAAAAGTGCTTTAGTAAGTCAGTAAAAAGTAGGTAGGAGTATTTAAAACAAGAAAATGATAAGGGTGCCCATACTTATGCACCTGACAAATGTTGTTTGAATGCAGATTGCACATTTTCTGTTAGTACAATAAACCTCAATTCAAGGCAGAAACATTGCTGTGTCCAACAGTTATTACATATATCAAACTGAAATAGCTGTTGCAAAAACACCAATTTTTATAAAACATTAAGCTTAAGATTAATAGGGGTGCCCAAACTTTTTCATATAACTGTATATGCTGCAGCCTCAGTGTCTCCTATGGGATGTACAGTTAGGTCCATATATATTAGGACAGAGACAACATTTTTCTAATTTTGGTTCTAGACATTACCACAATGAATTTTAAACAAAACAATTCAGATGCAGTTGAAGTTCAGACTTTCAGATTTAATTTGAGGGTATCCGCATTAAAATTGGATGAAGGGTTTGGGAGTTTCAGCTCCTTAACATGTGCCACCCTGTTTTTAAAGGGAAAAAAAGTAATTGGACAATTGACTCCAAGGCTATTTCATGGACAGGTGTGGGCAATCCCTTCGTTATGTCATTCTCAATTAAGCAGATAAAAGGCCTAGAGTTGATTTGAGGTGTGGTGCTTGCATTTGGAAGCTTTTGCTGTGGAGTAAACATGCGGTCAAAGGAGCTCTCCATGCAGGTGAAACAAGCCATCCTTAAGCTGCAAAAACAGAAAAAACCCATCCGAGAAATTGTTACAATATTAGGAGTGGCAAAATCTACAGTTTGGTACATCCTGAGAAAGAAAGAAAGCACTGGTGAACTCATCAATGCAAAAAGACCTGGGCGCCCACGGAAGACAACAGTGGTGGATGATCGCAGAATAATCTCCATGGTGAAGAGAAACCCCTTCACAACAGCCAACCAAGTGAACAACACTCTCCAGGAGGTAGGCGTATCGATATCCAAATCTACCATAAAGAGAAGACTGCATGAAAGTAAATACAGAGAGTTCACTGGACGGTGCAAGCCACTCATAAGCATCAAGAATAAAAAGGCTAGACTGGACTTTGCTAAAAAACATCTAAAAACATCTAAAAAAAGCCAGCACAGTTCTGGAAGAACATTCTTTGGACAGATGAAACCAAGATCAACCTCTACCAGAATGATGGAAAGAGAAAAGTATGGCAAAGGCGTGGTACAGCTCATGATCCAAAGCACACCACATCATCTGTAAAACACGGCGGAGGCAGTGTGATGGCTTGGGCATGCTTGGCTGCCAGTGGCACTGGGTCACTAGTGTTTATTGATGCTGTGACACAGGACAGAAGTAGCCGAATGAATTCTGATGTATTCAGAGCCATACTGTGTGCTCAGATCCAGCCAAATGCAGCCAAACTGATTGGTCGTCGTTTCATACTACAGATGGACAATGACCCAAAACATAAAGCCAAAGCAACCCAGGAGTTTATTAAAGCAAAGACGTGGAATATTCTTGAATGGCCAAGTCAGTCACCTGATCTCAACCCAATTGAGCATGCTGTTAGAACCTTGCTGTTAGGTTTTTTTTCCTTTGCTGGTCACATGACCTTGTTGGCCTATTTAATCCTGCTCCGCCCTTCTGGCTTTGCTGGACTTCATTGTATATCAACTTTCTAGCTAGCCTGTGCTCTGTGTCTTGCTCTGTTAGTTTGCTTGGTCTACGGACCTCTATGTTCTTTATATTTTGTTTGTTCGTCTGTCTGCTACTATTTCTGTTAGGAGGTGTCCCATATTCCTCCCAGTCCTTAGTACTTGTAGGGATTCCTCCCCCACATCTATAGGTCTTCGTACAGACTAGCTTAGGACTTTAGCAGGTCTGATCGCAGGATCAGGTTCCCTGTTACATCGTAGGGATTCAGCTGAGTCCTATAGTAGGGACAGATCTCCTCTCTTTCCTTAGCTCTGGTAGCAGAACATAACAGTAAGTCCAGCCAGCAAATTCTCTAAGGAAAGATTTTTTTTGTTCCATCATGGTGTCGGTTCAGGATTTGGCTAAACACCTGCAGGGACTCTCTCTGGAAGTGGCCGAGCTCCGTCAGCACGTGAGTAACTGTTCTGGAGCACATTTCTTGGAGCCTAAGGTATGTTTGCCGGATTTATTTTTTGGTGAACATCGAGAATTTTTTTCATTTAAAAATGCTTGCTTATTGTATTTTCGTTTGAGACCCAAGTCCTCTGGGGATGAATCCCAGCGCGTAGGGTTCATAATGTCACTTTTGCGCAAAGAGCCTCAGGAGTGGGCCTTTTCTTTGCAACCTAGTGATACATGCTTCAGATCAGTGGATAGTTTTTTTTCTGCTTTAGGACTATTATATGATGATCCTGACCGTGTCGCATCAGCTGAGACTGAGTTGAGACGTTTAAAACAAGGATCAGGTAATGTCGAAAAATATTGCACACATTTTCGTCGTTGGTCCACTCAAACAGGGTGGAACGATTCTGCTCTGAAAAGTCTATTTCTTGCTGGGCTCAGTGAAAGGGTTAAAGACCTGCTAATTGCTTATCCTACACCTGAAGATTTGCAACAGGCTATGCAATTAGCTATACGGGTGGATAGAAGACTGCGTGCTAGGGTTAATGAGAGCAAATCCTCTGCTATGTCAGTTTCTGGTTATGAGAATGTGTGTACTAACAGTGGTGAACCGATGGAGATTGGATCGGTGGCACCTCGCTCTCAAGAAAAAGACCGTCGTTTTTCGAAAGGCTTGTGTTTCTATTGCGGAAAATCTGGTCATTTGATTAAAGGCTGTGAGCTTCGTATGAAGAAAGAAAAAAAAATGGTCAGTCACGCCCGTATTGCCTGTTTAAATTCCAAGGGTGTATTTTTAGCTGCTTCCACGATTGCTCAGGAAAAATTAATGGAATTTCGGGTGTTTGTTGATTGCGGGTCTACACTGAATGTAATTGATGGGGGATTCGTGGAAAAACTCAATTTAAAACCTGAACCTTTATCATCCCCCATTGCTGTGGTTTCTGTGGATGGTTCCCCTTTGAAGAATATTACTCTCAAGGTCTGTGAATTTCCTCTCACTATTAATGGTGTTCACCATGAGAAATTGGATTTGGTAGTGTTGAATAACTTGCCTTCTCCAGTAATATTGGGTTTGCCCTGGTTAAAATTTCACAATCCTGTACTGGATTGGTCTACCAGTGAAATTAAATCCTGGAGCCATAAATGTTATGACAAGTGTTGTAACGGGCGTATTGCAGCTTTGGATAGGGGAGAATTACCTGTTCCTATTCAGGATTTTTGGAGAGTTTTTTCTGAGAAAGATTCGCAGGTTTTGCCTCCCCATAGAGACTATGATTGTTCTATTGAATTTGTCCCTGGAGCGACTCTTCCTAAAAGTCGTTTATTTAACCTTACTATTCCTGAGAGGAAGGCTTTGGAGGAATACATACAGACAAGTTTGGCCGCCGGTCACATTAGGCCCTCTAAGTCTCCTGTGGCGGTTGGATTTTTTTTTGTAAAAAAAAAGGACGGCGGTTTACGTCCTTGTCTGGATTTTCGTGAGATTAACAAAATTACGGTACGCAATCCTTACCCACTGCCATTGATTCCTGATCTGTTTAACCAGTTATTGGGGGCCAAGTGGTTCTCTAAAATTGACCTTAAGGGGGCATACAATCTGTTGCGCATGAAGGAGGGTGATGAATGGAAGACTGCTTTTAACACTCCTGTGGGTCATTTTGAGAATCTGGTTATGCCTTTTGGTCTTACTAATGCTCCTGCATTTTTTCAGAATCTGATTAATGACATCCTTAGACCTTTGATCGGTAAAAATGTGGTTGTGTATTTGGATGACATTTTGATTTATTCGCCAGATCTGGAGTCTCATTGGCGGAGCGTGCGTGAGGTATTACAGTTATTAATGGACAATTCGCTTTTTGCTAAGCTGGAGAAATGTGAGTTCGCTGTACAGAGAATTAGTTTTTTGGGCTACATTATCTCCAGCAAAGGTTTTGAGATGGATCCGGTTAAGGTTCAGGCTGTGCAGGAATGGCCTAGGCCTATTGGTTTGAAATCGATACAGAGGTTTTTGGGTTTCGCCAATTACTATAGAAAATTCATAAAAAATTTTTCTAGTATTGTCAAACCTCTGACTGATCTCACCAGGAAAGGTGCTGATGCGGTTCAGTGGTCTTCTGAGGCCATTGAAGCTTTTGTGTATCTCAAGGAGAGGTTCACCTCTGCTCCCATCCTTATGCAGCCTGATGTTACTAGGCCGTTTTTGGTTGAGGTTGATGCTTCCTCTGTGGGGGTTGGCGCAGTATTGTCTCAGGATAACGGGGATGGATTACATCCCTGTGCCTTTTTTTCAAAAAAATTTTCGGAGACTGAATTGAATTACGATATTGGTAATCGGGAATTATTGGCTATTAAACTCGCATTTGAACACTGGCGCCACTTCTTGGAAGGTGCGGAATTTCCCGTTCAGGTTCTTACGGATCATAAAAATCTGATATATCTTGACGCTGCCAAGCGCCTGAATGCCCGTCAGGCTAGGTGGGCACTGTTTTTCTCGCGGTTTAATTTCTCCGTTACTTACATCCCTGGTACTAAGAATGTTAAGGCGGATGCCTTGTCTCGCAGTTTTTCTCCCATAGTCGGTGCTGAGAAAGAGGAAAACATTTTACAAGAAGGTGTTGTGATAGCTGCTTTAGACTCCGTTTTGGAAGATGAGATTCTTAAAGCTCAGGAGAATGCCCCATCTAACACTCCTCATGGGAGGTTGTTTGTGCCTGGGACCTTTAGGAGAGATTTGTTTGTTGAGTGTCACGAATCTCGGTTGGCAGGTCATCCCGGAATCTCTGAGACCAAGAGACTGGTGGGTCGCAGTTTTTGGTGGCCTGGATGGCAGAAGGAAGTCATTAAGTGGGTACGCCAATGTACTGTATGTGCTAGATCTAAGTCCTCACATACTCCTGCTGCGGGGTTGCTTTGTCCTTTGGAGGTCCCCAGTGCTCCTTGGACACATTTGGCTATGGACTTTATAACTGACCTTCCCCCCTCTGAGGGTTTTACTGTCATCTGGGTGGTCGTGGACCGTTTTAGCAAGATGTGTCACTTGGTTCCCTTCATCAAACTGCCCTGCGCTAAAACTCTCGCTAAGGCCTTTGTCAAGGAAATTGTCAGACTTCATGGCGTTCCTACTGACATTGTTTCTGATAGGGGTCCTCAGTTCGTGGCTCGTTTTTGGCGTGCCTTTTGTGACAGGTTGGGAATTCATTTGTCGTTTTCGTCCGGATATCATCCTGAATCTAATGGCCAGACAGAAAGGAAAAACCAGGATGTTGAGCAGTTCTTGCGTTGTTTTGTGGCAGACAATCAAGAGGGGTGGTCTGAGTTTCTGCCACTTGCCGAATTTGCTCTGAACAATCATACATCTTCTTCTGCTGGTTGTTCGCCTTTTTTTTGTTGTTCTGGGAGACATCCGTCGTTTGGGTCGTTCTCCAAGTTGGGATCTGCCGTGCCTGAGGAGGAGAATTTTTCCGGTGATTTGGAAAGAGTTTGGACGGATGTGCGTGGTAATCTTCAGGAGGCCAACAGAAAATCTAAAGACTACTTTGATAGGAAACGACAGGAGGTTTTGTTCGCTGTTGGTGACATGGTTTGGTTGTCCTCTAGGAATCTGCGGTTGAGGATTCCTTCTAAGAAATTGGGTCCCAAGTTTGTAGGGCCCTTTAAGGTGCTTCAGGTTGTCAACCAATCTGCTGTTAGGTTGGAGGTTCCTACCTCCTGGAGAATTAATCCGGTCTTTCATGTCTCTCTGTTAAAAAAAGCTGTTGTGTCGGATGGTGACACCTCTGCCTCTGTTCCTCCGGTGGTGGAGGACGGGGAATATGAAATTTCTCGCATCCTTGACTCTAGACGGTATAGAGGTAGTTTGCAGTATCTTGTGGCCTGGAAAGATTTCGGACCCGAGGATAACTCTTGGGTGAGGTCAGATGATGTTTCCGCGTCCAGACTTATCAGAGCGTTTCACAGGAGATTTCCTGATAAGCCTGGTCCTAGGGGATCCGGAGGATCCTCTTAGAAGGGGGGGTACTGTTAGAACCTTGCTGTTAGGTTTTTTTTCCTTTGCTGGTCACATGACCTTGTTGGCCTATTTAATCCTGCTCCGCCCTTCTGGCTTTGCTGGACTTCATTGTATATCAACTTTCTAGCTAGCCTGTGCTCTGTGTCTTGCTCTGTTAGTTTGCTTGGTCTACGGACCTCTATGTTCTTTATATTTTGTTTGTTCGTCTGTCTGCTACTATTTCTGTTAGGAGGTGTCCCATATTCCTCCCAGTCCTTAGTACTTGTAGGGATTCCTCCCCCACATCTATAGGTCTTCGTACAGACTAGCTTAGGACTTTAGCAGGTCTGATCGCAGGATCAGGTTCCCTGTTACATCGTAGGGATTCAGCTGAGTCCTATAGTAGGGACAGATCTCCTCTCTTTCCTTAGCTCTGGTAGCAGAACATAACACATGCATTTCACTTGTTAAAGACTAAACTTCAGACACATTAACTACATAAATAGTAAAAAACTAAAAAATAATAGTGTTGGCCCCCTTAAAAATAGTCTGGGTGAAATGGTGGATGAGGATGAGGAAAAAGCCAATATGCTAAATGATTTTTTTTCAACCGTATTTACACAAGAAAATCGCATGACAGAAAACATGATTAGTGATAACAAAAATTCTCTATTAAATGTCACTTGCTTAACCCAGCAGGAAGTACAGCGGCGTCTAAAAATCACTAAAGTTGACAAATCCCCGGGCCCGGATGGGATACACCCGTGAGTACTGCAGGAATTAAGTAACGTCATAGATAGACCATTATTTTTAATATTTAAAGATTCCATAATAACAGGGTCTGTACCACAGGACTGGCGTATAGCAAATGTGGTGCCAATATTCAAAAAGGGGACAAAAACTGAACTTGGAAATTATAGGCCGGTAAGCTTAACCTCTACTGTGGGTAAAATCCTGGAGGGTTTCCTAAGAGATGCTATACTAGAGTATCTGAAGAAGAATAACCTCAAGACCCAATATCAACATGGGTTTACGAGGGACCGTTCCTGTCAGACTAATCTGATCAGTTTTTATGAGGAGGTTAGTTCTGGACTGGACCAAGGAAATGCAGTGGATGTTGTGTATATGGACTTTTCAAAAGCTTTTGATACGGTTCCACACAAAAGGTTGATACATAAAATGAGAACAATGGGGATAGGGGAAAATATATGTATGTGGGTTAAGAATTGGCTCAGTGATAGGAAACAAAGGGTGGTTATTAATGGAAAACACTCAGACTGGGTCTCAGTTAACAGTGGGGTACCACAGGGGTCAGTATTAGGCCCCCTTCTTTTTAACATATTTATTAATGACCTTGTAGGGGGCATACAGGGTAATATTTCAATATTTGCAGATGACACTAAACTCTGCAGGGTAATCAATACAGAGGAGGACAATTTTATATTCCAGGAGGATCTATGTAAACTAGAAGCTTGGACTGATAAATGGCAAATGAGCTTTAATGGGGATAAATGTAAGGTAATGCACTTGGGCAGAGGAAATAAAATGTATAATTATATGCTTAATTGTAAAACACTGGGCAAAACTGTAACTGAAAAAGACCTGGGTGTATTGGTGGACGACAAGCTCATGTTTAGTGGCCAGTGTCAGGCTGCTGCTGCAAAGGCAAATAAAATAATGGGATGCATTAAAAGAGGCAAAGATGCTCATGAGGAGAACATAATTTTACCTCTATACAAGTCATTAGTGCGACCACACTTAGAATACTGTGTACAGTTCTGGTCTCCGGTGTATAAGAAAGACATAGCTGAACTAGAGCGGGTGCAGAGAAGAGCGACCAAGGTTATTAGAGGACTGGGGGGTCTGCAATACCAAGACAGGTTATTACACTTGGGGTTATTTACTGTGGAAAAAAGAAGGCTTAGGGGTGATCTTATTACTAAGTACAAGTATATGAGGGGACAGTACAAAGACCTTTCTACTGATCTTTTTACTCTGAGGCCTGAGACAGGGACCAGGGGGCATCTTCTACGTCTGGAGGAAAGAAGGTTTAGTCATAATCACAGACGGGGATTCTTTACTGTAAGAGCAGTGAGACTATGGAACTCTCTGCCACATGATGTTGTAATGAGTGATTCACTGTTAAAATTTAATACGGGCATGGATGCCTTTCTTGAAAAGTATAATATTACAGGTTATAAATACTAGATTCCTTGATAGGGCGTTGATCCAGGGAACTAGTCTGATTGTCGTATGGAGTCGGGAAGGTATTTTTTTCCCCAATGTGGAGCTTAGTGTTTGCCACATGGGTTTTTTTTTGCCTTCCTCTGGATCAACATGTTAGGCTATGGGTTGAACTAGATGGACTTAGTCTTCCTTCAACCTTAAAAACTATGTTACTATGTTACAAACAAACAGCAACTGAAAACCACCACAGTGAAGGCCTGGCAGAGCATCAAAAAGGAGGAAACACAGCGTCTGGTGATGTCCATGAGTTCAAGACTTCAGGCAGTCATTGCCAACAAAGGGTTATCAACCAAGTACTAGAAATGGACATTTTATTTACAATTATTTAATCTGTCCAATTACTTTTGGTCCCTTTAAAAAAAGGGTGGCACATGTTAAGGAGCTGAAACTCCTAAACTCTTCATCCAATTTTAATGTGGATACCCTCAAATGAAAGCTGAAAGTCTGAACTTCAACTACATCTGAATTTTTTTGCTTAAAATTCATTGTGGTAATGTCTAGAACCAAAATTAGAAAAATGTTGTCTCTGTCCAAATATATATGGACCTAACTGTATATGATTTTGCACCACTCTCATTGTCTCCTATGTGATAAAGTATATATTCAGCAGTCTCAGTATCTCCTGTGTGATATATATACAGCAGTCTTGGTTTGTCCTATGTGATACATATAGAGCAGTTTCGGCAGGGGCAGAGACTGACAGCTTGAAGCCCCTGTGCAAGAAACGTGTTTAGGGCCCTCTTCTTTTATGGTGACCAAGCTACAGATTCTATATTTTGTGTGTGTATATATGTGTATGTGTGTGATAGTCCCCTCTCATCATGAGTAGAGATGAGCGAATGTTTCAATGTTCGGATTACGATTGTCGAATTTTCATTATTCGCCAATTTATTTGTTGAATATTACTGAACGTCATTGGATTCAATAGGGGAAAAAACAAATGCATACACAACACCTTCAAACGGGCCCAAAAGCTGCCAAAACACGTAAAATTAGGGGCAGACACCAGGAAAGTGCCATCAATTGACCCAGAGTACAAGTAGTATAATTATTATTATTTATTATTATAGTGACATTATTCCGTGGTGCTTTACATGTGAAAAGGGGTCACCGGCTGGAACAAGAGGGGAGAGGACCCTGGCCACGAGGGTGCACAATCTAAAAGGATGGGTGAGGATACGGTAGGTCAGGGTACTGCTGGTCGTGCGGCGGTATGGCGGAGCGAGGGTTACTGCAGATTGTACACTTGTCAGAAGAAGTGGGTCTTCAGCTTCCTTTTCAAGGTTTCCACGGTAGGTGACAGTCTGATGTGTTAGGGTACATAGTTGCAACATGGCTGTGGAGTCAGAATCGGAGTCGGTATAAAATGGACCAACTCCAACTCCTAAAATATATAATAAATTGGGGACAGTAATTCAATGCAGTTTGTGGGGAATATTTTTTTCATGAGAATTTGGGAAAGTTCTGAAATGTCCTATAAATGTCTGTCCTATTCCTGATCTAAGAGTCTAGACTTTTACCTGAGATGAATCTGTGCTACAGTAAATTAATCACTTAAACATGAGCCATGTATGCATGTATGAGGGAGTCGGATTTGCTGTCATGGAAATTGAAGAGTCGGAGTTGGAGTCGAAGGTTTGGCTTACTGACTCCACAGCCCTGAGTTACACAGTAGGGGAGATGCACGGGACAAAACTTGTATGTGATTTTGGCAAGAAGATATAAGCGGGAAGTAGAGAAGGAGATCTTGGAAGGATGGGAGGTGTGTGCAGGTAAGTACCAGGAGACTAGGTCACAAATGTATGGAGGAGACTGGTTTTGAATGTCTTGGTATACCAAAGTTAGGCTTTTCAACTGGAGTGTCTGGCCAATGGAGAGCCACAGAGGAGGAGTTTGCAGTAGTCGAGGTGTTTTGGTAGATTTATGGTTGAGAAATGTGCGGATACCGGAGATATTTTGGAGTTGGAGTCAGAAGCAAGTGGAAAGGACTTGGATCTAACGTTTGAAGGACAGATCAGAGTGAGCAGCCATTGATTTTGATGGATGGGTTAGTTGGTGGGGGGTGGGTGAATGAGATGATGGAAAGATGATGAATTCGGTTTTATCCATGTGAAGTTTTACAAATCTAGCAGAGAAGAAAGATGAAATAGACACGCATTGTGGGATTCTGGTTAGTAAGGAGGTGTTATTAGGTCCAGAGGGGTGGATCTGTGTGTCATCAGCATAGAGGTAATACTGAAAGTCATGAGACTCTACGAGCTGTCCCAGGCCGAAGGTGTAGATGGAGAAGAGCAGGGGTCCTAGAACTGAATCTTTGTGGATACCGACACATTGGGGGTGAGATGAGGAGGTGGTGTGTGAGTGGGAGACACTGAATGTCCGGTTTGTTAGTGTAAAGATGTGCGGTTGTGGATTTTAATAATCACCTAGGCAGGTTATCCATGCAATTAGTTTTATTCCTTCCGGCCACGGTGAACAGCAATTCCAGGTAAATGTCCAACAGGCAATTCTCAGTCCTAGAGTTTCCAACCTGGGATCAGTAGTTCCACTGCCCTGTACCAGGTGATACCCACTGTCCCCCAACTTTTGGTTGGCCCACAGCTTTTTGTATCTCCCGCCGGTATATTGGCAGTCACAGCATATGCTCCTTCACAGCATATGCTCCTTCGGATGATTGATATCACGACCGCAGCCCGTGATACCACTCAGCTCTCAGTCTGACTAGTAATGAATCCTCCCTTTCTCCTGCACAGTGTTAAGCCCCCTGAATCGGCAGAAGAGCTCACCCCTCCCTCCCCCAGCTAATTGTGCCTTAGTGGAGATATTTTCTCAGATGGAACCCATCCCCTGGGATTGCATGTGAGACTACCTGTGGTGACGGAGAGAACAATGACCCAAGGTCTCTCAGATATGGTCACTGAATGGAATAGATACCTGAGGTTGAACTGATGAGCAAACAAATCACTAACAAAACACAGCAAGCAAATTTCTAACAAAACACAAAATTACGATTGACGAAAAGGGGTGCTCAATGCTGGAAAAGTATTTAGAAAGTGGCCAGGTCCTCACAGTTAGGTAGGAAGAGTTCCAAGATAGGGCCAAGTCGGTAATTCCAAGACAGCGATAGGCTTTGTAGATGAGGGCCAGAAAGAACATGTGCTCCAGTAGATGGCAAGCGCCGCATCAAGTGGCTTCTCCTCCTCTTCCTCCACCTTAACGAAGTTGGCCACTACTTTTTATGATTGGGGCAATCGGTTGACCCTGTGCTCCTAAGTGTTTTTGTAATTACCTCCTGCTGTCCTTCTTGCCTGTGAGCGGCGCTATCACTGGCTGCTCAGGCATCACATGACCACCAGCTGCAGCGGGCTCTGACATCCGCTGATGTCACGTCAAGTTTCAGCTGCAGCCGGGGGTAACTTACTTCTGCTTTCCACGGTGGAATCTGGGCTGTGGGCATCCACCGCGCTCTCTCCCTCTTCCATTCACTGGGAAAGAGCGTGGCGGATGCTGGGTGTAACCCCGCCCGCAGCCCATGAGCCACTGCAGGGACCGTGTCACTGATGTCACGCCTCACTTGACGTGACATCAGCGTGGGGTCATGAGATGCCTGTGAGTGGCCAGCGGTAGTGCCGCTCACAGGCAAGAAGGACAGCAGGAGGTAATTACAAAAACACTTAGGGGCATAGGGTCAATCGATTGCCCTAATCATAAAAAAGAGTGGCCAACTCCTTTAACATCCCACACAGTACAGTCCTCAGAGGTGGCACCCTAACCACCCAACTGACTGTGGGGAACCACAGATGGACGAGTCTGCAGAGCTGTTCACACATTCTATTCTGGGGCATCAGAGGTCTGATACAAAGCTTCACACACTCAAGAGGGGGAAAAGCATGTGTAGCGATGCCCAAATTTTTTTTTCAGATGATTCTGTGCCGGACAAGCTAAGGTCCGAGAAGAATCCAAGCCGTCATCACCAGATGTTAACCCCTGGGGGTGAGCATTGATGGGTTGGAGAACGAAACAAATACACACCAGAACATGGAGAACTAAACTAATATACAACAGAGGTTGGAAAACTGGAAAACTAAACTACTAATAAACAGCTAGGGTTGGAGAACTAAACTATTACACACCAGGGGATGGAGAACTAAACCACTAGACACCAGAAGATGGAGAACCAAACTAATAGACAACAGGGGTTGGAGAGCTAAACTACTAAATAGGTAGGGTTGGAATCCCTAGGGCTTGCGGGACATACCTCTTAATGAGAGACACTTTCCAATAGCGCAGATAGAATACCCCAACCTCTGTACTGTAGCCAGGGCTCATCGCAATCAGGCAATGTTAAAATTAATATGCCTTGGAGTTTGCAGTCATACAGTTGAAGAGTTGTGGACAGCTCTCCAGGCCGAGTTTGAGAAATGGCCGTCTCCACTGAACTGGAGCAAGGGAAGGCCATGTGCGATAACGGTGCAAACCTGGTGGCGGCCCTACGCCGGGGCAACCTCACATGCGTGCCTTGCATGGCTCGCATCCTCAACCTGATGGTACAGCAATTTCCTTGCCACTATCCCGGCCTGGATGCGCTGCTGCAGAAACTACAGTCTCTGTGTGCTCACTTAAAACTATAAAAATGAGCAGTATCTTTAGTTTTAAAAAACAGACTACTAGACAAAAAGCTAACTCTTTCATGATGATAGAGGCCACCATCTCCTTAGCTTGCTGCTGGTACTTTTCTGTGGGAATGAGCTTGTCTCCATCCAGCCTGGAATATTTCCAGTGAATTTTGGCACACCATGATATTAGCAGTGCACCAGTACCAGAAGCAAAGCCATCCACAATTTCCTTCTCAGGAATTTTATTTGGTAGACTGATTGGCTGCCCGAACATTCATTTCTCACAAAGGAGCTGAAGATACTGAGAAAGATATCAGAGGAAAAACAGAGAGGGCAGCACGGTGGCTCAGTGGTTAGCACTGCAGCCTTGCAGCGCTGGGGTCCTGGATTCAAATCCCACCAAGGACAACATCTGCAAGGTGTTTGTATGTTCTCCCCGTGTGTGCGGGGGTTTTCCCTGGGTTCTCCAGTTTCCTCCTCAGTAAAAAAGCAGCCATACAGTGTCTGGGAACCTTCACACAGACTTTTCTTAGCCAGGGCTGCTTCTCGGCTAGGTTGGATGGGCCCATCAGAGAACCGGAGACTCCTCCGGTGGGCCCTGGCTTCTCCTTCAGGAGAGCTCATAATGCAAATCTTGCAGATCGTGATGATGATAGAGGCCACCATCTCCTTAGCTTGCTGCTGATACTTTTCTGTTGGAATGAGCTTGTCTTCAACCAGTCTGGAATATATCCAGTGAATTATGGCACGCCATGGTATTAGCAGTGCACCCAGTAGCAGAAGCGAAGCCATCCACAATTTCCTTCTCAGGAATTTTATTTGGTAGACTGAGTGGCTGCCCAAACATTAGTTTCTCACAAAGGAGCTGAAGACACCGAGTGGCAGTAGGTGCAAGTTTCTCCACCATGACCTGTTTGTTATTGTTAGATATCAGAGGGAGAACAGAACTGGGCTTTGCCAAGGTGCCAGATTGCATCTTAAGTCTTATACACCCTGCCCTTGTGGGCTTACATTCTACAGGATGGTGGGGAAGGAGACAGTAGATTGGGGGGTTACAGTAGCTCCGGTGGTTTTGAGGTGGCAGCGAGGTAATGGCACGCTGTAGGCTGTCTTGAAGAGATGAGTTTTCAGGTTCCGTCTGAAGCATCCGAATGTGGTGGCTAATTGGACGTGTTGAGGCACAGAATTCCAGAGGATGGGGGATATTCGAGAGAAGTCTTGGAGGCGATTGGGTGAGGAACGAATAAGTGTAGAGGAGAGAAGGAGGTCTTAGGAGGACCGGAGATTACATAAGGGAATATATCGGGAGATTAGTTCAGAGATGTGCGGAGGAGAAAGGTTATGGATGGCGTTGTAGGTCAGTGTTAGTAGTTTGAACTGGATATGCTGGGCAGTGAAGGAATCTTATAGATGGCAATTTTATAGATTGCTGGAGCCACTCCACAATAAAAAAAAAAGCAGCCATAGAGTGTCCGGTAACCCTCACACAGACTTTTCTTGGCAGGGTTGGACGGGCCCACCGGAGAACTGGAGACTCCTCTGGTGGGCTCTGGCTTCTCCTTCAGTAGAGTTCATAGCGCAAACCTTGCTGCTGCTATGGGGTTCTTGAGTGGGGGAGAAAGGTGGGCCCTCAGAATCAAATCTTCTGGTGGGCCCAATGTTCTTCATTCTGACACTGCTTCACGGTGACAGTTGTATTTCACCACAGCCATATTCTTTAGCTCGGTGAAAGGACTGGCATAGAGGGAAACCGTTTCTACTCCAGCTGTCATTTCTTTAGGAAGTCCTCTAATGAAGCTTGTTCCATAAGCAATAGCAGTCTGTCCAGCATGAGCTCATACTTCTCGGTGGTGATTAGTCACACACTAAGATCTTTCTTTACGCCTTGAATTTCATGACTATAGAGTTGGGCAATGACCTGATCTGCAATGTGTTTTGAGAAATAACATGCATAAGCGAAGCCACAGTAAAGGTCAGTGAAGGTCATCATTATGCGAAACTCATACAGCTTTCCCACTGACTGAAAGAGGGGTATCAAGATTTCCAAAACAGCCAAGACTTTCCTGTGCTCACCAAGAGGACGACTGTCCAAGAGATGAGGCTGGGCTGTGTAGCATCACCCTGTATAGTTTTTTGCTCTGCCTGCAATGCTTCCTCTTTAATTGTGAAAAAAAAAAAACAAGCAATGTGAACTGAGGTCTAAGATGGTAGACATGCAAGAAATAGGAGCATGTTCACACTAGCAAAAAGAAGCAAAACCTACAAAAGACAAAAAATATATCTCTCATACCCTACCATCATTATATATAAATGTAAAGCAAAGTTGCATAATAAATATAGGGTACTTAGTGAACTATTTTTGATCAAAAAAAGTATACAAGCCGTCCCACCAGCGGCAAGGTGACCCTAAATTGGGACGGTACCTATACTGTCTATATTAAAAACCTTACTGTATATCAAAGTTGAAGTAATGCATATAAAAGGGTAGACAAATAGGACCGGGTCCCAACTCCAGACCACCTAGGCCCGTGGTAAGCTACATATATACTAATCAGCTCAACAAAGGGGATGCCACACCCTTAAATTGCACAGAATGCAAACAAGACAAAAAACCAAGCAATGTGAACTGAGGTCTAAGATGGTAGACATGCAAGAAATAGGAGCATGTACATTTATATATAATGATGGTAGGGTATGAGAGATATATTTTTTGTCTTTTGTAGGTTTTGCTTCTTTTTGCTAGTGTGAACATGCTCCTATTTCTTGCATGTCTACCATCTTAGACCTCAGTTCACATTGCTTGGTTTTTTGTCTTGTTTGCATTCTGTGCAATTTAAGGGTGTGGCATCCCCTTTGTTGAGCTGATTAGTATATATGTAGCTTACCACGGGCCTAGGTGGTCTGGAGTTGGGACCCGGTCCTATTTGTCTACCCTTTTATATGCATTACTTCAACTTTGATATACAGTAAGGTTTTTAATATAGACAGTATAGGTACCGTCCCAATTTAGGGTCACCTTGCCGCTGGTGGGACGGCTTGTATACTTTTTTTGATCAAAAATAGTTCACTAAGTACCCTATATTTATTATGCAACTTTGCTTTTCATTTATATATAATGATGGTAGGGTATGAGAGATATATTTTTTGTCTTTTGTAGGTTTTGCTTCTTTTTGCTAGTGTGAACATGCTCCTATTTCTTGCATGTCTACCATCTTAGACCTCAGTTCACATTGCTTGGTTTTTTGTCTTGTTTGCATTCTGTGCAATTTAAGGGTGTGGCATCCCCTTTGTTGAGCTGATTAGTATATATGTAGCTTACCACGGGCCTAGGTGGTCTGGAGTTGGGACCCGGTCCTATTTGTCTACCCTTTTATATGCATTACTTCAACTTTGATATACAGTAAGGTTTTTAATATAGACAGTATAGGTACCGTCCCAATTTAGGGTCACCTTGCCGCTGGTGGGACGGCTTGTATACTTTTTTTGATCAAAAATAGTTCACTAAGTACCCTATATTTATTATGCAACTTTGCTTTACATTTATATATAATGATGGTAGGGTATGAGAGATATATTTTTTGTCTTTTGTAGGTTTTGCTTCTTTTTGCTAGTGTGAACATGCTCCTATTTCTTGCATGTCTACCATCTTAGACCTCAGTTCACATTGCTTGATTTTTTGTCTTGTTTGCATTCTGTGCAATTTAAGGGTGTGGCATCTCCTTTGTTGAGCTGATTAGTATATATGTAGCTTACCACGGGCCTAGGTGGTCTGGAGTTGGGACCCGGTCCTATTTGTCTACCCTTTTATATGCATTACTTCAACTTTGATATACAGTAAGGTTTATAATATAGACAGTATAGGTACCGTCCCAATTTAGGGTCACCTTGCCGCTGGTGGGACGGCTTGTATACTTTTTTTGATCAAAAATAGTTCACTAAGTACCCTATATTTATTATGCAACTTTGCTTTACATTTATATATAATGATGGTAGGGTATGAGAGATATATTTTTTGTCTTTTGTAGGTTTTGCTCTTTAATTGTGAGCAGCGAGCGTTTCAATAGACAGAGAAGTGGGATGGTGACGCTAAATTATGGCATCATCGCCGCTTACCATCTTGGTGGAGTCCTCAAAGTTTTGAAGGATGCCACAGATGTCAGACATCCATGCCCACACATCAGCTGTTATGTGCGAAGGCTGACCTGAATTCCAACTGGCGTGTTGAAGCTGGTGCTCAACAACTGCCCTCAGCTGCTCACAAATCCTTCCCAACTTCTGCAACGTTGATTTTCAACGTGTGGTCACATCGAACACCAGTCAGTGAGCTGGAGGCTGTAAACACTGCTAAAGCACTGCCAGGGTGTCGGAAGCTGTAGCTAACTTTCTGAAATGGGCACACATGCGGCGTACTTACACAAGCAGATCTGGGTAGGTTTTGAGAAACCGCTGAACTACTAGGTTGAGCACATTTAGTGCTCGCTCATCACTAATGTGTACCCCTGTATGGAGAACAATATCAACACCAAAGAATTAATTTCAATAGAGTATAACTATTATAATGGGGACCGACACCTCTTCCACTAGAGCCAACCCAGCAGATGGAGACCCAAATAGGAGTGGTCACACTGCCCTAAATTAGGGCCTGATACCACCGAAATGGTGGTAGTTGTTGAGGTCCGCTGGTCTGCATTTTATCACAGTGAGATTGCCAGAGTAATACATGTTGATTGCGCATGTGAAGGTTTATGTATGTAGTAGTCAAATTATTGCACTTTTCCTCTCTACTGAGTTTTTTTTGCAAAGTTGGGAGACAACTCATCCTTTGCGGTGTCAAAAAATGCCAAGGCTAGGCAGCCCTTGCCGCCCGTGCGAACTGCAGACCCACAACCGCTGCTGGTCACAGCTATAGTAGTGGCTAAGGATGCAGTGCTCGTCGTGGTTGCATCACTCTGTGTCTGCATCGTAGTGTGCAACGTTACCTGCTTGTTTTCCTCCTCCCGTACTGTTAGGAGGGCGGTTGCAGACAACTTTATTTAATGGAATTCAACCGCCCCCGGGATCCGCGATGCAGCCTAGAGGACTGCTGCCGAACACTTTCCGGGTGGAAAGGCAAATGACAACTTAAATGTAAAACCCTTCCGTGTTTCTTCACACAGGAACGGGTAAAGCGGTGCGCTCTATCTCCGTTAACTGCACGGAGGGAGAGCGACCGGCGACGCACCTAACAACAATCTTAGCCCTTCGTGTTAAAGCACACGGAAGGGTAAGACGGTTCGCACAATCTCCAAGAACCGCAGGGAAACGTGCGACCGGACTAGGAGCAGTAGCCCTGTCTTCGATACAGGCGCTACGCTAAGAGACGGCGCTAGCGTGTGGGTGAGATTCCCGCCGGGTATTCGAGCACTCAGCCGGCGTGCTACCGGACTGAGAAAACCCGCTCTATATAGCTCACAGGCAGCTCGGGGTGTAAGGCGAACCCCCTGGATAGAGCCAGTGTGCAAGGCAAAGCTACCTGCCTACTTATTCTAACCTGCCTGTCTAAAGCTATGGCTCTTCGAGGAGCCAAAGAGTAAGCGTGCACACCACATACAGCCAGCTCAAATGATCTGAGTGCGCCGCCATCTTTGTGGGCGGGCCTTTTAAAGATTAAGCCCTGCCCACCGACGCGCTATTGGTGACGTTACCCGTGAACCAATCAGGCGGTGCCAGGTCACCGGGTCAGGTGGGTGCCAACCCACCAATCATGATCCGCCAGGTCACGGACATGCTCAGTACGGCAAAACCTGGACTTAGATTCCACAAGCCCTGTCTCACTCTGCAACCCAGGCTTAACATTGCTAGGCACAGCTACCTGGGAGACAAACAGGGCTCGCGGACCAGCTAGGCGTTGGGGCTGATGGCGATGCTGAGCAGCATCAGCCCTGGCTAGACTGAAATGGGAGTCCACAGAAGGTCCTGGACCCATTTCGAATCCAGCACCAGACTGACGCCAAACATTATCTCCCCCTTTAACATCCCCCTCCACTTGATGCTCATTTTCCTCCATGAGCCGGGGGGCAAGGATGTGTTCCAACGGGTCACAGAGAGAATTCACGAAACAGTGATCCCTCCGGTGTACAGGGTACCCTCCTTTAGGACGGGAAGCTGTGACAACTGGTTCTCTATGCGTAGGGTCATTCACGGGTGACCGAGGGGAAGGACCCGCTGGTCTCTGGCGAAAAGATTTATCTCTCGCACAGACGGGACACGCGAGAACAAAGTCCTTGACGTCCTGGCGCCACCGGGGCCACCAATAGGACCATAGAAGGGACTTAGTGGTACGTTTGACCCCCAGGTGAGCTCCGATCTTAGGGGCATGAGCCCAGGAGAGCACCATACTCTGTAGATTAGGGAAAACAAACGTCCTCCCTGACGGAACCGGGTTGGAGGACACTGCAGCCACCCTCTCTTTCTGAGAGCTCTTTGCGACATAATCAGACAAGGACTCTGTACCGGATGTCGCAATGATAGAAGGATCATAGACTACCCTCCGAGTGACTGCCCAAACACTGAGATGCACAATTCCCACTCCAGGAGGAAATTCTCCCCGACTTCCAGTCAATGTGTGGAGAATGACAACGTAACCAGGGGAGACCCAACAACACCTCGTCTAATCCACCGGGGATAATAAGAAAAGAGATAACCTCCCGGTGGCCCTGAGGAAATGACATGGTGAGAGGGGTCGACCGGTGGGTGATTTGCACATCCAGGAGTGAACCATTGGCAACACTAATGTTTATTGGACTAGAGAGTGGCTCAGTAGAGATGGCATGTCTCTGGGCAATTGTAGATGATAAAAAATTGCCCTCAGCACCAGAGTCCACCCACGCCTTGGCAGTAACTGCAGAATTACCGAAGGACAAGGTCATCTTATATGATAACTTGGAGGAAGAGGACCCAGAATTTAATGTACCCCAACCAACGGTGGTAAGACCTACTCATTTTACCGGCTGCATGGAACCCTTATTTACGGGGTGCTCCAAGAGATGTGCAGGACGGGAACGAGAGGGACTAGACTCAGTCCGGGATACATCCATAGCCTCAGGCTCCGGGTCGGAGGTCTTGGATTTGGGTCTAAAGACGCCTGGTGCCAACAGGTACTGGGGACTGCCAACCTCTAGCTCTAACCTGTGTTCTGCATGACGTAAGTCTATACGGGCAGCGAGAGATATTAACTCCTCCAGGGAGGTTGGAATCTCTCTGGTAGATAAAGCATCTTTAATATGCCCAGCCAGACCCTTCCAGAACACCAGGATAAGCGACCGCTCAAACCAATCCAGTTCAGCCGCTAAGGTTCTGAACTGGACGGCATAGTGACTGGCGGTGGCCAACCCTGGACCAACGCAAGGAGCTTATGAGCCGTATCATGCGTGACCTGAGGACCCAGGAAAACACTTTTTAGGGTCTTAAGGAAGAGACCCGCATTTACTACCACCGGGTCGTTCCGCTCCCATAGAGGAGTAGCCCACTCCAGAGCCCAGTGAGAAAGCAATGAGATGATATATCCCACCTTGGCTCTTTCGGAGGGGAACCGTGCCTCCATCATCTCCAAGTGAATGGAGCATACATTAATAAAACCCCTACAGAGTTTACTATCCCCAGAAAATGTTTCCGGGAGAGCAAACCGGGGTAATGGGGCACTTGCAGTGGTTGCAGAATTCACCGCAGCCGAGTTAATAATATTGGCTGCTAAATTACCGCTTGGGAAGCTACTGCAGTGATATCAGCAACTGGAGCAGTTTGTTCCAGAGTTCTAAGTCTGGCCTCCAGTTGCTGTACGTAACGCTGCAGTTGCTGGTTGTCGGCCATGTTCGGCAAGACCCTGGCGCTCAGATACTGTTAGGAGGGCGGTTGCAGACTTTATTTAATGGAACGCAACCGACCCTGGGGTCTGCGATGCAGCCTAGAGGACTGCTGCCGAACACTTTCCGGGTGGAAAGGCAAACGACAACTTAAATGTAAAACCCTTCCGTGTTTCTTCACACAGGAACAGGTAAAGCGGTGCGCTCTATCTCCGTTAACTGCACGGAGGGAGAGCGACCGGCGAAGCACCTAACAACAATCTTAGCCCTTTGTGTTAAAGCACACGGAAGGGTAAGACGGTTTGCACAATCTCCAAGAACCGCAGGGAGACGTGCGACCGTGGGAAAAGCAGTAGCCCTGTCTTTGATACAGGCGCTACGCTATGGGGATTGGCGCTAACGCGGTTCACACAATCTCCAAGAACCGCAGGGAGACGTGTGACCGGACTAGGAGCAGTAGCCCTGTCTTCGATACAGGCGCTACGCTAAGAGACGGCGCTAGCGTGCGGGTGAGATTCCCGCGGGGTATTCGAGCACTCAGCCGGCGTGCTACCGGACTGATCAAACCCGCTCTATATAGCTCACAGGCGGCTCGGAGTGTAAGGTGAACCCCCTGGTTAGAGCCAGTGTGCAAGGCAAAGCTACCTGCGTACTTATTCTAACCTGCCTGTCTAAAGCTATGGCTCTTCCAGGAGCCCAAGAGTAAGCGTGCACACCACATACAGCAAGCTCAAATGATCTGAGCGCGCCGCCATCTTTGTGGGCGGGCCTTTTAAAGATTAAGCCCTGCCCACCGACGCGCTATTGGTGACGTTACCCGTGAACCAATCAGGCGGTGCCAGGTCACCGGGTCAGGTGGGTGCCAACCCACCAATCATGATCCGCCAGGTCACGGACATGCTCAGTACGGCAAAACCTGGACTTAGATTCCACAAGCCCTGTCTCACTCTGCAACCCAGGCTTAACATTGCTAGGCACAACTACCTGGGAGACAAACAGGGCTCACGGACCAGCTAGGCGTTGGGGCTGACGGTGATGCTGAAAATGGGAGACCACAGAAGGTCCTGGACCCATTTCGAATCCAGCACCAGACCGACGCCTAACACGTACCTTCTCAGATGAGCTACTCGGTGTAACGGGTCTGGGAGGCGGAACCTCTGAGCTACTATACAAGGGGGCGGTCCTTGTAAGGGAGCGGGTGGCGACCAGGCAGGCAGTCACAGCAGGTGACCGGGACAGTCTCTGGAAGAAGGGGCAGGAGGTCACGGCAAGTGACCGGGGCAGTCTCTGGATGAACGGGCAGATGGTCACGGCAAGTGACCGGGGCAGTCTCTGGATGAACGGGCAGATGGTCACGGCAAGTGACCGGGGCAGTCTCTGGATGAACGGGCAGATGGTCACGGCAAGTGACCGGGGCAGTCTCTGGGTAAAGGGTTGGTACGACCTGTGGCGGCTGATGGTAGACGTGAGCTCCCAGGTGAGCAGGCGAGAGTCTCTGGATAAACGGGTGGTCACAGCATGTGACGGCGGAGCCTCCAGGAAGACCAACAGACAGGCGGCAGATGAGCGCTCCCAGGTGAGCGGGCAGAAGTCTCTGGACAGGCGGGTGGTCACAGCACGTGACGGCAGAGCCTCCAGGTAGGCTAGCGGACAGGCAGCAGATGAGCGCTCCCAGGTGAGCGGGCAGGAGTCACTGGACAGGCAGGTGGTCACAGCACGTGACGGCGGAGCCTCCAGGTAGGCTAGCAGGCAGGTAGCAGATGTGCGCTCCCAGGTGAGCGGGCAAGCTGGTCCATAGACAGACTGACAGGAGTTGGAAGGCAGACCGTCAGACCTCAGGCAAGCAGGCAGGTAGCTGATGTGCGCTCCCAGGTGAGCGGGCAAGCTGGTCCTTAGACAGACTGACAGGAGTTGTAAGGCAGACCGTCGGACCTCAGGCTAGCAGGCAGGTAGCAGAATATCAGGCAGGAATAAGACAGCGAGCTGGCAGGTATCTGGCAGGTAAGTGGCAACGGGACCTGAGGGCTGAAGCAGAGTAGAGAACAGTGTAGCAACATTGCTCGGGCACCTCCATTTTGGAGGAGGTGCCTTATATATGGTGAAGTCCTCCGGCCATTGGCCGGGGACTCCTTAGGACGGCGCGCGCGGCCCCTTTAAGAGGGAGGGAGAGCGCGCGCGCCCTAAGCACAGTGGCCGGGAAGGAGCGCGCGCTGCCAGCAGAGCGGGAGGAGGACGCCGGGCACGGAGCAGAGAGGTGAGGGGAACAGCGTCCCTGCCTAGCAGAGGGCAGGGACGCCGGCGCTACAGTACCCCCCCCTTTAGGCCCCCCCTTTTTTAGGCCAGACAGAAATTTAGCTAGGATAAGAGGGGCATGGATGTTCTCCCGGGGCTCCCACGTTCTCTCCTCAGGACCAAACCCCTTCCAATCTACTAGAAAAAAGGTCTTTCCTCTTACCCTTTTGGTGGCAAGAATGTTCTCTACCTCAAACTCGTCCTCAGCAGAAACCGGAGCAGGAGGCGTACCTGTAGACTTGGAAAAAGAGTTAAGTACCACAGGTTTGAGGAGAGATACATGGAAGGAGTTAGGGATCCGTAAGTTGGCCGGGAGTTTCAATTTATAGGCCACCGGGTTGATCTGACTGATGACCTCCAGAGGACCGATGAACCGAGGCCCTAACTTGTAAGAAGGTATCTTGAGTCGGACATATTTAGATGAGAGCCAGACTTTATCTCCAGGACGAAATTGTGGAGGATCCAGGCGTTTTTTGTCAGCGTGTCTTTTCATCCGTTCAGACGACTGAAGGAGTGCGGATCGGGTACTCTCCCAAATGGAGGAAAATTTGCTAACGAGAGATTCCGCGGCCGGGTTGTCCACAGAGGAGGAGACAGGAAAAGGAATCCGAGGATGCTGACCGAAGACTACAAAAAACGGGGATTTGGAGGAGGATTCGCTCTCGTGATTGTTATAAGAGAACTCGGCCCATGGTAGGAGATCCACCCAGTCTGAATGATGGGCATTAACGAAGTGCCGGAGGTAACTGGTCAGGTTCTGATTGATCCGCTCCACTTGACCATTGGACTGCGGGTGGTAAGCGGAAGAGAAGTCCAGGGTGACGTCTAGCAGTTTACAAGTGGCTCTCCAGAAGCGTGAGGTGAACTGTACCCCACGATCCGACACGATGTGGAGGGGCAGGCCATGAAGACGAAAGATGTGACGAATAAAGTCTTTAGCTAGCTCGGGTGCAGACGGGAGGCCTGGCAGGGGAACGAAATGAGCCATCTTGGAGAAGCGGTCAGCGACCACCCAAATGACCGTACAACCGGCAGAGACTGGGAGGTCAGTTATAAAGTCCATTGCTATATGCTGCCAGGGGGCAGCAGGTACAGAAAGCGGAAGGAGGCGACCGGCTGGCAGATGTCTCGGAACCTTGTTGCGGGCGCAGGACACACAGGCAGAAACAAAGTCTATTACGTCCTTGTGCAGGGTAGGCCACCAGTAGTGCCGGGTAATAAGCTGGAGGGTCTTTTTCTGACCGGCGTGGCCAGCCAGTTTAGACGAGTGACCCCAGTGAAGGATCTTCTCCCGATCAGGTACTGATACGAACGTCTTTCCGGGAGGGAGACGATTTAGACTCACGGGAGCCACCTGCATTACTCTGGCGGGATCGATGATGTGTTTCGGATCTTCCTCGAGATCAGACACCAGAAAGGATCGAGACAAGGCGTCCGCCTTGACGTTTTTGTCAGCCGGGCGAAAATGAAGAACAAAATCAAAGCGAGCAAAAAACAAGGACCACCGGGCTTGGCGCGGGTTAAGTCTCTGGGCATGCTGGAGGTAAGCCAAGTTCTTGTGGTCAGTGTAAATTATTACCGGGTGAAGAGCCCCCTCGAGCAGGTAACGCCACTCCTCCAATGCCAGTTTGATGGCCAATAACTCTCGGTCTCCTATGGAATAATTGCGCTCTGAGGAGGAGAAGAGTTTAGAGAAGAAGCCGCAAGTTACCATCCTCCCGGAAGATGATTTTTGAGTAAGTACCGCTCCGGCTCCAGAGGAGGAGGCGTCAACTTCCAGGAAGAACTGCTTGTTGCTGTCCGGGCGATGCAGCACCGGGGCGGAAGAGAAGGCCTGTTTTAAGGAAAGAAAGGCCTCCTCTGCTTCGGGCGGCCACTCTTTGGGATTAGTACCCTTATGGGTGAGCGCGGAAATTGGGGCAGTCCGGGAAGAGAAGTGTGGTATGAAGAGGTGGTAGTAGTTGGCGAAGCCCAGGAACCGCTGAATGGCCTTCAACCCCTCCGGTCGAGGCCATTTCTCGATGGCAGACAGTTTCTCTGGATCCATTCGTAGGCCGGTCTGAGAAATAATGTAGCCCAAAAACGGAAGCGAGGTCTGCTCAAAGAGGCACTTCTCGTATTTAGCGAAGAGGTGATTCTGCCTGAGCCTGAGCAGGACCTGACGAACGTCCCTCCGGTGCGTCTGGAGATCCGGAGAGAAGACCAAGATGTCGTCCAGGTACACCACTACGCAGGAGTAGAGAAGGTCCCGGAAGATGTCATTGACCAACTCTTGAAAGACGGCAGGAGCGTTACAGAGACCAAAGGGCATTACCAGATATTCATAGTGGCCGTCCCCGGTGTTGAATGCCGTCTTCCATTCATCCCCCTGACGGATACGAACCAGGTTGTACGCCCCACGGAGGTCCAGTTTGGTGAAGATTCTAGCCCCCCTCAGACGATCAAATAACTCCGGAATGAGCGGAAGGGGGTACTTATTCTTCACCGTGATCTGGTTAAGGCCTCTATAGTCTATACAGGGACGGAGAGAGCCGTCCTTCTTTTTGACGAAAAAGAAGCCTGCCCCCACCGGGGAGGTAGATTTCCGGATGAATCCCCTGGCCAGATTCTCCTCAATATATTCGGACATCGACCGGGTCTCAGCAGCGGATAATGGATAAATACGCCCACGGGGAGGAGTAGTACCGGGTAACAGGTCGATAGGGCAGTCGTATGGTCTATGAGGGGGTAGTGTCTCTGCCTCCTTTTTATTAAAGACATCAGCATAAGACCAATAAGGAATCAGAAGTCCAGGTAGATTAGCTGGGGTAGGAGAAGGATGGACGGGAACCAGACAGGTCTTATGGCAGTCCTGTCCCCAGCGTAGGACTTCTCCGGTCTGCCAGTCAAGCACGGGTGCATGTCTCTGGAGCCAAGGTAGACCTAGCAAGAGGGCGTGAGAGAGTCCAGGCAGAACATGAAAGGAGATACTCTCAGAATGCAGCATTCCCACCTGCAGAGTAATGGATTCGGTGATGAGTTGGATGGGGCGTGGTAAGAGACCCCCATCCACGGCAGCAACAGACAAGGGTACAGCCAGAGGTTTGGTGGGGATGCGGTATTTTTCTACCAGGGACTGTGAAATAAGATTCCCGGCTGCTCCAGAGTCAAGTTGGGCTAGTTCGAAATAACGGTTCTCCCCGCAGACGATTGAGACTGACAGCAGCAGAGATGGAGAGGATTTATTCTTGTCTAGGTCGACCTCTCTGAGCGAACCTAGACACAGGCGTTTCCCGACCTCTCCGGGCAGGCACGGATCCGGTGCTCCTTACTGCCACAGTAGAAGCAGCTCCCCTCAGCACGGCGTAAGTCCTGACGGGTTTTGACCATCTTGGTCTGGTCGACCTGCATAGGCTCAGGAGAGTGTACCTGGGGAGAGACGGAGGGAGTGACGGGTTTCTGAAAAGTAGGAGCTAGACATGGAAACCTCCTCTCACGGGTGACCTCTTTGGCACGCTCCTGGAACCGTAGGTCAATCCGGGTGGCAAGAGTTATTAGGTCATCGAGAGTGGTAGGAATGTCCCGACCGGCAAGTTCATCTTTAATACGGCCGGACAGACCCTCCCAGAAGACGGATACCAGAGCGTCGTTATCCCAGGCCAGCTCCGAGGCAAGGGTACGGAACCGTATGGCATATTGGCCCACGGTGAGACTTCCCTGACGGAGGCGTAGCAGTGATGATGCGGATGAGGTCTTCCGTCCGGGTTCATCGAAGACTTTCCGGAAAGCCGTGAGAAAGGCAGGCAAGTCGGACACCAGGGGGTCTCCTCTCTCCCATAGAGGATTTAGCCAGGCCAGGGCCTCCCCGGTGAGATGGGACATGATGAAGGCAATTTTGGCCTGGTCGGAGTTAAACTGGTGGGACAGGAGTTCAAAGTGCAGGGTGCACTGATTTATGAAGCCCCGAGCCTGGGCGGAGTCGCCTCCGAAGCGAGGAGGTGCAGAAAGCCGGGGTCCGGGGTAGGATACCATGGTATTAGTGGGCAGCGGAGCTGCCGGATTGCGAGTCATGGCACTGGCGGAGGTTGCTGGCGGAGCAGTCAGAGTGTCCAGGTGAGAATTGACATTCCGCAGGTGACCCAGGATGGACTCCTGTTGGGACCTCTGACGGGACAATTCATGACACAGGTCCGAGAGTGAGGGAGCTTGGGTGCCACCGGGTTCCATGGCCCGAGCAAACTGTAACGGGTCTGGGAGGCGGAACCTCTGAGCTACTATACAAGGGGGCGGTCCTTGTAAGGGAGCGGGTGGCGACCAGGCAGGCAGTCACAGCAGGTGACCGGAACAGTCTCTGGAAGAAGGGGCAGGAGGTCACGGCAAGTGACCGGGGCAGTCTCTGGATGAACGGGCAGATGGTCACGGCAAGTGACCGGGGCAGTCTCTGGATGAACGGGCAGATGGTCACGGCAAGTGACCGGGGCAGTCTCTGGATGAACGGGCAGATGGTCACGGCAAGTGACCGGGGCAGTCTCTGGATGAACGGGCAGATGGTCACGGCAAGTGACCGGGGCAGTCTCTGGATGAACGGGCAGATGGTCACGGCAAGTGACCGGGGCAGTCTCTGGGTAAAGGGTTGGTATGACCTGTGGCGGCTGATGGTAGACGTGAGCTCCCAGGTGAGCAGGCGAGAGTCTCTGGATAAACGGGTGGTCACAGCATGTGACGGCGGAGCCTCCAGGAAGACCAACAGACAGGCGGCAGATGAGCGCTCCCAGGTGAGCGGGCAGAAGTCTCTGGACAGGCGGGTGGTCACAGCACGTGACGGCAGAGCCTCCAGGTAGGCTAGCGGACAGGCAGCAGATGAGCGCTCCCAGGTGAGCGGGCAGGAGTCACTGGACAGGCAGGTGGTCACAGCACGTGACGGCGGAGCCTCCAGGTAGGCTAGCAGGCAGGTAGCAGATGTGCGCTCCCAGGTGAGCGGGCAAGCTGGTCCATAGACAGACTGACAGGAGTTGGAAGGCAGACCGTCGGACCTCAGGCAAGCAGGCAGGTAGCTGATGTGCGCTCCCAGGTGAGCGGGCAAGCTGGTCCTTAGACAGACTGACAGGAGTTGTAAGGCAGACCGTCGGACCTCAGGCTAGCAGGCAGGTAGCAGAATATCAGGCAGGAATAAGACAGCGAGCTGGCAGGAATCTGGCAGGTATCTGGCAGGTAACTGGCAACGGGACCTGAGGGCTGAAGCAGAGTAGAGAACAGTGCAACAACATTGCTCGGGCACCTCCATTTCGGAGGAGGTGCCTTATATATGGTGAAGTCCTCCGGCCATTGGCCGGGGACTCCTTAGGACGGCGCGCGCGGCCCCTTTAAGAGGGAGGGAGAGTGCGCGCGCGCGCCCTAAGCACAGTGGCCGGGAAGGAGCGCGCGCTGCCAGCAGAGCGGGAGGAGGACGCCGGGCACGGAGCAGAGAGGTGAGGGGAACAGCGTCCCTGCCTAGCAGAGGGCAGGGACGCCGGCGCTACACTCGGCTTCGTGCCTCCGGGTTCACACCAAGTGGGATCTACAACCTCATCATCATCCAATATGTTATGCCTGAGAGTCACCCTCCTCCTCTTCTTCTCCTGACAGCACAGTATAGTCTGTGTGACCCTCAGGTATCTGAGTCTCATCAGGATCCACTCTTCCCCCCCTGGGGGTTAACGTCTGGTGACTAGGGTCAGGAAGCTGCTCGGACCCAACTTTTTTTTTTCCCCCTGTATGGACAATAATATTTGCCCCAACGAATTTTAAGCTGAGATATAGCCTGCTTTATATACCACGGTAGTAAGAAAACCAATTTTGAGTTTATCATGTCTGTGTACCCCTGTGTGGAGAACAATATCTGCACCAAAAAATTAATTTCACTAGAGTGTAAATATTATATTGGGGACCGACACCTCTTCCAGTACAGCCAACCCTGCATATGGAGGCCCAATCAGGAGTGTTCACATTTAAAAAAAATTAGGGCCTAACACCAACAAAGTGGCAGAAATTTCACTAGAGTAGAAGTAGTATAATGGAGACCAAAACCTCTTCCACTGCAGCCAACCCAGCAGATGGAGACACAATCAGGAGTCTCCACATTTCCACAAATTTTTGTTAACCCCTACAGCAGCAAGAGCAGGCAGAGAAGCCACGCTAAAGATATCACAGACTGCAATTACGTGAGATCAATGTAGCACACTAAAAACTACAACATCGCCTAGTTTGTACAGTCTGTGATTGGGGTGCAAAAGTCCTTAGAGATCCATGACTTGTTCATCCTGATGAAAGTTATGCAGTCCACACTTTCAGGGGACAGCCGGCTGCGCTTATCCATCATTACACCACCAGTAGCGCTGAAGACTCATTCTGAGAGAACGCTGGCTGCCGGGCATGAGAAAACCTCCAAGTTGTGACAGGCAAGCTCAGGCCACTCATCCATTTTTGAAGACCAAAATGTCAAAGGGTTCAAACCCTCCCTGATGTTATTGATATTGAGTTCTACATACTCCTGCACCATCCTCTCCAGTCGTTCATGTGTCAGACTTGTACTCTGTTGTGCTGGCGCACGAGCTGGTCTAAAAAAATGTGTGAAAGGACTCACAGAAATTGCTTCTGCCACTTACACTACCGCTACTGTTAATATTTTGGCATTGACGAATCGATGTGCCGGAGGTTGGAAGTGTAGACCTGCGATGTACACTGTGTGGCTATTGCTGTCTTGGGGAAAACTTCTCTTAAGGTTGTGTAAAAGCGTGTTTCGATACTCCAGCATTCGCGGGTCCCTTTCCAGGGCGGGAAGCATCTGGCAAAATTTATTCTTACAACGTAGAGCTAACAGGGTGGCAACCCAGTAGTCAGCACTATTTTGAATCATAACTATATGAGGATCATGTTGCAGATAGTGCAGCAAGAAGAAACTCATATGTCTGGCTCTTCCATGAGGTTCAAGCCCATGCTGTGTTGGTGGCTGAGTAACTTTGATACTTGTTTCCTCCGTCCCCTCCCGCCAAACACGAACAACAGAGAGGGGATGATTATCCTCTTCATGTCCTGACTGTGGCTCGCCCATCACTTCTTTCTACTCCATTTGTTCCTCGCCTCTTGAACCTACACTAACAGTTTGTCTGGTATCACCAACCCCCCTTGATCACAGTAATCCATCCTCCCTTGGCACCCTGAGATGTCCCCTACTGTATCATGTTAGTAACAGAAGAAAGTATTTTTTTAGGGTGGATGATGGCTATATAACATAGAATATATGCTCCAAGATATTTCAAACTCAGATCTAGCCTGCTATATCACGTTAATCTCAGCAAAAAAAATAGATTTTTTTACTCTGCATGAGCTCTGCATACAGCTGAATTTCACCGCTACAAAATAACAAGGTGACATATGACGTACTGTATCACGTTTGTCACAGAAAATAATATATTTTTTACTCTTGTTAGCAACAGAAAAAAAGTTTGTTTATTCAGTCTACACACAGCTTACATTCACCGCCACAAAAGGACTAGGTGGCTTATGGCAGACTGTATCACGTTTGTCACAGAAAAAAATATTTTTTTTACTCTGGTTAGCAACAGAAAAAATTGATTTTTTTTTACTGTGCATACAGCTGAATTTCACCCCCACAAAATGACAATGTGGGCTAGTAGGGCTTGCTGTATCACATTAGCAAGTGAAAAAAATAGATTTTTTTAAGGGATACTCGTGCATGGAGCACAATAGAGGCAGTGCACAACAGAGACAGAGTTCTATGACATGGGCGCTGCTGTCTTTGTGTGGACCTCAGTAATGGCACAAGAAAAAGAAATCTGCTGGAAGTTCGATTTCACAGACACACAGGACACTAGTTTTATAAACTATCTGACTTAGAAGCAACCGCCTAGCTAACTAGCTAAAATCTCTCAGTATGCAGGAGCAGCATCCAGCAGCAGTGTCTGTGACTTGTTATAATCAGAAAATGGCGTTGACGCAACATTTCCGCTCTTTATATAGAGAGGACGTGTGATTTCAGCAGCCAATGGCACAAGCCCTTGTGTCTGGACAGAGTGGATGCTTCCTGCGCCCTGATTGGCCAGCCACGATTTGCACACATAAAGTTAGGGGAAAAAAAAATTAGAAGCACGGCGCTGCTCTCAGTTTCTGTCTGCTCTCTCCCCAGTCCCTCCCCTCATGAAACATGTCCCCCCACTCATCATACACAAGCAGTATGCTAGCCGAAGTGTTAAAAACACTTTAGTTGCAATACAATAAGTTTCCTGCACTTTTTCACCGAATGTTATCGATATTTGTTGATTTTGAGAAAAAAATGCTCGTTTCCGATCACGAATCCAAATGAGCCATTTTCGTGCCGAATTTACAACTTGCGATCATTTTTCGAACATATTCGCTCATCACTAATCATGAATATTACTGTCCCTTATTACAGAGTGCACCTTCTTGTTCCCTACAGTATTGTACCTTCCATATTGTATTATATTGTTATTTATGGCGCCCGGTCTTTATTTCACTTTAGATATGAAATAACTGCTGATGGAACATGGAAAAGCTTCTTATCTAATGGAGGAGGCTGATGGACTGGTCTTCTGGTCAGATGCTGCTCCTTTAGCAGTCATTTTATGTATATATAACAAGAGCGGATGCTCTGTAATAAAGAGAGGGCGCTGAGATTAACAAAAATAATGAGAATACGCTATGTTAAAGACTGTGCTATACAAAACAAGATCATACTAAATAACAATAGACAGCGCTGTACATAACAGGACGCTATTTAATAAGGGACGACGTCATACATAACTGGACTGAATGGTACATAATATGGGATAGAGTTATACATAATAAAAGAGGAAGCTATGTAATTAAGGATAGCGCTCTATATAACAAGGACGTACATTGCGGAAAATATGTATTTGATACACTGCCGTTTTGCAAGTTTTCCCACCTACAAAGAATAGAGAGGTCTGTAATTTTTATCCTAAGTACACTTTAACTGTGAGTGATAGGATCTAAAAAAATCCTGAAAATTACAGTACAGACCAAAAGTTTGGACACACTTTCTCATTTAAAGATTTTTCTGTATTTTCATGACTTTGAAAATTGTACATTCACACTGAAGGCATCAAAACTATGAATTAACACATGTGGAATTATATACTTAACAAAAAAGTGTGAAACAACTGAAAATATGTCTTATATTCTAGGTTCTTCAAAGTAGCCACCTTTTGCTTTGATGACTGCTTTGCACACTCTTGGCATTCTCTTGATGAGCTTCAAGAGGTAGTCACCGGAAATGGTTTTCACTTCACAGGTGTGCCCTGTCAGGTTTAATAAGTGGGATTTCGTGCCTTATAAATGGGGTTGGGACCATCAGTTGTGTTGTGCAGAAGTCAGGTGGATATGTAGCACCCTGAGGATTCGGCTGCTACAGGGGTATTGCACCTCAACCCAGAGGTGTGATATTCCACTCCCGGGTAAGGAAGGAGTGTGGAACTGAGCTCAGATAGACTGCATGCACTACATACATCCCATTCCAGAGGAGCAGGCCGACGGTACTCCCACTTAGAAATGTGCAGGTACAACCGAGCCTGTTCCTGGCTGGAGTGGGAGGGGGGTGGTACATCCCATGTAGTGTAGGGGCAGATAGGGGGAGCAGTCTGGGTAGTGATAGGAGCTCATTGGGTGCTGGTCACCTGAGCTCACACATAGAGGGATATATAAGGAGGGCACCAACTTAGATCAGGGTCAGACGCTGAGAACAAGTCAGTTGGAGAGGAGAGAGAAGGAAACAGCAGCCCTGGAGAGAGAGAGAGTGGAGCAGAGAAAGACCCAGAGGGGGAAGACTGAAGGGACCCAAGAACCCAAATTAGAGCACCGGGTGAGGAGTCAGCATCAGGGTACCGGAACCCAAGCTGGTGGGGGCAAAGACATTCCCCAGCCAGAGACCGGAGACCGTGGGCAGTGTCTGTCACGGTCACCCACCACATTCACCCCGAAGGCACACCACATGAAGGGTCAGGGAACCCAGGGCCAAGGGTGTCCCAAAAGAAGGCCCGAGGGAGCTGGACCTAGGTGAATCACTGGTGGGGACGGCTGAAGAAAGGACAGAGGGAGAGCTCAGGGCCACGCTCTGGACTTGTTTGGGGGTTGACCGGATCCAGGACCTGGTGGACGCAGCACGGCTCGGGTGGTCACTAGCAGCTGGAGTGACCAGTACAACATCAGCAGTAAGTAAACACCCTTAACTGCACAACCCGAGTCTGTCTTCATTGCCGGCTGCATCGCACCACCACAACCCCCATCCTCTGCGCCTGTCCCCTCTGAGGCTATACCCCTCCCGTTGGGGGTTATCTCACCAAGCTGCGCACCCACCATCAGCCTCAGCGGACCCTGCAGCAGCGGCGGCCACAGTGACCGCATCACAACGGGTGGCGTAGTCGACACAAAAGAACTTTAATAACATCTGTAGGACTGCCACATAACACTTAGCTTGACGCCCTGGGCACGGGACCGGGTCACAGCCGCTCGGAGACTACAACCCCCCATCTGATCCGGTGCCGGGTATTCCCCTCAAAAAGGAATATGTCCCAGGGGGCGCGTCAACCTTGGCGTAGTCGGCAGGATTACGTGCCCGCAACACCCGGGTACTGCGTGCCTGAAGGAAAGTGCAAGTTTACCTCAGAAAGAAGTCTCCCGCCGGTTCCGGAGGGTCCACGCCATCGGACTCCATCACCAGTCGTTTCCCGCCGATTGTCCGCCATTTCCAACTTGTTCCCGCCATCTGCAGAGTTTCCCGCCACTGGGAAGCGATTCCCGCCAAAACCGCAGATTTCCCGCCTTGGAAGAGCAGCGGACGCCATTATGGGCGTGCCAAAGGAGGGCAAGAGGCCACATCCCATCGTGGGCCGGGACAGAAAATGGCGCCAAAAGTGGAAACCGCCCCCACCAACAGAGACTGTGATGCTGGAGGTGTCTGTCAGCGTGAAAGAACTCCCCCTGGAGCTGACAGTCACCGAGTTGCCCCGGGACCGCCCTCGAAGTGGGAGGAGACGAAAGAGAAGAACAAAGATGGGTGTCGCTTGGAGCAGTCTGGAGCGAGCGCACCCGGAGGCAAGAGGTCTAACAAGGAGTAGCGGAGAAGCTCACCCGGAGATGGAAAGAAAGCAGAACAGCACCGGCCCGCTGGCCAGGAGTCTGCTAGAGACCGAGGAAGGAGGGCAGAGCAGCACCGGCCCGCTGGCCAGGAGCCTGCCGGAAGCCGAGCAGAGCAGCACCGACCCGATGGTCAGGAGCCTGCTAGAGTCCACAACCCCGCTAGGTCTAGCGGAGATCCTAGCGCAGCTCCCCCGAGACCGGGAGTGTGCACAAACTGCCCTGGAGGGCCTCGCAAGGAGGATGGCCCGGGTACAGCGCGAGATACTGGCGGAGTGGGGCCGGGAGATGACCCAGCAAGCAAAGACCAGTCAACGGAGCACGCTACCCTGGAAGAGGAAGCAGACCGCCTCTGAGGATGGCGCGGGAGGACCCAAGGCCGGAGACGGCGCCGAGGAGGGAGCCGAACGCATGGAGGCAGGTAAAGGGGACGCCTATACCCCAAGCCGAGAAACCGCCCACCTGCCCCAGCTCCCCGTCGCAGAGCCCGAAAGTCCCCCTGTTGTGCCCGTAGCCGCCAGGTCACCGCCATGGACTAGGCCCCGACCGGAAGCCGCCGCAGCGACCCCTGTGACGTCACGCGCCCCGACCCGGAGCGTGACAAAGCAGGAAGTACCACCAGCCTGGTCGCAAGGCCTAGTACCCCCGGGCGCCGCACCACCAACAGCGCCCCCTACCTCCGCGGAGCCTCCGGCCTGGCCGCAAGGCCAGGTAGCCCAGGGCGCCGCCGTCCTAACGGTGCCCTTCACCTTCCAGGTGCCCCAGGCCTGGCCACAAGGCCTGGGCAACCCGGGCGCCACCACCACCGCGCCCGCGCCCGCAATACCTAGGGTGCCACACCTGGGGGAGGACCTCTTCGGCCAGCTCACATGGCCGGACGGGCGGCCCTTCATCTGGCCCGAAGGGTACCCTGAGCTGGAGCGGCAGCAAAGACTAGGGCCCTTGTGTGAGCCCCTAATCCCGGCTCCGAAGCCCGTGGCTCGGGTCTCGCCTCCTCTAGCAGAAGCCCAATTCGTGTGGGACCCCACGGGAGAAGATTTGATGGGGTTCACCGGAGAAACTCGGGCAGCCGCAGCTGAACGTACAGAGTGTTGCCGTCAACAGCTGGCAGAGTTTAAGAGAGAACGGGAGGAGAGGCGGGTCAGAGAACAACAGGCCCAAATCCAGAGCGCGGAGCAGAAGAGCCGGACTAGGAGGAACCCCCGTGCAGCGCATTGTCCCCGCACCATCGGGACAGTGATAAAGTTCAACCCGCAGCATGGGTGGGGCTTTATTCGGGACCGTAACAACCGCGGTGACGTTTTTGTGACCCGCAGAGACGTCGAGTCCCACCTGCCGGAAGGTCACAAAGGCCGTGACCTCTACGTCGGAGACGAGGTCACTTTCACCCGGCACAAGTGTGCCAAAGGACCTTACGCCCTCCACGTACACCGCTTGACGGAGGAGGAGTTGCGGTACGGGGAGGAGGAGCCAGAGGACCCGGACGGGTCTGAAGCAACACCATATCAAGAAAGAGCAGGAGGAAGACGCCGTTGAGTGCGGCCGAGAAGTGATGTAACTAGTTACCCAATCGGGGTATAAAGGAACTGAAACTGAAACTGTTGCTGCTAAAATAAGTCCCCGTTGGGACCAGTGACCTGTTACCCGTTAACCCCTTCATCCTACAGGCTGAGGACTGTGAGCAGCCATTCCCTTTCCCCTCCTTACCTGGCCGAGGACTGAGAGCGGCCATATCCCCTGTATATAGTTGCGCGTCCTAAAGCGCCCCCTACCGGTTTTATAGAAAACCAGTTTTTCAAAGAGACTGTCGCACTTTTCCCGGACACGTTGCACAGTGTCCGGAGGAGGAACCAGAGACAAGAGAAGTCTACGAGAATGTTTATATAAAAAGTTTTATATATATATAATGTTTATATGTTTTATATGTTCATATAAAAATTTTGTATGTTTTGGTGTTTTATGTCTTACAGCCCGAGGACGTGCTGTGATTTACCAGGGGGGAATGTAGCACCCTGAGGATTCGGCTGCTACAGGGGTATTGCACCTCAACCCAGAGGTGTGATATTCCACTCCCGGGTAAGGAAGGAGTGTGGAACTGAGCTCAGATAGACTGCATGCACTACATACATCCCATTCCAGAGGAGCAGGCCGACGGTACTCCCACTTAGAAATGTGCAGGTACAACCGAGCCTGTTCCTGGCTGGAGTGGGAGGGGGGTGGTACATCCCATGTAGTGTAGGGGCAGATAGGGGGAGCAGTCTGGGTAGTGATAGGAGCTCATTGGGTGCTGGTCACCTGAGCTCACACATAGAGGGATATATAAGGAGGGCACCAACTTAGATCAGGGTCAGACGCTGAGAACAAGTCAGTTGGAGAGGAGAGAGAAGGAAACAGCAGCCCTGGAGAGAGAGAGAGTGGAGCAGAGAAAGACCCAGAGGGGGAAGACTGAAGGGACCCAAGAACCCAAATTAGAGCACCGGGTGAGGAGTCAGCATCAGGGTACCGGAACCCAAGCTGGTGGGGGCAAAGACATTCCCCAGCCAGAGACCGGAGACCGTGGGCAGTGTCTGTCACGGTCACCCACCACATTCACCCCGAAGGCACACCACATGAAGGGTCAGGGAACCCAGGGCCAAGGGTGTCCCAAAAGAAGGCCCGAGGGAGCTGGACCTAGGTGAATCACTGGTGGGGACGGCTGAAGAAAGGACAGAGGGAGAGCTCAGGGCCACGCTCTGGACTTGTTTGGGGGTTGACCGGATCCAGGACCTGGTGGACGCAGCACGGCTCGGGTGGTCACTAGCAGCTGGAGTGACCAGTACAACATCAGCAGTAAGTAAACACCCTTAACTGCACAACCCGAGTCTGTCTTCATTGCCGGCTGCATCGCACCACCACAACCCCCATCCTCTGCGCCTGTCCCCTCTGAGGCTATACCCCTCCCGTTGGGGGTTATCTCACCAAGCTGCGCACCCACCATCAGCCTCAGCGGACCCTGCAGCAGCGGCGGCCACAGTGACCGCATCACAACGGGTGGCGTAGTCGACACAAAATAACTTTAATAACATCTGTAGGACTGCCACATAACACTTAGCTTGACGCCCTGGGCACGGGACCGGGTCACAGCCGCTCGGAGACTACAACCCCCCATCTGATCCGGTGCCGGGTATTCCCCTCAAAAAGGAATATGTCCCAGGGGGCGCGTCAGATACACAGCTGATAGTCCTACTGAATAGACTGTTAGAATTTGTATTATGGCAAGAAAAAAGCAGCTAAGTAAAGAAAAACGAGTGGCCGTCATTACTTTAAGAAATGAAGGTCAGTCAGTCCGAAAAATTGGGAAAACTTTGAAAGTGTCCCCAAGTGCAGTTGCAAAAACCATCAAGTGCTACAAAGAAACTGGCTCACATGAGGACCACCCCAGAAAAGGAAGACCAAGAGTCACCTCTGCTTCTGAGGATAAGTTTATCCGAGTCACCAGCCTCAGAAATCGCAGGTTAACAGCAGCTCAGATTAGAGATCAGGTCAATGCCACACAGAGTTCTAGCAGCAGACACATCTCTTCAACAATTGTTAAGAGAAGACTTTGTGCAGCAGGCCTTCATGGTAAAATAGCTGCCAGGAAACCACTGCTAAGGACAGGCAACAATCAGAAGACACTTGTTTGGGCTAAAGAACACAAGGAATGGATATTAGACCAGTGGAAATCTGTGCTTTGGTCTTATGAGTCCAAATTTGAGATCTTTAGTTCCAACCACCGTGTCTTTGTGCGACGCAGAAAAGGTGAACGGATGGACTCTACATGCCTGGTTCCCACCGTGAAGCATGGAGGAGGAGGTGTGATGGTGTAGGGGTGCTTTACTGGTGACACTGTTGTGGATTTATTCAAAATTGAAGGCATACTGAACCAGCATGGCTACCACATCATCTGGCAGCGGCATGCTATTCCATCCGGTTTGCTTTTAGTTGGACCATCATTTATTTTTCAACAGGACAATTACCCCAAACACACCTCCAGGCTGTGAAAGGGCTATTTGACCAAGAGGGAGAGTGATGGGGTGCTACGCCAGATGACCTGGCCTCCACAGTCACCAGACATGAACCCAATCGAGATGGTTTGGGGTGAGCTGGACCGCAGAGTGAAGGCAAAAGGGCCAATAAGTGCTAAGCATCTCTGGGAACTCCTTCAAGATTGTTGGAAGACCATTTCCGGTGACTACCTCTTGAAGCTCATCAAGAGAATGCCAAGAGTGTGCAAAGCAGTCATTAAAGCAAAAGGTGGCTACTTTGAAGAACCTAGAATATAAGACATATTTTCAGTTGTTTCGCACTTTTTTGTTAAGTATATAATTCCACATGTGTTAATTCATAGTTTTGATGCCTTCAGTGTGAATGTACAATTTTCAAAGTCATGAAAATACTGAAAAATCTTTAAATGAGAAGGTGTATCCAAACTTTTGGTCTGTACTGTACATTTGTATAATTTTTAAATAATTAAATTGCATTTTATTGCATGAAATAAGTATTTGATCACCTACCAACCAGCAGGAATTCTGGCTCTCACAGACCTGTTAGTTTTCCTTTAAGAAGCCCTCCTACTCTGCACTCATTACCTGTATTAATTGCACCTGTTTGAACTTGTTACCTTTATAAAAGACACCTATCCACACACTCAATCACACTCCAACCTCTCCACCATGGTCAAGACCAAAGAGCTGTCTAAGGACATCAGGGACAAAATTGTAGACCTGCATAAGGTTGGGATGGGCTACAGGACAATAGGCAAGCAGCTTGGTGAGAAGGCAACAACTGTTGGCGCAATTATTAAAAAATTGACAGTCATCTTGTGTTTCTTCAATCTTCCTCGGTCTGTGGCTCCATGCAAGATCTCGCCTCGTGGGATAATGATGAGTCTGAGAAAGGTCAGGAATCAGCCCAGAACTACATGGGAGGGACTGTTCAATGACCTGAAGAGAGCTGGGACCACAGTCTCAATCATTACTGTTAGTAACACACTACACCGTCATGGATTAAAATCCTGCAGGGCACGCAAGGTCCCCCTGCTCACGCCAGCACATGTCCAGGCCAGTTTGAAGTTCGCCAATGACCATCTGGATGATCCGGAAGAGGTATGGGAGAAGGTCATGTGGTCAGATGAGACCAAAATAGAACTTTTTGGTCACATCTCCATTCACCGAGTTTCGAGAAAGAAGGATGAGTACAACCCCAAGAACACTGTCCCAACCGTGAAGCATAGTGGGGGAAACATCATACTTTGGGGGTGCTTTTCTGGAAAGGGGACAGAACGACTGCACCGTATTGAAGGGAGGATGGATGGGGTCATGTATCGCAAGATTTTAGCCAACAACCTCCTTCACTCAGTAAAGGCACTGAAGATGGGTCGTGGCTGGGCCTTCCAGCATGACAATGACCCAAACACACATAGCCAGGGCAACTAAGGAGTGGCTCCGTAAGAAGCATTTCAAGGTCCCGGAGTGGCCCTGCCAGTCTCCAGGCTTGAACCCAATAGAAAATCTTTGGAGGCAGCTGAAACTCAATATTGCCCAGTGACAGCCCTGAATCCTGCATGGAGGAGTAGGCCAAAATCCCTGCTGCAGTATTTGCAAACTTGGTCAAGAACTACAGGAAATATCTGACCTCTGTAATTGCAAGCAAAGGTTTTTGTACGAAATTTTAAGTTGTGTATTTCTATTGTATCAAATACTTATTTCATGCAATAAAATGCAAATTAATTATGTAAAAATCATACAATGTGATTTTCTTGATTTTTTTTTTAGATTTGTTTCTTACAGTTGAAGTGTATCTACAGGGTGGGCTATTTATATGGATACACCTAAATAAAATGGGAATGGTTGGTGATATCAACTTCCTGTTTGTGGCACATTAGTATATGGGAGAGGGAAAACTTTTCCAGATGGGTGGTGACCATGGTGGCCATTTTGAAGTCAGCCATTTTGGATCCAACTTTATTTTTTTCAATGGGAAGAGGGTCATGTGACACATCAAGCTTATTGAGAATTTCATAATAAAAACAATGGTGTGCTTGGTTTTAGCGTAACTTTATTCATTCAGGAGTTATTTACAAGTTTATGACCACTTATAAAATGTGTTCAAAGTGCTGCCCATTGTGCTGGATTGTCAATGCAACCCTGTTCTCCCACTCTTGACACACTGATAGCAACACTGCAGAAGAAATGCTAGCACAGGCTTCCAGTGTCCGTTGTTTCAGATGCTGCACATCTCGTATCTTCACAGCATAGACAATTGCCTTCAGATGACCCCAAAGATAAAAGTCTAAGGGGGCTCAGATCGGGAGACCTTGGTGGGCATTCAACTGGCCCACGACGACCAATCCACTTTCCAGGAAACTGTTCATGTAGGAATGCTCGGACCTGACACCCATAATGTGGTGGTGCACCATCTTGTTGGAAAAACTCAGTTTCCTGGAAACAGTTCCTGGAAAGTGTATTGGTCGTCGTGGGCCAGCATTTCTTCTGCGGTGTTGCTATCAGTGTGTCAAGAATGGGAGAAGAGGGTTGCATTGTCAATCCAACACAATAGGCAGCACTTTGAACACATTTTATAAGTGGTCCTAAACTTGTAAATAACTCATGAAAGAATAAAGTTACGTTAAAACCAAGCACACCATTGTTTTTCTTACGAAATTCTCAATAAATTTGATGTCACATGACCCTCTTCTCATTGAAAAAAATAAAGTTGGATCCAAAATGGCTGACTTCAAAATAGCTGCCATGGTCACCATCCATCTGGAAAAGTTTCCCCCCTCCCAAATACTAATGTGCCACAAACAGGAAGTTGATATCACCAACCATTCCCATTTAATTTAGGTGTATCCATATAAATGGCCCACCCTGTACAATAAAAATTACAGACCTCTCCAATCTTTGTAGGTGGGAAAACTTGAAAAATCAGCAGTGTATCAAATACTTATTTTCCCCACTGTAAGTGATTGTGCTATATGTAATAAGGCTACATTCCTGTTTCCATGTGAAATGTCGATGAGCTGATCCTCAAAGTTGAATCAGAAATAGAAATGGTTTGAGACTCGCAGATCTCGTTCTCGTATCTGTGATCTTCATGCATATGTGAATGGGTCTATGAAATTCTATGATTCTGTGTGCCGTCCAGTGAAAGAAATCTGGTAGCACATGGACAATTCACTCGAATGTGAGAATGTGGCCTAAGGGAGACTGTGCGAATAACCTTAGTCCCTGTCCTATGTTCTCTCCCCCCACAACCATTCATTATAAGTCTGCGCTCCAGACTGATGCAAACCTGGAAAAGCAGTTGCGAGTAATAATAATAATAATAGTTTTTTTTTATAGCGCCAACATATTCCGCAGCACTTTACAAATTTTAGGGGGGACATATACAGACAATACAGAATAAGCATATCTCATATCGAAAGGAGTGAGGGCCCTGCTCGTGAGCTTACAGTCTATGAGGAAGTGGGGGAGACTCAAAAGGTAAAAAGTACATATATTGTATAATGCAGCCTTGATATACTGAATAGGATAAATAATAATACATGGACTGGTCGCCAGCCAGTATGTGTGCAGTCCTGACAGAGGCTATTATGTGCATGGTTGGTATGAACCCGAGGTTGAAGAAGATTTTAATATGGGGGAAAACTGGGACGGACAGATTGTGTTTAGGCGATACGCCAGTCTAAAGAAATGTGTTTTTAGGGTCCGCTTGAAACTGTGGGTGTTGGGAATTAATCGAACTGTCCTGGGTAGTGCATTCCAAAGAATTGGCGCAGCACGCGAGAAATCTTGGAGACGGGAGTGGGAAGTTTGGATTATGGAGGATTTTAGTTTTAAGTCATTGGCAGAATGGAGGGCACGTGTAGGGTGGTAGACTGAGACAAGGGAGGAGATGTAGGGGGATACTGAAGCATGGAGCGCTTTGTGGGTAAGCGTGATAAGTTTAAAATGAACTCTATATTGGATGGGCAACCAATGCAATGACTGGCACAGGGAAGAGGCATAGGAGTAGCGGTTGGCGAGGAATATGATCCTGGCTGCTGCGTTAAGGACGGATTGGAGAGGGGAGAGTTTAGTAAGAGGGAGACCGATTAGTAGAGCGTTGCAATAGTCAAGACGAGAATGAATAAGAGCTACAGTAAGAGTTTTTGCTGAGTCAAAGGTGAGAAAAGTCCTGATTCTTGAGATGTTTTTGAGGTGTAAATGACATGAACGAGCGAGTGATTTGATGTGAGGAGTGAAAGAAAGATCTGAATCAAAAATGACCCCAAGACAGCGGGCTTGTTGCTGGGGAGTAATGGTTGAGCCACAAACAGAAATGGCAACATCGGGCACAGGTAGGTTAGTGGAGGGAGGAAAGACGAGTAGTTCAGTTTTTGACAGATTCAGTTTTAGGCAGAGGGAGGATATGATGTTAGACACAGCAGAAAGACAATCACTGGTCTTTTGTAGTAATGCAGGGGTGATGTCCGGAGCAGAGGTGTATAATTGGGTGTCATCAGCATAGAGATGGTACTGAAAACCGAATCTACTGATTGTTTGTCCAATAGGAGCAGTGTATAAGGAGAAAAGAAGGGGGCCTAGGACTGATCCTTGAGGAACCCCGACAGTAAGAGGAAGTAGGGAGGAGGAGGAGCCGGCAAAAGACACAGAGAAGGAGCGGTCAGAGAGATAGGAGGAGAACCAGGAGAGAACAGTGTCCTTGAAGCCAATAGTTCGGAGCATAGTGAGGAGGAGCTGGTGATCCACAGTGTCGAATGCTGCAGAGAGATCCAGGAAAATCAGCAGGGAGTAGTGACCATTAGATTTAGCTGTTAGTAGATCATTAGAGACTTTAGTGAGGGCAGTTTCAGTAGAATGTAAAGAGCGGAAACCAGATTGTAAAGGGTCAAGAAGAGAGTTGTCTGAGAGATAGCGGATTAGACGGGAATGGACCGGGCGTTCCAGGAGTTTAGAGATAAATCAATATCACTAATACCACCTAACATCACAGCCTCACCAAAGAGAAGCATCCAGCCATTAAATGTTTAGCCAAATATAGCAGGGTCATTTTCAAACTAATAGTTTTGCTCGGCCCCCGAATTATGGTATAAATATCCAAATAACCTTGGCAGAAAAAAGATTCCCCATTCCTGATATAAGTGGTAATGATTGGTGACAGGCAAAGTCAAACATGAACCTATGGAGAAGATCAATCCTATCCAACAGAAGTGAAAAATTGAAACAGCACCACGTGGAGGCCTAACGTCATAATCTAATAGTCACTGCTTTGTGCTATACTTTTTTAGTCAATTGGTAATTTATTTGTATTAAAATTTGCATTACAAATGTATAAAATATATATTGATATGATTTTAGTGTAGTAATAATAAAAAATAATAAAATATTTTTTATTCTTGGCAGATGAGTGTACCAGGAGCTCAGAGGGACATCTGATACTTTCAGATTTCGCAACAGATGATCATGGTATTACACCAGTTACATATGAAGAATATGCCATTATTCCAGATACACATCAATCGCTTCTCAGAACAAGTCTTTCATCTGTTCATTTTCAACAGGTCCTTTCTCCTGCTTCGTCAATGACCGATATGCAAAACAAAAGTCATAGAAGGATTACTAATGAACATGAAATACCTCTTAAAGAGGAGAAGCCATATGCATGTTCAGAATGTGGGAACTGTTTTAATGAAAAATCACATGTCATTGAACATCAGAGAATTCACACAGGAGAGAAGCCATATTCATGTTCAGAATGTTGGAAATGTTTTACAAAGAAATCATCTCTTGTTGCACATCAGAGAATTCACACAGAGGAGAAGCCATTTTCATGTTCAGAATGTGGGAAATGTTTTAATAGGAAAATGAATCTCGTTACACATCAGAGGATTCACACAGGAGAGAAGCCATTTTTATGTCCAAAATGTGGGGAATGTTTTAATAGGAAAATGAATCTAATTACACACCAGAGAATTCACACAGGGGAGAAGTCACTTTCATGTTCAGAATGTGGGAAATGTTTTATATGGAAATCACATCTTGTTATACATCAGAGAATTCATACAGGGGAGAAGCCATACTCCTGTTCAGAATGTGGGAAATGTTTTATAGAGAAAGCACATCTTGTTAGACATAAGAGAACCCACACAGGGGAAAATTTATTTTTATGTAAGGATTGTGGGAAATGTTTTACAGTGAAAGCACATCTTGTTAGACATCAGAGAACTCACACGCTGGAGAAGCCATATTCATGTTCAGAATGTGGGAAATGTTTTAATGAGAAATCACATGTCATTGAACATCAGAGAATTCACACAGGGGAGAAGCCATTTTCATGTCTAGAATGTGGGAAATGTTTTACAAAGAAATCAACTCTTGTTGCACATCACAGAATTCACACAGGGGAGAAGCCATTTTCATGTTCAGAATGTGGGAAACGTTTTACAGTGAAAGCAACTCTTGTTGGTCACCTAAGAACACACACAGGGAAGTAGCGATTTTTTTTATTTAGCATTTTATTGAAAATATTTTTTTTTAAAAATGCAAGTTACTGTATAATAAAATCCCACATCTACAAGAAAGAGGGAAAACAATTTGGACCATTAGATGATTATTAGAAATTGTATACAATTACCAATTATTGATATTGAAAAAAAATTTGTATTCATATAATACACCCATGTATGAATCCTATATATAGATCAGGGATGTCAAACTTAAACTCACAGAGGGCCAAAATGAAAAACTTGGCCAAAGTCACAGGCCAATCAGTATACAGTATAATGGACCCAAATAGTCCTTCATACAGAATAATGGGCCTCATAAAGTCCTCCATACAAAATAATTAGGCCCCACATAGTCCTCTCTACAGAATAATAGGCCCCACATGGGGGTGGCGGTTCTAGTGTCACGGGCCAAAAATAACCATGGGCCGGAGCTTGACATGTATGATATAGATGTATAAAATATTTAACATTTACATCAACAAGTTGTCTGATGCCGCTCTCTTCTATGTGATGTGACATTGTCAGTGGAGAGTTGCTGCTATAGATCAGAACAGTTGCCATCCAACTAGCATGTTCACCTCGTGGATGACAGCTGTATCTGACATCTGATTAACCCGTTAAATGCTGTTGTCAATCACAACAGCGGCACGTAAGTGGTTAAAACACATACTATGTAAAGAAGTAAAAAGAAAAAAAACACACAAACGCACTCACAAATCACAAAAACTAATTTTGACACTGAAAATGCAGTCTTTGTGTTAGGCTGTGCGCCGACGATGCAGAAATGATCTGGTTTTTCCTGAGCGTTTCTGCATCTCCCTGGCAGGAAAAACGCATGCGGATTTTACATGTGTTTTTTCTGCCAGGGACAAATGTAAGTGAAGCGTTTTGATCATGCGATTTCGCATGCGGGTTGTCAAGCGCTTTTCAAGAGATTTTAGCATCACTTGGAAAGTGCTTGACAACTTGGTCACACTATACTAAATTCATGCAGCCGGCATGGATTTATATAGTGTGACCAAGTTAGTGAAAAAAAAAGAATAAAAATGGCCCCCGGTCTCCTTATCCGTTGCGTCCGGTCTTCCCGATGTCTCGCGGTTGTGTAAAAGGACCTGCCATGACGTCATTTAGTCATGTGACGGGTCACGCGACCGCCGACGTCAGCGGTCGCGTGACCAGTCACATGACTAAATGACGTCATGGCAGGTCCTTTTAGACCATCGCGAGCTGCTGGGAAGCCAGGACACACCATAGAAGAGACCGGGGGCCATCAGAAAGTAAGTATAATGTATATTTTTTATTTTAATTCTTTTTTTTTTACAGTTACTATGGTACCCGGGTACAGAGGAGAGTCTCCTCTTCTTCAGACCCGGGTACCATAGTATACCATAGTATAAGAGAATGCCAAGAGTGTGCAAAGCAGTCATCACAGCAAAAGGTGGCTACTTTGAAGAACCTACAATATAAGACATGTTTTCAGTTGTTTCACACCTTTTTGTTAAGTATATAATTCCACATGTGTTAATTCATAGTTTTGATGCCTTCAGTGTGAATGTAGAATTTTCATAGTCCTGAAAATACAGAAAAATCTTTAAATGAGAAGTTTTTGCATTTTGCAGTGAGAAATAAGTATTTGATCCCCTACAAACCATTATGAGTTCTGGCTCCTACAGACCAGTTAGGCGCTCCTAATCAACTCGTTACCTGCATTAAAGACAGCAGTCTTACGTAGTCACCTGTATAAAGGACTCCTGTCCACAGACTCAATTAGACAGTCAGACTCTAACCTCTAAAACATGGGCAAGACCAAAGAGCTTTCTAAGGATGTCAGGGACAAGATCATAGACCTGCACAAAGCTGGAATGGGCTACAAAACCATAAGTAAGACACTGTTTGAGAAGGAGACAATGGTTGGTGCAATAGTAAGAAAATGGCAGAAATACAAAATGACTGTCAATCGACATCGATCTGGGGCACCATGCAAAATCTCACCTCGTGCGGTATCCTTGATTATGAGGTAGGTGAGAGATCAGCCTAAAACTACACGGGGGGAACTTGTTAATGATCTCAAGGCAGCTGGGACCACAGTCACCATGAAAACCATTGGTAACACATTACACCTTAAAGGTTTAAAATCCTGCAGTGCCCTCAAGGTCCCCCTGCTCAAGAAGGTGCAGGCCCATCTGGAGTTTGCCAATAAACACCTGGATGATTCTGTGAGTTATTGGGAGAAGGTGCTGTGGTCAGATGAGACAAAAATGTAGCTCTTTGGCATTAACTCAACTCGTCGTGTTTGGAGGAAGAAGAAGGATGAGTACAACTCTAAGAACATCGTCCCAACCGTGAAGCATGGTGGAGGAAATATACTTTGGGGGTGCTTTTCTGCAAAGGGGACATGACGACTGCACCGTACTGAAGGGAAGATGGATGGGGTCATGTATCGCGAGATTTTGGCCAACAACCTCCTTCCTTCAGTAAGAGCATTGAAGATGGGTCGTGGCTGGGTCTTCCAGCAAGACAATACCTAACACATACAGCCAAGGCAATAAAGGAGTGGCTCAAAAAGAAGCACAGTAAGGTCATGGAGTGACCTAGCCAGTCCCAAGACCTTAATCCCATAGAAAACTTATGGAGGGAGTTGAAGCTCCGAGTTGCCAAGCGACAGCCTCAAAATCTGAATGATTTAGAGACGATCTGCAAAGAGGAGTGGACCAAAATTCCTCCTGACATGTGCGCAAACCTCATCATCAACTACAAACAACGTCTGACTGCTGTGCTTGCCAACAAGGGTTTTGCCACCAAGTATTAAGTGTTGTTTGCCAGAGGGATCAAATACTTATTTCTCACAGCAAAATGCAAAAAAAAATATCTGATTTATACAATGTGATTTTCTTGATTAGATTTTGGATATTCGATCTCTCAATGTTAAAATTAACCTACCCTTAAAATTATAGACTGTTCATGTCTTTGTCAGTGGGCAAACTTACAAAAACAGCAAGGAATCAAATAATTATTTCCCCCACTGTATAGAAGATAGCGCCAAATTGTCCCATAAAAAAACATGCCATAATGTGGCTTATTCTGCAAAGAAATAAAAGCTTTACAGCTTTCAAAATATGCGATAGAAAAACAAATTAATGTAAAATATTGTTTTTAATGTGTAAATTTAACAAAGCATAAACAAGATATAAATCTGGTATCACTATAATCGTACTGACCTGAAGAATGAAATGTTCTTAGCACTTTTACAGCAAGGTAAACCACACAAAAAAAAATATTATTAGTATTTATTATTATAGCGCCACTACATGTGAAAAAGGGGATATACATTGCAAAAACAATTACAATAATCTTGAACAAAAACGCAACGGCAAACTGGTACAGAAGGAGAGGACAATAACTAAATTTTTCTTTTTTGGCCATTCTCAGTTTGAAAAATCGTAAGAAAAAGTGATAAAAATAAATTTAAACAAATGTTAAAATGGCATCAAAAAATTAAAAACATTGCATAGAAAATAATCCCTCATACAGCTTTGTTTGCCAAAAAATTAAAGAGTTACTGCTCTCAGAATGTGGCAATGAAAATGTATTTTTTTTTTAAAACTATATAAATCTGGCATTGCTGTAATCGCAAAGAATAAAGTCGTCATATAACTTACACCGTAGATCGGCTCACTTGGATGCACAGAGAGGTACGCAGGAACACTGTCTTTAAATCTTCTGCTGAGTTTATTAAGAGTGCTGCATAAACCACAACAATGTTAGCAAAAACAAAACATGGCTAACAGGAAAAACAAAACATAATGTATGGCACAGTCCTTGTTGCTACAGGTAACCGCCCGCTTCAGTAACAAACAACTCAAGGATTTTCTTTCCTTCACATGACAAAACTGCTCAGAGCTTTCATCTTCATGCCCTCCCCACACACAAATGCTCTAAAAGGCTGGAATTTTATCCTCTGACCTCCTCCCTCTCTACAGGTGTTTAATCATCCTAGCACTAAAGATGGCTGATTAACCCATTATTGCTTTGTGTGCTGGATCCTTTTTCCTATGTTTAATTACTGGAGGTAACAATCTCAGTGCTACACATTTTTCCAGTGACTTTGTCACAACACAAAAAACAGCATAAAAACAAAAATAAGAACTATTTGTTATACTGCTGTATATTTGTTTATCCTACCTTTCAAAAATCAGAATAAGGCTGGGTTCACATTTATCCTCTGCTGAGTGCTGTAAAAAAAGCCAGTTTTTCCACCAGCTTGGTGACAAGGCCATGACCCAGGCTAGTTCAATTCAATGAAAATAATAAGTCTTTAAAGGAAATCTGTCACCCTCTGGGAGTTATCAGACCTCTAATATGGGCATACATGTTATAGAAATGTAAATCTATACATACCTGTATGGTCCATATTAGCGGTCTGATTGCAGAAAAATATCTTTTAATAAAATCCGTTTTCATATGCTTGGCGCCCTGGTGATGCCAAGAGATGCCCGCCTACCTACTTAATTTAAATATCCCCCCATAGCAAATCTCCCCCAGTCATACCATAAATCACCCCCCCAGCCATAGCATAAATCACCACCCCAGCCATATCATTAATCCCCCCCCTAGCCATATCATAAATCCCCCCCCCCAGCGATATCCTAAATCTCCCCCCACAATTAATCTTCACCTGCATTCCATCTTCGGTGTCTTCAGCTCCAGTGTGGCGCACTTTCCACCAATGGCCGCCTCTGCCTGAGCTGCAGTGCCCGTGAGTGACGTCAGCAGCATGATCACATGACCGGCAGCTTCTCTGAGCTGGGTGTCAGCTTGACACCCTGCTCAGAGAACTGCCGACTCCCAGTCCGGGGGGTGGGCAGAATGCAGCCGCCAGGGGAGACACATCGGACCGCCAAATTAGGCGGCCCGACTGCACCCCACTGCCGGCTGCGCCTGGAGCACATGCCCCGGCTGCCCCCCCAGTTTCACCCCTGGGTTTAAGGTGGTATCACATCCATTTTTTCTCCATATCCTGAATGGAAGGTTTGTCCCAGCAGTTTGTGGCAGTGAAAATCAGAGTCCAAGTGCCACAGAGGCCTTGTGGCAGCCCCCAAGTCCACTCCCTCCAAGATCAGATGTGCCATGTAATGATATATATACATTCCACTCAGAACTTGGTAAGTCCATCTATGGCAGCCTGATCTTATAGTATGACGTTAACAAGCTAAGTGTAGTGTAATGTATGTCAGCAGAATATTCTTCTAAGGGTGAAGTAATGTACTGGTATTGGAAACTAATAATTTGATATGACTTAATATTTAACATGTGGGCTATATAATACAAAGTTTTTGATGGTTCAATGAGGTTTCACTATGGTTCAAGACTCAATCAGACAAGTGTAACTCAGTCTTATTTAATCATCCGTATTAAGGCCGCAGCGTTGCAGAGTTATAATAATAATTTTATTTCTATGATGCCAACATATTCCGCAGCATTTTTATAATTAAGTGAGGGCATGTACAAACAATAAAAACAGTACAAAGTAACACAACAGTTACAAGAGGAGTGAGGCTCCTGCTCGCAAGCTTACAATCTATAAGGAAATAGGGGGCACAATAGGTAAAAAGTGTTTGTTGTCTATGGTCCAGACATCATTGTAAGAAATAGGGCATTTCATATAAAGCTGCAGGATCCGGTTATCTGCCAGTAACTGTCTAAGTGCAGTTACTGTGTGTTATTGGGTGCACTGAGGATGTGGAGATGGATGAATTGGAGGGTCAAAATTCTGAGGACCATTTAAATAGAGGGAACAGGTTAGAATTAGATTAGAGAAGTGATAGACCTGTCTGAAAATATATGTTTTTAAAATGTGGAGGAAAGGTATTGGTCGGATCGTCTGGGGTAGTGCATTCCAGAAAACTGACACAGCACGAGAGAAGTTTTGGAAATAGAGGTGGGAAGTTCGGATTATGGAAGATGTTAGTCTTGGATCAGTTACAGAACAAACCGTACGCTCCATAGGGTGGTAGACAGAGATGAGGGAGTAGAGGTAGGGTGGTGCAGAAATGTGGAGAGCTTTGTGGGTGAAAGAGATAAATTTGTATTGTATTCTGTAGCGAATGGGCAACCAGCAAATTTTACAATCAAAAATTCAAATGGCGCTCCTTCCCTTCCGAACCCTGCCATGCGCTCAAACAGTGGTTTTCCGCCACATATGGGGTATCGGCGTGCTCAAGAGAAATTGCGTAATACATTTTGGGGTCCATTTTTTCCTGTTACCCCTGTGAAAATAAAAAAAATGGGTCTAAATTAAATTTTTTGTGAAAAAAGTTAAATGTTATTTTTTTTCTTCCTCATTGCGTCAGTTCCTGTGAAGCACCTGAAGGGTTAATAAACTTCTTGAATGTGGTTTTGAGCACCTTGAGGGGTGCAGTTTTTAGAATGGTGTCACTTTTTGGTATTTTATGTCATAAAGGCTCCTCAAAGTCACTTCAAATGTGATGTGGTCCCTAAAAAATTTTTTTGTAAATTTTGTTGGAAAAATGAGAAATCGCTGGTCAACTTTTAACCCTTATAGCTCCCTAACAAAAAAAAAATTTTGGTTCCAAAATTGTGCTGATGTAAAGTAGACATGTGGGAAATGTTATTTATTAACTATTTTGTGTGACATATCTCTCTCTGATTTAAGGGCATGAAAATTCAAAGTGTGAAAATTCCAAAATTTTCATTTTTTTTCACAAGTAAACGCAAGTGATAGCGAAGAAACTTTACCACGATCATGAAGTACAATATGTCACGAAAAAACAATCTCAGAATCAGGGGGATCCGTTGAAGCGTTCCAGAGTAATTACCTCATAAAGTGACAGTGGTCAGAATTGTAAAAATTGGCCCGGTCATTAACGTGCAAAGTGGCTCGGTCCTTAAGGGGTTAAAATTGCCTTTTAATATGACAACTTTCATATTGTTTATATTGTGTCCTGGACCACAGGAATGTTTGGCCACAGGTAAAGGGGGTTTTTATCTGTAATCGTGTGGGGATGAGACCTCGTCCTTATACATCGTACATCCATATCATACACACACGGCTCTGCTCCATCCACCCTGTAAATCCCTCCTGACCCCACACATATCACCTCATCCAGCACCATGACAACCAGCACAGCAGAGTCCTGCATCCACTGAGGCACCTGATCATGTGACCCCTGACTCCTCCCCTCCTGTGACATCATCACAGGTCCTGTGCGCACAGAACAGCCATATATCCAGTGTGCGGCTCTGCAGGTGGAGGTATGTGGAGATTCCCCATTACTATTAACCCCCTCAGTGCTGAGCCTGTGATAAATCCCTGTATGTGACTATAATGTGCTTGTGTGTTATACCGGTGGCAGGATGGGGCCATGACTGGATGTAGTGATCATGTGAAGCCGGTAACAGCTCCGGAGATTTCTTACATGGGATCTTTATGATGTTACATCGTCATCTTCTCCCCATTCAGGTCCCTACAATATCGGATCTTCTCAGTGGAGATCTTCTATATAAGAGAATTCTCCTGATTGACCATCAAGGATGGATAGAGACATGGACAAGATGGCGGAGAGGATATTACACCTCACCCTAGAGATCCTCTTCCGGCTTACTGGAGAGGTGAGAGATTCTGATGACGTCACATTACATCATTCTTATCTATGGGAATAACAGATGGACAGAACTGGAGAGGTGAGGACTCTGGAAATGTCTGGAGTGAGATTTATTAATGTGTCTCTCCATAACCAGGATTACACAGTAGTGAGGAAGACCTCTAGTGAGCGCTGTCAGGACCCTGTGTCTGAGGGAGGGGGAAGACCCCTGAGCCCAATCACGGGGCCTCCACCTCACCCCCTGATACATGAGGACATCAATGACCAGAAGATCCTAGAACTCACCTACAAGATGATTGAGCTGCTGACTGGAGAGGTGACACTGCTGGGAATGCTGGGACATTATGCAGTAACGCTATGAAGGGATCGGGGGATGACGGTATCATTGTATGTGTCAGGTTCCTATAAGGTGTCAGGATGTCACCATCCATTTCTCCATGGAGGAGTGGGAGTATTTAGAAGGACACAAAGATCTGTACAAGGACGTCATGATGAAGGTTCCCCAGCCCCTCATATCACCAGGTAATAGACAGGACTAAATACACACGGCCTATAATTATCTGTATGTAAAGAATGAATTCAGTCTCTGTATGTGTTTCTTCCAGATCTATCCAGTAAGAGGACAACACCAGAGAGATGTCCCCGTCCTCTTCTTCCACAGGACTGTAAACAAGAAGATCCCGATGTTCCTCAGGATCATCAGGTAGATGGAGAGAAGGTGTCATGAGATCTCCCCTATAATGTGTAGAAGTCTGTGAAGATCTTGTGTTCAGTCTTGTTTTATCCACCAGTATTATACACTGAATGGACAATGTATTAGAAACACCGGCACTTTCCTGATTTGAGCTTCATTGTGTGGAGTGAGACCCGTGACCCCACAATGTAGTATAAAATGAAGTGAGGAGTTATCAGCCAGAATCCACATTAAAAATGGAAGAGTGAGTGATCTGAGCGACTTCAAACACGGGCATCGATGGTACATTAGCCAGGACCAGTATTTCAAAAACTACCAACCTTTTGGGGATGCTCCTTGCAATGATATGAAGGCTATACTGAGAATATTGTGATCACAGAACAACATCCAGCATCAACATTTAAGGCTGGTGGAGGTGGATTAATAATGTTGGAATATTTTCTTGCCTAGTCCTGGTACCTCTGATATCTGTAAATGGAGATTTGGACACTAGGGATTACATAAGTATTCTGGCCAACCAAATTCATCTCTTTATGGAAGCTGTTTACCTTATGGTGGAAGAACCCACAAGGGTCGAATAAGGGGGCAGCGTGAGGGGAACAGTTTGAAGAGAGGGCAGTATGAGGCATGGAATGTGTGGAGATCATAGTTCTTAAGTGAGGAAGGTGTTGCAGGTGTAATCCATTAGTGAGGACAATGTGGCGGTTGCAAATTTGTTTGGAATAATGATATTTAAGCAAGCTGAAAAACTTTTTCTCCCAGCGAACATTTTTCTTGTGTATCTGGTGATTTTAAAGCCTTTTTTTTAACAATGTTTCTATTGAGATTTTAACTTATTTGAATACATAATGAGATTTTATAACCGTCTTCATTATCAATTCTAATTGATATCTGATTACATATCTCACTAAATTAGAATATCATCAAAAAGTGAATTTATTTCAGTTCTTCAATACAAAAAGTGAAGCTCATATATTATATAGAGTCATTACAAACAGAGTGATCTATTTCAACTGTTTATTTCTGTTAATGTTGATGATTATGGCTTACAGCCAATGAGAACACAAAAGTCATTATCCCAGTAAATTAGAATACTTTATAACAACAGCTTGAAAAATGTTTTTAAAAACCAAAATGTTGGCCTACTGAAATGTATGTTCAGTAAATGCACTCAATACTTGGTCGGGGCTCCTTTTGCATCAATGTGGCGTAGCATGGAGGCGATCTGCCTGTGGCACTGCTGAGGTGTTATGGAAGCCCAGGTTGCTTTGATAGCAACCTGGGCTTCAGCTCATCTGCATTGTTGGCTCTGGTGTCTCATCTTCCTCTTGACAATACCCCATAGATTCTCTATGGAGTGAAGGTCAGGCGAGTTTGCTGGCCAATCAAGCACAGTGATACTGATGTTTTTAAACCAGATATTGGTACTTTTGGCAGTGTAGACAGGAGCCAAGTCCTGCTGGAGAATGAAATTTCCATCTCCAAAAAGCTTGTCAGCAGAGGGAAGCAGGAAGTGCTCTAAAATTTCCTGGTAGACGGCTGCGCTGACTTTGGTCTTGATAAAACACAGTGGACCTACACCAGCAGATGACATGGCTCCCCAAACCATCACTGATTGTGGAAACTTCACACTAGACCTCAAGCAGCTTGGATTGTGGCCTCTCCACTCTTCCTCCAGACTCTGGGACCTTGATTTCCAAATAAAAATTGGATCTCTGGGACCTTGTGGAGTGTGTCAATGACTGCCTTCTGGACATCTGTCAAGTCAGCAGTCTTCCCATGATTGTGGAGCCTACTGAAACTGTAATTTGAAGCAAAGCAACTCATAAGTTTTCAAATTGGTCAGAATTAGGAGCATATACATTAACTACGCAGATTTCTCCATCACTACCCTCCAGTTTTATCATAATATATCTTCCTTCCACATCCCTGTCTATCAATTTAACCATGTAAGGCAATTTTTTATGCCACAATATCAAAACTCCTGCCTTCCTTCCCTCTCCTTCTGAGCCGTACACCTCCCCCACCCACATCTTCTTCATTCTAAACAGATCCTCTGACCTCCCCAAGATGTGTTTCTTGTAACAGATATCTGCATTTAGTTTCTTTAAGTGTCTTAGAACCAACATTCTTTAAGTCGGGGCTGTAAGTCCCTTAACTTCCCAAGATCTAATGTGCATACTAAGTTGTTTTCATTATTTTGCTATAAATTTCGTGCATCCTGATTTTGCTACTTTTTTCTTTCCAATTATTTCGAACTTCCTGCATGTCCCCTCAACTAACCAAAACTTAAAACCAGATTAACAAACAAACAAGATTAGTTTATCACACCCAATGAAGGTTCTTCTCTCTTTTGACTCCCTTTTTTTTACTCCACCTACCCAGGAGCTCCTCCTGCAATAACTATATTGTGAAGACCAGGGGTCTTCCATGTGCTTAATACCACCCGACAACACACTGTGAGGGTATAACAGCATGGCAATACTTTATTGAACCACAAAGTGGACAATAAACACACAGAACAGTCCCAGCAAATACCCAAGATTGTACAACATTACACCGTCTCACCCTTTCGCTCCACCTGACTGGGATAGAACAGCTGCAACTTTGGGACTTCCAGGGCCAACTACCTCAACCAGTGGCCCCCCGCTTCTGGCGGGCCCCCTCAGAGAGAAGGTAGCAGCAAGCTTAAGAAGCTAGCAGTCCATCGAGGTATAGGGCCAGGAGACCCAAGGGTCCCACCCTGGCCTCTCCGAGAGTTTCTATGGGGTCAGATGACAGGTAGGTCCCAATCTGGCTTCTCCGAATGTCTCCATGGGTTCAAGGCGATCGCTGGGTGCCTCCTGGCAACCCCAAACAGCATATCCATGGGGCCAGGTGACTTCATTTTCCCAACCTGGTCTCCCCAAACGTATCATGTGCTCATTGATGGTCAATGGAACAGATCTTAGTGCATCAGTGTTGGTGGGAAAATTTGTGAGAAAATTCCCCCGCAGCATCAGTGCCGTAAAGTGAGATGCTGGAGCTCGTCAGCTGATCTCTAGCTGGTGAACTCAGGTGAACTTAGTCCTGGCAGCGCAGCGATGTACACTGCCGGAAGCAAGCATGCTCCCATCAGTGTACCGCCGGGTGATCAGATCGCCGGAGGATGGTGGGACATCGGAAGGACGCTGGATAAGTGAGAATGAAAGGTGTTTTTATTTTAATATTGATTTTTCCTTTTTTTTTTTTTTTTTTTTTTTTTACCACCACACTCAAACGCCAGCTCGGCTGAGAAGACTACTGCTCCCCTCAGCCGTGCCTTCTCCAGCTGAGAGATATACTGTGGATTTAAACGCAATGACAATCTTGAGCAGAAAATTCCTGAAAATGTTCACAGCACATCAGGATTGTCATTGCATTGTCATTGGCAGACGGAGTACCTAGCGTTTTTGGTGCATTTCCGCCCGGAAAAAAACGCTGCGAAAACACACAAAAAACGCGCAGTGTGCACATAGTCTTAAATTAGCTGTCAACTGGCAGCAATCTTGCACGACACTTGTCCTATGTCCCTTACTTTCCCAAGCTTTCATGTTTTCAATGAGTGAATTTCTGCTAGATATGTCTGCCAGCGGTTTATCTCTTAGGCTATGGTCTCACTATCAGTATTTGGTCAGTATTTTTCCTCAGTATTTGTAAGCCAAAACCAGGTGAGGAACAATCAGAGAAAAGGTATAATAGAAACAAGTCACCAATTCTGCATTTTTGACCCATTCCTGGTTTTGGCATTCAAATACTGAAGAAAAATACTGACCAAATACTGATAGTGGGGCTGTAACCTTAAAGAAAAGGGTCTGCAATCGTACATGATTATCTCCACTGACGTCATCAGTCTGAAGTACCGATACACAATAAACTGTCGATCAAACCCCTTGGTATCAGGAGGTTAGGCCGACATTACTCTAATGTGTATGGGGGCCTTTACTACCTAATAATATACGGTATGTGCACCCTTAGGGTACGTGCACATGATGTTCTTTAGCCATTTGCAAAACCTTTTTTCAGATGGGTTCCAGGCAGAATCCCCCTGAAAAAGACATTGTGTGCACATACCCTTAGTGTAACTCACCAGTAGGGGGCGTGACCATTTCAATTGCGTAGGGCACCATGAACATCAAATATGATGTAATTTTGGACGCTATGTTCATTTCATTTTGTTTTAAATCAATTTACGCAACTTCTCCATCTGTTTGTGACTTTTACAATATACATTTCAGGGTAAAGATCTGACCCCTATTAATACTACAGAGACATATGTGAGTGGTGATGAGCGGTGTAAAGAGGAGATTCCTACTGATAATTACACAGGTGAGTAGTAACCACTAAATGCAGAGAAGTCACAAATTCTTCTCAGTCACTGGATGATACAATTATGTGTAGAATTTTTTAGGGGCTTTTATACTGAGTTTTTATACCTAATTTTTGTTTGGTTTTATCCATAAATCCTTATCTCTCTGCTTTAGAAGGGAGTCTTCTGTATTCAGAGTCCTGTTGTCATGCATTTGGGGTCGAACCCCTGAGCCAGTGTCTCGTAGTCGGTTTCTCTGTCTGTCAAGATACAACTTTTCTCCGGGTGTTTAGTTTTGTTATCCTTACAGCAGTGTTTTTAGGGTTTCATTTTCTCATTTGTCTGCTGGTGTTTCCTGCTGTTGAGCCTCATTTGGATGTCCGGCCATACTGCTGTAGTTTAAACCTGTGAGTGAAAGGCCAGCTAGGGTTTATCTCTTTGCTGTTTATGTTCTTTATCCTGCACCTATCTTCTGTTTCTTGTTAAGAAGTAGGCGGTTTATTTTCTTACAGTATGTTTTTAATCCTTTGTTTTGTAGTTTTTGTTTTACTCCTTCTGGGAGCTTTTTCTATTTCAGCACACTTTCCTTTCTGTAGGTAATCTACACTCTGCTCTGCCTCCCGGTTCTTTAGTAGGAATGTGAATCACTCTATGGACTTTCAGGCAGAATTGGTCCAATTCGCCATTTAGTCTATGGTTAGGGCTATCTCTGCTCACGCAGTTACCACTGGGGACTGCGGGGTTAAGATTCTAGTCTGTGCAGGAACTGGCAGGGTCAGTTGCAGTATTTAGTGTGTTACCTTTTTCATCGAGTGAGTTACTACTAGTCAGTCATAACACTTATCTAACACCGGTCACTGTGCTCAATGAAGGTCTCTAAATTTACTTTTGAAACTTGTCAGTGTTGGGGATTCGCACTCAGGACCCCTGATATGGAAGGCAGAAACATTACTAGTGAGCCACAGGCTGCACTGCTATGTACACAATACATTTCTCAGCCTGAAAACCTCAGTAATATTCTTCTTTACAAGCATAATATTCCAGTATATAAATGGCGCAATTGTTGCTAAAACTGTAAAAAAGTTTACTCCTTTTCTATATGGATCATAATATGTATGCCCTATTGTAGGACTTCTTGGACACTATATATTTTGTTATATCCTGGACCACTTACACCTGATTGGCACTTGAATCTGTATCTTTATTCACCTCTTGGCGGTTGCTTTATACCACTTTAATGCTCAGTATTTTTAAATATTTGTCAATAAAATTATTTTTGGTTTTATATGAATTGCGTGTGGTACATCGGATGTGCTTTGGCACCTGAATATAGGTTTATAAGGATGGTAACCCACTGCATTGTTTTGTTTGATATTATATATGGGGAGATGGAACTGTAGATGTCTCTAACCAATATGAATTTGAATATATACACTGTGTGCAGAATTATTAGGCAAGTTGTATTTTAGAGGATTATTTTTATTATTGATCAACAACTATGTTCCCAATCAACCCAAAAGACTCATAAATATCCAAGCTTAATATTTTTGGAAGTTGGAGTGGTTTTCTTTTAGATTTGGCTATCTTAGGAGGATATCTGTTTGTGCAGGTAACTATTACTGTCCTGAACCAATATCAGTGCACAAAATTTAGAAATAAACATTTCTGACATGCAAAAACAAAAACCAAAAAAATTACTGATCAGTATAGCCACCTTTCTTTATGATGACACTCAACAGCCTTCCATCCATAGATTCTGTCAGTTGCTTGATCTGTTTTCGATCAAGATTGCGTGCAGCAGCCACCACAGCCTCCCAGACACTGTTCCGAGAGGTGTACTGTTTTCCCTCCCTGTAGATCTCACATTTTATGATGGACCACAGGTTCTCTATGGGGTTCAGATCAGGTGAACAAGGGGGCCATGTCATTATTTTTTCTTCTTTTAGACCTTTACTGGCCAGCCACGCTGTGGAGTAGTTAGATGCATGTGATGGAGCATTGTCCTGCATGAAAATCATGTATTTCTTGAACGATACCGACTTCTTTCTGTACCACTGCTTGAAGAAGTTGTCTTCCAGAAACTGGCAGTAGGTCTGGGAGTTGAGCTTCACTCCATCCTCAACCCGAAAAGGTCCCACAAGTTCATCTTTGATGATACCAGCCCATACCAGAACCCCACCTCCACCTTGCTGGCGTCTGAGTCGGAGTGGAGCTCTCTGCCCTTTACTGATCCAGCCTCTGGCCCATCAAGAGTCACGCTCATTTCATCAGTCCATAAAACCTTTGAAAAATCAGTCTTAAGATATTTCTTGTCCCATTCTTGACGTTTTATCTTATGTTTCTTGTCGTTTTTCAGCCTTCTTTACCTTGGCCATGTCCCTGATTATCGCACACCTTGTGCTTTTTGATACTCCAGTAACGTTGCAGCTCTGAAATATGGCAAAACTGGTGGCAAATGGCATCTTGGCAGCTTCACGCTTGATTTTCCTCAATTCATGGGCAGTTATTTTGCGCCTTTTTTGGCCAACACACTTCTTGCGACCCTGTTGGCTATTTGCCATGAAACGCTTGATTGTTCGGTGATCACGCTTCAAAAGTTTGGAAATTTCAAGACTGCTGCATTCCTCCGCAAGACATCTCACAATTTTGGACTTTTCAGAGCCCGTCAAATCTCTCTTCTGACCCATTTTGCCAAACGAAAGGAAGTTGCCTAATAATTAAGCACACCTCATATAGGGTGTTGATGTCATTAGTCAACACCCCTCCTCATTACAGAGATGCACATCACCATATTTACTTAATTGGTAGTTGGCTCTCAAGCCTATGCAGCTTGGAGTAGGACAACATGTATAAAAAGTATCATGTGATCAAAATACTCATTTGCCTAATAATTCTGCAAACGGTGTATTTAAATGTGTGAACACAGCCTGAGGCTGTCAGCCAAAGAATGGAGACGTCTGTTTTTCATTTCATTTGTAAAGTAAACTTTCAGTTCAAGTGAATCTGTCTGTGAAAAACACTGGTAACACTCAGATGTCATCCATGTTGTCATCTCAGTGCTGCCGATTCTTCACTGAGCAGTTGACCAAAAATAGATCCAACACATTGAAATAAAAATTGTATTTAAAAAAAAGTGATATTACATGTTTGAGGCCTGAGCCTACTGTATATTCGAATTCTGTCTGGGGTTACATCTTAATACACAATTATAGTATACAAACGTGCCCTTGACTTGTCCATCAACCTTTTAAACACGTGTCTATTTTTGGTCTTTAGGACAACGTTTTTATTTTGGATTTTTTACTTGTTCCTTTCAAGAGCCATGTTATTTTTATGGATTTGGGGGTACAAATAAGTTACTAACCAACTATTTTTAATTCCTCATAGGGAGAAATAGAGAAAAAAAAACATGGCAATTCTTTTGGTTTTTTACATTTTCAATTTTCCGCTATTCAGGTGCTGCACATATAAGGCGTTACGTTTTTGCTGCATTTTTTATGCAAATTGAAATTGGCTTTTTACAGTACCAGCAAAAGCTATGGGATTTCAGAAATCTCATGCACACACATTGGTTTTTTTTCTTGGCTGAATTGGAAAACCGCTGTTTTTTTTTAAACTGCAGCATGTCAATTCGATCAGCGTTTTTGCAGCATTTTTTCACCCATAGAAAGTAAGAGTAAGTGCAAAAGAGCAGCAAAAACATAAAAATGCAGGTATAGCAGGATGTGAAACCCATTCATTTTGGTGATTTTCTCAAGTTTAAAGGGAATCTGTCACCCCCCTGGGACTTATCTGACCTCTAATGTGGGCATACAGGTGATAGAAATATAAATCTATACCTACCTGTATGCCTCATATTAGAGGTCTGGTTGCTGTGAAATGTCTTTTTATTCATTGAAATTTCCGATGCTTGCTGCCCGGGGCCGGTAAGAAATACCTACCTACTGTGGTAATTTAAAATATTTACCTCCTCCGCTGCACATCACAGTTACCTGTGACATGCAGTCGCTGTGGCCAGATACCGCGCCTGCGCACTTCACTTTTTACAGAAGGCGCACTTGTACTGTGTATTATGCAGTCATAGTACTGCCAGGATCTTGTGTGCAGGCGCCAACGAGTCACTGACTTCAATCTCTGACAGTGGCATTTAACTCGCGCAAACCAGATGCATGTCTTACCTCCGTCCATTGTGTCACATGACTGCTGGTTACCGATGGGTTGGTGTACCGCCGGCGTCTCCGCCTCCTGCCCGGCAGGGACGCCAACCCCCTTACCGCCACAGCCCTGACCAGGTGTCTCCCGCTGCGCCGCACGTCTCCTACGCTGGCTGTGTCCGGGGTGCGTGCATTGTGCTCAGATCCCAGGGCACTGTGCTTGGGGCGTGCGTGCTCCCTTCACCGTCCTAAGATGTCCCCGGCCAATGGCCGGAGGACAGGTAATATATAAGGCACCTCCTCCAATATGGAGTTGCATGTGCAACGTGTTAGTTTGGTCTCCTAACTTTTCTGTCAGTTCTCAGGTCCTCGTGCTGCTCGCCAGCCTGTTACCCAGCCATGCCCGCCAGCCTGTTACCCAGCCGTGCCCGCCAGCCTGTTACCCAGCCGTGCCCGCCAGCCTGTTACCCAGCCGTGCCCGCCAGCCTGTTACCCAGCCGTGCCCGCCAGCCTGTTACCCAGCCGTGCCCGCCAGCCTGTCTACCAGCCGTGTCCGCCAGCCGGTTAATTAGCCGTGCCTGCCAGCCTGTCTACCAGCCGTGCACACCTGCCTATTAGCAGTGCCCACCAGCCTGTAAACCTGCCGTGCTCGTCTGTCTGCCTACTACCGAGGCTATCTGCCGTGCCAGTCTACACCTGTCGCCAGTTCCGTGAGAGTCGCTTGCTCTCACACGAGGTCGGTCCCAGAGTGGCACCTGTTCCACCCTCTCGGTCCTTCCTTGGTACACGGAGTCGACTGAGCCGCCGTGTAGCCAGGGTCAGTCCGGGTTGGTCTTTAGTCACGCCCCTCTGGTCCCTCCTTGTATCACAGCACAGTGGTTCCGCCATCCAGATCCGTAACAGTTTGCACAGGCCATGGAATCCGGTGGCTCCCAGGCTCCCTCAGTCTCGGAACTGTATCAGGAGGTCTCCCGCCAGAGATCTCAACAGGATACAATCCTGTCCTTCCTGCGGACTGTAAACTCCCGCCTGGATGCACTGACCACCCCGGCTGTGTCCGCGTCTAGCCAAGCGGTATCCGGTCCAGCGGCGCCTCAACCCAGTGGCGGTGTGGCACCCAGCTTTGGACCCCGACTTTCTGCTCCTCCACGTTTTGGCGGTGATCCGGCTTTATGTCGGGGCTTCATCAATCAGTGCATGCTGCACTTTGAGCTCCTGGCTCATCATTTTGTTTCAGATCGGGCTAAAGTAGCCTTCATTATATCCCACCTCTCATGGGAGGCATTGGCGTGGCTCAGTCCCCTGTGGGAGAAAGGAGACCCTCTATTGCTGGATCTCAAGGCCTTCCTTGTGGCTTTCCAGAGGGTTTTTTGATGAGCCCGGCCGCATTTCCTCAACTGCTTCCTCTCTCCTCAGTCTGCGCCAGGGGAACCTAACAGTGGGCCAGTACACAGTACGTTTCCGCACCTTGGCGTCTGAACTCGCCTGGAATAATGAGGCTCTGCTGTCTGCCTTTTGGAAGGGTCTTTCTGGGCGGATCAAGGACGAACTGGCCGGTTGGGATAGCCCCACCTCTCTGGGTGACCTAGTGTCCTTGGCCACGCGGATTGACATCAGGTTTCAGGAGCGTTTCAAGGAGGCAGTCCATTAAAGAAGACCTCTACGCATTGCACCCACCTTCCAAAGGCCAGTTTTGCAACAAGCCTCAGCCATGGCATCTACCCCTGAATCCATGCAGGTAGACCAGGTGAAGATGGTCAAGACTCATCAGGAGGTCTGCCGTGCTGAAGAAAGATGCTTCTATTGTGGCAGTTCGGAGCACGTGATCCGCTCTTGCCCGGAGAGACCGGGAAACTCCAGTGCCTAGGATCGCTTGGAGAGGCCATCCTGGGCAAGAATTCTTCCTCTCCATCCTTGACTCTGTCTGTTTCGGTTTCCTGTGGCAACATCCGTTTTGTCGAGACTGCTTATCTGCATTCTGGTGCGGCTGAGAATCTCATCCAACAAGCCATTGTTGAGCAGTATCGGATCCCTACCCAACATCTTCCGGATCCGTTGGCGGTTTCCTCTGTGGATGGGAAGCCTCTCTCCGAGTCCATCTTGTTTGTCACCGAGCCCGTAGTTCTCCAGATTGGTATGCTGCATTCAGAGAAAATCTCCTTCTACGTGCTGTCCGGCCTTTCTCATTATTTGCTCCTGGGACTGCCTTAGCTACAAAGACATGAGCCAGTTTTGAATTGGTGTTCGGGAGAGGCGCTCCTCTGGAGACGAGTGTCACAAGACCTGCTTGGTTCCTGTCCGTCCCTCTCGACCTCCGTCCACTCCAGATAATCTACCTGGCTTGCCGGCACCGTACTGGTCATATGCGGATGTCTTTGACGAGAAGGAGGCTGAGACACTACCTCCTCATAGGCCGTATGACTGTCCCATCGACCTCATCCCTGGTGCCTCACCTCCCCGTGGCCGAATCTACCCCCTGTCGCTGGCTGAGACCCGTGCCATGTCTGAGTACATTGAAGAGAATCTTGCTAGGGGATTTATCCAGAAATCCACCTCTCCGGCTGGAGCAGGATTCTTCTTCTTCAAGAAAAAGGACGGCTCTCTTCGCCCTTGTATTGACTATAGGGGCCTAAATCAGATTACTATTAAAAACAAGTATCCCCTGCCTCTCATCTGCAAGTTGTTTTATCGCCTAAAAGGAGCAAAGATCTTCACTAAACTCAATCTTCATGGCGCGTACAATCTGATCTGCATTCGCCAGGGTGACGAGTGGAAGACGGCATTTAACACTCGAGAAGGTCACTACGAGTATCGCGTGATGCCCTTTGGACTCTGCAACACGCCAGCAGTCTTTCAGGAGCTGGTGAATGACATCTTCCGAGATCTCCTTTACTCTTGCGTGGTAGTTTACCTGGTGTTCTCTCCTGATTTGCCCTCACATCGGAGAGACGTTCGACAGGTACTGCAGAGGCTCAGGAAGAATCGTCTGTATGCCAAGTTCGAGAAATGCGTTTTCGAACAGACTTCTCTTCCATTCCTAGGATACATAATCTTGGAGACCGGTCCTAAGATGGACCCCGAAAAGGTATCTGCCGTTCTAAAGTGGCCCCGACCTGAGGGGCTGAAGGCTATTCAGTGGTTTCTGGGATTCGCCAATTATTACCACCTGTTCATCCCTCACTTCTCTTCCCAGACTGCTCCCATTTCTGCCCTGTTCGGCAAAGGGTCTAATCCCAAGGAATGGACTCCAGAGGCGGAAAGTGCCTTTATGTCCTTAAAGCTAGCTTTCTCTTCTGCTCCAGTGCTACACCTGCCTGACTGTAACAAACAGTTCTTCCTGGAGGTTGATGCCTCTTCCTCAGGGGCCGGAGCAGTTCTCACCCAGAAATCCTCGTCCGGGGCGAATGCTGACCTGCGGCTTCTTTTCTAAGCTCTTCTCCTCTTCTGAGTGCAATTACTCCATAGGAGATTGGGAACTGCTCGCAATCAAACTGGCGCTGGAGGAATGGCGGTTCTTGTTAGAAGGGGCTCTGCATTCTGTGGTCATCTACACGGACCATAAGAATCTCGCATACCTGCAGTCTGCCCAAATACTTAATCCTCATCAGGCCAGATGGTCTCTGTTCTTCGCCTGCTTTAATTTCTCTCTACATTTCCAGCCGGCAGATAAAAATATGAAGGCAGACGCACTCTCCAGATCATTTCTGTCGACCAACCTAGAGGAGGAGCCTCTACATATCATTGAGTCCTCCAGAATAATTTCTGTTGCCCCGTTTAATCTGTCTCATCTTTCTCCAGGTAAGACTTTAGTATCTCATCCGGATAGGAGGAGGGTCCTATTCTAGGGTCATTCGTTTAAACTGGCAGGCCATGTCAGACAGAAGAAGACACTTCTGCTTGTCTCCCGACATTATTGGTGGCTGACCCTGCGCAAAGACGTTGCGGATTTTGTCTCTGCCTGCTCTTCTTGTGCTCAAAACAAGACTCCTAGGCAACTTCCGACTGGGTGACTTCTTCCTCTACCAGTGCCTTCCGCTCCGTGGAAACACATTGCGATGGATTTCATCACGGATCTTCCAGTATCGGACGGTTGTACTCTCATATGGAAGGTCCCTGACCGCTTCTCCAAGATGGCTCACTTCATTTCCTTGCCAGGTCTTCCCTATGCGTCAGTGCTGGCTAAAGAGTTCATTCTTCACATCTTCTGTCTCTATGATCTACCCCTTCATATTATCTCAGATAGGAAAGTCCAGTTTACTTCACGCTTCTGGAGAGCCACGTGCAAGCTTCTGAACGTCGCATTGGATTTCTCATCGGCTTATCATCCACAATCTAATGGCCAGGTTGAGCTTATCAATCAAATCCTGACTAGCTTCCTCCGGCACTTCGTCAACGCCCACCATAGCAACTGGGTGGAACTCCTACCTTGGGCCGAATTCTCCTACAATAACCACGTGAGTGAATCTTCAGCCAAGTCTCTGTTTTTTGTGGTGTACAGTCAACATCCCAATATCCCGTTTTCTGTCTCTGCTTCTGTTGACAATCCTGCTGCGGAATCTCTCGTTAAATTTTTTTTCCGAGATCTGGGAGGACACCAAGTCTTCGTTGCTGCAGTCTTCTGAGCGTATGAAGAGACATGCAGACAAGAGACTTCTGGATCCGCCTCTATTCTGTCCAGGAAACAAGGTCTGGTTATCCTCTAAGTATGTTCAAGATTCCGTCATACAAATTGGGTGGGCGGTTCATTGGTCCTTTTGAGATCCTGAGACAGATCAATTCTGTGGCGTACAAGCTGAAACTCTCTGCCTCATTGCGGATCCCCAATTCCTTCCATGTGTCTCTTCTCAAGCCTGTTGTCCTCAATCCTTTCTCTGACGTTCCGGGTACCGCTCTAGCTCCAGTCAGCGCTGAGGACGATTTTGAGGTAGACAACATTTTGGCTACCAAGAGGGTAAGGGGAAAAACATTTTTTCTTGTTGATTGGAAGGGGTTTGGTCCTGAGGAGAGGCAATGGGAGCCCAGGGAGAACATTAATGCTACTCTTCTTCTGGACAAATTTCTTGCGGGCTTAAAGAAGAGGGGGCGTAAAAGGGGGGTACTGTAGCGCCGGCGTCTCTGCCTCCTGCCCGGCAGAGACGCCGACCCCCTTATCGCCGCAGCCCCGGGCAGGTGTCTCCCGTGCCGCCGCTCTTCTCCCACGCTGGCTGTGTCCGGGGAGCGTGCACTGCGCGCTGATCCCCGAGCACTGTGCTTAGGGCGCGCGCGCGTGCTCCCTGTCTCGTAAAAGGGCCGCGCGCACCGTCCTAAGATTTCCCCGGCCTATGGTCAGAGAATAGGTAATATATAAAGGCACCTCCCCCAATATGGAGGTGCCTGTGCAACGTTTAATGTTTGGTCTCCTAACCTTTCTGTCAGTTCTCAGGTCCTCGTGCTGCTCGCCAGCCTGTTAACCAGCCGTGCCCGCCAACCTATCATCCGTGCCCGCCAGCCTGTCTACCAGCCGTGCCCGCCAGCCGGTTAATCAGCTGTGCCTGTCTACCAGCCATGCCCGCCTGCCTATTTGCCGTGCCCACCAGCCTGTCCACCTGCTGTACTCGTTTGTCTGCCTACTACTGAGTCTATCTGCCGTGCCAGTCTACACCTGTCACCAGTCCCGTGGGAGTCGCCTGCTCTCACACGAGGTCGGTCCCAGAGTGGCACCTGGTCCACCCTTTCGTTCCTTCCTTGGTTCACGGAGTCGACTGAGCCGCCGTGTAGCCAGGGTCGGTCTGGGTTGGTCCTTTGTCACGTCCCTCTGGTCCCTCCTTGTACCTCGGCACAGTGGTTCCACCATCCGGATCCTTAACAGTTGACATGACATCCCGGGGTCTGCAGGACACCCTTGTAGTTGTTATTGCCAAACTGCTATGAGTGCCACCCAGTGGTCAGCTCTCATAGCAGATAAGCATTTTTGTTATACATACAAGTGCTTCTCACAAAATTAGAATATCATCAAAAAATGTATTTATTTCAGTTCTTCAATACAAAAAGTGAAACTTATATATTATATAGATTCATTATAAACAGAGTGATCTATTTCACGCCGCATTGATGCAGTTATTGATGCAAAAGGAGCCCCGACCAAGTATTGAGGGCATTTACTGAACATACATTTCAGTAGGACAACATTTCGGATTTTAAAAACATTTTTCAAGCTGTTGTTATAAAGTATTCTAATTTACTGAGATAATGACCTTTGTGCTTTCATTGGCTGTAAGCCATAATCATCAACATTAACAGAAATAATCACTTGAAATAGATCACTCTGTTTGTAATGACTCTATATAATATAGGAGTTTCACTTTTTGCATTGAAAAACTGAAATAAATAAAATTTTTGAGGATATTCTAATTTTATGAGAAGCACCTGTAGCAGGGCTGCAGCCCTGCTATGTGTAACACAAGCGATCAGAAGATCGCAGCTTCTAGTCTACTATGGGAGGAACCAGGGGAGGAGTCCTGAGGAGATAATTTGCATATTCCCACTGCATTTTAGGGTAAGTGAAGAGTCTCCGCGAGCTCAAAGAACACTGGATTTTGGCTGTTGGAGCTGAAAAGAGGACATCGGTAAACCGCGCGCAGCTTTTTTCACTGTTTTCAGAACATTAACAATAAGAACATGGAAGAGTCCAGGAGCCATTTGGTGAGCTGCATATCCTGCTACATGTTCACAGACTTGCCAGTGGAAAAGCCAAACTTCACATGCCAGAAATGCAAGCTTGTGTCCCTGTTGGAGGAAAAGTTGCGAAATCTAGAAGAGAGGTTAACTACCTTGAAAATCATTAAGGAAGGTGAAGAGTTCTTAGACAGAGCAGAATTATCTCTTCATGATTCAGAAAGAGAAGAAATTCGAACTGCACCTGACGAAACAGAGGAATGGAAGCATGTGACCCACAGAAGCAGGAGGATCGAGAGGCAGTCAGCACCCATACTGCTCAGGAACCAGTACCAGGCTCTCACGCAGGAGAACCATGAAGAAATACAGCAAAATAAGACTTTGCCAGCAATGAATAACCTTGTAAGCCCTCAGAATCCTCCTGGATGGAGAAAGAAGAATGTTGTGAAGAAAAAACGGAGAGTGGTGGTTATGGGGGATTCCCTGTTAAGAGGAACAGAGGCCGCTATCTGCAGACCAGACATAACCTCAAGAGAAATGTGCTGTCTTCCAGGAGCAAAAATTAAAGATGTGTCTGACAGGATATCAAGACTCTTCAGACCTACAGATCACTACCCATTCCTGCTAATACATGTGGGGACAAATGACACCGCAAGAAAGGACCTGGAAACCATCTGCAGTGACTTTGAAGACTTAGGCAAGAAAGTGAAAGAATTGGGAGCGCAGGTGGTCTTCTCATCCATCCTCCCAGTGGATGGCCATGGAACAATGAGGTGGAATAAGATTCTACAGGTGAACAACTGGCTACGTCGATGGTGCCGTCAACAAGGATTTGGATTTCTGGATCACGGAATGAATTACCTATACGATGGACTACTTGCTAGAGATGGGGTGCACCTTACGAAGACTGGAAAACATGTATTTGGAAGTCGCCTTGCTACACTCATCAGAAGAGCTTTAAACTAGAACAATGTGGGAAGGGAAGCAAAAGGCCAGAAAAAGCCATACAGCTGACAAATACTATTGAGATCTCTGCTACTGGAAGTGGAAAAGAAGAACAAAGACAAAACAATTTAAATAATAAAAATATGGGAGGAAGAGAAACCAATCACAAACTAAAATGTTTTTATACAAATGCACAAAGCATGGGCAACAAACAAGGAGAATTGGAACTACTAATGCAGCAAAAGGAATATGATGTCATTGGAATCACTGAAACTTGGTGGGACGATACACATGATTGGAATAAAAGGCTAAAAGGATACAACTTATTTGCAAGAAACAGACTTGATAAACGAGGAGGAGGTGTTGCATTGTATGTTAGAAAAGCGTATATCTGCACAGAGATTGAAGCTTCAGAGACTGGGAGTTCTGTGGAAACTGTTTGGGTAAGAATACAAGGAGAGAACAACGGAAAGGACACCATTGTAGGCATTTACTACAGGCCACCTGGGCAAGCTGAAGATATGGATGAACTCTTTATGTATCAAATGACCAAGTTCTCCAAAAAATATGACGTAGTGGTCATGGGAGATTTCAACTATCCAGACATTTGTTGGGAATCTCTCTCAAGTAAAACTAACAGGTCAAGCAAATTCTTATCCTCTCTTGCTGACAACTTTATCTTCCAAAAGGTAGGGGAGAAAACAAGGGGATCTGCTACTTTGGATCTAATCCTTATAAACAGGGATGAAATGGTTGAGGAGGTAAAGGTGGCTGGGACCCTAGGAGGCAGCGATCATGCTATTATAGAATTTTGGATAACTAGAGGAGGAAGACATGTGAAGACTCAAACTTCAAGGTTAGATTTTAGAAAGGCAGATTTTAAGAGACTCAGAAAGAGAATAGGAGGGATCCAATGGCTGGATGTCCTTAAGGACAAAAATGTCCAGGAAGGATGGGAAATTTTTAAAAATGAGATTCTCAAAGCACAATCGTTAACAATCCCGAAAAGTAGGAAGAATGGTAAGCATTTAAGGAAACCAGGATGGATGAACACAGAACTTAAACACATGCTAAATAGAAAGAAAGAAATGTTTATTAAATGGAAAGAGGGAGGCATATCTAAAGAAGATTATAATGCAGTCTGCAGATCCTGTAGGGCACGTATCAGGTTAGCTAAAGCTGACAATGAATTAATGCTTGCAAGAGATGTCAAAAGCAATAAAAAAGGATTTTGGGGGTATGTCAAAAGTAAAAGAAAAGTCAAAGATGCTATAGGATTTTTACAGGATGAAAATGGAGAAATGGTAAGAGAGGATGTTGAGAAGGCCGAACTTTTTAATTCCTATTTTGCATCTGTTTTCTCTCAGAAAGAAAATGTAACATCAACTGATCTTCACTGTCCTTTTAAAGGAATAGAGGAATCCAAGTTATCTGTAAACAGAAAGATTGTGAGGGAATATTTAGCTAACATAAATGAGTTCAAGTCTCCAGGTCCAGATGAATTACACCCCAGAGTACTGAAGGAGATCGTAGAAGAAATTTTAGAACCACTCTCCATAATCTTTGAAAATTCTTGGAGAACAGGAGAAGTCCCAGAAGACTGGAGAAGAGCAAATGTTGTTCCTATCTTCAAAAAGGGGAAGAAGGTGGACCCAGGGAACTATAGGCCGGTGAGTCTGACTTCTATACCAGGAAAGATCTTTGAACAAATTATTAAACAACATGTATGTAAGTACATGGATAAGAATGAAGTGATTAACCAGAGTCAGCATGGGTTTGTAACTAACAAGTCATGTCAGACTAACTTAATTTCCTTCTATGACAGAATCACTGACTGGGTGGATCAGGGAAATGCTGTAGATATAGTATATCTTGACTTCAGCAAAGCATTTGACAAAGTATCTCACACCATCCTTATTGAAAAAATGACCAAGTATGCAATGGACCAGGCAACTGTTAGGTGGATTCATAACTGGCTTAGTGATCGGACTCAAAGGGTGGTTGTAAATGGCTTCACATCCAGCTGGATGAATGTCTCAAGTGGGGTACCACAGGGCTCCGTCCTGGGACCTGTATTGTTCAACATCTTTATCAATGATTTAGATGAAGGAATTGAGGGTAAGCTGATTAAATTTGCTGATGACACAAAGCTAGGAGGGATAGCTAATGCTAGAGAAGAGAGAGAGAGGATTCAAAAAGACCTAAATAAACTGGAGCAGTGGGCAGCAACCAACAGAATGGTTTTTAACAGGGAAAAATGCAAAGTACTACATCTGGGCAATAAAAATGAAAAAAGCATATACAGAATGGGAGGAATAGAGCTAAGCAACAGTACATGTGAAAAAGACTTAGGTATACTAATAGATCATAGACTGAACATGAGTCAACAGTGTGATGCAGCAGCAAAAAAGGCAAATACAATTCTGGGATGTATTAACAGAAGCATACAGTCTAGATCACGTGAAGTCATTATCGGTCTTTACTCCTCTTTGGTCAGACCTCATCTGGAATACTGTGTACAGTTTTGGGCACCACATTTTAAAAAAGACATAGACAAACTGGAGCAAGTTCAGAGAAGAGCGACCAGAATGGTGACTGGTCTGCAAACCATGTCCTATGAGGAACGGTTGCAGGATTTGGGAATGTTTAGCTTGCAAAAAAGAAGACTGAGAGGAGACTTAATAGCTGTCTACAAATATCTCAAGGGCTGTCACATTGTAGAAGGATCATCTTTATTCTCATTTGCACAAGGAAAGACTAGAAGCAATGGGATGAAACTAAATGGGAGGAGACACAGATTAGATATTAGAAAAAACTTTTTGACAGTTAGGGTGATTAATGAGTGGAACAGGCTGCCACGAGAGGTGGTGAGTTCCCCTTCAATGGACGTCTTCAAACAGAGGCTGGACAGACATCTGTCTGAGATGATTTAGTGAATCCTGCTTTGAGCAGGGGGTTGGACCAGATGACCCAGGAGGTCCCTTCCAACTCTACCATTCTATGATTCTATGATTCTATGACTTCTGATAAAAGTAAAAAAAAAATTTTTTAAAGAAAAAAAATATATAAAAGTTGAAATCACCCCCCTTTTGCTCCATTCAAAATAAAACAATAAAAAAATACACATATTTGTTATCGCCGCATTCAGAATTGCCCGATCTATCAATATATAAAAAGAATTAATCTGATCGACAAACGGCGTAATGGGAAAAAGAGTCAAAATGCTAGAATTACGTTTTTTTTGTCGCCGCGACATTGCAATAAAAAAGCAGTAATGGGCAATTAAAATATTACATCAACCCCAATATGAAATCAATAAAAACGTCAGCTGGGCGCGCAAAATTAAGCCCACACCCAACCCCAGATCACAAAAAAAGGAGACTATACACGTCTCGGAAAATGGCGCCATTTTTAATTCTATTTTTTTTTACAAACTTTGGATTTTCTTTTCACCACTTAAATAAAAAAAGAACCTATACATGTTTGGTATCTACAAACTCGTAATGTCCTGGAGAATCATAATGGCAGGTCAGTTTTAGCATTTAGTGAACATGGTAAGAAAAAAAAAAAAACAGTTGTGGAATTGCACTTTTTTTGCAATTTTTTGCACTTGGAATTTTTTTTACCGTTTTCCAGTACACTATATGGTAAAAGCAATGGTGTCGTTCAAAAGTACAACTCGTGCCACAAAAAACAAGCCCTCACATGGCCATATTGATGAAAAAATAAAAAAAGTTATGGCTCTGGGAAGAAGGGGAGCAAAAAATGGAAGAACCGATGGTCCTTAAGGAGTTAATTAAATTAGTGATATATAGTGTTGAGCATTCCGATACCGCGAATATCGGCCGATACCCGATATTTCAGTATCGGAATTCCGATACTTAATTCCGATACTTTTGCAATATCGTATACTGGAATCGGAAGTTCCCATAATGCAATGAGCCATTTTCATTTTATTCAGCCAATGAGGATCCTAAGAAGTGTGGGCACATCCTGTTAGGCATGTAGGCATCTTAACTAATGGCATGGCTGTGATTGGCTGCTGAAATGATGTCATGATGCACTATAAAAGCCGCCGCCGCCATTTTGAGCTCACTCTGCTGTGAATTCAGTTAGGGATAGGACGCTGTTGTTCTGAGGGACAGTTTTAGCTACCTATTTGCTCTATTCTGCTTTACCCAAGCTACTTTATAAACCGCTGTGCCTTGCAGCGCTAGTGCACAGTTCTCTGCTGTTCAACGCTTTCTGCAAGGTCTCTGTGTGAGTGCAGCTCACCCTGTAGTGTGTGCTTCAGCCACGTCTGGTTGTAGTGCACTCAGTGTGCATCACTGCCTCATACATTGTCCTTTTTTGCCAATTCACAATTTTTCCTGATATCTCCTATTAGTGTGGTGGTTCCATCCGTATTCAGCTAAATTGGTTCCAAACACACTATATAGGAGTAGATAGAGAAATTTTTTTGGTCTTGCAGCGCTAGTGCACAGTGCTCTGCATCTGTACTGTTCACCGCTGTCTGCAAGGTCTGGTGTGTGAGTGCAGCTCACCCTGTAGTGTGTGCTTCAACCACGTCTGGTTGTAGTGCACTCAGTGTGTGTCACTGCCTCATACATTGTCCTTTTTTGCCAATTCATAATTTTTCCTGATTTCTCCTATTAGTGTGGTGGTTCCATCCGTATTCAGCTAAATTGGTTCCAAACACACTATATAGGAGTAGTTAGAGGAGCCTTTCTGCAGCATTGGGCCCTGCAGCCCCAGCCAGATTAGTATTAGCCTATTTTTTGCAGCCTCATCTATTGCATTGTAGGTTACCTTCCTACATTGTAATAGCTACAAAAAGTTTGTGATACTATCGTTATTACATCTTTAGGCACATCCAGTGTCTTTTTGTGACGAAAAAAACCTAAATAAAGTTCACCAAACACTCCACTTTACAGTTGTGTAGGCCACATTAGCTCATATTAAAGTCTAGTCCACACTTTATAAAATTAGTGTTTCTTATACCTGTTAGCAGCTGTTCAGGAATAAGCACACTAAGCCCTTAGTACTTTTCTGCCTATCTTTATCAGTCTACCAAGATGAAGAAGGCAGGGAGTAAGGCATGTGGTCGTGGGCGTGGGCGTGGAGTTTCTGCAGGGAGAGGACGTGAGGATTCTGTGCCTGCAGGGAGAGGACGTGGGGATTCTGTGCCTGCTGCGGTCACCAGTGACTCAGCATCCCCCAGTTTTACCAGGGAACAGTCCTTTATGCGCAGCTTTGTAGGAGCTAGCCGTACCCCACTGCTGCGCGAGGACCAAATTGAAGCCGTTGTCTGATGGATGGCAGCTAACGCATCGACTTCAATTAGTTCCAGATCCTCTCAGGTCCTGAGCACTGAAGAGCACCCATCTGTCTCTTCACCACCTGCCAAATTGCCCAAGCAGTCAGAGAGCCCTGGACAGGAGCCATCTCTACTTCTGTTCTCTGAATCTCTTGGCTTGGAAAGAGGGGGCCAGCCAAGCAGAATTCGAGAATTTGAAGAAGAGGTAGTATGCAGTGATGCGCAACCGTTTTGTCTCTCTGAATCTGAAGAGGCGGGTGGGCCAGTGCCTATGGTCAGCAGCACACCTCAGTACGCATCTGATGATGAGACTCAGGTGCCACTTTCTGGTGCGTACTGTGCTGTCGAGACTACCCAGGAGAAGCAGTTGTTTGAAGAGGGTGGTGTAGATGATGAGGTCCTTCACCCATCATGGCGTGAGGGACAGGAAGGTGGTGGGAGCAGCTCTGAGGAAGAGATTCCCCGAACGGCCCAAAAAGGAGGGAGAGGGAGGGGGCAGACTTGGTTGCCTGTAGTCTCCACTTCGGCACCCATTAGGAGCATGGCTCTTCCAAAATCCAAAGCGGGCGCTCCCAAGACTTGCAGTGCCTGGTCCTTTTTTGACACCGTTGCAGATGACATTTGCTTTGTCAAATGCAAGCTGTGTAATCAGAAGGTGAAAAGAGGGAAAAGTGTCAGCAACCTCAATACCACAAATATGTGGAAACATGTGCAGACCAAGCACGTGGTGGAGTTACAAAAACACACTGAAGACCTAGGCCAACCTACAGCGCCACCTACCACCTCTTCAGCTCGTGTTGTAGCCTCTTCCTCCAGCTCACACACAGCTTGTTCGGCTTCCTCACAGGATCGCCATGGAAGAATCTCTGGCACTGTTGTACAGAGACACAGTGTAATTCCACCCACAGCACCACTTTCCCAGTCATCCTCACACTCCCAGGCCAGTCTACAGCCATCGTTAGCACAGGCATGGGAGAAAAGGCGCCCATACTTGGCAAACCACCCCCGAGCACAGGCTCTGAATGCTGGCATTGCTAAACTACTGGCCCTTGAAATGCTATCATTCAGGCTGGTGGAGACTGACACATTCCGTAACTTTATGGCATTGGCAGTCCCACAATACAACGTGCCCAGCCGCTTTTATTTCAGCAGGCAAGCCGTCCCTGCCCTGCAACATCATGTGGAGGGAAAAATTAAACATGCGCTACAAAACGCCGTCAGTAGCAAGGTCCACCTGACCACCGATGCGTGGACCAGTAAGCATGGACAGGGACGATACCTTTCCCTCACTGCCCATTGGGTAAATGTTGTGGAGCCGGGTACAAATCTTGAGAGTGGCGCTGTACGTGTTCTGCCAACTCCAAGGATTGCAGGAATCCAGTCTGTACACATTGACTCCTACTCATACTCCAGTTCCTCTGAATCAGCGCTGCAGGAGCCGTCACGGTCTACCTCCACATCGACCCGTGAACGGTTACCTGTTATGGTGACCAATATGAGCACAGCCGTGGCCGAACGTCAACAGGCCGTATTAAAATGAGTTTCTTTGGGGAATCGAAGCCACACAGCGCAGGAGCTCTGGAATGCCATCAAGCAGCAGAGCGACGTGTGGTTTGTGCCAGCGAATCTCCAGCCAGGCATGGTAGTGTGTGACAATTGCCGAAATTTGGTGGCAGCTCTGGGCCTAGGCAACCTCACTCACATCCCATGTCTGGCACATGTGCTCAACTTGGTCGTGCAGAGTTTTTTGAGGGACTATCCGGATCTTGATGCACTGCTTCACAAGGTCCGCATAGAGTGCGCTCACTTGCGGCGTTCCAGCAATGCAAGATCACGCATTGCAGCTCTGCAGCGCCGATTACGTCTTCCGGAACATCGCATCATATGTGACCTACCCACCAGGTGGAATTCAACGTTACATATGTTGGAGAGGTTGTTTGAGCAGCAGGCAGCAGTAATGGAGTACTAGCTGCAGCAGGCGCAAACAAGTCGCTGTGCGCGCCGTTCACACTTCACCACCACTGAGTGGGCCTCTATGAAGGACATTTGCCACGTTTTGCGTGCCTTCGATTATTCCACGCGGATGGCGAGTGCAGATGATGCACTAGTCAGCATGACTATCCCCCTTATCTGCCTGCTTGAAAAAACACTGCAAGCACTAAGGGACGAGGTTTTGGAAGAGGTGGAGGATGAGGAGTCACAAATGCCATCTGCTTCTCTACAGTCTGCGCAACGTGGTTCCTCACAAAGGCCTAGGCAGGGGACACTTTGTGAGGAGGATGAGGAGGAGTCAATGGATGAGGAAGACATCTGTCCAGAGGAGGGAGGTACACAATGCTCTAGTAGTCAGTATATAGAGCGAGGGTGGGGTGATGCAGAGCAGGCAGAGATCACGCCTCAAGCAGGGGACAGCGTTTCTTGGCCAGTTGGCAGTCTGCAGCACATGGTTGATTTCATGCTGCAGTGCCTGAGAAACGACCGCCGCATCGCCCACATTCTCAACACGGCTGATTATTGGGTGTCCACCCTCCTAGATCCTCGCTACCGGGACAACTTACAAAGCCTCATAACACCGTTGAACCGGGAGCGTAAAATGCGGGAGTACCAAGACGCACTGGTGCATTCCATCATGTTCTCCATTCCAACCGAGAGCAGTGCTGCTAGTGCTTTACAAAGCAGCTCAGTGCGTCGAGGCAGTGGAGGAAGCTCTGCACAAAGAGGGAGCAGAAGCAGAGCCTCAGCACAAGGCAAGACCAGTATGGCCCAAATGTGGCAAAGTTTTGTGTCCCCGCCGCCACAAATGTCTACACCATCACAGACGGCTCCAGTCAGCAGGAGGCAACGTTTCCGTCAGATGGTGACAGACTACATGTCTTGCCCTCTTAGTGTACTCCCAGACGGCTCTTCTCCCTTCAAGTTTTGGGTCTGTAAGCTGGATACATGGCCAGAGCTTAGTCAGTATGCATTGGAGGTGCTAGCTTGCCCTGCTGCTAGTGTATTATCGGAACGCGTCTTTAGTGCCGCAGGTGCTGTACTAACAGACCGTCGCATGCGACTATCCTCCGATAACGTTGACCGGCTTACTTTTCTCAAAATGAACAAGGCCTGGATCTCTCATGAATTTGCCAGTCCTCTTCCAGAATAAATAATTGGTTGGCAACAGTATCCAAGTCTCCTGTTCTGTTCATGTTTCTACCACCTGAACTGTAATCCCTGAGCTCCAACACCGCCAGTTGGCGCTCGGAAGTGCCGTCTGCACAGTCAACACTTGCTGCCGTGTTATTGGGGTTCAGTAACGTCAGCTGTTCCCCTGCTGTGCGGACGGCAATTTCTCCTGCTCTGTCCACATTCTCACTACTACAGATTTTAAAGTTGCTCCAATTACACCTCTGGCTCCTCTGTTTTCAGTATTATCCCTGAGCTCCAACACCGCCAGTTGGCACTCGGAAGTGCCATCTGCACAGTCAACACTTGCTGCCGTGTTATTGGGGTTCAGTAACGTCAGCTGTTCCCCTGCTGTGCGGACGGCAATTTCTCCTGCTCTGTCCACATTCTCACTACTACAGATTTTAAAGTTGCTCCAATTACACCTCTGGCTCCTCTGTTTTCAGTATTATCCCTGAGCTCCAACACCGCCAGTTGGCGCTCGGAAGTGCCGTCTGCACAGTCAACACTTGCTCCAGTGTTATTGGGGTTCAGTAAAGTCAGCTGATCCCCAGCTGTGTGTCCGGCAAATTCTCCTGCTTTGTCCACATACACTGTACTACGGATTTAAAACCTCCTCCAAATACACCTCTGGCTCCTCCGTTTTTAGTATTTACCCTGGGCTCCAATACCGCTAGTTGCTGCTCAGAAGTGCCGTCTGCACAGTCAACGCTTGCTCCAGTGTTATTGGGGTTCAGTAACGTCAGCTGATGCCCAGCTGTGTGTCCGGCAAATTCTCCTGCTTTGTCCACATCCACTGTACTACGGATTTAAAACTTGCTCCAATTACACCTCTGGCTCCACTCTGTTTTTAGTATTTACCCTGGGTTCCAGCACCGCCAGCTGGTTCTCGGTAGTTCCATTTGCTCTTGTACCTTCTACTACCCATCCGGGTTCCAGTACCGTCAGCTGGTTCTCGGCAGTGACTTTGGCACGGGTACTCCCTCCTGCCCAGCCTGGTTCCAGCACGCCAGCTGTTTCCGGGTAGTGTCAACGTCACTTTGCCTCCAATGCGTTGTCCTGTCATGTTGCGGTCGGGTTAGCCGACTCTATGGTGCCTGCAGTTTAGGTGACTCCTATGTGGGCTGCGGGATCTGGCAATGAAGGCTGGTTCCATAGTGCCAATAGGACAAGCACCCCCTGTAGGACTGTGGGTTTTGGTAACTGCGGCCAGCTCGCGGCCTTGAACTTTTTTTTACATGGGTACCTTCTGCTACCCATCCGGGTTCCAGTACCGTCAGCTGGTTATCGGCAGTGCCTTTGGATTAGGTGCCTCCTTCTCGGTATCCAAGTTCCACCAACGTCTGCTGGTCCTTGGTAGTGCTTTCTGGCACAGGTACCTCCTGCTTAGTAACCGAGTTCCAGTACCGTCAGCTGGTCTTCGGCAGTTCCATTGGCTCTTGTACCTTCTGCTACCCATCCGGGTTTCAGTACCGTCAGCTGGTCCTCGGTAGTTCCTCAGCTTTCTTGTACCTTCTGCTACATTTCCAAGTTCAAGCTTTTTGAAATGGTTCTTGGTAATCACTCTAGATCTCCCTGACGAGGACCCTGAAGACCAACCCTAAGAAGACGAGGACCCCGAAGACGACGACCCTGAAGATGAGGACCCTGAAGACCACCCCGAAGAAGACGAGGACCCTGAAGACCACCCCGAAGAAGACGAGGACCCCGAAGACGAGGACCCCGAAGACGAGGACCCCCGAAGACGACGACCCTGAAGACCACCCCGAAGAAGACCAAGAAGATGACCCTGAAGAAGTTGACCAAGAGGACAAAGAAGAGAAGACAAGCACCAAGATACAGAAGAACAAGAGACAGAAAACCAAGAAGCAGAAATACAAGAAGCTGCAGAACAAAAAGCGGAAGAACATTAAGCATAAGACTAAAAATCAGAGCAAAAGATAATATCTAAATTATAAGCAGAAGATGACTAAGCAGTGTATGGGGGTGAGTCCGTTCCTCCTCGTGGTGCCCCTGGAAAAGACCTGCTGCTGCAGGCCAAACTGAACGCGGACAAATCCTGTTGTAAATCTTTTGTGACGGGCAGAACGAAAGGTGTAATGTCCAACCTTTTATAGATAACAACTACAGGAATGCCTGCCACAAATAAGAATATGATGAAGAAGAAGAAGAAGATGAAGAAGTAGAATATGAAGAATGTAAAAAAAAAGAATAATACGAAGAAGATGAAGAAGGTGAAGAAGAAGTGGATGAAAAAGATGCTGAAGATGATGAAGGAGAAAGTGTGGGAGAAGTAAAAAAGAAGGTGAAGAGCATGGAAGTAGTGAAACATAAATATCTGACAAAATATAAAAAAAATTAAGTCAATATTTCCGTAACAAAGAACGTCTTAAAAAAAAATATTAATTCCTGCTATTCCATTTGATTGGGCTAAACCTCTATGCCTTTATTGTCTCCCCCACCTCCCCCAATACATTCTACATTATTCTTAGTTGTTTTCCTTCATGTAGAATTAACCTACAAGGAAAGAAAGGGTTTATTTTTATTCCGATATTTCTGTCCCATTGACTTGCATTGGGTTCCGGTATCGGAATTGGCGATATCCGATCCTTTTTGGGTTTCGGTCCGATCCAATCCGATCCGATATTTCCCGATATCGGAAGGTATCGCTCAACACTACTCATGTTTTAACTCAGGAAGAGTTCAGACATCAATATTTATTGGAATAACCATGATTTTTAATCACAGCTTTCATGCGTCTTGTCATGCTTTCCACCAGTCTTTCATACCGCTTTTGGGTGACCTTATGCCACTCCTGGCACAAACGTTTACTTTTTCGGTATCGGTCCGATCCAATCCGATCCGATATTTCCCGATATCGGAAGGTATCGCTCAACACTAGTGATATATGAAAAGTAAACGATGCCTGATCATCTCAATGCCCTTCCAATGTGTAAAACTAAACATTTATTTCATTTTGAGACTGTATGAGCAAAATCTAACAAATCTCTTTTATTTTTTATTCTTTCGACGTTCTTCGTGGAGAATTAATATTGGTATCATTTTAAAGTACGAGTCAATGGCATCACTTGTGCATCAGATCAGTTTTGGAAATAAATTCTGTTTGCCGTTCGCTCTATGCAAGTTTTATTCTAATGGAACATCAGGCATTGGCCTGGCAGTGCGTGGGTGAGGTTATGGTAAACAGCCTTAGAAAGTTGAGACGGGAGCAGCTGAGCTTGTGCTGTGCAAGTTCACGAGAAATTAAAACATTCCATGTGACCAATTGTTTCCATTGGCTGCCATTATATATAAAAGAATATAAAGGACTTTGTCTCCTTTCTTGTATTCATGATTTGGATCCATTAAAAAAGTGCAAAACCATACACTTTTTCCAAATCCATGGCTTCTTCTAAATCTCTGCCCTGCTCTCTGCTAGACTGCATGTATCTGACAGGAAGGTATGAGAGGGGCACTAATCAAAAGTCAAAGAAAAGGAGAGGTCCAGTGTGAAGGATCCCCACCTCACCCACCCGCCTGACTTCGCTATTACATCAGACAGATCACGTGATACGGATCCGCACTTTGCACCAACGTAATGTTCTGCACCCCTCGGGGACAGATAAGGTCAGATTGGTACAGTTTTACCCAGACACCCCCTGTCCGCACGGGTTCAGGAAGGTACTGAGAGTGAGAAGAGGTGGTCCACTCAGTCACTGACGTGGCTCCACTTGTTTACACCCTTGACAGACTGAGAGGCCCCTTCCACTAGCCCCAGTGAAAATAGAACCTTATCACTCCGGTATCACCCCTCCCGCCACACACATTCATTATAAGTTTGCCCTCAAGACTGATGCAAACCTGAAAAAGCAGTTGCGAGTAGCAACATCACTAATACCACCTAACATCACAGCCTCACCAAAGAGAAGCATCCAGCCATCACATTAGGGGGGAGGAAATTAAATGTTTAGCCAAATATAGCAGGGTTATTTTCAAATTAATAGTTTTGCTTGGCCCCAGAATAATGGTATAAATATCCAAATGACCTTGGCAGAAAAAAAGATTCCCCATTCCTGATATAACTGGTAATGATTGGTGCTGGCAAAATGAAACATGAACCTATGGAGAAGATCAATCCTATCCAACAGAAGTGAAAAATTGACAGCACAACCTAAAGGCCTAACATCATAATCTAATAGTCACTGATTTTTGTACTATTTTTTTAGTCAATTGGTAATTTATTTGTATTAAAATTTGCATTGCAAATGTATAAAATATATATTGATATGATTTTAGTGTAGTAATAATAAATAAAATAATTTTTATTCTTGGCAGATGAGTGTACCAGGAGCTCAGAGGGACATCTGATACTTTCAGATTTCGCAACAGATGATCATGGTATTACACCAGATACATATGAAGAACATACCATTATCCCAGATATACCTCAAGCACTTCTCAGAACAAGTCTTTCATCTGATCATTTTCAACCTGTCGTTTATTCTGCTTCGTCATTGACCGATATGCAAAACAAAAGTCATAGAAGGACTAATGAATGTGAAATACCTCTTAAAAAGGAGAAGCCATATTCATGTTCAAAATGTGGGAAATGTTTTAATGAGAAATCACATGACATTGAACATCAGAGAATTCAAACAGGGAAGAAGCCATTTTCATGTTCAGAATGTGGGAAATGTTTTGAATGGAAATCATATCTTGTTAGACATCAGAGAACTCACACAGGGGAGAAGCCATATTCATGTTCAGAATGTGGGAAATTTTTTATACAGAAATCACATCTTGTTACACATCAGAGAATTCACACAGGGGAGAAGCCATATTCATGTTCAGAATGTGGGAAATGTTTTATATGGAAATCACATCTTGTTATACATCAGAGAATTCACACAGGGGAGAAGCCATATTCATGTTCAGAATGTGGGAAATGTTTTATAGAGAATGCACATCTTGTTAGACATCAGAGAACTCACACAAGGGAGAATTTATTTTTATGTAAGGAATGTGGGAAATGTTTTACATTGAAAGCATATCTTGTTAGACATCAGAGAACTCACACAGGGGAGAAGCCATTTTCATGTCCAAAATGTGGGAAATGTTTTACAAAGAAAGTAACTCTTGTTGGTCATCTAAGAACACACACAGGGAAGTAGTGATTTTTTTTTTCATTATTGAAATCTTTTAAGTAAAAAAATGCAAGTTGCTGTATAATAAAATCACACATCTACAAGAAAGAGGAAAAACAATTTGGAGCATTAGATGATTATTAGAAAAAGTATACAATTACCAATTGTGACGATTCAGCTTTTAATCTTAATAAACCAGACGTCTAGATCTGTTAAGCCAAGTGAAATACACTATTATCTTTGTGTTGGCTTGTAAATGTATGTGTATTTCTGTGGCGAGTAAAGGACATATGATTATTTGTATAACCCTGATTGTTGTCTTCTATTGGTCTGTGGAACAATGAATGTTTGCTAACTATGTTGATTAAGCTTTGTGTGGACTCTGTGCCTTGTTGACTCACAAGACAGAGGACAAACTGTGCAAATTCATTAAATTCTCAATCAATGAGACCTGAGCCCTGCCCTTTCCTCCAAACCTGTGACTAATGACCTTACACAGATGTAAATGTAAACAGGGATGTCTGTAGTGCTGAAAGGAGAATCGAGAAGCATCAGAAAGACTTTACAAAGAGAATGAAAGACATCCTTCATGACAGTAGATGGATTGCATGGCGGCTCCACCCAAAGAGACACAGATTTGCATTCTATATGATTCTAGCCTAAGGGTATATAGCCCTGACTGGAAAGATAAGGATCTGCTCCATTGACCATCAGAGAGCCCGTGGATACATGTCAGGAGACCGGGTTGGGACAATGAATTCACCTGTCTCCATGGATATGTTTTTTGGGGTTGCCAGGCAGGACCCTCTGGTCGCTTGGAATCCATGGAGACATTCAGAGAAGCCATATTGGCACCAGCCTGTCATCTGGCCCCACAGAAACTCTCGGAGAGGCCAGGGTGGGATCCTCGGGTCTCCTGGCCTTGCACCTTGATGGACTTTTGGCTTCCTAAACTTGCCTCTACCTTCTCTCTTTGGGGGGCCCACCAGAAGCTGGCGAGGGGCACTGTTTGAGGTAGAGAGGTAGTTGGCCCTGAAAGTCCCAAAGTCGCAGATGTTCTATCCCATGCGGTTGGAGCAGAAGGGTGAGACTGTATAATGTTGTACCATCTTGGGTATTTGCTGGGATTGTTCTAGGTGTTTATTGTCCGGTTTGTGGTTCAATAAAGTATTTCCACACTTTTTTACCCTCACCCTGTGTAGTCTGAGTAGTGTTACGCCCACGGAAGACTCCGTGTCTTCACACAAATGTTTTCTATTGAAAATCAATTTGTGTTCATATAATACACCTATGTATGAATAATATACAGTTAGAACCAGAAATTTACATACACTATATAAAAAGACACATGTATTTTTTTTCTCAAAACCTGACATGAAATCAGAATAAACTTTTTCTGCTTTAGGTTAATTGGGATTACCATAATTTTTAATATTTGCCAAATGCCAGAATAATGAGAGAGAGAGAATGTTTTAAGGCATTTTTATTACTTACTGCAAAATCAAAAGCTCACATACACTAAGATTACTATGCCTTTAAACAATTCTGGACTGCCTGTTATGTTCTGCTACCAAAGCTAAGGAAAGAGAGGAGATCTGTCCCTACTATGAGACTCAGCTGAATCCCTACGATGTAACAGGGAACCTGATCCTGCGATCAGACCTGCTGAAGTCCTAATCTAGTCTGTACGAAGACCTATAGATGTGGGGAGGGAATCCCTACAAGTACTAAGGACTGGGAGGAATATGGGACACCTCCTAACAGAAATAGTAGCAGACAGACGAACAAACAAAATAGATAGAACATAGAGGTCCGTAGACCAAGCAAACTAACAGAGTTAGATACAGAGCACAGGCTAGCTAGAAAGTAGATATACAATGAAGTCCAGCAAAGCCAGAAGGGCGGAGCAGGACTAAATAGGCCAACAAGGTCATGTGACCAGCAAAGGAAAAAAAACCTAACAGCAAGGTTCTAACAGTACCCCCCCTTCTAAGAGGATCCTCCGGATCCCCTAGGACCAGGCTTATCAGGAAATCTCCTGTGAAACGCTCTGATAAGTCTGGACGCGGAAACATCATCTGACCTCACCCAAGAGTTATCCTCGGGTCCGAAACCTTTCCAGGCCACAAGATACTGCAAACTACCTCTATACCGTCTAGAGTCAAGGATGCGAGAAATTTCATATTCCCCGTCCTCCACCACCGGAGGAACAGAGGCAGAGGCGTCACCATCCGACACAACAGCTTTTTTTAACAGAGAGACATGAAAGACCGGATTAATTCTCCAGGAGGTAGGAACCTCCAACCTAACAGCAGATTGGTTGACAACCTGAAGCACCTTAAAGGGCCCTACAAACTTGGGACCCAATTTCTTAGAAGGAATCCTCAACCGCAGATTCCTAGAGGACAACCAAACCATGTCACCAACAGCGAACAAAACCTCCTGTCGTTTCCTATCAAAGTAGTCTTTAGATTTTCTGTTGGCCTCCTGAAGATTACCACGCACATCCGTCCAAACTCTTTCCAAATCACCGGAAAAATTCTCCTCCTCAGGCACGGCAGATCCCAACTTGGAGAACGACCCAAACGACGGATGTCTCCCAGAACAACAAAAAAAAGGCGAACAACCAGCAGAAGAAGATGTATGATTGTTCAGAGCAAATTCGGCAAGTGGCAGAAACTCAGACCACCCCTCTTGATTGTCTGCCACAAAACAACGCAAGAACTGCTCAACATCCTGGTTTTTCCTTTCTGTCTGGCCATTAGATTCAGGATGATATCCGGACGAAAACGACAAATGAATTCCCAACCTGTCACAAAAGGCACGCCAAAAACGAGCCACGAACTGAGGACCCCTATCAGAAACAATGTCAGTAGGAACGCCATGAAGTCTGACAATTTCCTTGACAAAGGCCTTAGCGAGAGTTTTAGCGCAGGGCAGTTTGACGAAGGGAACCAAGTGACACATCTTGCTAAAGCGGTCCACGACCACCCAGATGACAGTAAAACCCTCAGAGGGGGGAAGGTCAGTTATAAAGTCCATAGCCAAATGTGTCCAAGGAGCACTGGGGACCTCCAAAGGACAAAGCAACCCCGCAGCAGGAGTATGTGAGGACTTAGCTCTAGCACATATAGTACATTGGCGCACCCACTTAATGACTTCCTTCTGCCATCCAGGCCACCAAAAACTGCGACCCACCAGTCTCTTGGTCTCAGAGATTCCGGGATGACCTGCCAACCGAGATTCGTGACACTCAACAAACAAATCTCTCCTAAAGGTCTCAGGCACAAACAACCTCCCATGAGGAGTGTTAGATGGGGCATTCTCCTGAGCTTTAAGAATCTCATCTTCCAAAACGGAGTCTAAAGCAGCTATCACAACACCTTCTTGTAAAATGTTTTCCTCTTTCTCAGCACCGACTATGGGAGAAAAACTGCGAGACAAGGCATCCGCCTTAACATTCTTAGTACCAGGGATGTAAGTAACGGAGAAATTAAACCGCGAGAAAAACAGTGCCCACCTAGCCTGACGGGCATTCAGGCGCTTGGCAGCATCAAGATATATCAGATTTTTATGATCCGTAAGAACCTGAACGGGAAATTCCGCACCTTCCAAGAAGTGGCGCCAGTGTTCAAATGCGAGTTTAATAGCCAATAATTCCCGATTACCAATATCGTAATTCAATTCAGTCTCCGAAAATTTTTTTGAAAAAAAGGCACAGGGATGTAATCCATCCCCGTTATCCTGAGACAATACTGCGCCAACCCCCACAGAGGAAGCATCAACCTCAACCAAAAACGGCCTAGTAACATCAGGCTGCATAAGGATGGGAGCAGAGGTGAACCTCTCCTTGAGATACACAAAAGCTTCAATGGCCTCAGAAGACCACTGAACCGCATCAGCACCTTTCCTGGTGAGATCAGTCAGAGGTTTGACAATACTAGAAAAAATTTTTATGAACTTTCTATAGTAATTGGCGAAACCCAAAAACCTCTGTATCGATTTCAAACCAATAGGCCTAGGCCATTCCTGCACAGCCTGAACCTTAACCGGATCCATCTCAAAACCTTTGCTGGAGATAATGTAACCCAAAAAACTAATTCTCTGTACCGCAAACTCACATTTCTCCAGCTTAGCAAAAAGCGAATTGTCCATTAATAACTGTAATACCTCACGCACGCTCCGCCAATGAGACTCCAGATCTGGCGAATAAATCAAACTGTCATCCAAATACACAACCACATTTTTACCGATCAAAGGTCTAAGGATGTCATTAATCAGATTCTGAAAAAATGCAGGAGCATTAGTGAGACCAAAAGGCATAACCAGATTCTCAAAATGACCCACAGGAGTGTTAAAAGCAGTCTTCCATTCATCACCCTCCTTCATGCGCAACAGATTGTATGCCCCCTTAAGGTCAATTTTAGAGAACCACTTGGCCCCCAATAACTGGTTAAACAGATCAGGAATCAATGGCAGTGGGTAAGGATTGCGTACCGTAATTTTGTTAATCTCACGAAAATCCAGACAAGGACGTAAACCGCCGTCCTTTTTTTTTACAAAAAAAAATCCAACCGCCACAGGAGACTTAGAGGGCCTAATGTGACCGGCGGCCAAGCTTGTCTGTATGTATTCCTCCAAAGCCTTCCTCTCAGGAATAGTAAGGTTAAATAAACGACTCTTAGGAAGAGTCGCTCCAGGGACAAATTCAATAGAACAATCATAGTCTCTATGGGGAGGCAAAACCTGCGATTCCTTCTCAGAAAAAACTCTCCAAAAATCCTGAATAGGAACAGGCAATTCTCCCCTATCCAAAGCTGCAATACGCCCGTTACAACACTTGTCATAACATTTATGGCTCCAGGATTTAATTTCACTGGTAGACCAATCCAGTACAGGATTGTGAAATTTTAACCAGGGCAAACCCAATATTACTGGAGAAGGCAAGTTATTCAACACTACCAAATCCAATTTCTCATGGTGAACACCATTAATAGTGAGAGGAAATTCACTGACCTTGAGAGTAATATTCTTCAAAGGGGAACCATCCACAGAAACCACAGCAATGGGGGATGATAAAGGTTCGGGTTTTAAATTGAGTTTTTCCACGAATCCCCCATCAATTACATTCAGTGTAGACCCGCAATCAACAAACACCCGAAATTCCATTAATTTTTCCTGAGCAATCGTGGAAGCAGCTAAAAATATACCCTTGGAATTTAAACAGGCAATACGGGCGTGACTGACCATTTTTTTTTCTTTCTTCATACGAAGCTCACAGCCTTTAATCAAATGACCAGATTTTCCGCAGTAGAAACACAAGCCTTGCGAAAAACTACGGTCTTTTTCTTGAGAGCGAGGTGCCACCGATCCAATCTCCATCGGTTCACCACTGTTAGTACACACATTATCATAACCAGAAACTGACATAGCAGAGGATTTGCTCTCATTAACCCTAGCACGCAGTCTTCTATCCACCCGTATAGCTAATTGCATAGCCTGTTGCAAATCTTCAGGTGTAGGATAAGCAATTAGCAGGTCTTTAACCCTTTCACTGAGCCCAGCAAGAAATAGACTTTTCAGAGCAGAATCGTTCCACCCTGTTTGAGTGGACCAACGACGAAAATGTGTACAATATTTTTCCACATTACCCGATCCTTGTTTTAGACGTCTCAACTCAGTCTCAGCTGATGCGACACGGTCAGGATCATCATATAATAGTCCCAAAGCAGAAAAAAAACTATCCACTGTTCTGAAGCATGAATCACTAGGTTGCAAAGAAAAGGCCCACTCCTGAGGCTCTTTGCGCAAAAGTGACATTATGAACCCTACGCGCTGGGATTCATCCCCAGAGGACTTAGGTCTCAAACGAAAATACAATAAGCAAGCATTTTTAAATGAAAAAAATTCTCGGTGTTCACCAAAAAACAAATCCGGCAAACATACCTTAGGCTCCAAGAAATGTGCTCCAGGACAGTTACTCACGTGCTGACGGAGCTCGGCCACCTCCAGAGAGAGTCCCTGCAGGCGATGAGCCAAATCCTGAACCGACACCATGATGGAACAGAAAAATCTTTCCTTAGAGAATTTGCTGGCTGGACTTACTGTTATGTTCTGCTACCAAAGCTAAGGAAAGAGAGGAAATCTGTCCCTACTATGAGACTCCGCTGAATCCCTACGATGTAACAGGGAACCTGATCCTGCGATCAGACCTGCTAAAGTCCTAATCTAGTCTGTACGAAGACCTATAGATGTGGGGAGGGAATCCCTACAAGTACTAAGGACTGGGAGGAATATGGGACACCTCCTAACAGAAATAGTAGCAGACAGACGAACAAACAAAATAGATAGAACATAGAGGTCCGTAGACCAAGCAAACTAACAGAGTTAGATACAGAGCACAGGCTAGCTAGAAAGTAGATATACAATGAAGTCCAGCAAAGCCAGAAGGGCGGAGCAGGACTAAATAGGCCAACAAGGTCATGTGACCAGCAAAGGAAAAAAAAACTAACAGCAAGGTTCTAACACTGCCCATATGATAATGTCATGTGTTTGGAAGCTTCTGATTTTTTATCAACATCTGAGTTAATTGGAGATACACCTGTGGATGTATTTAAATGCACACCTGAAACACACTGATTCGTTGTGTAGCATCATGGGAAAGTCTAAAGAAATCAGCCAAGGTATCAGGAAGAGAATTGTGGACTTATACCGGTCTGGCTCATCCTTGGGTACAATTTCAAGATATCTGAAGGTGCCTCATTCAGCTGTACAAACTATTATACGCAAGTACAAACAAGATGGGAATGTCCAGCCATCATACCGCTCAGGATGGAAAAGGGTTCTGTGTCCCAGAGATGAACGTGCTTTGGTCCGCCATGTGCATATGAACCCAAGGACAAAAGCAAAAGACCATGTGAAGATGATTGTGGAAGCTGGTAAGATTGTGTCAATATCCACAGTGAAACAAGTACTGTATCAATATGGGCTGAAAGGCCACTCTGCCAGGAAGAAGCCATTACTCCAAAAGAAACATAAAAAAAGCCAGATTAATGTTTGCAAATGCACACAGGAACAAAGACCTTAATTTTTGTAGATATGTCCTGTGGCCTGATGAAACTAAAATAGAACTTTTTGGGCATAATGACCATTATAACATTTGGAGGAAAAACGGAGAAGCTTGGAAGCCCAATAACGCCATCCCAACTGTGAAACACGGGGGTGGCAGCATCATGTTGTGGGGTTGTTTTGCTGCAGGAGGGACTGGTGCACTTCACAAAATAGATGGCATCATGAGAAAAGAAGATTATATGGCAATACTGAAGCAACATCTCAAGACATCAGCCAGGAAGTTAAAGCTTTGGCGGAAATGGGTCTTTTAAGTCGACAATGACCCAAAGCATGCTGCCAAAAAGGTAACAAAGTGGCTTAAGGATAAAAAAGTAAATGTTTTGGAGTGGCTATCACAAAGCCCTGATCTCAATCCTATTGAAAATTTATGGCCAAAGCTGAAAAGGCAGGTGTGAGCAAGGCGACCTACAAACCTGGATCAGTTACACCAGTTTTGTCAGGAGGAATGGGCCCAAATTCCCACCAACTATTGTGAGAAGCTTGTGGAAGGATATCCCAAACGTTTGACCCAAGTCATTCAGTTTAAGGGCAATGGTAACAAATACTAATGAAATCCATGTAAACTTTTCACTTTGCAGGTTTATTCTGATTTCATGTCAGATATTGAGAAAAACGTGCATATGTGTCTTTTTATGCAGTGCATGTAAACTTCTGGTTTCAACTGTATTTAGATCAGGGATGTCAAACTTAAACTCACAGAGGGCCAAAATGAAAAACTTGAACAAAGGCATGGGCCAACCAGTATACAGTACAATGGACCTAAATAGTCCTCCATACAGAATAATGGGCCTCACAAAGTCCTCCATACAGAATAATAGGCCCCACATGGGGGTGGCTGTTCTGGTGTCATGGGCCAAATATCACCGTCCTGCGGCTCAGATTTGGTCCATGGGCCGGAGTTTGACCTGTATGATATAGATGTATAAGATATTTAATATTTACATAAATAAGTTGTCTGATGCCGCTCTCTTCTGTTTGATGTAACATTGTCATTGTAGAGTTGATGCTATAGTTCAGAACAGTTGCCATCCAACAGCTAGCATGTTTGTTAACGACTGCCGATATGCATTAAAATGGTGGCCATTTAGGGTCCTTATTCCTCACCTTAAAACGGCGATGTGAAGTAAGTAAATGACGCCCCCCCAGTGAAATTCCCTCATAAAAAATTATATAAATCTGGTATCGCTATAATCGTACTGACTCAAAGAATCAATTGTTCTTAGCACTTTGAACCGCACGGTAAACCACACCAAAAAGAAAATAAAAACAATAACTGAATTTTTCTCTTTTGGCCATTCTCAGTTTGAAAAATCATAAGAAAAAGAGCTCTCAGAACATGGCAAAAAAAAAACCAAAACTTTAAAGAAACTAAATAAATTTGGTATTGCTGTAAACTCACTGTCTCGAAGAATAAAGTTGTCTTATAACTTACACGGCATAAGAAGAAAAATAAGAACTATGGTTGTACTGCTGTATAATTGTTTATCCGAGCTTTCAAAAACCGGAATAAGTCTCGGTTCACATTTATCCTCTGCTGAGCACTGTAAGGAAGCCAGATTTCCACCTGCACAGTAACAAGGCAGTGATCCAGGCAAGTTCAGTTCAATGAAAATAATAAGTCTTTAATTGCCAAATACACAAATTAAACACCGACCTTTTACGTCCAGATTGCAGCCGGTAACGTCCCCTTCTAGTTCGGTACCGTGGGCACCTGCACTGCGGTAGGAATCTAGAGTTCTGCGTCTGCTTTTACCCAGGTCTTTAGCACCTGCACACCTGTAGGAATCTCGAGTGCGGCATCAGCTTTCCCAGGTCTCCGGCACTGGTCTGTGTTCACCTCACACAGCCAGGCACACTCAGAACCTTCAGCTCTGCAACACATGAAACAAAACCGGCCACTTTCCTGCAGGTGTAAATGTGGCCATGAGCCACTTGCAAGACCCAGTCTGGAGGGAAAGATCCGTCCCACTACCTTCCTACAAATCTTTTAAAAAATAAAAGCCCATGTCAGGTTTCTTAATCTAACTTGGTAAAATAGCTTGACCCAGTCCACATTTACTTTTATTTTGCTCTGTATCCACAGCTGTGGCCTCAGTGTAAATCCCCAAAACTGCGTTTCAGAAAAAACTTAGATGGAACCACTCACTATAATGAGGCAGATGGCGTCACTTTGGACTCAATCTGAACTCTGTTCCGGCTGTGTCCCATCATTTTAGGCATCTTTTTAGTTCACAAGTGTGGTTGACCAAGGTTCTATGCAAGCCTAAAAAGATGGATACCACCAGAAGAGACACTAAGCGGAGTCCAAAGTGTCTCCAACTGCCTCATTATAGTTAGTAGTTTCGTCGGGGGTTTGGTCTGAATTGCATTTTTCTGGGATTTACACAGAAAACCCATTGTAAGTGCTCAGCGTAGAACACAAGAAAGTGATCCCAGCCTTATACTGGAAGGAATCAAAAAATGTTATTTACTTTAAAATGTTACCAATGAAAACCCTAACTTATCCCTCACAAAACCAGCCCAAACACAGGTCCATCATCTGTCATTGGAAATAGAGGGGGTTCCCACAATACTGGTAGAACAAGTGACGGCTCTCACCCCCTCAAATAAAATCCACTGGAATCTGTGCTCCCAAATCCAAATGCCCCCCTCTTGAGCCCCACTGTGCCTAAACCGTATTAAGTTGCCACATTTTTTATATCATTGTAGAGGGGAGAGACGAATTACAGTAATAATTTTCGGGGTGCTCGTCTTCAGCTGGGCACAAGCTGGGAATAATGTATGGGGGGTATGGGCTACAATATATGGGGTACTACACAAAATGGGGGCACAATGTATGGGCACTAAACTGGCATATTTGCAATTCTCCAGAATAAAGCCTGGCATGGATGTTAAACTAGTCACTGTAGCTGTAGATGAATTCAGTGGGCGGTACAGTTTCTAAAATGTGGTCACTTTTGGTATTTTTCTGCTGTTCTGGCACCTTAGAGGCTTTGCAAATGTCGCCCGCAAACTATTTCAGCACAATCTGTGCTCCAAGAGCCAAATAGCGCTTCCTTCCTTCTTCCAGATTATGAGGCACTTGTGGGTTGGTTCAATACTTACTACATCACTAGATGAATTCTTTAAGCAGTGAAATTTCCAATATATGGTCACCTGGGGGGGGTCTTCTGCTGATCTGACACCTCAGGGTCTCGACTAATAGAGCCCCACAATCTATTCAAACGGAATCTGCATTCTAAAAGCCAAACAGCATCGGTTCCCATCTTCTCCAAGATGGCCCATTTCACTCCACTATCCCGTCTCCCATCGGCTCCAGTGCTTGCGGAGTAGTTCATTCTTCATATTTTCCATCTCCATGGTCTACTGCTCCATATTGTCTCAGATGCTGGCGTCCAGTTTACTTCTTGCTTCTGAAGGGCCACCTGCAAATCACTAAATGTCACTCTGGATTTCTCTTCAACCTACCATCCTCAATCTAATAGCCAGGTACAGCTAGTCAATCAGATCCTGACTATCTTCTTGCGGCACTTTGTTAATGCCCACCACAGTGGCTGGGTCAAACTCCTGCCTTGGGCCGAATTCTCTTGTAACAGCCATCTCAGTTAATCCTCTGTCAAATCTCCATTTTTTGTAGTCTACGGTTCCAATATTCCTTTCCCTGTTCCTACCCCCCCTCCAATATTCCTGATGCTGAATCCCTCATCAAGGGTTTTTTGAAGATCTGGGAGGACACCAAGTCCTCATTATTGAACTCCTTGGAACAGATGAAAAGACACGCAGACAAGAAACGTCTGGATCCACCTCTTTTTCGTCCTGGGGACAAGGTCTGGCTGTTCGTCTCAAGGTGCCATCCTATAAATGGGTGCTCATTTCATCGGTCCATTTGAGGTTCTGAAACAGATTAATCCGGTAGCCTATAAGCTCAGACTCCTGGCCTCTCTACGGAATCCCATTTCTTTTTATGTGTCTCTCCTTAAGCCTGTTGTCCTCAGTCCTTTTTTCAGAGATCCTGGTACCACTCCTACTCCAATCAGCACTGAGGACATTTTTGAGGTAGAGAACATTCTGGCCACCAAGAGAATAAGAGGAAAAACTTTTTTTTCTTGTGGATTGGAAGGGGTTTTGTCCTGAAGAGAGTCCTTGGGAACCTAGGGAGAACATCCATGCCCCTCTCCTGGAGAGATTCCTTGTGGTCTTGAAAAAGAGGGGTGTAAAACTGTACTGTAGTGCTGGCGTCTCTGCCTTATGCCTCCCTCCCCTGGCAGAGACACCGACACACCTACCGCTGTGGCCCCCATTCCGCACTTCCTGGTCCGGCTGCTGATGCCTGGGGTGTGCGCAAATCCTTGGAAACTGTGATTAAGACGCGCGTGATCCTGTCCTCTTAAAGGGACAGCGACACACCGTCCTAAAGTGTCCCAAGCCAATGGCTGAGAGACCCTGATTATTTAAGGCACCTCCACCTGGGAGATGCCTGTGCAACATTTTATGTCTGTCACTAACACGCTTGTTAGTTCTAGGGTCCCAGTGCGGTTTTAATGGCAGCAGGATCTAGCTTTCCCAGACACATGCAGACTTTTGTTTTGAGAGGAGCTCACATTGCCAGGGTCCTGGTATAAAGAGAAACGCCTTATCGTGGCTACCAGGTACACATCAATTGGCCAATTTATGCGCTAAGATTTCTCAGTTATTTCTATTTTCTAGAGCAGTAATGCTATTCAAATTTCATATATTTTATATTCGCATACTTAGCGTTGCAGAGTGCTGCTTTATTTATTAATTGTATATGGAGGTAGCTGCTCCTAGTAAGCACCTTTGCACACCTAATTCTTGTTTTGGAAGTGCCGGTCAGTTTTTTCTGCTTATATGTATATGCTTTGACTGAGCACTCCGCCTCTAGGCCACAGGCGGTTTTAATTGCAGCAGGATCTTGCTTTCCCAGACACATGCAGACTTTTGTCTCTTATAGAGGAGTTCACATTGGCAGGGTCCTGGTATAAAGAGAAACGCATTATCGTGGCTACCAGGTACATATGAATTGGCCAATTTATGCTCTAAGATTTCGCAGTTATTTCTATTTTCTAGCGCAGTAATGCTATTCAAATTTCATATATTTCATGTTTGCATACTTAGCGTTGCAGAGTTCTGCTTTATTTGTTAAATGAAGTAGAATGTGTCACGAAAAAATTGCCTCAGAATCACTGAGATATTTTGATGTGTTCCAGAGTTATAACACAAAGTGACACTGGTCAGAATTGAAAAATTTGGACTGGTCAGGAAGGTGAAAACAGGCTTGGAGGTGAAGGGGTTAAAGTCTATTTTGTAATTATTCACCTGTTTTGTTCCTTATTGTTCGTCATTGTGGGCAGGGTTTGGGTTTTCGGGATGTTTTTGGCTGATTCACAAGTGTACTCCTGTGACCCCTGCAGTTATTGCATGTACATCTGGAATTTTTATGATGTTTAGTGTAACATAAGACTTTTTGAGCCACAAAGGTTAAGGACAAAAGTAAAGAGCATTTCTGGTTTTGCACAAAAAAACATCAACAAATATAATAGAACAAGTGTGTCCAGAGCTTAATTGTGCTCCAATATAATAGGAAAAATTAAAGTCCCCTAAAGCCTCTCACCCTCCCCTCTCTCACAGAGAATCTCTCAAGGAGAAAAGAGCTGGCAATGTAAGAATCTTTTTGAATTAGAATTGCATGGTTGACATATGGGAAGGAGATTATGTATGGCTGAGAAGTGAAAAAACTAATTAAGACTCCATACAGAGTAAAGGTAATTAAACAGGAAAGATCTTTTCTAAGATCCAGATAACAAATGGATATGTGTTTATGCATAGATCGTGAAGTGGATAAGTCTCTTTTGTCCCCAGAAAGCACATCCTCAGTTGAAAGGAAACATTACATCTGCAGCTAGCTGGTTTGGTGCCGATTGGAAGTTATGAATATTGCGGTTTGTATAGATCCAATAATGATGGGACATACATTTTCAACTTCAGGACTAATAGGGGAAGAATATGTATAGTTTTTCATAACTGTGACACATGCCTATAAGCCCCAACATAATAGTGACCAAATCTCCGACAACAGCCATGCCTCCTATCTATTGAAAGGTAAAATCCCGATAAAAAATATGACAGCGATATCAAACTCCTGTGATCGTCAGGAGTGAAGGTTATTGTGAATGTTGGGAATATCATAATCTTCTGAAACTGAAGCCACATCCCATGTCTAGCTCTGTTGTGAGTCATCAAGGGGAGGTATATTGGTGTAAATTACCAGGATTGGGGATGAGGGGTGCCATACATACCAGTATTGGGGATGAGGAGGCCATGCATACCAGGATTGGGGATGAGGGGTGCCATACATAACAGGATTGGGGATAATGAGGCCGTGCATACCAGGATTGGTGTTGAGGAGGCCTAGCATACCAGGATTGTGGATGAGGGGGCCACACATACCAGGATTGGGGATGAGGGGGCAATGCACACGTCTACTTCAGTGGGCTAGAGGAGCAGCATACAGAGAGATTTCCACGTGATCTGCCCTGGGCAATTCACTTTTTCAATTGATGAACGTCTCTGTAATCTTCTAAATTTTATTTTTGTTTTCCGTAATGCCATTTACTAATTTATTAATCATGACAGCTTTGTTGTTTATCGCGCAAAAAGGCTGAAAGTAAGTAGACATGGGTAATTTGAGTTAGTTTTTATTATGTAGAGCACACTTTTCTAGCTTCCGAAATATATTTGTTTCGGAAATTGGGCTGCTAGTTTATAATATGTCTCTCCCCTTTTTTCTATATTACTGTGTATTTATAATATGTCTTCTCCCTTTTCTTTACCCCATTTATGTAAGAAATCCTTAATGAAAACTACTTTAACAAAAAAGGAGCATGATTTGTCGCTCTTTCTGTTCTTCAAAATTTGCGATGTATGTATTATTGGAACCAGCAGAATGTATGGGCTCCTACCGGGTATATATTATTGGAGACAGCAGAATATATGGGCTCCTGTCAGGTACAGTACAGACCAAAAGTTTGGACACACCTTCTCATTTAAAGATTTTTCTGTCTTTTCATGACTATGAAAATTGTACATTCACACTGAAGGCATCAAAACTATGAATTAACACATGTGGAATTATATACTTAACAAAAAAGTGTGAAACAACTGAAAATATGTCTTATATTCTACGTTCTTCAAAGTAGCAACCTTTTGCTTTGATGACTGCTTTGCACACTCTTGGCATTCTCTTGACGAGCTTCAAGAGGTAGTCACCGGAAATGGTTTTCACTTCACAGGTGTGCCCTGTCAGGTTTAATAAATGGGATTTCTTGCCTTATAAATGGGGTTGGGACCATCAGTTGTGTTGTGCAGAAGTCTGGTGGATACACAGCTGATAGTCCTACTGAATAGACTGTTAGAATTTGTATTATGGCAAGAAAAAAGCAGCTAAGTAAAGAAAAACGAGTGGCCATCATTACTTTAAGAAATGAAGGTCAGTCAGTGCGAAAAATTGGGCAAACTTTGAAAGTGTCCCCAAGTGCAGTTGCAAAAACCATCAAGCGCTACAAAGAAACTGGCTCACATGAGGACCGCCCCAGAAAAGGAAGACCAAGAGTCACCTCTGCTTCTGAGGATAAGTTTATCCGAGTCACCAGCCTCAGAAATCGCAGGTTAACAGCAGCTCAGATTAGAGACCAGGTCAATGCCACACAGAGTTCTAGCAGCAGACACATCTCTACAACAACTGTTAAGAGGAGACTTTGTGTTGCAGGCCTTCATGGTAAAATAGCTGCTAGGAAACCACTGCTAAGGACAGGCAACAAGCAGAAGAGACTTGTTTTGGCTAAAGAACACAAGGAATGGACATTAGACCTGTGGAAATCTGTGCTTTGGTCTGATGAGTCCAAATTTGAGATCTTTGGTTCCAACCACCGTGTCTTTGTGCGACGCAGAAAAGGTGAACGGATGGACTCTACATGCCTGGTTCCCACTGTGAAGCAGAGAGGAGGAGGTGTGATGGTGTAGGGGTGCTTTGCTGGTGACACTGTTGGGGATTTATTTAAAATTTAAGGCATACTGACCAAACATGGCTACCACAGCATCTTGCAGAGGCATGCTATTCCATCCGGTTTGTGCTTAGTTGGACCATCATTTATTTTTCAACAGGAAAATGACCCCAAATACACCTTCAGGCTGTGTAAGGGCTATTTGACCAAGAAGGAGAGTGATGGGGTGCTACGCCAAATGACCGGGCCTCCACAGTCACCAGACCTGAACCCAATCGAGATGGTTTGGGGTGAGCTGGACTGCAGAGTGAAGGCAAAAGGGCCAACAAGTGCTAAGCATCTCTGGGAACTTCTTCAAGATTGTTGGAAGACCATTTCCAGTGACTACCACTTGAAGCTCATCAAGAGAATGCCCAGAGTGCGCAAAGCAGTCATCAAAGCAGAAGGTGGCTACTTTGAAGAACCTAGATTATAAGACATATTTTCAGTTGTTTCACACTTTTTTTGTTAAGTATATAATTCCACATGTGTTAATTCATAGTTTTGATGCCTTCAGTGTGAATGTACAATTTTCATAGTCATGAAAATACAGAAAAATCTTTAAATGAGAAGGTCAGGTATATATTATTGGAAGCAGCAGAATCTATGGGCTCCTGTCAGGTATATATTATTGGAGGTAGCAGAATGTATGGGCTCCTGTCAGGTATATATTATTGGAGGCAGCAGAATGATTGGACTCCTGTCAGGTATATATTATTGGAGGCAGCAGAATGATTGCAATCCTGTCAGGTATATATTATTGGAGGCAGCAGAATGTATGGGCTCCTGTCAGGTATATATTATTGGAGGCAGCAGAATGATTGGACTCCTGTCAGGTATATATTATTGGAGGCAGCAGAATCTATGGGCTCCTGCCAGGTATATATTATTGGAGGCAGCAGAATGTATGGGCTCCTGTCAGGTATATATTACTGGAGGCAGCAGAATCTATGGGCTCCTGTCAGGTATATGTTATTGGAGGCAGCAGAATGATTGGACTCCTGTCAGGTATATATTATTGGAGGCAGGAGATTGTATGGGCTCCTGTCAGGTCTATATTATTGGAGGCAGCAGAATGATTGGACTCCTGTCAGGTATATATTATTGGAGGCAGCAGAATGTATGGGCTCCTGTCAGGTATATACTATTGGAGGCAGGAGAATGTATGGGCTCCTGTGAGATATATATTATTGGAGATAGGAGAATGTATTGGCTCCTGTCAGGTATATATTATTGGAGGTAGGAGTATGTATGGGCTCCTGTCAGGTATATATTATTGGAGGCAGCAGAATGATTGGACTCCTGTCAGGTATATATTATTGGAGGCAGTAGAATGTATGGGCTCCTGCCAGGTATATATTATTGGAGGGAGCAGAATCTATGGGCTCCTGTCAGGTATATATTATTGGAGGTAGCAGAATCTATGGGCTCCTGTCAGGTATATATTATTGGAGGCAGGAGAATGTATGGGCTCCTGTCAGGTATATATTATTGGAGGGAGCAGAATCTATGGGCTCCTGTCAGGTATATATTATTGTAGGCAGGAGAATGTATGGGCTCCTGTCAGGTATATATTATTGGAGGCAGCAGAATGATTGGACTCCTGCCAGGTATATATTATTGGATGCAGCAGAATGTATGGGCTCCTGTCAGGTATATATTATTGGAGGTAGGAGAATGTATTGGCTCCTATCAGGTATATATTATTGGAGGTAGGAGAATGTATGGGCTCCTGTCAGGTATATATTATTGGAGGTAGGAGAATGTATGGGCTCCTGTCAGGTATATATCATTGGAGGCAGCAGAATGATTGGACTCCTGTCAGTTATATATTATTGGAGGCAGTAGAATGTATGGGCTCCTGTCAGGTATATATTATTGGAGGTAGCAGAATGTATGGGCTCCTGTCAGGTATATATTATTGGAGGCAGCAGAATGATTGGACTCCTGCCAGGTATATATTATTCCAGGCAGCAGAATGTATGGGCTCCTCTCAGGTATATATTATTGGAGGCCGCAGAATGATTGGACTCCTGCCATGTATATATTATTGGAGGCAGCAGAATGTATGGGCTCCTGTCAGGTATATATTATTGGAGGCAGGAGAATGCATGGACTCCTGTCAGGTATATATTATTGGAGGCAGCAGAATGTATGGGCTCCTGTCAGGTATATATTATTGGAGGTAGCAGAATGTATGGGCTCCTGTCTGGTATATATTATTGGAGGCAGCAGAATGTATGGGCTTCTGTCAGGTATATATTACTGGAGGCAGCAGAATGTATGGGCTCCTGTCAGGTATATATTATTGAAGGCAGGAGAATGTATGGGCTTCTGTCAGGTATATATTATTGGAGGCAGGAGAATGTATGGGCTTCTGTCAGGTATATATTATTGGAGGCAGCAGAATGTATGGGCTCCTGTCAGGTATATATTATTGGAGCCAGCAGAATGTATGGGCTTCTGTCAGGTATATATTATTGGAGCCAGCAGAATGTATGGGCTTCTGTCAGGTATATATTATTGGAGCCAGCAGAATGTATGGGCTTCTGTCAGGTATATATTATTGGAGGCAGCAGAATGTATGGGCTCCTGTCAGGTATATATTATTGGAGGTAGCAGAATGTATGGGCTCCTGTCAGGTATATATTATTGGAGGCAGGAGAATGTATGGGCTTCTGTCAGGTATATATTATTGGAGGCAGCAGAATGTATGGGCTCCTGTCAGGTATATTTTATTGGAGGCAGGGGGATGTATGGGCTAATGTCAGGTATATATTAGTCGAGGCAGCAGAATGTATTGGCTCCAGGATGGGGCATATTACTGCAAGATAGGGACCATCAGGATGGGGCACATTACTACAAGATGGGGACCACCAGGATGCGGCACATTACTACAAGATGAGGACCACCAGGATGGGGCACATTACTGCAAGACGAGGACCAGGATGGGCATATTACAACAAGATAAGGACCACCAGGATGGGGCACATTACTGCAAAATGGGGACCACCAGGATGGGGCACATTACTGCAAGACGAGGACCAGGATGGGGATATTACTACAAAATGGGGACCACCAGGTTGGGGTTTATTACTCCAAGATGGGGACCACCATGATGGGGCACATTACTGCATGACGAGGACCAGGATGGACATATTACTACAAGATGGGGACCACCAGGATGGGGCACATTACTGCAAGATGTGGACCACCAGGATGGGGCACATCACTACAACACTAGGACCAGGATGGGGCATATTACTGCAAGATAGGGACCACCAGGATGGGACATATTACGACAAGATGGGGACCACCAGGATGCGGCACATTACTACAAGATGGGGACCACCAGGATGGGGCACATTACTGCAAGACGAGGACCAGGATGGGCATATTACTACAAGATAAGGACCACCAGGATGGGGCACATTACTGCAAGACAAGGACCAGGATGGGCATATTACTACAAGATGGGGACCACCAGGCAGGAGATTGTATGGGCTCCTGTCAGGTCTATATTATTGGAGGCAGCAGAATGATTGGACTCCTGTCAGGTATATATTATTGGAGGCTGCAGAATCTATTGGCTCCTACCAGGTATATATTATTGGAGGCAACAGAATGTATGGGCTATTGTCAGGTATATATTATTGGAGGCAGCAGAATCTATGGGCTCTTGTCAGGTATATATTATTGGAGGTAGCAGAATGTATGGGCTCCTATCAGGTATATATTATTGGAGGCAGCAGAATGATTAGACTCCTGTCAGGTATATATTATTGGAGGCAGCAGAATGTATGGGTTCCTGTCAGGTATATATTATTGGAGGCAGCAGAATGTATGGGCTCCTGTGAGGTATATATTATTGGAGACAGCAGAATCTATGGGCTCCTGTCAGGTATATATTTTTGGAGGCAGCAGAATCTATGGGCTCCTGTCAGGTATATATTATTGGAGACAGCAGAATGTATGGGCTCCTGTCAGGTATATATTATTGGAGGTAGCAGAATGTATGGGCTCCTATCAGGTATATATTATTGGAGGCAGCAGAATGATTGGACTCCTGTCAGGTATATATTATTGGAGGCAGGAGAATGTATGGGCTCCTGTCAGGTATATATTATTGGAGGCAGGAGAATGTATGGGCTATTGTCAGGTATATATTATTTGAGGCAGCAGAATCTATGGGCTCTTGTCAGGTATATATTATTGGAGGCAGCAGAATGATTGGACTCCTGTCAGGTATATATTATTGGAGGCAGGAGAATGTATGGGCTCCTGTCAGGTATATATTATTGGAGGCAGGAGGATGTATGGGCTCCTGTCAGGTATATATTATTGGAGGCAGCAGAATGATTGGACTCCTGTCAGGTATATATTATTGGAGGTAGCAGAATGTATGGGCTCCTATCAGGTATATATTATTGGAGGCAGGAGAATGTATGGGCTCCTGTCAGGTATATATTATTGGAGGCAGGTGAATCTATGGGCTCCTGTCAGGTATATATTATTGGAGGCAGCAGAATGATTGGACTCCTGTCAGGTATATATTATTGGAGGCAGCAGAATGTATGGGCTCCTGTCAGGTATATATTATTGGAGGCAGCAGAATGTATGGGCTCCTGTCAGGTATATATTATTGGAGGCAGCAGAATCTATGGGCTCCTGTCAGGTATATATTATTGGAGGTAGCAGAATGCATGAGCTCCTGTCAGGTATATATTATTGGAGGCAGCAGAATGTATGGGCTCCTGTCAAGTATATATTATTGGAGGCAGCAGAATGTATGGGCTCCTGTCAGGTATATATTATTGGAGGCAGCAGAATGTATGGGCTCCTGTCAGGTATATATTATTGGAGGTAGCAGAATGTATGGGCTCCTGTCAGGTATATATTATTGGAGGCAGCAGAATGTATGGGCTCCTGTCATGTATATATTATTGGAGGCAGCAGAATGTATGGGCTCCTGTCAGGTATATATTATTGGAGGCTGGAGGATGTATGGGCTCCTGTCAGGTATATATTATTGGAGACAGCAGAATCTATGGGCTCCTGTCAGGTATATATTATTGGAGGCAGCAGAATCTATGGGCTCCTGTCAGGTATATATTATTGGAGATAGGAGAATGTATTGGCTCCTGTCAGGTATATATTATTGGAGGTAGGAGTATGTATGGGCTCCTGTCAGGTATATATTATTGGAGGCAGCAGAATGATTGGACTCCTGTCAGGTATATATTATTGGAGGCAGTAGAATGTATGGGCTCCTGCCAGGTATATATTATTGGAGGGAGCAGAATCTATGGGCTCCTGTCAGGTATATATTATTGGAGGTAGCAGAATCTATGGGCTCCTGTCACGTATATATTATTGGAGGCAGGAGAATGTATGGGCTCCTGTCAGGTATATATTATTGGAGGGAGCAGAATGTATGGGCTCCTGTCAGGTATATATTATTGTAGGCAGGAGAATGTATGGGCTCCTGTCAGGTATATATTATTGGAGGCAGCAGAATGATTGGACTCCTGCCAGGTATATATTATTGGATGCAGCAGAATGTATGGGCTCCTGTCAGGTATATATTATTGGAGGTAGGAGAATGTATTGGCTCCTATCAGGTATATATTATTGGAGGTAGGAGAATGTATGGGCTCCTGTCAGGTATATATTATTGGAGGTAGGAGAATGTATGGGCTCCTGTCAGGTATATATCATTGGAGGCAGCAGAATGATTGGACTCCTGTCAGTTATATATTATTGGAGGCAGTAGAATGTATGGGCTCCTGTCAGGTATATATTATTGGAGGTAGAAGAATGTATGGGCTCCTGTCAGGTATATATTATTGGAGGCAGCAGAATGATTGGACTCCTGCCAGGTATATATTATTCCAGGCAGCAGAATGTATGGGCTCCTCTCAGGTATATATTATTGGAGGCAGCAGAATGATTGGACTCCTGCCATGTATATATTATTGGAGGCAGCAGAATGTATGGGCTCCTGTCAGGTATATATTATTGGAGGCAGGAGAATGCATGGACTCCTGTCAGGTATATATTATTGGAGGCAGCAGAATGTATGGGCTCCTGTCATGTATATATTATTGGAGGTAGCAGAATGTATGGGCTCCTGTCTGGTATATATTATTGGAGGCAGCAGAATGTATGGGCTTCTGTCAGGTATATATTACTGGAGGCAGCAGAATGTATGGGCTCCTGTCAGGTATATATTATTGAAGGCAGGAGAATGTATGGGCTTCTGTCAGGTATATATTATTGGAGGCAGCAGAATGTATGGGCTTCTGTCAGGTATATATTATTGGAGGCAGCAGAATGTATGGGCTCCTGTCAGGTATATATTATTGGAGCCAGCAGAATGTATGGGCTTCTGTCAGGTATATATTATTGGAGCCAGCAGAATGTATGGGCTTCTGTCAGCTATATATTATTGGAGCCAGCAGAATGTATGGGCTTTTGTCAGGTATATATTATTGGAGGCAGCAGAATGTATGGGCTCCTGTCAGGTATATATTATTGGAGGTAGCAGAATGTATGGGCTCCTGTCAGGTATATATTATTGGAGGCAGGAGAATGTATGGGCTTCTGTCAGGTATATTTTATTGGAGACAGCAGAATCTATGGGCTCCTGTCAGGTATATATTATTGGAGGCAGGAGAATCTATGGGTTCCTGTCAGGTATATATTATTGGAGGCAGCAGAATCTATGGGCTCCTGTCAGGTATATATTATTGGAGGCAGCAGAATCTATGGGCTCCTGTCAGGTATATATTATTGGAGGTAGCAGAATGTATGGGCTCCTGTCAGGTATATATTATTGGAGGCAGCAGAATGATTGGACTCCTGTCAGGTATATATTGTTGGAGGCAGGAGAATGTATGGGCTCCTGTCAGGTCTATATTATTGGAGGCAGCAGAATGATTGGACTCCTGTCAGGTATATATTATTGGAGGCTGCAGAATGTATGGGCTCCTGTCAGGTATATACTATTGGAGGCAGGAGAATGTATGGGCTCCTGTGAGATATATATTATTGGAGGCAGCAGAATCTATTGGCTCCTACCAGGTATATATTATTGGAGGCTGGAGGATGTATGGGCTCCTGTCAGGTATATATTATTCGAAGCAGCAGAATGTATGGGCTCCTGTTAGGTATATATTATTGGAGGCCGGAAAATGTATGGGCTCCTGTCAGGTATATATTATTGGAGGCAGCAGAATGTATGGGCTCCTGTCAGGTATATTTTATTGGAGGCAGGGGGATGTATGGGCTAATGTCAGGTATATATTAGTCGAGGCAGCAGAATGTATTGGCTCCAGGATGGGGCATATTACTGCAAGATAGGGACCATCAGGATGGGGCACATTACTACAAGATGGGGACCACCAGGATGCGGCACATTACTACAAGATGAGGACCACCAGGATGGGGCACATTACTGCAAGACGAGGACCAGGATGGGCATATTACTACAAGATAAGGACCACCAGGATGGGGCACATTACTGCAAAATGGGGACCACCAGGATGGGGCACATTACTGCAAGACGAGGACCAGGATGGGGATATTACTACAAAATGGGGACCACCAGGTTGGGGTTTATTACTCCAAGATGGGGACCACCATTATGGGGCACATTACTGCATGACGAGGACAAGGATGGACATATTACTACAAGATGGGGACCACCAGGATGGGGCACATTACTGCAAGATGTGGACCACCAGGATGGGGCACATCACTACAACACTAGGACCAGGATGGGGCATATTACTGCAAGATAGGGACCACCAGGATGGGACATATTACGACAAGATGGGGACCACCAGGATGCGGCACATTACTACAAGATGGGGACCACCAGGATGGGGCACATTACTGCAAGACGAGGACCAGGATGGGCATATTACTACAAGATAAGGACCACCAGGATGGGGCACATTACTGCAAGACAAGGACCAGGATGGGCATATTACTACAAGATGGGGACCACCAGGATGGGGCACATTACTGCAAGATGGGGACCACCAGGATGGGACACATTACTCCAAGACGAGGGCCAGGATGGGGCACATTACTGCAAGATGGGGACCACCAGGATGAGGCATATTACTACAAGACGAGGAACATGATGGGGCACATTACTGCAAGATGGGGACCACCAGAATGGGGCACATTACTGCAAGATGAGGAGCAGAATGGGCCACATTACTACAAGATAAGGACCACCAGTATGGGACATATTACTACAAGATGGGGACCACCAGGATGGGGCACATTACTGCAAGATGGGGACCACCAGGATGGGGCACATTACTGCAAGACAAGGACCAAGATGGGCATATTACTATAAGATGGGGATCACCAGGATGGGGCACATTACTACAAGATGGGGATCACCAGGATGGGGCACATTACTGCAAGACGAGGACCAGGATGGGCATATTACTACAAGATAGGACCACCAGGATGGGGCACATTACTGCAAGATGAGGACCAGGATGGGGCACATTACTGCAAGATGGGGACCATCAGGATGTGGCACATTACTGCAAGATGGTGACCACCAGGATGGGGCATATTACTCCAAGACGAGGACCAGGATGGGGCACATTAATGCAAAATGGGGACCACCAGGATGGGGAACATTACTGCAAGACGAGGACCAGGATTGGCATATTACTACAACATGGGGACCAATAGGATGGGGCATATTACTGCAAGATGTGGACCACCAGGATGGGGCACATTACTACAAGACTAGGACCAGGATGGGGCATATTACTGCAAGATAGGGACCACCAGGATGGGACACATTACTACAAGATGGGGACCACCAGGATGTGACACATTACTACAAGATGGGGACCACCAGGATAGGGCACATTACTGCAAGACGAGGACCAGGACGCGGCACATTACTACAAGATAAGTACCACCAGGATGGGGCACATTACTGCAAGACGAGGACCAGGATGGGGCACATTACTGCAAAATAGGGACCACCAGGATGGGGCACATTACTGCAAGACGAGGACCAGGATGGGGATATTACTACAAAATGGGGACCACCAGGTTGGGGTATATTACTCCAAGATGGGGACCACCATGATGGGGCACATTACTGCATGACGAGAACCAGGATGGGCATATTACTACAAGATGGGAACCACCAGGATGGGGCACATTACTGCAAGATGTGGACCACCAGGATGGGGCAGATTACTACAACACTAGGACCAGGATGGGGCATATTACTGCAAGATAGGGACCACCAGGATGGGGCATATTACTACAAGATAGGGACCACCAGGATGCGGCAAATTACTACAAGATGGGGACCACCAGGATAGGGCACATTACTGCAAGACGAGGACCAGGATGGGCATATTACTATAAGATAAGGACCACCAGGATGGGGCACATTACTGCAAGACAAGGACCAGGATGGGCACATTACTGCAAAATGGGAACCACAAGGATGATGCACATTACTGCAAGACGAGGACCAGGATGGGCATATTACTACAAGATGGGGACCACCAGGATGGGGCACATTACTGCAAGATGGGGACCACCAGGATGGGGGACATTACTGCAAGATGGGGACCACCAGGATGGGCATATTACTACAAAATGGGGACCACCAGAATGGGGCACATTACTGCAAGATGGGGATCACCAGGATGGAGCACATTACTGCAAGATGGGGACCATCAGGATGGGGCATATTATTGCAAGTTGTGGACCACCAGGATGGGGCATATTACTCAAAGACGAGGACCAGGATGGGGCACATTACTCTGAGATGGGGACCACCAGGATGGGGCATATTACTCCAGGATGGGGTCCACTAGGATGGGGCAAATCACTCCAAGATGGGGGCCACCAGGATGGGAACCACTAGGATGGGGCACATTACTGCAAGACGAGGACCAGGATGTGGCACATTACTACAAGATGGGGACCACCAGGATGGGGCACATTACTCCAAGATGGGGACCCCCAGGATGGGGCACATTACTACAAGATGGGGACCACCAGGATGGGGTACATTACTCCAAGATGGGGACCACCAGGATGGGGCCCACTAGGATGGGGCACATTACTACAAGATGGGGCCTCAAGGATGGGGCACATTACTGCAAAATAGGGACCACCAGGATGGGGCACATTACTGCAAGACGATGACCAGGATGGGCATATTACTACAACATGGGGGCCACCAAGATGGGGCATATTACTGCAAGATGGGGACCACCAGGATGGGGCACATTACAGCATGACAAGGACCAGGATGGGCATATTACTACAAGATGGGGACCTCCAGGATGGGGTACATTACTACAAGACTAGGACCAGGATGGGGCACATTACTACAAGACTAGGACCAGGATGGGGCATATTACTGCAAGATTGGTACCACCAGGATGGGGCACATTACTACAAGATGGGGACTACCAGGATGCGGCACATTACTACAAGATGGGGACCACCAGGATGGGGCACATTACTGCAAGACGAGGACCAGGATTGGCTTATTACTACAAGATAAGGACCACCAGGATGGGGCACATTACTGCAAGACGAGGACCAGGATGGGGCACATTACTGTAAAATGGGGACCACCAGGATGGGGCACATTACTGCAAGACGAGGACCAGGATGGGGATATTACTACAAAATGGGGACCACCAGATTTGGGTATATTACTCCAAGATGGGGACCACTATAATGTGGCACATTACTGCATGACGAGGACCAGGATGGACATATTACTACAAGATGGGGACCACCAGGATGGGGCACATTACTGCAAGATGTGGACCACCAGGATGGGGCACATTACTAAAAGACTAGGACCAGGATGGGGCATATTACTGCAAGATAGGGACCACCAGGATGGGGCACATTACTACAAGATAGGGACCACCAGGATGCGGCACATTACTATAAGATGGGTTCCACCAGGATAGGGCACATTACTGCAAGACGAGGACCAGGATGGGCTTATTACTACAAGATAAGGACCACCAGGATGGGGCACATTACTGCAAGACGAGGACCAGGATGGGGCACATTACTGCAAAATGGGGACCACCAGGATGGGGCACATTACTGCAAGATGAGAACCAGGATGGGGATATTAAAACAAAATGGGGACGACCAGGTTAGGGTATATTACTCCAAGATGGGGACCACCATGATGGGGCACATTACTGCATGACGAGGACCAGGATGGGCATATTACTACAAGATGGGGACCACCAGGATGGGGCACATTACTGCAAGATGTGGACCACCAGGATGTGGTACATTACTACAACACTAGGACCAGGATGGGGCATATTACTGCAAGATAGGGACCACCAGGATGGGGCATATTACTACAAGATGGGGACCACCAGGATGCGGCACATTACTACAAGATGGGAACCACCAGGATGGGGAACATTACTGCAAGACGAGGACCAGGATGGGCATATTACTACAAGATAAGGACCACCAGAATGGGGCACATTACTGCAAGACAAGGACCAGGATGGGCACATTACTGCAAGATGGGAACCACCAGAATGATGCACATTACAGCAAGACGAGGACCAGGATGGGCATATTACTACAAGATGGGGACCACCAGGATGGGGCACATTACTGCAAGATGGGGACCACCAAAATGGGGGACATTACTGCAAGATGGGGACCACCAGGATGGGCATATTACTACAAAATGGGGAACACCAGAATTGGGCACATTACTGCAATATGGGGACCACCAGGATGGAGCACATTTCTGCAATATGGGGACCATCAGGATGGGGCATATTACTGCAAGTTGGGGACCACCAGGATGGGGCATATTACTCAAAGATGAGGAACAGGATGGGGCACATTACTCTGAGACGGGGACTACCAGGATGGGGCATATTACTCCAGGATGGGGTCCACTAGGATGGGGCACATCAATACAAGATGGGGACCACCAGGATGGGGCACATTACTCCAAGATGGGGACCACCAGGATGGGAACCACTAGGATGGGGCACATTACTGAAAGACGAGGACCAGGATGTGGCACATTACTTCAAGATGGGGACCACCAGGATGGGGCACATTACTCCAAGATGGAGACCCCCAGGATGGGGCACATTACTACAAGATAGGGACCACCAGGATGGGTTACATTACTCCAAGATGGGGACCACCAGGATGGGGCTCACTAGGATGGGGCACATTGCTACAAGATGGGGCCACTAGGATGGGGCACATTACTGCAAAATGGGGACCACCAGGATGGGGCACATTACTGCAAGACGAGGACCAGGATGGGCATATTACTACAACATGGAGATCACCAGGATGGGGCATATTACTGCAAGATGGGGATCACCTGGATGGGGCACATTACTGCATGACAAGGACCAGGATGGGCATATTACTACAAGATGGGGAACAGCAGGATGGGGCACATTACTGCAAGACGAGGACCAGGATGGGCTTATTACTACAAGAGAAGGACCACCAGGATGGGGCACATTACTGCAAGACGAGGACCAGGATGGGGCACATTACTGCAAGATAGGGACCACCAGGATGGGGCACATTACTACAAGATGGGGACCACCAGGATGCGGTACATTACTACAAGATGGGGACCACTAGGATGGGGCACATTACTGCAAGACGAGGACCAGGATGGGCTTATTACTACAAGATAAGGACCACCAGGATGGGGCAGATTACTGCAAGATGAGGACCAGGATGGGGCACATTACAGTAAAATGGGGACCACCAGGATGGGGCACATTACTGCAAGACGAGGACCAGGATGGGGATATTACTACAAAATGGGGACAACCCGGTTGGAGTTTATTACTCCAAGATGGGGACCACCATGATGGGGCACATTACTGCATGACGAGGACCAGGATGGGCATATTACTACAAGATGGGGACCACCAGGATGGGGCACATTACTGCAAGATGTGGACCACCAGGATGGGGCACATCACTACAACACTAGGACCAGGATGGGGCATATTACTGCAAGATAGGGACCACCAGGATGGGACATATTACGACAAGATGGGGACCACCAGGTTGCGGCACATTACTACAAAGTGGGGACCACCAGGATGGGGCACATTACTGCAAGACGAGGACCAGGATGGGCATATTACTACAAGATAAGGACCACCAGGATGGGGCACATTACTGCAAGACAAGAACCAGGATGGGCATATTACTACAAGATGGGGACCACCAGGATGGGGCACATTACTGCAAGATGGGGACCACCAGGATGGGGCACATTACTCCAAGACGAGGGCCAGGATGGGGCACATTACTGCAAGATGGGGACCACCAGGATGAGGCATATTACTACAAGACGAGGAACATGATGGGGCAGATTACTGCAAGATGGGGACCACCAGAATGGGGCACATTACTGCAAGATGAGGAGCAGGATGGGCCACATTACTACAAGATAAGGACCACCAGGATGGGACATATTACTACAAGATGGGAACCACCAGGATGGGGCACATTACTGCAAGATGGGGACCACCAGGATGGGGCACATTACTGCAAGACAAGGACCAAGATGGGCATATTACTATAAGATGGGGATCACCAGGATGAGGCACATTACTACAAGATGGGGATCACCAGGATGGGGCACATTACTGCAAGACGAGGACCAGGATGGGCATATTACTACAAGATAGGACCACCAGGATGGGGCACATTACTGCAAGACGAGGACCAGGATGGGGCACATTACTGCAAGATGGGGACCATCAGGATGTGGCACATTACTGCAAGATGGTGACCACCAGGATGGGGCATATTACTCCAAGACGAGGACCAGGATGGGGCACATTAATGCAAAATGGGGGCCACCAGGATGGGGCACATTACTGCAAGACGAGGACCAGGATGGGCATATTACTACAACATGGGGACCACCAGGATGGGGCATATTACTGCAAGATGTGGACCACCAGGATGGGGCACATTACTACAAGACTAGGACCAGGATGGGGCATATTACTGCAAGATAGGGACCACCAGGATGGGACACATTACTACAAGATGGGGACCACCAGGATGCGACACATTAATACAAGATGGGGACCACCAGGATAGGGCACATTACTGCAAGACGAGGACCAGGATGCGGAACATTACTACAAGATAAATACCACCAGGATGGGGCACATTACTGCAAGACGAGGACCAGGATGGGGCACATTACTGCAAAATGGGGACCACCAGGATGGGGCACATTACTGCAAGACGAGGACCAGGATGGGGATATTACTACAAAATGGGGACCACCAGGTTGGGGTATATTACTCCAAGATGGGGACCACCATGATGGGGCACATTACTGCATGACGAGAACCAGGATGGGCATATTACTACAAGATGGGAACCACCAGGATGGGGCACATTACTGCAAGATAAGGACCACCAGGATGGGGCATATTACTACAAGATAGGGACCACCAGGATGCGGCACATTACTACAAGATGGGGACCACCAGGATAGGGCACATTACTGCAAGACGAGGACCAGGATGGGGCACATTACTGCAAAATGGGGACCACCAGGATGGGGCACATTACTGCAAGACGAGGACCAGGATGGGGATATTACTACAAAATGGGGACCACCAGGTTGGGGTATATTACTCCAAGATGGGGACCACCATGATGGGGCACATTACTGCATGACGAGAACCAGGATGGGCATATTACTACAAGATGGGAACCACCAGGATGGGGCACATTACTGCAAGATAAGGACCACCAGGATGGGGCATATTACTACAAGATAGGGACCACCAGGATGCGGCACATTACTACAAGATGGGGACCACCAGGATAGGGCACATTACTGCAAGACGAGGACCAGGATGGGCATATTACTACAAGATAAGGACCACCAGGATGGAGCACATTACTGCAAGACAAGGACCAGGATGGGCACATTACTGCAAAATGGGAACCACAAGGATGATGAACATTACTGCAAGACGAGGACGAGGATGGGCATATTACTACAAAATGGGGACCACCAGGATGGGGCACATTACTGCAAGATGGGGACCACCAGGATGGGGGACATTACTGCAAGATGGGGACCACCAGGATGGGCATATTACTACAAAATGGTGACCACCAGAATGGGGCACATTACTGCAAGATGGGGATCACCAGGATGGAGCACATTTCTGCAAGATGGGGACCATCAGGATGGGGCATATTACTGCAAGTTGTGGACCACCAGGATGGGGCATATTACTCAAAGACGAGGACCAGGATGGGGCACATTACTCTGAGATGGGGACCACCAGGATGGGGCATATTACTCCAGGATGGGGTCCACTAAGATGGAGCAAATCACTCCAAGATGGGGGCCACCAGGATGGGAACCACTAGGATGGGGCACATTACTGCAAGACGAGGACCAGGATGTGGCACATTACTATAAGATGGGGACCACCAGGATGGGGCACATTACTCCAAGATGGGGACCCCCAGGATGGGGCACATTACTACAAGATGGGGACCACCAGGATGGGGTACATTACTCCAAGATGGGGACCACCAGGATGGGGCCCACTAGGATGGGGCACATTACTACAAGATGGGGCCACAAGGATGGGGCACATTACTGCAAAATAGGGACCACCAGGATGGGGCACATTACTGCAAGACGATGACCAGGATGGGCATATTACTACAACATGGGGGCCACCAAGATGGGGCATATTACTGCAAGATGGGGACCACCAGGATGGGGCACATTACAGCATGACAAGGACCAGGATGGGCATATTACTACAAGATGGGGACCACCAGGATGGGGTACATTACTACAAGACTAGGACCAGGATGGGGCACATTACTACAAGACTATGACCAGGATAGGGCATATTACTGCAAGATTGGTACCACCAGGATGGGGCACATTACTACAAGATGGGGACTACCAGGATGCGGCACATTACTACAAGATGGGGACCACCAGCATGGGGCACATTACTGCAAGACGAGGACCAGGATGGGTTGATTACTAGAAGATAAGGACCACCAGGATGGGGCACATTACTGCAAGACGAGGACCAGGATGGGGCACATTACTGTAAAATGGGGACCACCAGGATGGGGCACATTACTGCAAGACGAGGACCAGGATGGGGATATTACTACAAAATGGGGACCACCAGATTGGGGTATATTACTCCAAGATGGGGACAACTATAATGTGGGACATTACTGCATGACGAGGACCAGGATGGACATATTACTACAAGATGGGGACCACCAGGATGGGGCACATTACTGCAAGATGTGGACCACCAGGATGGGGCACATTACTACAAGACTAGGACCAGGATGGGGCATATTACTGCAAGATAGGGACCACCAGGATGGGGCACATTACTACAAGATGGGGACCACCAGGATGCGGCACATTACTATAAGATGGGTTCCACCAGGATAGGGCACATTACTGCAAGACGAGGACCAGGATGGGCTTATTACTACAAGATAAGGACCACCAGGATGGGGCACATTACTGCAAGACGAGGACCAGGATGGGGCACATTACTGCAAAATGGGGACCACCAGGATGGGGCACATTACTGCAAGATGAGAACCAGGATGGGGATATTAAAACAAAATGGGGACCACCAGGTTGGGGTATATTACTCCAAGATGGGGACCACCATGATGGGGCACATTACTGCATGACGAGGACCAGGATGGGCATATTACTACAAGATGGGGACCACCAGGATGGGGCACATTACTGCAAGATGTGGACCACCAGGATGGGGTACATTACTACAACACTAGGACCAGGATGGGGCATATTACTGCAAGATAGGGACCACCAGGATGGGGCACATTACTACAAGATGGGGACCACCAGGATGCGGCACATTACTACAAGATGGGGACCACCAGGATGCGGCACATTACTACAAGATAAGGTCCACCAGAATGGGGCACATTACTGCAAGACAAGGACCAGGATGGGCACATTACTGCAAGATGGGAACCACCAGAATGATGCACATTACAGCAAGACGAGGACCAGGATGGGCTTATTACTACAAGATGGGGACCACCAGGATGGGGCACATTACTGCAAGATGGGGACCACCAAAATGGGGGACATTACTGCAAGATGGGGACCACCAGGATGGGCATATTACTACAAAATGGGGACCAACAGAATTGGGCACATTACTGCAATATGGGGACCACCAGGATGGAGCACATTACTGCAATATGGGGACCATCAGGATGCGGCATATTACTGCAAGTTGGGGACCACCAGGATGGGGCATATTACTCAAAGATGAGGACCAGGATGGGGCACATTACTCTGAGACGGGGACCACCAGGATGGGGCATATTACTCCAGGATGGGATCCACTAGGATGGGGCACATCCCTACAAGATGGGGACCACCAGGATGGGGCACATTACTCCAAGATGGGGACCACCAGGATGGGAACCACTAGGATGGGGCACATTACTGAAAGACGAGGAACAGGATGTGGCACATTACTTCAAGATGGGGGCCACCAGGATGGGGCACATTACTCCAAGATGGGGACCCCCAGGATGGGACACATTACTACAAGATGGGGACCACCAGGATGGGGTACATTACTCCAAGATGGGGACCACCAGGATGGGGCTCACTAGGATGGGGCACATTGCTACAAGATGGGGCCACTAGCATGGGGCACATTACTGCAAAATGGGGACCACCAGGATGGGGCACATTACTGCAAGACGAGGACCAGGATGGGCATATTACTACAACATGGAGACTACCAGGATGGGGCATATTACTGCAAGATGGGGATCACCTGGATGGGGCACATTACTGTATGACAAGGACCAGGATGGGCATATTACTACAAGATGGGGAACACCAGGATGGGGCACATTACTGCAAGACGAGGACCAGGATGGGCTTATTACTACAAGAGAAGGACCACCAGGATGGGGCACATTACTGCAAGACGAGGACCAGGATGGGGCACATTACTGCAAGATAGGGACCACCAGGATGGGGCACATTACTACAAGATGGGGACCACCAGGATGCGGCACATTACTACAAGATGGGGACCACTAGGATGGGGCACATTACTGCAAGACGAGGACCAGGATGGGCTTATTACTACAAGATAAGGACCACCAGGATGGGGCACATTACTGCAAGACGAGGACCAGGATGGGGCACATTATTGTAAAATGGGGACCACCAGGATGGGGCACATTACTGCAAGACGAGGACCAGGATGGGGATATTACTACAAAATGGGGACCACCAGGTTGGGGTATATTACTCCAAGATGGGGACCACCATGATGGGGCACATTACTGCTTGACGAGGACCAGGATGGACATATTACTACAAGATGGGGACCACCAGGATGGGGCACATTATTACATGATGGGGACCACCAGGATGGGGCACAATACTCCAAGATGGGGACCACCAGGATGGGGCCCACTAGGATGGGGCACATTACTACAAGATGGAACCACTAGGATGGGGCACATTACTGCAAAATGGGGACCACCAGGATGGGGCACATTACTGCAAGACGAGGACCAGGATGGGAATATTACTACAACATGGAGACCACCAGGATAGGGCATATTACTGCAAGATGGGGACCACCTGGATGGGGCACATTACTGCATGACAAGGACCAGGATGGGCATATTACTGCAAGATGGGGACCACCAGGATGGGGCACATTATTGCAAGATGTAGACCACCAGGATGGGGCACATTACTGCAAGACGAGGACCAGGATGTGGGCTTATTACTACAAGAGAAGGACCACCAGGATGGGGCACATTACTGCAAGACGAGGACCAGGATGGGGCACATTACTGCAAGATAGGGACCACCAGGATGGGGCACATTACTACAAGATGGGGACCACCAGGATGGGGCACATCACTGCAAGACGAGGACTAGGAAGGGCTTATTACTAAAAGATAAGGACCACCAGGATGGGGCACATTACTGCAAGACGAGGACCAGGATGGGGAACATTACTGTAAAATGGGGACCACCAGGATGGGGCACATTACTGCAAGACGAGGACCAGGATGGGGATATTACTACAAAATGGGGACCACCAGGTTGGGGTATATTACTCCAAGATGTGGACCACCATGATGGGGCACATTACTGCATGACGAGGACCAGGATGGACATATTACTACAAGATGGGGACCACCAGGATGGGGCACATTACTACAACACTAGGACCAGGATGGGGCATATTACTGCAAGATAGGGACCACCAGGATGGGGCATATTACTACAAGATGGGGACCACCAGGATGCGGCACATTACTACAAGATAGGGACCACCAGGATGGGGCACATTACAGCCAGACGAGGACCAGGATGGGCATATTACTACAAGATAAGGACCACCAGGATGGGGCACATTACTACAAGACAAGGACCAGGATGGGGCACATTACTGCAAGATGGGAACCACCAGGATGGTGCACATTACTGCAAGACGAGGACCAGGATGGGCATATTACTACAAGATGGGGACCACCAGGGTGGGGCACATTACTGCAAGATGGGGACCACCAGGATGGGGGACATTACTGCTAGATGGGCATGACCAGGATGGAGCACATTACTGCAATATGGGAACCATCAGGATTGGGCATATTACTGCAAGTTGGGGACCACCAGTATGGGGCATATTACTCAAAGACGAGGACCAGGACGGGGCACATTACTCTGAGATGAGGACCACCAGGATGGGGCATATTACTCAGGATGGGGTCCACTAGGATGGGGCACATCACTACAAGATGTGGACCACCAGGATGGGGCACATTACTCCAAGATGGGGACCACCAGGATGGGAACCACTAGGATGGTTCACATTACTGCAAGACGAGGACCAGGATGTGGCACATTACTACAAGATGGGGACCACCAGGATGGGGCATATTACTCCAGGATGGGGACCACTAGGATGGGGCACATCAATACAAGATGGGGACCACCAGGATGGGGCACATTACTCCAAGATGGGGACCCCCAAGATGGGTCATATTACTGCAAGTTGGGGACCACCAGAATGGGGCATATTACTCCAAGACGAGGACCAGGATGGGACACATTACTGCAAGAGGGGGACCACCAGGATGATGCACATTACTCCAAGATGCGGACCACCAGGATGGGGCATATTACTCCAAGATGGGGACCACAAGGATGGGGACCCCCAGGATGGGGCACATTACTACAAGATGGGGACCACTAGGATGGGGCACATTACTGCAAGACGAGGACCAAGAAGGGGCCCATTACTACAAGAGAAGGACCACCAGGATGGAGCACATTACTACAAGATGGGGACCATCAGGATGGGGCGCATTACTACAAGATGGGGATCACCAGGACGGGGCACATTACGGCAAGACGAGGACCAGGAAATGGGGCACATTACTACAAGATGGGGACCACCAGGATGGGGCACATTACTGCAAAATGGGGACCACCAGGATGGGGCACATTACTGCAAGATGAGAACCAGGATGGGGTATTAAAACAAAATGGGGACCACCAGGTTGGGGTATATTACTCCAAGATGGGGACCACCATGATGGGGCACATTACTGCATGACGAGGACCAGGATGGGCATATTACTACAAGATGGGGACCACCAGGATGGGGCACATTACTGCAAGATGTGGACCACCAGGATGGGGTACATTACTACAACACTAGGACCAGGATGGGGCATATTACTGCAAGATAGGGACCACCAGGATGGGGCATATTACTACAAGATGGGGACCACCAGGATGCGGCACATTACTACAAGATGGGGACCACCAGGATGGGGAACATTACTGCAAGACGAGGACCAGGATGGGCATATTACTACAAGATAAGGACCACCAGAATTGGGCACATTACTGCAAGACAAGGACCAGGATGGGCACATTACTGCAAGATGGGAACCACCAGAATGATGCACATTACAGCAAGACGAGGACCAGGATGGGCATATTACTAAAAGATGGGGAGCACCAGGATGGGGCACATTACTGCAAGATGGGGACCACCAAAATGGGGGACATTACAGCAAGATGGGAACCACCAGGATGGGCATATTACTACAAAATGGGGACCACCAGAATTGGGCACATTACTGCAATATGGGGACCACCAGGATGGAGCACATTACTGCAATATGGGGACCATCAGGATGGGGCATATTACTGCAAGTTGGGGACCACCAGGATGGGGCATATTACTCAAAGTTGAGGACCAGGATGGGGCACATTACTCTGAGACGGGGACCACCAGGATGGGGCATATTACTCCAGGATGGGGTCCACTAGGATGGGGCACATCACTACAAGATGGGGACCACCAGGATGGGGCACATTATTCCAAGATGGGGACCACCAGGATGGGAACCAGTAGGATGGGCCACATTACTGCAAGACGAGGACCAGGATGTGGCACATTACTTCAAGATGGGGACCACCAGGATGGGGCACATTACTCCAAGATGGGGACCCCCAGGATGGGGCACATTACTACAAGATGGGGACCACCAGGATGGGGCACATTACTCCAAGATGGGGACCCCCAGGATGGGGCACATTACTACAAGATGGGGACCACCAGGATGGGGTACAATACTCCAAGATGGGGACCACTAGGATGGGGCTCACTAGATGGGGCACATTGCTACAAGATGGGGCCACTAGGATGGGGCACATTACTGTAAAATGGGGACCACCAGGATGGGGCACATTAAAGCAAGACGAGGACCAGGATGGGCATATTACTACAACATGGAGACCACCAGGATGGGGCATATTACTGCAAGATGTGGATCACCTGGATGGGGCACATTACTGCATGACAAGGACCAGGATGGGCATATTACTACAAGATGGGGAACACCAGGATGGGGCACATTACTGCAAGACGAGGACCAGGATGGGCTTATTACTACAAGAGAAGGACCACCAGGATGGGGCACATTACTGCAAGACGAGGACCAGGATGGGGCACATTACTGCAAGATAGGGACCACCAGGATGGGGCACATTACTACAAGATGGGGACCACCAGGATGCAGCACATTACTACAAGATGGGGACCACTAGGATGGGGCACATTACTGCAAGACGAGGACCAGGATGGGCTTATTACTACAAGATAAGGACCACCAGGATGGGGCACATTACTGCAAGACGAGGACCAGGATGGGGCAGATTATTGTAAAATGGGGACCACCAGGATGAGGCACATTACTGCACGACGAGGACCAGGATGGGGATATTACTACAAAATGGGGACCACCAGGTTGGGGTATATTACTCCAAGATTGGGACCACCATGATGGGGCACATTACTGCTTGACGAGGACCAGGATGGACATATTACTACAAGATGGGGACCACCAGGATGGGGCACATTACTACATGATGGGGACCACCAGGATGGGGCACATTACTCCAAGATGGGGACCACCAGGATGGGGCCCACTAGGATAGGGCACATTACTACAAGATGGGGCCACTAGTATGGAGCACATTACTGCAAAATGGGGACCACCAGGATGGGGCACATTACTGCAAGGCGAGGACCAGGATGGGAATATTACTACAACATGGAGACCACCAGGATGGGGCATATAACTGCAAGATGGGGACCACCTGGATGGGGCACATTACTGCATGACAAGGACCAGGATGGGCATATTACTACAAGATGGGGACCACCAGGATGGGGCACATTATTGCAAGATGTAGACCACCAGGATGGGGCACATTACTGCAAGACGAGGACCAGGATGTGGGCTTATTACTACAAGAGAAGGACCACCAGGATGGGGCACATTACTGCAAGACGAGGACCAGGATGGGGCACATTACTGCAAGATAGGGACCACCAGGATGGGGCACATTACTACAAGATGGGGACCACCAGGATGGGGCACATCACTGCAAGACGAGGACCAGGATGGGCTTATTACTAAAAGATAAGGACCACCAGGATGGGGCACATTACTGCAAGACGAGGACCAGGATTGGGCACATTACTGTAAAATGGGGACCACCAGGATGGGGCACATTACTGCAAGACGAGGACCAGGATGGGGATATTACTACAAAATGGGGACCACCAGGTTGGGGTATATTACTCCAAGATGGGGACCACCATGATGGGGCACATTACTGCATGACGAGGACCAGGATGGACATATTACTACAAGATGGGGACCACCAGGATGGGGCACATTACTACAACACTAGGACCAGGATGGGGCATATTACTGCAAGATAGGGACCACCAGGATGGGGCATATTACTACAAGATGGGGACGACCAGGAAGTGGCACATTACTACAAGATAGGGACCACCAGGATGGGGCACATTACTGCCAGACGAGGACCAGGATGGGCATATTACTACAAGATAAGGACCACCAGGATGGGGCACATTACTACAAGACAAGAACCAGGATGGGGCACATTACTGCAAGATGGGAACCACCAGGATGGTGCACATTATTGCAAGACGAGGACCAGGATGGGCATATTACTACAAGGTGGGGACCACCAGGGTGGGGCACATTACTGCAAGATGGGGACCACCAGGATGGGGGACATTACTGCAACATGGGGACCACCAGGATGTGCATATTACTACAAAATGGGGACCACCAGAATGGGGCACATTACTGCTAGATGGGCATGACCAGGATGGAGCACATTACTGCAATATGGGGACCATCAGGATTGGGCATATTACTGCAAGTTGGGAACCACCAGGATGGGGCATATTACTCAAAGACCAGGACCAGGACGGGGCACATTACTCTGAGATGAGGACCACCAGAATGGGGCATATTACTCAGGATGGGGTCCACTAGGATGGGGCACATCACTACAAGATGTGGACCACCAGGATGGGGCACATTACTCCAAGATGGGGACCACCAGGATGGGAAGCACTAGGATGGGGCACATTACTGCAAGACGAGGACCAGGATGTGGCACATTACTACAAGATGGGGACCACCAGGATGGGGCATATTACTCCAGGATGGGGTCCACTAGGATGGGGCACATCACTACAAGATGGGGACCACCAGGATGGGGCACATTACTCCAAGATGGGGACCCCCAAGATGGGGCACATTACTGCAAGTTGGGGACCACCAGAATGGGGCATATTACTCCAAGACGAGGACCAAGATGGGACATATTACTGCAAGAGGGGGACCACCAGGATGATGCACATTACTCCAAGATGGGGACCACCAGGATGGGGCATATTACTCCAAGATGGGGACCACAAGGATGGGGACCCCCAGGATGGGGCACATTACTACAAGATGGGGACCACTAGGATGGGGCACATTACTGCAAGACGAGGACCAGGATGGGGCCCATTACTACAAGATGGGGACCACCAGGATGGAGCACATTACTACAAGATGGGGACCATCAGGATGGGGCGCATTACTACAAGATGGAGACCACCAGGACGGGGCACATTACGGCAAGACGAGGACCAGGAAATGGGGCACATTACTACAAGATGGGGACCACCAGGATGCGGCACATTACTACAAGATGGGAACACCAGGATGGGGCACATTACTGCAAGACGAGGACCAGGATTGGCTCATTACAACATAAGTACCACCAGGATGGGGTACATCACTGCAAGACGAGGACCAGGATGTGGCACATTACTACAAGATGGGGACCACCGGGATGGGGCATATTACTCCAGGATAGGGTCCACTAGGATGGGGCACATCACTACAAGATGGGGACCACCAGGATGGAGCACATTACTCCAAGATGGGGACCACCAGGATGGGAACCACTAGGATGGGGCACATTACTGCAAGACGAGGACCAGGATGTGGCACATTACTACAAGATGGGGACCACCAGGATGGGGCACATTACTGCAAGACGAGGACCAGGATGGGCTTATTACTAAAAGATAAGGACCACCAGGATGGGGCACATTACTGCAAGACGAGGACCAGGATGGGGCACATTACTGTAAAATGGGGACCACCAGGATGGGGCACATTACTGCAAGACGAGGACCAGGATGGGGATATTACTACAAAATGGGGACCACCAGATTGGGGTACATCACTCCAAGATGGGGACCACTATGATGGGGCACATTACTGCATGACGAGGACCAGGATGGACATATTACTACAAGATGGGGACCACCAGGATGGGGCACATTACTGCAAGATGTGGACCATCAGGATGGGGCACATTCCTACAAGACTAGGACCAGGATGGGGCATATTACTGCAAGATAGGGACCACCAGGATGGGGCACATTACTGCAAGATGGGGACCACCAGGATGCGGCACATTACTATAAGATGGGGACCACCAGGATATGGCACATTACTGCAAGACGAGGACCATGATGGACTTATTACTACAAGATAAGGACCTGCAGGATGGGGCACATTACTGCAAGACGAGGACCAGGATGGGGCACATTACTGCAAAATGGGGACCACCAGGATGGGGCACATTGCTGCAAGATGAGGACCAGGATGGGGATATTAAGACAAAATGGGGACCACCAGGTTGGGGTACATTACTCCAAGATGGGGACCACCATGATGGGGCACATTACTGCATGACGAGGACCAGCATGGGCATATTACTACAAGATGGGGACCACCAGGATGAGGCACATTACTACAACACTAGGACCAGGATGGGACATATTACTGCAAGATAGGGACCACCAGGATGGGGCATATTACTACAAGATGGGGACCACCAGGATGCGGCACATTACTACAAGATGGGGACCAACAGGATGGGGCACATTACTGCAAGACAAGGACCAGGATGGGCACATTACTGCAAGATGGGAACCACCAGGATGACGCACATTACTGCAAGACGAGGACCAGGATGGGCATATTACTACAAGATGGGGACCACCAGGATGGGGCAAATTACTGCAAGATGTGGACCACCAGGATGGGGCACATTACTACAAGACTAGGACCAGGATGGGGCATATTACTGCAAGATAGGAACCACCAGGATGGGGATATTACTACAAAATGGGGACCACCAGATTGCGGTATATTACTCCAAGATTGGGACCACTATGATGGGGCACATTACTGCATGACGAGGACCAGGATGGACATATTACTACAAGATGGGGACCACCAGGATGGGGCACATTACTGCAAGATGTGGACCACCAGGATGGGGCACATTACTACAAGACTACGACCAGGATGGGGTATATTAGTGCAAGATAGGGACCACCAGGATGGGGCATATTACTACAAGATGGGGACCACCAGGATGCGGCACATTACTACAAGATGGGGACCAACAGGATGGGGCACATTACTGCAAGACAAGGATCAGGATGGGCACATTACTGCAAGATGGGAACCACCAGGATGACGCACATTACTGCAAGACGAGGACCAGGATGGGCATATTACTACAAGATGGGGACCACCAGGATGGGGCAAATTACTGCAAGATGTGGACCACCAGGATGGGGCACATTACTACAAGACTAGGACCAGGATGGGGCATATTACTGCAAGATAGGAACCACCAGGATGGGGATATTACTACAAAATGGGGACCACCAGATTGGGGTATATTACTCCAAGATTGGGACCACTATGATGGGGCACATTACTGCATGACGAGGACCAGGATGGACATATTACTACAAGATGGGGACCACCAGGATGGGGCACATTACTGCAAGATGTGGACCACCAGGATGGGGCACATTACTACAAGACTACGACCAGGATGGGGTATATTAGTGCAAGATAGGGACCACCAGGATGGGGCACATTACTACAAGATGGGGAACACCAGGATGCGGCACATTACTATAAGATGGGGACCACCAGGATAGGCACATTACTGCAAGACGAGGACCAGGATGGGCTTATTACTACAAGATAAGGACCACCAGGATGGGGCACATTGCTGCAAGACGAGGACCAGGAAAGGGCACATTACTGCAAAATGGGGACCACCAGGATGGGGCACATTACTGCAAGATGAGGACCAGGATGGGGATATTAAAATGAAATGGGGACCACCAGGTTGGGGTATATTACTCGAAGATGGGGACCACCATGATGGGGCACATTACTGCATGACGAGGACCAGCATGGGCATATTACTACAAGATAAGGACCACCAGGATAGGGCACATTACTGCAAGACAAGGACCAGGATTGGCACATTACTGCAAGATGGGAACCACCAGGATGATGCACATTACTGCAAGACGAGGACCAGGATGGGCATATTACTACAAGATGGGGACCACCAGGATGGGGCACATTACTGCAAGATGGAGACCACCAGGATGGGGACATTACTGCAAGATGGGGACCACCAGGATGGGCATATTACTACAAGATAAGGACCACCAGGATAGGGCACATTACTGCAAGACAAGGACCAGGATTGGCACATTACTGCAAGATGGGAACCACCAGGATGATGCACATTACTGCAAGACGAGGAACAGGATGGGCATATTACTACAAGATGGGGACCACCAGGATGGGGCACATTACTGCAAGATGGAGACCACCAGGATGGGGGACATTACTGCAAGATGGGGACCACCAGAATGGGGCACATTACTGCAAGATGATGACCACCAGGATGGAGCACATTACTGCAAGATGGGACAATCTGGATGGGGCATATTACTGCAAGTTGGGGACCACCAGGATGGGGCAAATTACTCAACGACCAGGACCAGGATGGGGCACATTACTCTGAGAAGGGGACCACCAGGATGGGGTATATTACTCCAGGATGGGGTCCACTAGGATGGGGCACATCACTACAAGATGGGGACAACCAGGATGGGGCTCATTACTCCAAGATGGGGACCACCAGGATGGGAACCACTAGGATGGGGCACATTACTGCAAGACAAGGACCAGGATGTGGCACATTACTTCAAGATGGGGACCACCAGGATGGGGCACATTACTCCAAGATGGGGACCCCCAGGATGGGGCACATTACTACAAGATGGGGACCACCAGGATGGGGTACATTACTCCAGATGGGGACCACCAGGAAGGGGCCCACTAGGATGAGGCACATTACTACAAGATCGGGCCACTAGGATGGGGCACATTACTGCAAAATGGGGACCACCAGGATGGGGCACATTACTGCAAGACGAGGACCAGGATGGGCATATTACTACAACATGGGGACCACCAGGATGGGGCATATTACTGCAAGATGGGGACCACCTAGATCGGGCACAATACTGCATGACAAGGACCAGGATGGGCATATTACTACAAGATGGGGACCACCAGGATGGGGCACATTACTGCAAGATGTAGACCACCAGGATGGGGCACATTACTACAAGACTAGGACCAGGATGGGGCACATTACTACAAGACTAGGACCAGGAAGGGGCATATTACTACAAGATGGGGACCACCAGGATGGGGCACATTACTGCAAGATGTGGACCACCAGGATGGGGCACATTACTACAAGACTAGGACCAGGATGGGGCATATTACTGCAAGATAGGGACCACCAGGATGGGGCACATTACTACAAGATGGGAACCACCAGGATGCGGCACATTACTACAAGATGGGGAACAACAGGATAGGGCACATTACTGCAAGACGAGGACCAGGATGGGCTTATTACTACAAGATAAGGACCACCAGGATGGGGCACATAATTGCAAGACGAGGACCAGGATTGGGCACATTACTACAAGATGGGGACCACCAGGATGTGGCACATTACTGCAAAATGGGGACCACCAGGATGGGGCACATTACTGCAAGACGAGGACCAGGATGGGGATATTGCTACAACATGGGGACCACCAGGTTGGGGTTTATTACTCCAAGATGGGGAACGCCATGATGGGGCACATTACTGCATGTCGAGGACCAGGATGGGCATATTAGTACAAGATGGGGACCACCAGGATGGGGCACATTACTGCAAGATGTGGACCACCAGGATGGGGCACATCACTACAACACTAGGACCAGGATGGGGCATATTACTGCAAGATAGGGACCACCAGGATGAGACATATTACGACAAGATGGGGACCACCAGGATGCGGCACATTACTACAAGATGGGGACCACCAGGATGGGGCACATTACTGCAAGACGAGGACCAGGATGGGCATATTACTACAAGATAAGGACCACCAGGATGGGGCACATTACTGCAAGACAAGGACCAGGATGGGGATATTACTACAAGATGGGGACCACCAGGATGGGGCACATTACTGCAAGATGGGACCCACAAGGATGGGGCGCATTACTCCAAGACGAGGGCCAGGATGGGGCACATTACTGCAAGATGGGGACCACCAGGATGGGGCACATTACTGCAAGACAAGGACCAAGATGGGCATATTACTATAAGATGGGGATCACCAGGATGGGCATATTACTACAAGATGGTGACCACCAGGATGGGGCATATTACTCCAAGACGAGGACCAGGATGGGGCACATTAATGCAAAATGGGGACCACCAGGATGGGGCACACTACTGCAAGACGAAGACCAGGATGGGCATATTACTACAACATGGGGACCACCAGGATGGGGCATATTACTGCAAGATGTGGACCACCAGGATGGGGCACATTACTGCAAGACGAGGACCAGGATGGGGCACATTACTGCAAAATGTGGACCACCAGGATGGGGCACATTACTGCAAGACGAGGACCAGGATGGGGATATTACTACAAAATGGGGACCAACAGGTTGGGGTATATTACTCCAAGATGGGGACCACCATGATGGGGCACATTACTGCATGACGAGAACCAGGATGGGCATATTACTACAAGATGGGAACCACCAGGATGGGGCACATTACTGCAAGATGTGGACCACCAGGATGGGGCAGATTACTACAACACTAGGACCAGGATGGGGCATATTACTGCAAGATAGGGACCACCAGGATGGGGCATATTACTACAAGATAGGGACCACCAGGATGCGACACATTACTACAAGATGGGGACCACCAGGATGGGGCACAATACTGCAAGACGAGGACCAGGATGGGCATATTACTACAAGATAAGGACCACCAGGATGGGGCACATTACTGCAAGACAAGGACCAGGATGGGCACATTACTGCAAAATGGGAACCACAAGGATGATGCACATTACTGCAAGACGAGGACCAGGATGGGCATATTACTACAAGATGGGGACCAACAGGATGGGGCACATTACTGCAAGATGGGGACCACCAGGATGGGGGACATTACTGCAAGATGGGGACCACCAGGATGGGCATATTACTACAAAATGGGGACCACCAGAATGGGGCACATTACTGCAAGATGGGGATCACCAGGATGGAGCACATTACTGCAAGATGTGGACCATCAGGATGGGGCATATTACTGCAAGTTGTGGACCACTAGGATGGGGCAAATCACTCCAAGATGGGGGCCACCAGGATGGGAACCACTAGGATGGCGCACATTACTGCAAGACGAGGACCAGGATGTGGCACATTACTACAAGATGGGGACCACCAGGATGGGGCACATTACTCCAAGATGGGGACCCCCAGGATGGGGCACATTACTACAAGATGGGGACCACCAGGATGGGGTACATTACTCCAAGATGGGGACCACCAGGATGGGGCCCACTAGGATGGGGCACATTACTACAAGATGGGGCCACAAGGATGGGGCACATTACTGCAAAATAGGGACCACCAGGATGGGGCACATTACTGCAAGACGATGACCAGGATGGGCATATTACTACAACATGGGGGCCACCAAGATGGGGTATATTACTGCAAGATGGGGACCACCTGGATGGGGCACAATACAGCATGACAAGGACCAGGATGGGCATATTACCACAAGATGGGGACCACCAGGATGGGGTACATTACTACAAGACTAGGACCAGGATGGGGCACATTACTACAAGACTAGGACCAGGATGGGGCATATTACTGCAAGATTGGTACCACCAGGATGGGGCACATTACTACAAGATGGGGACTACCAGGATGCGGCACATTACTACAAGACGGGGACCACCAGGATGGGGCACATTACTGCAAGACGAGGACCAGGATGGGCTTATTATTACAAGATAAGGACCACCAGGATGGGGCACATTACTGCAAGATGAGGACCAGGATGGGGCACATTACTGTAAAATGGGGACCACCAGGATGGGGCACATTACTGCAAGACGAGGACCAGGATGGGCTTATTACTACAAGATAAGGACCACCAGGATGGGGCACATTACTACAAGACGAGGACCAGGATGGGGCACATTACTGCAAAATGGGGACCACCAGGATGGGGCACATTACTGCAAGATGAGAACCAGGATGGGGATATTAAAACAAAATCGGGACCACCAGGTTGGGGTATATTACTCCAAGATGGGGACCACCATGATGGGGCGCATTACTGCATGACGAGGACCAGGATGGGCATATTACTACAAGATGGGGACCACCAGGATGGGGCACATTACTGCAAGATGTGGACCACCAGGATGGGGTACATTACTACAACACTAGGACCAGGATGGGGCATATTTCTGCAAGATAGGGACCACCAGGATGGGGCATATTACTACAAGATGGGGACAACCAGGATGCGGCACATTACTACAAGATGGGGACCACCAGGATGGGGAACATTACGGCAAGACGAGGACCAGGATGGGCATATTACTACAAGATAAAGACCACCAGAATGGGGCACATTACTGCAAGACAAGGACCAGGATGGGGCACATTACTGCAAGATGGGGACCACCAAAATGGGGGACATTACTGCAAGATGGGGACCACCAGGATGGGCATATTACTGCAACTTGGGGACCACCAGGATGGGGCATATTACTCAAAGATGAGGACCAGGATGGGGCACATTACTCTGAGACGAGGACCACCAGGATGGGGCATATTACTCCAGGATGGGGTCCACTAGGATGGGGCACATCACTACAAGATGGGGACCACCAGGATGGGAACCACTAGGATGGGGCACATTACTGCAAGACGAGTACCAGGATGTAGCACATTACTTCAAGATGGGGACCACCGGGATGGGGCACATTACTACAAGATGGGAACCACCAGGATGGGGTACATTACTCCAAGATGGGGACCACCAGGATGGGGCTCACTAGGATGGGGCACATTGCTACAAGATGGGGCCACTAGGATGGGGCACATTACTGCAAGACGAGGACCAGGATGGGCATATTACTACAACATGGAGACCACCAGGATGGGGCATATTACTGCAAGATGGGGATCACCTGGATGGGGCACATTACTGCATGACAAGGAACAGGATGGGCGTACTACTACAAGATGGGGAACACCAGGATGGGGCACATTACTGTAAGACGAGGACCAGGATGGGCTTATTACTACAAGAGAAGGACCACCAGGATGGGGCACATTACTGCAAGACGAGGACCAGGATGGGGCACATTACTGCAAGATAGAGACCACCAGGATGGGGCACATTACTACAAGATGGGGACCACCAGGATGCGGCACATTACTACAAGATGGGGACCACTAGGATGGGGCACATTACTGCAAGACGAGGACCAGGATGGGCTTATTACTACAAGATAAGGACCACCAGGATGGGGCACATTTCTGCAAGACGAGGACCAGGATGGGGCACATTACTGTAAAATGGGGACCACCAGGATGGGGCACATTACTGCAAGACGAGGACCAGGATGGGGATATTACTACAAAACGGGGACCACCAGGTTGGGGTATATTACTCCAAGATGGGGACCACCATGATGGGGCACATTACTGCTTGACGAGGACCAGGATGGACATATTACTACAAGATAGGGACCACCAGGATGGGGCACATTACTACATGATGGGGACCACCAGGATGGGGTACATTACTCCAAGATGGGGACCACCAGGATGGGGCCCACTAGGATGGGGCACATTACTACAAGATGGGGCCACTAGGATGGGGCACCTTACTGCAAAATGGGGACCACCAGGATGGGGCACATTACTGCAAGACGAGGACCAGGATGGGCATATTACTACAACATGGAGACCACCAGGTTGGGGCATATTACTGGAAGATGGGGACCACCTGGATGGGGCACATTACTGCATGACAAGGACCAGGATGGGCATATTACTACAAGATGTGGACCACCAGGATGGGGCACATTACTGCAAGATGTAGACCACCAGGATGGGGCACATTACTGCAAGACGAGGACCAGGATGTGGGCTTATTACTACAAGAGAAGGACCACCAGGATGGGGCACATTACTGCAAGACGAGGACCAGGATGGGGCACATTACTGCAAGAGATGGACCACCAGGATGGGGTACATTACTACAAGATGGGGACCACCAGGATGGGGCACATCACAGCAAGACGAGGACCAGGATGGGATTATTACTAAAAGATAAGGACCACCAGGATGGGGCACATTACTGCAAGACGAGGACCAGGATGGGGCACATTACTGTAAAATGGGGACCACCAGGATGGGGCACATTACTGCAAGACGAGGACCAGGATGGGGATATTACTACAAAATGGGGACCACCAGGTTGGGGTATATTACTCCAAGATGGGGACCACCATGATGGGGCACATTACTGCATGACGAGGACCAGGATGGACATATTACTACAAGATGGGGACCACCAGGATGGGGCACATTACTACAACACTAGGACCAGGATGGGGCATATTACTGCAAGATAGGGACCACCAGGATGGGGCATATTACTACAAGATGGGGACCACCAGGATGCGGCACATTACTACAAGATAGGGACCACCAGGATGGGGCACATTACTGCCAGACGAGGACCAGGATGGGCATATTACTACAAGATAAGGACCACCAGGATGGGGCACATTACTACAAGACAAGGACCGACCAGGATGGGGCACATTACTGCAAGATGGGAACAACCAGGATGGTGCACATTACTGCAAGACGAGGACCAGGATGGGCATATTACTACAAGATGGGGACCACCAGGGTGGGGCACATTACTGCAAGATGGGGACCACCAGGATGGGGGACATTACTGCAAGGTGGGCATGACCAGGATGGAGCACATTACTGCAATATGGGGACCATCAGGATTGGGCATATTACTGCAAATTGGGAACCACCAGGATGGGGCATATTACTCAAAGACGAGGACCAGGACGGGGCACATTACTCTGAGATGAGGACCACCAGGATGGGGCATATTACTCAGGATGGGGTCCACTAGGATGGGGCACATCACTACAAGATGTGGACCACCAGGATGGGGTACATTACTCCAAGATGGGGACCACCAGGATGGGAACCACTAGGATGGGGCACATAACTGCAAGACGAGGACCAGGATGTGGCACATTACTACAAGATGGGGACCACCAGGATGGGGCATATTACTCCAGGATGGGGTCCACTAGGATGGGGCACATCACTACAAGATGGGGACCACCAGGATGGGGCACATTACTCCAAGATGGGGACCCCCAGGATGGGGCACATTACTGGAAGTTGGGGACCACAAGAATGGGGCATATTAATCCAAGACGAGGACCAGGATGGGACATATTACTGCAAGATGGGGACCACCAGGATGATGCACATTACTCCAAGATGGGGACCACCAGGATGGGGCATATTACTCCAAGATGGGGACCACAAGGATGGGGACCCCCAGGATGGGGCACATTACTACAAGATGGGGACCACTAGGATGGGGAACATTACTGCAAGACGAGGACCAGGATGGGGCCCATTACTACAAGATGGGGACCACCAGGATGGAGCACATTACTACAAGATGGGGACCATCAGGATGGGGCGCATTACTACAAGATGGGGACCACCAGGACGGGGCACATTATGGCAAGACGAGGACCAGGATGGGGCACATTACTACAAGATGGGACCACCAGGATGGGGCACATTACTGCAAGACGATGACCAGGATTTGCTTATTACAAGATAAGTACCACCAGGATGCGGCACATTACTGCAAGACGAGGACCAGGATGTGGCACATTACTACAAGATGGGGACCACCGGGATGGGGCATATTACTCCAGGATGGGGTCCACTAGGATGGGGCACATCACTACAAGATGGGGACCACCAGGATGGGGCACATTACTCCAAGATGGGGACCACCAGGATGGGAACCACTAGGATGGGGCACATTACTGCAAGACGAGGACCAGGATGTGGCACTTTACTACAAGATGGGAACCACCAGGATGGGACACATTACTGCAAGACGAGGACCAGGATGGGGCACATTACTGTAAAATGGGGACCACCAGGATGGGGCACATTACTGCAAGACGAGGACCAGGATGGGGATATTACTACAAAATGCGGACGCCCAGATTGGGGTACATTACTCCAAGATGGGGACCACCAGGATGGGGCACATTACTGCAAGATGTGGACCACCAGGATGGGGCACATTACTACAAGACTAGGACCAGGATGGGGCATATTAGTGCAAGATAGGGACCACCAAGATGGGGCACATTACTGTAAGATGGGGACCACCAGGATGCGGCACATTACTATAAGATGGGGACCACCAGGATAGGGCACATTACTGCAAGACGAGGACCAGGATGTGCTTATTACTACAAGATAAGGACCTCCAGGATGGGGCACATTACTGCAAGACGAGGACCAGGATGGGGCACATTACTGCAAAATGGGGACCACCAGGATGGGGCACATTACTGCAAGATGAGGACCAGGATGGGGATATTAAAACAAAATGGGGACCACCAGGTTGGGGTATATTACTCCAAGATGGGGACCACCATGATGGGGCACATTACTGCATGACGAGGACAAGCATGGGCATATTACTACAAGATGGAGACCACCGGGATGAGGCACATTACTACAACACTAGGACCAGGATGGGACATATTACTGCAAGATAGGGACCATCAAGATGGGGCATATTACTACAAGATGGGGACCGCCAGGATGCGGCACATTACTACAAGATGGGGACCAACAGGATGGGGCACATTACAGCAAGACGAGGATCAGGATGGGCATATTACTACAAGATAAGGACCACCAGGATGGGGCACACTACTACAAGACTAGGACCAGGATGGGGCATATTACTGCAAGATAGGGACTACCAGGATGGGGATATTACTACAAAATGGGGACCACCAGATTGGGGTATATTACTCCAAGATGGGGACCACTATGATGGGGCATATTACTGCATGACGAGGACCAGGATGGACATATTACTACAAGATGGGGACCACCAGGATGGGGCACATTACTGCAAAATGGGGACCACCAGGATGGGGCACATTACTGCAAGATGAGGACCAGGATGGGGATATTAAAACAAAATGGGGACCACCAGGTTGGGATATATTACTCGAAGATGGGGACCACCATGATGGGGCACATTACTGCATGACGAGGACCAGCATGGGCATATTACTACAAGATGGGGTCCACCAGGATGGGGCACATTACTACAACACTAGGACCAGGATGGAACATATTACTGCAAGATAGGGACCACCAGGATGGGGCATATTACTACAAGATGGGGACCACCAGGATGCGGCACATTACTACAAGATGGGGACCAACAGGATGGGGCACATTAATGCAAGACGAGGATCAGGATGGGCATATTACTACAAGATAAGGACCACCAAGATGGGGCACATTACTGCAAGACAAGGACCAGGATGGGCACATTACTGCAAGATGGGAACCACCAGGATGATGCACATTACTGCAAGACGAGGACCAGGATGGGCATATTACTACAAGATGGGGACCACCAGGATGGGGCACATTACTGCAAGATGGAGACCACCAGGATGGGCATATTACTACAAAACGGGGACCACCAGAATGGGGCACATTACTGCAAGATGATGACCACCAGGATGGAGCACATTACTGCAAGATGGGGACCATCTGGATGGGGCATATTACTGCAAGTTGGGGACCACCAGGATGGGGCAAATTACTCAAAGACCAGGACCAGGATGGGGCACATTACTCTGAGACGGGGACCACCAGGATGGGGTATATTACTCCAGGATGGGGTCCACTAGGATGGGGCACATCACTACAAGATGGGGACCACCAGGATGGGGCTCATTACTCCAAGATGGGGACCACCAAGATGGGAACCACTAGGATGGGGCACATTACTGCAAGACCAGGACCAGGATGGGGCACATTACTCTGAGACGGGGACCACCAGGATGGGGTATATTACTCCAGGATGGGGTCCACTAGGATGGGGCACATCACTACAAGATGGGGACCACCAGGATGGGGCACATTACTCCAAGATGGGGACCCCCAGGATGGGGCACGTCACTACAAGATGGGGACCACCAGGATGGGGTACATTACTCCAGATGGGGACCACCAGGATGGGGCCCACTAGGATGAGCCACATTACTACAAGATCGGGCCACTAGGATGGGGCACATTACTGCAAAATGGGGACCACCAGGATGGGGCACATTACTGCAAGACGAGGACCAGGATGGGCATATTACTACAACATGGGGACCACCAGAATGGGGCATATTACTGCAAGATGGGGACCACATGGATGGGGCAAAATACTGCATGACAAGGACCAGGATGGGCATATTACTACAAGATGGGGACCACCAGGATGGGGCTCATTACTGCAAGATGTAGAACACCAGGATGGGGCACATTACTACAAGACTAGGACCAGGATGGGGCACATTACTACAAGACTAGGACCAGGAAGGGGCATATTACTACAAGATGGGGACCACCAGGATGGGGCACATTACTCTGAGATGGGGACCACCAGGATGGGGCATATTACTCCAGGATGGGGTCCACTAGGATGGGGCACATCACTACAAGATGGGGACCAAGAGGATGGGAACCACTAGGATGGGGCACATTACTTCAAGATGGGGACCACCAGGATGGGGTACATTACTCCAAGATGGGGACCACCAGGATGGGGCCTACTAGGATGGGGCACATTGCTACAAGATGGGGCCACTAGGATGCGGCACATTACTACAAGATGGGGACCACCAGGATGCGGCACATTACTGTAAAATGAGGACCACCAGGATGGGGCACATTGCTGCAAAATGAGGACCACCAGGATGGGGTACATTACTACAACACTTGGACCAGGATGGGGCATATTACTGCAAGATAGGGACCACCAGGATGGGGCATATTACTACAAGATGGGGACCACCAGGATGCAGCACATTACTACAAGATGGGGACCACCAGGATGGGGAACATTACTGCAAGACGAGGACCAGGATGGGCATATTACTACAAGATAAGGACCACCAGCATGGGGCACATTACTGCAAGATGGGGACCACCAGGATGGGCATATTACTACAAAATGGGGACCACCAGAATTTGGCACATTACTGCAAGTTGGGGACCACCAGGATGGGGCATATTACTCAAAGATGAGGACGAGGATGGGGCACATTACTCTGAGACGGGGACCACCAGGATGGGGCATATTACTCCAGGATGGGGTCCACTAGGATGGGGCACATCACTACAAGATGGGGACCACCAGGATGGGGCACATTACTCCAAGATGGGGACCACCAGGATGGGAACCACTAGGATGGGGCACATTACTGCAAGACGAGGACCAGGATGGGCACATTACTGCAAGATGGGAACCACCAGAATGATGCACATTACTGCAAGACGAGGACCAGGATGGGCATATTACTACAAGATGGGGACCACCAGGATGGGGCACATTACTGCAAGATGGGGACCACCAGAATGGGGGACATTACTGCAAGATGGGGACCACCAGGATGGGCATATTACTACAAAATGGGGACCACCAGAATTTGGCACATTACTGCAAGTTGGGGACCACCAGGATGGGGCATATTACTCAAAGATGAGGACCAGGATGGGGCACATTACTCTGAGACGGGGACCACCAGGATGGGGCATATTACTCCAGGATGGGGTCCACTAGGATGGGGCACATCACTACAAGATGGGGACCACCAGGATGGGGCACATTACTCCAAGATGGGGACCACCAGGATGGGAACCACTAGGATGGGGCACATTACTGCAAGACGAGGACCAGGATGTGGCACATTACTTCAAGATGGGGACCACCAGGATGGGGCACATTACTCCAAGATGGGGACCCCCAGGATGGGGCACATTACTACAAGATGGGGACCACCAGGATGGGGTACATTACTCCAAGATGGGGACCACCAGGATGGGGCCCACTAGGATGGGGCACATTGCTACTAGATGGGGCCACTAGGATGGGGCACATTACTGCAAAATGGGGACCACCAAGATGGGGCACATTACTGAAAGACGAGGACCAGGATGGGCATATTACTACAAAATGGAGACCACCAGAATGGGGCATATTACTGCAAGATGGGGATCACCTGGATGGGGCACATTACTGCCTGACAAGGACCAGGATGGGCATATTACTGCAAGATGGGGACCACCAGGATGGGGCACATTACTGCAAGATATAGACCACCAGGATGGGGCACATTACTGCAAGACGAGGACCAGGATGGGCTTATTACTACAAGAGAAGGACCACCAGGATGGAGCACATTACTGCAAGACGAGGACCAGGATGGGGCACATTACTGCAAGATAGGGACCACTAGGATGAGGCACATTACTACAAGATGGGGACCACCAGGATGCGGCACATTTCTACAAGATGGGGACCACTAGGATGGGGCACATTACTGCAAGACGAGGACCAGGATGGGCTTATTACTACAAGATAAGGACCACCAGGATGGGGCACATTACTGCAAGATGAGGACCAGGATGGGGCACATTACAGTAAAATGGGGACCACCAGGATGGGGCACATTACTGCTAGACGAGGACCAGGATGGGGATATTACTACAAAATGGGGACCACCAGGTTGGGGTATATTACTCCAAGATGGGGACCACCATGATGGGGCACATAACTGCTTGACGAGGACCAGGATGGACATATTACTACAAGATGGGGACCACCAGGATGGGGCACATTACTGCAAGACGAGGACCAGGATGTGGGCTTATTACTACAAGAGAAGGACCACCAGGATGGGGCACATTACTGCAAGACGAGGACGAGGATGGGGCACATTACTGCAAGATAGGGACCACCAGGATGGGGCACATTACTACAAGATGAGGACCACCAGGATGGGACACATTACTGCAAACGAGGACCAGGATGGGCTTATTAATACAAGATAAGGACCACCAGGATGGGGCACATTACTGCAAGACGAGGACCAGGATGGGGCACATTACTGTAAAATGGAGACCACCAGGATGGGGCACATTACTGCAAGACTAGGACCAGGATGGGGATATTACTACAAAATGGGGACCACCAGGTTGGGGTATATTACTCCAAGATGGGGACCACCATGATGGGGCACATTACTGCATGACGAGGACCAGGATGGACATATTACTACAAGATGGGGACCACCAGGATGGGGCACATTACTACAACACTAGGACCAGGATGGGGCATATTACTGCAAGATAGGGACCACCAGGATGGGGTATATTACTACAAGATGGGGACCACCAGGATGCGGCACATTACTACAAGATAGGGACCACCAGGATGGGGCACATTACTACAAGACAAGGACCAGGATGGGTCACATTACTGCAAGATGGGAACCACCAGGATGGTGCACATTACTGCAAGACGAGGACCAGGATGGGCATATTACTACAAGATGGGGACCACCAGGGTGGGGCACATTACTGCAAAATGGGGACCACCAGGATGGGGGACATTACTGCAACATGGGGACCACCAGGATGTGCATATTACTACAAAATGGGGACCACCAGAATGGGGCACATTACTGCAAGATGGGCATGACCAGGATGGAGCACATTACTGCAATATGGGGACCATCAGGATGGGGCATATTACTGCAAGTTGGGGACTACCAGGATGGGGCATATTACTCAAAGACGAGGACCAGGACGGGGCACATTACTCTGAGATGGGGACCACCAGGATGGGGCATATTACTCTAGAATGGGGTCCACTAGGATGGGGCACATCACTACTAGATGTGGACCACCAGGATGGGGCACATTACTCTGAGATGGGGACCACCAGGATGGGAACCACTAGGATGGGGCACATTACTGCAAGACGAGAACCAGGATGTGGCACATTACTACAAGATGGGGACCACCAGGATGGGGCATATTACTCCAGAATGGGGTCCACTAGGAAGGGGCACATCACTACAAGATGGGGACCACCAGGATGGGGCACATTACTCCAAGATGGGGACCCCCAGGATGGGGCACATTACTGCAAGTTGGGGACCACCAAAATGGGGCATATTACTCCAAGACGAGGACCAGGATGGGACATATTACTGCAAGATGGGGACCACCAGGATGATGCACATTACTCCAAGATGGGGACCACCAGGATGGGGCATATTACTCCAAGATGGGGACCACAAGGATGGGGACCCCCCAGGATGGGGCACATTACTACAAGATGGGGAGCACTAGGATGGGGCACATTACTGCAAGACGAGGACCAGGATGGGGCCCATTACTACAAGATGGGGACCACCAGGATGGGGCACATTACTACAAGATGGGGACCACCAGGATGGGGCACATTACTGCAAGACGAGGACCAGGATTGGCTTATTACAAGATAAGTACCACCAGGATGGGGCACATTAATGCAAGACGAGGACCAGGATGTGGCACATTACTACAAGATGGGGACCATCGGGATGGGGCATATTACTCCAGGATGGGGTCCACTAGGTTGGGGCACATCACTACAAGATGGGGACCACCAAGATGGGGCACATTACTCCAAGATGGGGACCACCAGGATGGGAACCACTAGGATGGGGCACATTACTGCAAGACGAGGACCAGGATGTGGCACATTACTACAAGATGGGGACCACCAGGATGGGCACATTACTCCAAGATGGGGACCACCAGGATGGGAACCACTAGGATGGGGCACATTACTGCAAGACGAGGACCAGGATGTGGCACATTACTACAAGATGGGGACCACCAGGATGGGGCACATTACTCCAAGATGGGGACCCCCAGGATGGGCCACATTACTACAACATGGGGACCACCAGGATGGGGTACATTATTCCAAGATGGGGACCACCAGGATGGGGCCCACTAGGATGGGGCACATTACTACAAGATGAGGCCACTAGGATGGGGCACATTACTGCAAGACGAGGACCAGGATGGGGCCCATTACTACAAGATGGGGACCACCAGGATGGGGCACATTACTACAAGATGGGGACCACCAGGATGGGGCACTTTACTACAAGATGGGGACCACCAGGATGGGGCACATTACTGCAAGACGAGGACCAAGATGTGGCATTACCACAAGATGGGGGCCACCAGGATGGAGCACATTACTGCATGACAAGGACCAGGATGGGGCACATTACTACAAGATCGGGACCACCAGGATGCGGCACAATACTGCAAGTCGAGGACCAGGATGGGCATATTACTACAAGATAAGGACCACCAGGATGGGGCACATTACTGCAAGACGAGGACCAGGATGCGGCACATTACTGCAAGACGAGGACCATGATGGGCATATTACTGCAAGATGGGGACCACCAGGATGGGGCACATTACTGCAAGATGGGGACCACCAGGATGGGGGACATTACTGCAAGACGAGGACCAGGATGGGCATATTACTACAAAATGGGGACCACCAGGATGGAGCACATTACTGCAATATGGGGACCATCAGGATGGGACATATTACTGCAAGTTGGGGACTACCAGGATGGGGCATATTACTCAAAGACGAGGACCAGGACGGGGCACATAACTCTGAGATGGGGACCACCAGAATGGGGCATATTACTCTAGGATGGGGTCCACTAGGATGGGGCACATCACTACTAGATGTGGACCACCAGGATGGGGCACATTACTCTGAGATGGGGACCACCAGGATGGGAACCACTAGGATGGGGCACATTACTGCAAGACGAGGACCAGGATGTGGCACATTACTACAAGATGGGGACCACCAGGATGGGGCATATTACTCCAGGATGGGGTCCACTAGGAAGGGGCACATCACTACAAGACGGGGACCACCAGGATGGGGCACATTACTCCAAGATGGGGACCCCCAGGATGGGGCACATTACTGCAAGTTGGGGACCACCAAAATGGGGCATATTACTCCAAGACGAGGACCAGGATGGGACATATTACTGCAAGATGGGGACCACCAGGATGATGCACATTACTCCAAGATGGGGACCACCAGGATGGGGCATATTACTCCAAGATGGGGACCACAAGGATGGGGACCCCCAGGATGGGGCACATTACTACAAGATGGGGACCACTAGGATGGGGCACATTACTGCAAGACGAGGACCAGGATGGGGCCCATTACTACAAGATGGGGACCACCAGGATGGGGCACATTACTACAAGATGGGGACAACCAGGATGGGGCACATTACTGCAAGACGAGGACCAGGATGGGGCACGTTACTACAAGATGGGGACCACCAGGATGGGGCATATTACTACAAGATGGGGACCACCAGGATGCGGCACATTACTATAAGATAGGGACCACCAGGATGCGGCACATTACTACAAGATGGGACCACCAGGATGGGGCACATTACTGCAAGACGAGGACCAGGATTGGCTTATTACAAGATAAGTACCACCAGGATGGGGCACATTACTGCAAGACGAGGACCAGGATGTGGCACATTACTACAAGATGGGGACCATCGGGATGGGGCATATTACTCCAGGATGGGGTCCACTAGGATGGGGCACATCACTACAAGATGGGGACCACCAGGATGGGGCACATTACTCCAAGATGGGGACCACCAGGATGGGAACCACTAGGATGGGGCACATTACTGCAAGACGAGGACCAGGATGAGGCACATTACTACAAGATGGGGACCACCAGGATGGGGCACATTGCTCCAAGATGGGGACCCCCAGGATGGGCCACATTACTACAAGATGGGGACCACCAGGATGGGGTACATTATTCCAAGATGGGGACCACCAGGATGGGGCCCACTAGGATGGGGCACATTACTACAAGATGGGGACCACCAGGATGGGGCACATTACTACAAGATGGGGACCACCAGGATGGGGCACATTACTGCAAGACGAGGACCAAGATGTGGCATTACCACAAGATGGGGGCCACCAGGATGGAGCACATTACTGCATGACAAGGACCAGGATGGGGCACATTACTACAAGATCGGGACCACCAGGATGCGGCACATTACTGCAATTCGAGGACCAGGATGGGCATATTACTACAAGATAAGGACCACCAGGATGGGGCACATTACTGCAAGACGAGGACCAGGATGCGGCACATTACTGCAAGACGAGGACCATGATGGGCATATTACTGCAAGATGGGGACCACCAGGATGGGGCACATTACTGCAAGATGGGGACCACCAGGATGGGGGACATTACTGCAAGACGAGGACCAGGATGGGCATATTACTACAAAATGGGGACCACCAGGATGGAGCACATTACTGCAATATGGGGACCATCAGGATGGGGCATATTACTCAAAGACGAGGACCAGGACGGGGCACATTACTCTGAGATGGGGACCACCAGGATGGGGCATATTACTCTAGGATGGGGTCCACTAGGATGGGGCACATCACTACTAGATGTGGACCACCAGGATGGGGCACATTACTCTGAGATGGGGACCACCAGGATGGGAACCACTAGGATGGGGCACATTACTGCAAGACGAGGACCAGGATGTGGCACATTACTACAAGATGGGGACCACCAGGATGGGGCATATTACTCCAGGATGGGGTCCACTAGGAAGGGGCACATCACTACAAGATGGGGACCACCAGGATGGGGCACATTACTCCAAGATGGGGACCCCCAGGATGGGGCACATTACTGCAAGTTGGGGACCACCAAAATGGGGCATATTACTCCAAGACGAGTACCAGGATGGGACATATTACTGCAAGATGGGGACCACCAGGATGATGCACATTACTCCAAGATGGGGACCACCAGGATGGGGCATATTACTCCAAGATGGGGACCACAAGGATGGGGACCCCCAGGATGGGGCACATTACTAAAAGATGGGGACCACTAGGATGGGGCACATTACTGCAAGACGAGGACCAGGATGGGGCCCATTACTACAAGATGGGGACCACCAGGATGGGGCACATTACTACAAGATGGGGACCACCAGGATGGGGCACATTACTGCAAGACGAGGACCAGGATGGGGCACGTTACTACAAGATGGGGACCACCAGGATGGGGCATATTACTACAAGATGGGGACCACCAGGATGCGGCACATTACTACAAGATAGGGACCACCAGGATGCGGCACATTACTACAAGATGGGACCACCAGGATGGGGCACATTACTGCAAGACGAGGACCAGGATTGGCTTATTACAAGATAAGTACCACCAGGATGGGGCACATTACTGCAAGACGAGGACCAGGATGTGTCACATTACTACAAGATGGGGACCATCGGGATGGGGCATATTACTGCAGGATGAGGTCCACTAGGAAGGGCACATCACTACAAGATGGGGACCACCAGGATGGGGCACATTACTCCAAGATGGGGACCACCAGGATGGGAACCACTAGGATGGGGCACATTACTGCAAGACGAGGACCAGGATGTGGCACATTACTACAAGATGGGGACCACCAGGATGGGGCACATTACTCCAAGATGGGGACCCCCAGGATGGGCCACATTACTACAAGATGGGGACCACCAGCATGGGGTACATTATTCCAAGATGGGGACCACCAGGATGGGGCCCACTAGGATGGGGCACATTACTACAAGATGGGGCCACTAGGATGGGGCACATTACTGCAAGACGAGGACCAGGATGGGGCCTATTACTACAAGATGGGGACCACCAGGATGGGGCACATTACTACAAGATGGGGACCACCAGGATGGGGCACATTACTACAAGATGGGGACCACCAGGATGGGGCACATTACTGCAAGACGAGGACCAAGATGTGGCATTACCACAAGATGGGGGCCACCAGGATGGGGCACATTACTGCATGACAAGGACCAGGATGGGGCACATTACTACAAGATCGGGACCACCAGGATGCGGCACATTACTGCAAGTCGAGGACCAGGATGGGCATATTACTACAAGATAAGGACCACCAGGATGGGGCACATTACTGCAAGACGAGGACCAGGATGCGGCACATTACTGCAAGACGAGGACCATGATGGGCATATTACTGCAAGATGGGGACCACCAGGATGGGGCACATTACTGCAAGATGGGGACCACCAGGATGGGGGACATTACTGCAAGACGAGGACCAGGATGGGCATATTACTACAAAATGGGGATCACCATAATGGGGCACATTACTGCAAGATGGGGACCACCAGGATGGAGCACATTACTGCAAGATGGGGACCACCAGGATGGGGCATATTACTGCAAGTTGGGGACCACCAGAATGGGGCATATTACTCCAAGACGAGGACCAGGATGGGACATATTACTGCAAGATGGGGACCACCAGGATGATGCACATTACTCCAACATGGGGACCACCAGGATGGGGCATATTACTCCAAGATGGGGACCACAAGGATGGGGACCCCCAGGATGGGGCACATTACTACAAGATGGGGACCACTAGGATGGGGCACAATACTGCAAGACGAGGACCAGGATGGGGCCCATTACTACAAGATGGGGACCATCAGGATGGGGCACATTACTACAAGATGGGGACCACCAGGATGAGGAACATTACTGCAAGACGAGGACCAGGATGGGGCACATTACTACAAGATGGGGACCACCAGGATGCGGCACATTACTACAAGATGGGACCACCAGGATGGGGCACATTACTGCAAGACGAGGACCAGGATTGGCGTATTACAAGATAAGGACCACCAGGATGGGGCACATTACTGCAAGACGAGGACCAGGATGGGGCACATTACTGCAAAATGAGGACCAGGATGGGACACATTACTGCAAGACGAGGACCAGGATGGGCATATTACTGCAAGATGGGGACCACCAGGATGGGGCAAATTACTGCAAGATGGGGACCACCAGGATGGGGGACATTACTGCAAGACGAGGACCAGGATGGGCATATTACTACAAAATGGGGATCACCAGAATGGGGCACATTACTGCAAGATGGGGCCACCAGGATGGAGCACATTACTGCAAGATGGGGACCACCAGGATGGGGCATATTACTCCAAGACGAGGACCAGGATGGGACTCATTACTGCAAGATGGGGACCACTAGGATGATGCACATTACTCCAAGATGGGGACCAGCAGGATGGGGCATATTACTCCAAGATGGGGACCACAAGGATGGGGACCCCCAGGAAGGGGCACATTACTACAAGATGGGACCACCAGGATGGGGCACATTACTGCAAGACGAGGACCAGGATTGGCGTATTACAAGATAAGGACCACCAGGATGGGGCACATTACTGCAAGACGAGGACCAGGATGGGGCACATTACCGCAAAATGAGGACCAGGATGGGACACATTACTGCAAGACGAGGACCAGGATGGGCATATTACTGCAAGATGGGGACCACCAGGATGGGGCACATTACTGCAAGATGGGGACCACCAGGATGGGGGACATTACTGCAAGACGAGGACCAGGATGGGCATATTACTACAAAATGGGGATCACCAGAATGGGGCACATTACTGCAAGATGGGGCCACCAGGATGGAGCACATTACTGCAAGATGGGGACCACCAGGATGGGGCATATTACTCCAAGACGAGGACCAGGATGGGACTTATTACTGCAAGATGGGGACCACTAGGATGATGCACATTACTCCAAGATGGGGACCAGCAGGATGGGGCATATTACTCCATGATGGGGACCACAAGGATGGGGACCCCCAGGAAGGGGCACATTACTACAAGATGGGGACCACTAGGATGGGGCACATTAATGCAAGCCTAAGACCAGGATGGGTCCCATTACTATAAGATGGGGATCACCAGGATAGGGCACATTACTACAAGATGCGGACCACCAGGATGGGGCACATTACTGCAAGACGAGGACCAGGATAGTGACATTACTACAAGATGTTTGCCAGAATTACTATATGGTGCTAATTGTAAAACAATATTACTGTATGTGGCCAATTGGAGGAAACAAAATTGTAAAAATTAAAAAAAATAAAATAAAATAATGCATGAAAAAATATTTTGCCACTAAAAATGCTGTTTTTTATATAAACTAAAGTAAAGACAAAAAAGTGCACATTTATTATCGCCACATCTGATAATAAACGACCCAAGCTATAAATAAAATAAACACAGCAAAAATGTTCAGATTGTGTATGTAAAAAATGGTATCACTAAAAATGTCACTTTGACCTGAAAAGAATGTGGCCCCCAAATTCTAATTTTTTTCCATATGTGGCCCATATACCCAGCCAAGTTTGAGACCCCTGGTTTAGACAGTGCTCTGCAGCTGTTCCCAGTTATGCACCTCTCCATACCTTATATAAGTATGTACCATTTCATACATTACAACATATATACTAACACGGATAGGTGGATATTAAATTTACTTTTTTTTTAAACAATGAGTTTTTATTAGAATTTTTCAAACATAACAAAGGAAAAAGGACATCAGATACATCACATACAATATTTAGTGTACAATAATGCTTCTGATAGCAAGTAGCAAGGAAACTTTAATGTCATGAACCTGAGGAACAAGAGAGGAAGGGTAGCAGGATATCAGCCAACCTCTCAATTGTGGAAGGGAGAGGAAGGGGGGGAAGTAAACCAGGGAAGGGTATATTCTCCAAAATAGATACCGTCAGGAATTGTACATAGAGAAGGAACTAAGTCCAGTTTCTACAAAAGCAAGAAGTGTGGAGTAATGGTAATCATGAACATATTATACTCAAGAATCTTGGTTATGAAATAATGCTTTAACTTCCGGCCATGTGCACCACCGTTGTTGGGTCTTATCTTTTTTTTGAAACGTCCCATGACAGAATCATTTCATAGGAATTATATGAATCGACTCTCCACCAAATGTCATCCGTTGATGGAGCAGAGTGGGATTTCCACTTAGAAGCAAGGGCTAGTCTGGCCGCAGTTAATATAAAGGAACAGAGCCATCTATTTTTGTACGGGAGGTCGGTAATGCCTATGTTCAGTAAGGCTAATGCTGGATTCATTGGGATGTCAGTTCCAGCACAGTATGATAATATCTTATATATCTCCTTCCAAAAGCTATTTAATTTAGAGCAAGACCACCAAGAATGCAAGAGTGTGCCTGTTTCTCCACAATTTTTCCAGCATAAAGGCGATGTTCCCTGGGATAGGTGAGCTATACGGTTTGGGGGTAAATACCAACGGAGTTGGATTTTTTTTGCAATTTCTAGGTGGTTTATGCAAGACGAACCTTTAATGGGCCAGGACAGAGCTAATTGCCATTGTTCATACGTGAACAAAGTGGCCAAATCTGATTCCCATTTAACCAGGTACGGGAGCTTAGTGTTGTCAGAGGGAGAATTGAGATAATTATATGCTACCGAGACACCCCTGGAGAATCCCTTCTTCCCTAAGATAAAATGTTGTATTGGGGATGGAGCCAGTCGAGACATAATTGCTGTAGAAGAGGATAAAAAACTCTTCAGTTGAATATAGGAAAAGAGAAGATTGCTGGGGAGTTGATATATGGAAGAAAGTTCATCAAACGTTTTGATAGAACTAGCTGAAAACATAGACTGCAAATTAGGAATGCCGTGATCTTCCCAACCATGGAATTGGGAGAATGGGACCACCAAATCAACGCTCCTAAACGAGATATATTTCAGTGGAATGTGTATAATCCTTTTAAAAATCAACTCTCTCTACATTTTAAGAGCATGTATCATTGTAGGGAGAGAGCAAGATTGAGACCCCGCGAGCAGAAATTCCGCTTCCAACATAAATCTAGTAGAATGAAGTTTAGTTTCCATTTTTTCCATTTGAACCCAGGAGAGATTGAACTTAGTATCCCACCACTCTCTAAGAGCATCAATCATGCATGTGACGCGCCCCCTGGGCCATGTTGCGTAGCGTTGCACACGCGGGGAATACCCGGAGCCGGATCCGATAGGGGTAGTAGTCCTCGTGTGGCGGTGACCCGGTCCGCGCCCAGGGTGGTCAAACTAAGTGGCGGTTATTGGTATGATGGTATTAGTGTCCGACTACGCCACCCGTTGAATGCGGCTATGAAGCCGCCGCTGCAGGGCAGTCCGCTGAGGCCGGTGGTACAGATGTGCAGCGTGGATGGTATAACCCCCAACGGGAGGGGTATGGCCTCAGGGCAGAGGATGTGAATGATGTTGGGAGAGATGGTGTGTATGTCCCAGCACTGATGGTGCCGGTCCGACGAGGAATCACTGAGACGTGCAATTGCAGTTTTCACAGCTTTACTCACAGTTCTTTATCAGGTCCCTTGTGCACAGTTAGGATCACCCGAGCCGTGCTGCGTCCACCAGGTGCGGGACTCGGCCAACTCCCAGGCAGTTCCAGAGCGTGGTCCTGAGCTCCCCTCTCTTCCTTCCTACTGGCCGTCCCCACCAGGGATCCACCTTTGTCCAGCTCCCTCGGGCCTTCTAGTGGTGAAACCTTTCCCGGTTTCCCTGACCCTATATGGTATGCCTTCCTGGTAGATATGGCGAGGGGTCGCGCCAAAACTTGTCCACGACCTCCGGTTCCTGGCTAAGGATAATTGGCCTCCACCAGTTTGGGATCCGGCACCCTGTTCTGCCAACCCTTCACCCGTTATTTCATGGGATCTTAGGGTTCCCTCTTTACTTGCGTCCCTGGGCCGCTCCTGGTGTTTCTGTTCTTTCTTCCTCGTCCTTCTCTCTCTCCTTCAGGCCTCCACTCCAGGCCTGGCTCTGGAGCTGGGCCCAGACTGAGCCACAGCTCCCTGTCAGCCCTCTCTGGCTCAGCTCCTCTCTGAACAGACAGACCCTGATCTCCGATGGTGCCCAACTTATATACTCCCTCTGACACCCGAGCCCAGGTGACCAGCACCCAATGGGCTCCTACCTATGCCCAGAGTCCCTCCCCTGTCTGCTCCTACACCACTGGGATATTCCTCCCCCCTCCCCACTCCAGCCAGGGACAGAAGCTGTCGTACCTGCACATCTATCTGGTGGGAGTACCGTTGGTCTGTCCCCCGGAAATGGGGTGAGTGTAGTGCATGCAGCTAACTGAGCCCAGTTCCACACTCCATCCTTACCCGGGAGTGGAATACCACACCTCTGGTCTGAGGTGCAATACCCCTGTAGCAGCCGAGTCCTCGGGGTGCTACACATGCTTTATAGTAGAGGTGGATATTCGGTAGTCCCAAACCTCCCTCTCCCATTCTATAAAACAACAAAGAGCTCTGGAATCTCGGTTTTTTGCCACCCCAAATAAAATGAAATAGTAGAGCTTGGATTTCGTCTAGTTGTTTTCTTTTTTGTATGGGAAGCGGTATACATCTTAAAAGATATATAATTTTAGGTAAAAATGTCATTTTACACGTTTGTATACGGGCCATCCAAGAAAATTCTAAAGTGCTCAGTCTTTTGAGTTCTGGTTTGATAGAATTTAGTAATTCTGAAATATTTTTAGAGACTAAATTTTTAGAGGGGGATATTAGGTGAATTCCCAGGTAGAGAATGGAGTTTTTAGCCCACGTAAATGGCAGAAATTTTTTTAAATCAGAAATTAATCTAGAGGGACAGCCAATCGCAAGGGCCATTGATTTTGTGGAGTTCAATTTGTAGAGAGATACTTCTGAAAACTGAGAGAGAATGGATAGCAGTGCTCAGAGGGAAGTTTCGGGGTGTGTTACAGAAATAATTACATCATCCGCATACAGACCAATTGGGTGGGCTACGGATCCTATTTTTATTCCAGAAATATCATCACAAGTACGAATCTTCTGCGCCAAGGGCTCCATTATCAATGCAAAAATTGCAGGTCACAACGGACACCCCTGGAGAGTTCCATTCGAGATATGAAACCGTTTTGAGCTAAAGCCTGCTGCTAATACCTTCGCACTCGGGGAGGAATATAACGCTATTATATCCTTTTGTATGTGTCCAATGAACCCAAATTTAGTCAAGACTGCTTGAAGATATCCCCAGTGTACTCGATCAAACGCTTTTTCTACGTCCAGCGAAATGAGCACACTGGGGACTTCAGATTACTGCTCTATGGATCAAGTTTAGAACACATGGAGTGGCGTCTCTAGTTTGTCTCCCCGGCACAAAACCCATTTGATCTGGCGCTATCAGTTGAGGAAGGACCGAATTAATTCTTTGAGCTAGGATCTTAGAGTACAATTTAAGATCACAATTCAGTAGTGAGATAGGTCGACAGTTCTCAGGTTTATTTGGGGGTTTGCCTGGCTTTGGAAGGGTAACTATAGTCGCTTCAAAGAATAATGGATTAATTTTACCCTTGATTCTCCAGTCCAAAAATAATCGCTGTAAGTACGGGGATAACTGCTCCGAAAGCAGTTTATAAAATTCATTGGCAAAACCATCTGGCCCTGGAGTGGAGTGTAATTTAGAAGCTTTAATTGAACTTATTATTTCTCCAACCTGTATAGGTGAGTTCAAAGATTCAAGTTGGGATTGTGAGATTTTCGGTAGATCAATAGGTTTTAAAAATTGTTCTATATGTGGAGTCGAGGGATGTCGGATGGCATGATCCGTATTCAGATTATATAACTGAGAGTAATAGTCCGCAAATGTGTTGGCAATTTCGGTTGGGTCATAAATTTTGTCCCCATTCGGCTGAAGCAAATGGTCAATCCTCCCCTTAGCAGTCAGTTTTTTCACTCTATGGGCTAATATGGCACTTGCTCTATCCCCCAAAGCATAGTATTTTGCTTTAACACATTTTAAATTATGCTCATAATTAAATAACAGGAGTTTCCGAAGATCATTTCTGCTTTCTAACAAAGCACTATTAATTGCCGGAGTCTTGTTTTGTTTCTGGTTATTTTCCAAGATTTTAATTTTATTTATGACTGATTGCACTTCGCATTCTCTGCGTTTCTTTTCTCGTGAGGCCAATTTTATACATAAACCTCTCATAAAAGCTTTTTGTGATAGCCATAAAGTCTCGTCAGAAACTTCTCCATTGTCATTAATTTCGAGAAAATATTTCAGTTCATTAGAGAGATATTCCCTATTATGAGCAGATTTTAACAGAAAAGTGTTCAAGCGCCAAGTAAACGCAGAGGATGGAGCGCCGCCATCAGCGAGTTCTAATATAATTGGGGCATGATCGGACCAGGTTATCGAACCTATATGTGAGGATTTACATAGTGATAAAGCTGTTCTATTTACTAAGAAGTAATCTATTCGAGAAAGTGATGAAAACCTAGGGGAAAAGTACGTATAGTCCCTTTCGTTGGCATGGTGGTATCTCCAAACATCATGGAGAGCTTCTTCTGATATAATTCCTTTTAGATCCTCCCGACCCGTAGATCGATCTGAGTCTGTGTCTAAATCTCTAGATATAGGGGCATTGAAGTCTCCACAAATTATCAATGGTCCCTGACAAATGGAGTGAATTTTTTTAAGAACTTTAGAGAAGAAAATTTGGGGTTTGTTATTAGGGCTATATAAGGTCACAATCGTGTATTGGGAGTTATTCAGTAGACAAGATAGGACTATGTATATATGATATGGCATGTTTTATAAGTATCGCAACACCCGCTTTTTTATGTGGAGCATTGGCTTGAATTATTGTGGGGATATGAATATTGGATAATCTGGATGCATCTTGGGGAAGCAAATGAGTCTCTTGTAAACAAATAACTTCGCATTTAGATGACCTTATCTCTTTCCAAAGGAGAGACCTTTTAAAAGGGGAGTTTAAACCCCTCATATTAAGAGATAAGACCTTAATACCCATGGCGGTGTGTCAAAATTCTCGAATATGATCAGAGGGAAAAACATTTGTACGTCAATACATATTCCTGACATGGAAAAGGATAGTACAGTGCAATTTCGAGCATTTGGAGAGTAGGGACCCAGAGGGTGAGGGTTAATTAACCAGACATAAACATATCTAGGAAAAAGGTAAAATAGAACAACCAAAAACACACATATGGAACAAATATTCAAATGATAGCGAACCATCTGGATATACACTATTGAGTGGGGTGAGTGGGGGTATTAAGGGATACGGACACAACAAGAAAGGACAACCGAAATCATCAGGTCCGCACACCTGTGTCCAGGCCACAAGAGGAAACAGCAATTACAGAATCGGAAAATAGAAGTGGACTCCTAGAAAAAAAAAACAGGTTACAGACCTCAACGGTTTACAGTAATCCAATCAGTTGGAATTTTTTTATATTGTTGCTCTGGGGGAAGAGGTGAGACAAACCCCTCCGGAAGAAGCTTCCATTTGCCAAGTAGTTTTTCTGCATGCCGCGGTGACAGGCAGACCACCACGTCATTGTCCTTACTGATTAGCAGTTTGACCGGGTTTTCCCAACGGTAGGGAATGCCGACGTTTCTTAAAATTGCAGTGTGAGGAGCAAATTCCTTACGTTTTGCTAAGGTAGCAGCTGATAAATCTTGAAAAATAGTGATCTCTTGGAACGGAGCGGGTAGATCTGGTTTATCTCTGATGCAGCGTAAAAAATTTTCTTTGATGGTAAAAAAAGTGAATCCTTGCTAGAGTATCTCTAGGCAGTGAGGGATTTACATGTTTAGGTTTAGGAACCCTGTGAATTCTGTCCACTACCAACTCAGAGTCAGATGCGTCTGGAAGTACAGACTGCAGCAGGTTGTGAAAAAATTGGGGCAAATCAGAATTTTTAACACTTTCTGGAATCCCACGTAGTCTCACGTTATTCCTACCAAATCTGTCCTCTTGGTCCCACATTTTATTTCTGAGATATTCTGAGGAATCTTTTAATTCGTAGTATGCGTCAACCAGAGAATTGTGAGAGTCCGCAAAATCTACCATTTTGTCCTCCAACCGTGAGGTACGCTCCTCCAGGTTTCTCACATCTTTTTTCAAGGCACTCACCATTTGTTTCATGTAATCTTTTAAAGATTTACGCAGAGTGCTCAGTAACTCTTGCATCATGTTTTTAGTTAACAAAGCATCTGCAGTCCCTGTATCTTCTCCCATAGTTGAGCTTTCACTGGAGGAGCGACCCGAATGTGGCGAGGAGTCCTGTTGTGTCTCACTCTGAATGGAAGTAGACTGTGCGGCTCCCCGTGAAAAAAAATCAGTCAGTTTAGAAGGTGACGCTGTTTTACGAGGTCTGCCTCTGGTCATTTTTGCTTTTATTAATGGGAACAAGATATAGAGTTATTATTATTATTATTTATTATTATAGCGCCATTTATTCCATGGCGCTTTACATGTGATAGGGATATACATAACAAAAGCATTTACATAATCTTAACAAAACGAGTCAGCGACTGGTACAGGAGGAGCGAGGAGTTATTAAGCTTATTCTCTGTTTTGGAGTATTAGCTTAGCTTCACTGTTCACTTTGGATAGAAATGCGTCGTGTCGCTTTTATAGAGGTCTGTGTAGTAGGAGTCACCTGATCTTGTGATCAGCATAATGAGGTTAGGTACTGGACAAAGCCATATTACTATATATTGGGCAATAACTTGGAGTTTTCTGTTTTTCCCAAAAGTTCCAGCAGGTGGCAGTCTTGCATTAGGCAACACAGGGGAAGATTCACATAGCAGTAGATTGGGAATTTAGGCTAAGTGCCCACGTTGTGGAACTGAAGCATATTTTTTACGCTTCTCCCTGGCGGGAAAATCGCATGCAGATTTTACATGCAGTTTTCCCGCCAGGTAGAAGCGTTTGTGAGGCGTCTTTGCAGCGTCTTTGCATGCATTTCCGCATGCGGGTTATCAAGCACTTCTCCAAGTGATTTAAGCATCACTTGGAAAAGTGCTTAACAACTTGTTCACACTATATAAATCCATGCAACCGGCATGGATTTATATAGTGTGACCAAGTAATAGTTAAAAAAAAAGAATCAGAATGGTAAAAAATAAAAAAATAAAGTTTATACTCACCTTCTGATGCATTCTGTGCCCCGTCCGGAGTCTTGAGCGGCTCACGCTGTTGTGTGCAGGACCTGCGGTGAAGTCATTGAGTCATGTGATGGGTCACATGACTCAATGACGTGGCAGGTCCTTCACACAACAGCGCGACGGAGGGAAAACATCAGAAGATAAGTATAAACTTTATTTTATTCTTTTTTTTACAGGTTCTTTGGTACCCAGGTCTGGATGAGAGTCTCCTTTCATCCAGACTTGGGTACCATCCACACATTGATTCCGCATGCGGAAACGCAAAATTAATGAACATGCTGCGGATTTTTGACCGCAGCATATACGCTGCGGAAAAATCCGCAGCATGGGCATTGACATTGTGGAATGCCATTGGGGACCATGGGGTGCGGATATACATGCGTTTTACAAGCGTTTACGCTGCGGAAATTCCGCAGCATATACGCTTGTAATACGCAACGTGGGCACGCAGCCTTACACCTGGGAAATATGTTTAGACAGCTTGTTAACTCCCTGTGGTATGGCAAAATGGCGGCCGTCTTTTTTATAGGGAGATGGCGGGAACTTTTGGCTCCAAAAGATGAAGAGTCTTACAGTACCGTTCCCGGTCAGTGTCCCGCTCTGCAAGAAAGGAGCAACGAGGGAGAGGAGGTCTAGGGGGCACCAGGGTCGTCTCTCCCAAGAGCGGTGATCCTGCTCCTTCACTCCGGGCGCGGTGCACCTCCTCCTCCAGCACCACAAGGCAAAGCGTGGCTTCGGGCACCCGCACCCCCACCTCCCCCAAGCGAAGGCTCCGCTCTCTATCACCCCGGAGTTCAGCAGATCGGGTAAGAGGGACCGCAGCCGGAGGGTAGAAAGAGGGGGGGGGGGGTAGACTCACAGCGTCTCTTTCGTGATCCGACGGTCCCGCCACTTGCCACCATCGGCGGAGCGCTCCCACACCAGCAGTTCGGCCGCCGCGGCCCACCGACAGGAGATCTCGTTCCTCCTCCACACCACGCAGTTCTCTGTTATGATCTGCAATATAAACTAAGGAAAGAATGGGAAAAGCTGTCCCTACAGTAAGGCTAAGCTGAATCCCTATGATGTAGCGGGCAGCCTGTTCCTTGTGAACAGACCCGCCTTCGTCCTCGGCTAGTCTGAACGGAGACCTATAGAATAAAGGGAAGGGTCCCTAAAAGAACTAAGGACTGGGACAAAAATGGGACACCTCCTAACAGAAGTTGTTGCAGAGCAAAAAGACAAACTGACACAAAGTACTAGAGGTCCCAGAGGACCAAGAACTGACAGAGATAGGTACCAAAGCACCTGGCTAGAGAGACAGTCAAAAAACACTGAAGTCCAGCAAAGCCAGAAGGGCGGAGCTGGAATATACAGTATAGGCAGCTGGTCACGTGACCGCAAAACACAAGATAGCAAAAACTAACAGAAGGGTTCTAACAGTCTCCGGGTTCGGGCTCTCAAGCAGGTCATGTTCCTCTACAGCTCCCAGGCAGCGAGATGGGTAAGCGGAGAAGTTGAAGTTCAGCCTTTTCTGTGTCCGCGCGCCGCTTGATTCCACTGCGTTCCAGCCTAGCAAGGGCCTAGGTTTCTTACGTCCGAACTACTGGGGTCTTTACGTTTTTCTTTCTCTCCTTATCCTTAAGTCTCTTGGCTCTGTGGGCAAGGGTCCCCTAAGGAACTTCTCAGGACCCAAAAAAAGAGATTTCCAGTTTGGAATTATATATATATAAAGCATAGGAACAGGAGCTCGGTGTCTGCACGTCCTTTCCTGCCTGTGCCCAGGACACGCCCCCGATATTAAATTTACTGACAGTGCTCTGTTATCACTCCTAGACTTATACTATCCCATGAAAGTCACATAAATTGCTGTCTAATATTTTTGTTATGAAATTGGTTATGTTTATTTCTTTCCCCAGGCGTGTTTTTTCTGTTCTTTTATGTTATTGTACATTTTATATATTTTTATATATTATTATTATTATTATCATTCTATATTCAGCAACTTTTTCTTATGAATTTTGTTTGATTGTGGCTTTGATTCTTTTTGGTAGAAATACCTTGATAAAGACCAATAAGGGTCGAAACGTTGGGTTGCTTGATTTCTGCTCTGCCATATGGGGTTTTCTCAATAAAAGATTAACTGCATTACAATTGGGGTGCCGAAGTTTCTCCACCTATTTTGGAGCAAAAATATTAGCACAAAAGAATTAAAAGCTGAAATGTGCCCTGGTTTCTGGACCAACCTATTGGCGCAAAGAATGTAGATTCTGAAATGTGGACTCCTGGCTGGAGCACAATATTAGCACTAAGGATTGATCTGCTGGAAGATCGATTTCACAGTCACACAGGATCCTATCTGAACTAGCTGACAATCTGCCGCCTAGATAACCATCTGACTATCCTGTAGCAGCAGGAGAAGCAGCCTGTCTACACTGTTACACTGACAAAATGAGGCCAAAACAACATGTCCGCTCTTTATATGGATAGGGACATGTGACTTTGGCAGCCAATGACACAAGCCCTTGTGTCTGGACATTGTGGATGGTTTCTGTGCCCTGATTGGCTGCCAGAATCTCCACACATTAAGTTAATAAAAAAAAACTAAAAACAGTCTGCCACTCCCCTGACCTCTCCCCAGTAGTGATGAGCAAGTGTGTGTTGTTACCCCTTTTGGTGAGCACGCTCAGGTCCTCTCCAAGTATTTGAGGCGTGCTCAACATTTCTGAAAAGTGTCGCCGTGGCTGCAAGTGTCACAGCTGTGACATATATGCAGGGATTGTCTGTTTGACTGGCAATCTCTGCATGTGTCACAGCTGTCTAGCAATACATACTCGCTCATCACTACTCCCCACCCCCTCCCCTCATCAAATACGCCCCCCACCCCCGCTCATCATACAGCACCAGTATCCTAGCCGAAGTCCTAACAAAAGCGTTAGTGGAAACTCGATCATTTACTGAACTTTGGCCACATTTTGCCGATTGTGAGGAAAATGCTCAGGGATCCGAACATGAATCCGAATGTGCAATGTTCGTGCTGACTTTGAGATTGTCAAACGTTTTCCAAACAAGTTCGCTCATCTCTAGTCACCGCTCATCATTCTGGCTCTCACGCTGTTCTCAGCGAGACCCAGAGGAGTACAGTGTGAGACCCGGCAGTGGATGCTGCTTCAGTCTCTGAACAGGCTCCATACACTGGACAAAGAAGACTGGGATTGTCGTGGGACCTCCATTTGAATTACGGCTGACCGCTGTACATATTTATGCTGAAATATACATCATTTACTTTACCAATTATATACCAAATTGTAAATGTGACCTTGTAATCTGATAGCACAAGTCCAATTTATACGCTGCATGAGCCCAAAAGATGTGCAATACTTTGTATAGAGAATAATCACCACCAGATAAGATAAAGCTTGCATTAGGCTATGTGCCCACGTTGCTGAAATGAAGCAGAAAATTTCTGCAGCATTTCTGCATCTCCCTTCCAGAAAAAACGCATGCAGATTTTGCATGCGTTTTTCCTGCAGAATACATGCGGAATACATGCGGATTCACATGCGTATCCACATGCGTTAACGCATGTGTTTCCGCATGCAGACTGACAAGCACTTTCCAGGCGATAGCATCACTTGGAAAGTGCTTGACAACTAGGTCAAACTGTATAAATCCATGCAACCAGCAAAAAATAAAAAAATAAAGCTATACTTACCTCTGATTCCGCCGCGTGTGCTGTCGCGCTCCTTCCTAGTTCCTTCCTGGCTTGCCGGCATCTCGCGAGACAGCCTGCGACGTCATCTCAGGTCCTGGAAGGAGAAGCGCTGCCGGCCCGCGAGAAGGTGAATATAAACTTTATTTATTATTTTATTCTTTTTTTTACAGGTACAATGGTACCCAGGTCTGGATGAGAGTCTTCTCTCCTCCAGAACTGGGTACCATCCGCACATTGAAACGCATATAATCCGCGTGTACAAATGTACAGACACGGATTATATGTGTCTCAATGCAAGTCAATGGCGGCAATTCCGCTGCGCTTCCGCAAAATTAATGAACATGCTGCGGATTTTTGAGCGCCGCAGAAACGCTGCGGAAAAATCCGCAGCATGTGCATTGACATTGCGGAATGCCATTGAGGACCACGTGGTGCGGATTACCATGCGTTTTTGATGCGTTTCCGCTGCGGAAATTCCGCAGCGGAAACGCATTAAAAACTCATCGTGGGCACGCAGCCTTAGGCTATGTGCCCACGTTGCTGAAATGAAGCAGAAAATTTCTGCTTCATTTCTGCATGTCCTTCCCCAGAAAAACGCGTAATTTGACAAGCGTTTTACACGCGCTTATGATGCGTTTGGGACATGCGGAATTGCCTTGCGTTTTTTATTGCATTGACAAGGCAATTCCGCATGCGTAAACGCAAAAATAATGGACATGCTGCGGATTTTTGAGCGCATCAAAAACGCTGCGGAAAAATCCGCAGCATGGGCATTGAAATTGTGGCTTCTCATTGGGGACCATGGGGGACGGATTACCAAGCATTTCACAAGCTATTACGCTGCGTAAATTCTGCAGAATAAACGCTTGTAAAACGCTACGTGGGCACATACCCTTAGACCGTGTATAACTGCAAAATGTAATAGATAGACACACAGCTCTGCTACATCCACATCGGACACACACAGCTCTGCTACATCCACATCGGACACACACAGCTCAGCTACATCCACATCGGGCACACACGGCTTTCCTATGAACACATCATAGTTAAAAGGAAAAAAAATGGTTTGGTACCGTGTTAGCCAGTTGAAAAAAAAATTGCTCCCAGTGGGAAAAACAAGATAATCTTGTAGTTATGATACCTTTTAATGGCTAAGAATAGTAAAATAAATGATGCTACAAGGCAAGCTTTCGAGACATCTTAAAGGTATGTGCAGACGATCCAGAGCCTACTGCGGCCCCGTGGCTGCTCATTATATAAATGAGCGGCGCCCATTTTTTTTTCTCACAGGCGGGCTTTCCCCATTGAGATTAGGTCTATGGAGAAAGCCCGCATGCGGACCCGCAGGAGGAAATAGACATGCTGCGGTCTTGAAAGACGCGCCACATGTCAGTTTCCGCGGGTGTGCCGCAGATGCATAGTGGGCATGGGATTAATATAAATCCCATCCACTATGCTGTAACATCTGGCTGCTGCGGATTGCACTTGCGCTGCGTCCAATTCGCAGCGAATACTGATTGTGTGCGCATACCCTAAGTCTCTTCCTCAGGCATGGTATAACAAAATATATGAAGAAACACAAATATATGCACAAAAAAAGACAGTGGCATGGCATAGTAAATGGACATTTAAATAAACAAACTGAGCTTAGAGAGTGAATCCATAATTGGATTAGATAAGTGGTATGACAGTTTTATTGTCCCAGTATCCATGTAAGATCAGAGACCTGGTGCCCTTCTGTCTCTGGAGCAGATTCCTCATATTGTAGCAAGTCATAAATCCCATGGCAGATTTGGTCCTGTGGGGATAGTATCAAAGACTCCAATAAGTTTTTATTCCCAAACCCTTTGATGTTTTTGTGATTCAAAGTTGCCTTTTAATGTGACATTTATTTATTCTTCTCACTTATATAGCGCCATTAATTCCACAGAGCTTTACATACATTATCATCACTGTCCTATTGGGGCTCACAATCTACATTCCCTATCATTATGTCTGTGAAATGTGGGAGGAAACCAGGGAACCTGGAGAAAACACAGGAAAACATACAGACTCCTTGCAGATATTGTCCTTGGTGGGATTTGAAACTAGGACCCCAGTGCTGCAAGGCTGCAGTGCTAACCACTGAGCCACTGTGCTGCCCCAAGTATTTTATTGTTTATATTGTGTCCTGGACCACAGATAAGGGTTTGTTTTTTATCTGTAATTGTGTGGTAATGAGACCTCATCCGTACGTGCCCGGCTCCGCGCAGTACGCTGCTCCATCCACACTGTAAATCCCTCCTGACCCCACACATAAACTTCCCCTCATCCAGCACCATGACAACCATCACAGCAGAGTCCTGCATCCACTGAGGCCCCTGACCATGTGACCCCTGACTCCTCCCCTCCTGTGACCTCATCACAGGTCCTGTGCGCACAGAACAGCCATATATCCAGTGTGCGGCTCTGCAGGTGGAGGTATGTGGAGATCCCCCATTACTATTAACCCCCTCAGTGCTTCCATGTCCCCGTCTGTGTTGCTCTATCAGGGTCTGTCTGTATTGGATTAGGTTGGGTCACTTCCCTCCTGACGTCGCTCGCTGCTGTTACTGTACAATCTCCATTATGGCCGTCGCCCGCTCCATGTTGTCACTATCTGGCCCGATATAATTCCCGTTAACGGACCGGGGACATATATCTAATAGAAACTGGTGGCAACTCTACCAGGCCGACAAGGTTCTGCTTCATTGGAGCTAGTGAAGGGGCCTCTCAGTGGTGTGAGCAAGTGTGGTGCCATGTCAGTGACTGAGAGGGCCACCTCTTCTCACTCCTGGTGCCTTTCTGTACCCCATGTGGACATGGGTTGGGGGGGGTGTCTGTGTAGAACTGTACCAATCTGACCTTACGTGTCCCCGATGGGGTGCGGAATGTCACATTGGTGCATAGGGTAGATCAGTATCAAGTGTCTGAAATTTGAATTAATCCTGAATTGAACCTGAAGTGAACTGAAGGTAACTGGATACTAAGTCACAGTAAACAATGTTTGTTTTTGTTTTCACTCTCACCCCTTAATCCTTCACTTCTTTCAACCACCCCTAATCCCTACACCTGGAAAGGAACTCTTCATCTCTCCCTCCATTCTCCCCACCCATCTCACCTCTTCCTCAGAGCTATTCCACAACATACAATCCTTTGTCTCCAAACACAGACAGCCACCTCATGCCCTCTCCTGCTCCCACCTAATAACGCTTTCTCTGCTCCTCCTTACTGCCGGCGACATCTCTCCAAATCCTGGCCCTCCTCACCACATCCCTACATTCACTTCCACCTCCTACCCCCGATCTATCCCAAACTCTCGTAACCCTTCTAACCTTATACCCATCCGCCCAGCCTCCGCTTCCCCAGTCCCTCTAACAGGAGCTCTATGGAACGCTCGCTCTGTCTGCAATAAACTTTCCTACATTCACGATCTCTTCATCACTAACAAGCTTTCCTTCCTCGGAATCACTGAAACCTGGCTCACCCCCTCCGACACAACCTCTCCTGCTGCACTTTCGTATGGCGGATTCCACCTCTCCCATACCCCCCACCCCAACGGCAAGCACGGTGGAGGAATAGGTTTCCTCCTCTCAGAAAACTGCTCCTTCACCTAGATCCCACTGCCGCCCGCAATTACTCTCCCGTCTTTTGAAGTGCACTGTGTGCGCATCTACTCCCCCTCCAACCTCCAACTGGCTGTCATCTACCGCCCCCCAGGATCAGCCACCACTTTCTTTGACCAATTCACCACCTGGCTACTTCATTTCCTCTCTGTTGACATCCCCACTATCCTCATGGGCGACTTTAACATCCCCATTGATACTTCCCTCTCAGCTGCCTCTAAGCTTCTATCCCTCACTTCCTCCTTTGGTCTTACCCAGTGGTCTTCCACACCCACCCACAAAGACGGCCACACGCTGGACCTCATCTTCACCCGCCTCTGTTCCCTATCTAACCTCTCTAACTCACCTCTCCCTCTCTCTGACCACAACCTACTCACATTCTCTTCTCTCTCCTCCCCGGGGCAACAATCCCCACTCCACAAACTTGAATACCCTCGTAGAAATCTCAAACACCTTGACCTACACTCTCTCTCTCTGAATCCCTCCTCCCTCTTACAGACATTAGTTCCTTACATGATGCAGATGCTGCTGCCACTTTATACAACACCACAACAGCTGCAGCTCTCGATTCGGTCGCCCCCCTCATGCATACCAAGACTCACACAATCAACAGACAACCCTGGCACACCAGCCTAACTAAAGAACTGCGACGGGCCTCCAGGGCTGCTGAACGTAGATGGAAAAGGTCCCACTCCCATGAGCACTTCATCGCATTCAAACAGTCCCTCACTACCTTCAAGTCCACACTCACTGCAGCAAAACAAACATACTTCACATCTCTCATATCCTCCCTGTCCCACAACCCCAAACAACTATTCAACACCTTCAATTCTCTCCTCCGTCCCCCAGTGCCTCCTCCCTCTCCTCTTATTTCAGCTGAAGACTTTGCCTCATTCTTCAAGCAGAAGATTGACACCATCAGACAAAGCTTTTGCCTAAAGCCCCCACAGCCCCTCCCCACACCTACTCAACCCTCCTCCTCCAAAACTACATTCTCCACCATTTCTGAAGATCAACTTTCCTCCTTACTCTCCAAATCACACCTCACCACCTGTAAACTTGACCCAATCCCGTCCCACCTCAACCCAAACCTTACCACTATCTTCATCCCAGCTCTAGCCCACCTCTTCAACCTGTCACTAACAACTGGTGTCTTCCCCTCATGTTTCAAACATGCCTCAATCACACCCATCCTCAAAAAGCCCTCCCTTGACCCATCCTCTGTGTCTAGCTATCGCCCCATATCACTTCTCCCCTATGCCTCAAAACTACTGGAACAACATGTCCATTCTGAACTGTCCTCCCACCTCTCCTCCTGCTCCCTCTTTGACCGCCTACAACCTGGTTTCCGACCGCACCATTCTACTGAAACTGCACTGACTAAAGTCACAAACGACCTACTAACCGCCAAATCTAAGCGACACTACTCTGTCCTCCTCCTCCTAGACCTGTCATCTGCCTTTGACACAGTGGACCATTCCCTCTTACTACAGACTCTCTCATCTCTCGGCATCACAGACTTGGCCCTATCCTGGATCTCCTCATACCTAACAGACCGGACATTCAGTGTCTCCCACTCACACACCACCTCTTCATCTCGCCCCCTATCTGTCGGTGTCCCCCAAGGTTCAGTTCTAGGACCCCTGCTCTTCTCCATCTACACCTTAGGCCTGGGACAGCTCATAGAGTCTCATGGCTTTCATTATCACCTCTATGCTGATGACACACAGATCTACCTCTCTGGACCTGATATCACCTCCGTATTAACCAAAATCCCACAATGTCTGTCTGCTATTTCATCCTTCTTCTCTGCTAGATTTCTAAAACTTAACATGGACAAAACAGAATTCATCATCTTTCCGCCATCTCATTCAACCCTCCCAACTGACCTATCCATCATAGTCAATGGCTGCCCACTCTCCCCAGTCCCTCAAGCTCGCTGCCTCGGGGTAACCCTGGACTCGGAACTCTCCTTCAAACCACATATCCAAGCCCTTTCCACTTCCTGCCGACTCAAACTTAAAAATATCTCCCGGATCCGCACATTCCTAAACCATGAATCTGCAAAAACACTAGTGCACGCCCTCATCATCTCCTGCCTTGACTACTGCAACCTCCTGCTCTGTGGCCTCCCCTCTAACACTCTCGCACCCCTCCAATCTATCATAAACTCTGCTGCTCGACTAATCAACCTGTCCCCCCGCTATTCCCCGGCCTCTCCTCTCTGTCAATCTCTTCACTGGCTCCCCATTGCTCAGAGACTCCAGTTCAAAACCCTAACCATGACATACAAAGCCATTCACAACCTGTCTCCTCCATATATCTCTGACCTAGTCTCCCGTTACATACCTGCACGCAACCTCCGATCCTCACAAGATCTCCTGCTCTACTCCCCTCTTATCTCCTCCTCCCACAACCGTATACAAGATTTCTCCCGTGCTTCCGCCCTACTCTGGAACTCTCTACCCCAACGTATCAGACTCTTGCCTACCGTGGAAACTTCAAAAGGAACCTGAAGACCCACCTCTTCCGACAAGCCTACAACCTGCAGTAACCACCGCTCCACCATACCGCTGCACGACCAGCTCTACCCTCACCTACTGTATCCTCACCCATCCCTCGTAGATTGTGAGCCCTCGCGGGCAGGGTCCTCGCTCCGCCTGTACCAGTCGCTGTCACATTGTGTTCAAGATTATTGAAATTGTTCTTGTATTATACCCCCTTTTTCACATGTAAAGCGCCATGGAATAAATGGCGCTATAATAATAAATAATAATAATAATAATAATAATAATAATTCCGTCTGACGTAATTGTGACGTCAGGCGGGTGGCGAGGTGTGGATCCTTCACAAGTGGTGGCAACCAGGGCTGTGGAGTCGGATTCGGTATAAAATGGAATGACTCCGACTCCTAAAATTGGGTACAGTAGTTCAATGCAGTTTGTGGGGAATATTTTTTTCATAAGAATTTGGGAAAGTTATTAAATGTCTGTCCTATTCCTGATCTAAGGGTCTAGACTTTTAGCTGAGATGAATCTGTGCTACAGTAAATTTATCACTTAAACATGAGCCATGTATGAGGGAGAGGGAGTCGGAGTCGATGTCATGGAAATTGAGGAGTCCGAGGTGTGGCTTACCAACTCCACAGCCCTGGTGGCAACATTGGAATTCTGCGGGATCTCTCTGGCGCCATTCGTCACAAGTGGTGGCAAGCGGTGAGGGATCGAGATAATAGTATGTGGAAGTGTGGAATGCATGCTCACAGACACTAAGGACTGCCAGTAGTAGATTTTGCTGCTGGGGTCTTAGGATCAGCTCAGCACTAGACAGTCCTAGTGCAAATACGGTAAGGTGTGTGGGTGCATCATGTTGCAGTTCGGTGTCAGTGACCACAGAGTGCAAGGATGGCCAGTGGCACCAGGGGCAGAACCAAGGAGATGCCAATGCTCCGGATGTTAGGGAGGAGGTGGAAGACTATGTCGCTCCAGAAGAAGGGGAGTCCCTCCTAAGCTTCCCAGAGAAAGAATCGCCGGCGGTCGGTCCTGCAGTGGGCAACCCACCACCTGACCGTCCCCGTGCCCTCATGCAAGTTGCCCTGGTGAGTCTCCAGGCTGGGGACAAGGCCACCTTCGAGACCCTCATGGTGGAACGTGAGCGGGAGCGTGAGCACCAGAAAAATATGCTTCAGCTCCGACTGCAGGCTCCAGCCAGTCGCAAATCCCCTGAAATATGAGTCCCGAAGCTACGGGCGTAGGACATCCACCTGCTGGACAAAGGAGGGGACTTGGACACGTTCTTGCTGGCATGTGAAAAAACCTGCCATCAGTACCATCTGCCTGAGGACCAGTGGGTACAGTTCTTAACCCGCCGCCTTAGGGGTAAGGCCCTGGAGATCTTTGGATACCTCACCAGTGAGACCACCCTGAGCTATGAAGACATCAAGCAGGCTCTGGTCCGGCAGAACAACTTGACCCCTGAGTTGTACCGAAAGAAGCTCCGGAGTATGCAGCGGGGTCCTGCAGACCGCTGGATTGATCACATGCGGTCCCTACTGTGAGCAGTTTATCAATGGACCACGGGACTGGGGCTCACCACCGTCCAGCAGCTGAAGGAGCTCATCGCGACTGAGCAGTTTCTGTGGAACTGCCTGGAGGACCTCCAACAATACCTTTGTGACCAGAAGCCAAAAGGGGCCTCTGCAACAGCGAGTACTCCAACAACAGGACTCCAGAGGCTAAGAAACTTGCCGGATGGAGAGGGAGTAAGACTGCTGTCCCTGCCCCCAGGCCCAAGGGGGCACCTACCCATGCTTTCCTCTCCACGTTGGTAGAGGAACCCTGACTGTGTCACCTTTGCAGACAGCCGGGCCACTTCAAAGCCATGTGTCCCCAGTGCCAGAAGGGCCCATCCCAGAAACCGTCCACTGTTTTGTGTGTGAGTGGGGGTGGTGGGAGGTCCCTTGACTACCTTCAGACCATCACCATAGGCCACGCCAGGGCCATGGGACTGAGAGACACCGGCGTTGAGATGACTCTTGTGTGGCCTGAACTGGTGTCTCCCCCGGATTTGATACCTGGGAAAACTCTCACCGTCTCTGGGATTGGAGGCATCGAGCGGGCGCTGCCCGTCGCCAAGGCTGGAGGTGGGGGTATCTCCTAACATTCCCGCAAGTGTTTTACTTGGGAGAGACTTGGGGCGGTTAGTGTCCCACTATGTGGACACTGAACCCCCAAGGCCTGACCCTCCAGACAACGTCATGTCCACCCCTGTTGATGCCAATGTTATTAACATGCCTATGGATGGAGATGTGGGGGTGGGTGACATACTGTGTTCCTCCCCTTGGGGGAGGGAGGGATCAATCAAGTCAGCTGTGATAAAGCCTTAGAGTGCGGCCAGCCTGCAGACTGGAGCAGTTTGTCCTGTGAGGTTGTCACAGAGGGGACAGATAGGGGGCAAACAGCTGCGGAGGGGGAGCATGCCATGCCACGCCAAGGGCGGGGCAGTCCCAGGAGAGGTAGGGCTCCCAGGTAAGGCCGTATGGCAGGGTTCCTCCACAACCGGGATGTCAGAGGGCCAGGGTAATCCATTTAGACCGGAGGCTTGGTCAGAAGCATAGGAGAAGCGGGCGCCACAGCGATCACAGCTGTTATGAACTGCTACAAACACTAAGGAAAGATAGGAAAACTGTCCCTACAATAGTACTAAGCTGATTCCCTACGATGCAGCGGGGGACCTGTTCCTTGTGAACAGACCCGCCTAAGTCCTCGGCTAGTCTGAACGCAGACCTATAGATATAAGGAAGGGGTCCCTACAAGAACTAAGGACTGGGATATAGTTGGACACCTCCTAGCAGAAATTGTAGCAGAGCAAAGACAAACAAACAAACAGAAGTACTAGTGGTCAAAAGACCAAGCAAACTACAGAGTAAGGTACAAGGCACCTGGCTAGCTTAAGAGTAAATGTAACACTGAAGTCCAGCAAGGCCAGGGCGGAGCTGAATTAAATAGGCAAAAAGTCATGTGACCAGCAAAATAGAAAAAACTAACAGGAGGGTTCTAACAACAGTGACCGTGGCTGCTGTCACGCACAGTGGTGGCACCTGGGCTCCAGGGACCCCCCGGGAATCCGACGGCTTCTCCCCTTCTGCCCAAGTGGCTGCCGGGTCAGACGGAGGCCAGGAGACAGGTCCTGTGGACTGACAGAAGTCGTGGCAGTTTCATCTATTCTGGCCACGTCCAGTCGGGTTTCAGGCGGCGTTGGAGACTGACGACAGCCTGAAAGCTCTGAAGGAGCAGGTGGCACAGCCTCCTTTCGGACTCAGACCTCGAGCGGGCGGTCTGGGACCAAGGACAGCTGTACCGGTTAACGGTCCAGCGAGGTTCACCGGAGGCGTGACCCAGGGACTGACAGTTAGTGGTACCCTATCCGTTAAGGGCGGAGTTGTGAATGGTGCACGAGATTCCGATGTCCGGACATCTAGGGATCACTAAGATCAAGGCCAGGCTAGACTAGCATTTTTACTTGCCAAGGATGGGAGCTAAGGTGACTGCCTTCTGCCTGTCGTGTGACATCTGTCAGAGGGTGGGGAAGGCGTGGCGGCACTTCAAAGCCCCTCTGGTAACTCTGCCCATCATTGAAGAGCCTTTCAGGAGGATGGCGGTGTATTCCCAGCAGCTCTGGGAAATGCTTCATACTGAGGTAGTACACTATGCCACCCGGTACCCGGAAGCAGTAGCCTTTTTGTCCATTTGGGCCGACAAGGTGGCCTCCGCCTTACTGGAGATTTTCTCTCTAGTGGGTTTACCCCTAGGTAATGCTCACCGACTGGGGGACCAAGTTCATGTCACAGCTGATGGAATCCCTCTGTAAGCAAATACAGGTGCAACATCTGGTGACCAGTCCGTACCACCCACAGACTAACGGCCTGTGCGAATGGTTCAATGGCACCCTGAAGCTGATGCTTAAGATGTTGGTTGACTCCCACGGGCGGGACTGGGAGCGGTACCTCCCACACCTGCCATTTGCCTAATGGGAAGTTCCTGTACATCCGCCATGCGTGGGGCCCCCTGGCTCTGATGAAGGTGGTCTGGGAAGGAGACTTGGCCACCCCTGGAGTGTCGGTCATTGAATATGTTGTGCGCTTCCGTGACAAAATGCAGGCCTTGGCGCAGCTGGTGCACGATAATATGACGCAAGCCCAGGCCAACCAGAAGCAATGGTACGACCAGAATGCTTATGAGAGGACCTACCAGGTGGGTCAAAAGGTGTGGGTTCTGGTCCCCGTACCTCAGGACAAGCTCCAGGAGGCCTGGGAAGGCCTGTACCCTGTGCACCGGCGGCTCAACACCCTAACGTACCTGGTCACCCTAGACCACGCCCGGGGAAGGAGGAAAGGTCTTTCACGTAAACATGATGAAGGCCCTACCAGAGGAGGGAGAGGCGGAGACCCTCCCGGACATGCTCGCCAAGGCTAGGGTGGGTGGGACCATCGAGGAAGTGGAGGTTTGCCACCAGCTGTTGTCGGACCAACGGTCCCAGCTGTGGGCAACCCTATACCCCTTCCGGGATGTGTTCAGCAACAAGCCCGGAAGTACAGAGTCGGCCGTCCATCACGTGGACCCCGGGGTTAACCCCCGAATACAGCATTCAGCATACCGGGTCACCCTGGTGGTACAGCAGCACATGCGCCAGGAGATTGACGAGATGCTGAAGCTGGGGGTCATCCAACCATCCAGCAGCACTTGGGCCTCGCCTGTGGTCCTCGTCCCAAAGAAGGACCGGACAACCCGTTTCTGCATGGACTACAGGGGGCTCAATGCTGTCACGGTCACCGATGCATACCCAATGCTGTGCATCGATGACCTGCTCGATCAGTTGGCAAGGCTAAGTACCTGACCATCATGGATCTGAGCCCGGGGATATTGGCAGATTCCCCTGACCCCCGAAGCATGGGAACGCTCTGCCTTTATCACCCCATTTGGACTGTGCGAGTCCACGGTGATGCCATTCAGCATGAAGGATGGTCAACACACTGCTCAAGGGACTCGAAGGGTACGCGGCCGCGTACCTGAATGACATTGCCATCTTTAGTCCCACCTGGGAGGATCACCTGGAGCATTTGGCGCAGGTACTCGGGCGGATCCAACGGGTAGGCTTGACCATTAAGCCGGAAAAGTGCCAGCTGGGTATGAGAAAAGTCCACTACCTGGAACGCTGGGTAGGTGGGGGAGCTCTAAAGCCAGTGCCCGGGAAGGAACACTGGGTGGTGCTGCTCCCTAGCGCCCTCTAAAGGGAGGAGGTGGGAAGAATACTGAAGATATAATCATGTCAATCATTGTGCCCTGTTTGGTGGGTAATTTATACAGATCTACAGTGTAAATCTGTAACTGGACACTTTTGCAGCAAGGAGAAAGGAGGGGACTGAGGGACAGTGAGTGACAAACCCCCCCACCACCACCACCACCATCAGCAGCTGTGGAGCTGCTACTGGAAGGCCCCCTGTGGACCCCAGCCATGCCGCATAGCCTTTGTGACAGACAAGTATAGTTCAATACCAAGTTATGGGAATACGATACATCCCAGTGATGCACCAAATAGATTTTTGGAACCACCCGAACTTGAAGAATGTCACCCTAGCTTCCAGCACAGTCTAGCGTGCAGGGATAGGGAGATACACGGCACAGCCTTTTGGAAACCTCTAGGGCCACTGTGTTTGGCCTCCACATGTAGCAGGGGCCCGGCTGAATCCGATAACACCAGAACCGGCTCCCTAGGACCATCTCTTAAAGAAGTATAGCCCATTTTAGTTTTTAGCTGAGAGAGGCCAGGGGTGGAGATTTAGGTCCAGCCAGGGGGCAGGAGGGGGAATGACCCGAGGGGTTAAGTGCTCCAGCAGCCCTAGCTCCATCTCATTTTCCCTGGGAGGTTGTGACAACACGTCGTGTGGGAGAAGTCCTGCAACAAAGCCTCCCATGTGGCAGCCCTTCCCCCGCAAGCCAGGCCTTCCATCTGACTGATAACTGACTCTTAATATCTGCTTATATCTTTTGTACCACTACTATTGTTTGCATCTCTGACCATTATGTATGTATAACCCTTATTTATATAGTGTAATGTCTAGTGTGCCCTTAAGGCAATTAAATATATTATTTAACCTTGGGCTGCTCTTTTATCTCGATCCACGAACCCACACGTCCGTTGTTCGGCTTAATCCTCATGCTACCTGGGCGGGTTTTGGGCCCGACATAATTCCCGTTAATGGACCGGGAACTTATTTGTAATAGAAACTGGTGGCAGCTCTACCAGGCCGACAAGGTTCTGCTTCACTGGAGCTAGTAAAGGGGCCTTTCAGCCTGTCAAGTGTGTGAGCGAGTGTGGTGCCACGTCAGTGACCTGAGTGGGCCACTTCTTTTCACTCCCGGTGCCTTCCTGTACCCGGGTGGACAGGGGGATCTGTGTAGAATTGTACCAATCTGACCTTACGCGTCCCAGAGGGGGTTCAGAACGTCATGTTGGTGCAAAGGGCAGATCCGTATCACATGTTCCGTCTGATGTAATTGTGACGTCAGGCAGGTGGCGAGGTATGGATCCTTCACAAGTGGTGGCAGCAGGGGGATTCTGCGGGATCTCTCTGCTGCCATTCTTCACAAGTGGTGGCAGCGGTGTGATTATACAGGGGGTATCTAGTGCCATTTGTCACAGAAATATTCTGTGATAAATCTCAGTATGTGACTATAATGTGATTGTGTGTTATACTGGGGGTAGTACAGGGCCATGACTGGATATAGTGATCATGTGAAGCCGGTAACAGCTCCGGAGATTTCTTACATGGGATCTTTATGATGTTACTTCGTCATCTTCTTCCCATTCAGGTCCCTACAATATCGGATTTTCACAGTGGAGATCTTCTATATAACAGAATTTTCCTGAGTGACCCATCAAGGATGGATAGGGACAGGGACAAGAGGGCGGAGAAGATATTACACCTCACCCTAGAGATCCTCTTCCGGCTTACTGGAGAGGTGAGAGATTCTGATGATGTCACATTACATCATTCTTATCTATGGGAATAACAGATGGACAGAACTGGAAAGGTGAGGACTCTGAAAATGTTTGTAGTGAGATTTATTAATGTGTCTCTCCATAACCAGGATTACACAGTAGTGAAGAAGACCTCTAGTGAGCGCTGTCAGGCCCCTGTGTCTGAGGGATGGGGAAGACCGCTGAGCCCAATCATGGGGCCTCTGCCTCACCCCCTGATACATGAGGACATCAATGAGCAGAAGATCCTAGAACTCGCCTACAAGATGATTGAGCTGCTGACTGGAGAGGTGACACTTCTGGGAATGTTGGGAATTAAACAGTAATGCTATGAAGGGATCGGGAGATGACAGTATCAATGTATGTGTCAGGTTCCTATAAGGTGTCAGGATATCACAGTCTATTTCTCCATGGAGGAGTGGGATTATTTAGAAGGACACAAAGATCTGTACAAGGATGTCAAGATGGAGGTTCCCCAGCCCCCATCCCCAGGTAATAGACAGGACTAAATACACACGGCCTATAATTATCTGTATGTAAAGAATGAATTCAATCCCTGTATGTGTTTCCTCCAGTTCTATCCAGTGAGAGGACAACACCAGAGAGATGTCCCCGTCCTCTTCTTCCACAGGACTGTAAACAAGAAGATCCTAATGTTCCTCAGGATCATCAGGTAAATGGAGAGAAGGTGTCATGAAATCTCTTTGATTTGTAGGAGGCTGTGAAGGTCTTGTGTTCAGTCTTGTTTTATCCACCAGTATTATACACTTTATTGACAATTTAATAGAAACACCAGCACTTTCCTGATTTAAGCTTCATTGTGTGGAGTGAGACCCGTGTCCCCGGAGTGTAGTATAAAATTAAGTGAGGAGTTATCAGCCAGAATCCACATTAAAAATGTAAGAGTGAGTGATCTGAGCGACTTCAAACACGGGCATCGATGCTACAGGGTGATTCTCTGCGTGATGCACGGGACATTCACATGTAATTAAATGAATATAACATCCTAGATTATTTTATGTCTACTGATTAATCACTTTTACTAGTTTTTACACCTTCCTGTTATTCCATTTTAAGGAAAAGAAAAATTCTTATATCAAAAAAGGAATGTTAAAAAATACATAAAGTATGCGTGATGCACGGGACTCAGAGAAATGAGCTAGAAGTTTATTACTTGCTTTAATTCATTACTTCTGTGATTTGAAGAAGCTTTTCACAGCCATATTCAGTCTTGGACTGCAATGATAGTTTTTCTTGATATTGCTTGAACCTTTTTTAAAAAATTCCTAAATATACACTTAAAAAATGACTAATTGTGAAATGTGATGCACGGGACATTTTTTTCCCTTCAGTTGTCACACTACCTGCATGAGACATTTCATGTATGATGGATGAGAAATTTTATCTTCATCAGTTGTCGTCTGCCTATATGGTTATATTGTTATTTTATTTTCCATATTGCAACTGATTAACTATTTTTTTGGAGGAAATCTGAACAAAGAGGAAAGTTTCAGGTGGATAAGTAACTAAGGGCATCCTTAGGGCTAAAACACACTGGCGAAGTGTGTTCCGATTTTCGATCAGAAATTCGGACCGAATTTCGGCGCACTATCGGACACCATTGAAACCTATGGGTTTCAAGGGGGTTAGGGCTAAAATGAATTCTGTACACTGCCCTGTGTGTGTCAGAATTTTGCATCATTAATTAACAATGCATGCGAATTTCTGTGAAGAATAGCGCCCCATTCAAACCCATGTTTGAATGGCGTTAAACAGAGTTCAAAATGTATTTTCGGATGAATTAATTAAATTCGGACATGTTCCCGATTTTCGGACGAACCGAAAATACATGTGTGTTTTAGCCCTTACAGGCTGCAACAAGCGACTGTCTCGATGTTAGAGTTGTGGAATTAAGATATCAGGTACTCACGCTCTAAGGGTTAATGCACACAGGTGATTGCGATTTTCACACTGCTTTATCGCATGCGATCTCTGGGTTTTGACAATTTTCTGGTGATTTTTCAGTAAATTGTTCAAATTGTGTTAGCACAGGGGCAGCGATTCTAGCCGAAAGATAGGACACGCCGATGATTTTTTTTTCTCTCCATTGACGCAGAGCCAAAAAATCACAAGTGTGTCTTATCTCATTATGAATGGGATGGGTTGTTGGGCGATATTTTTTTTTTTAGAAGATATAATCGACAGTAGAACTCTCCGTGCTTTTAGCTCTTAAGAGGCTGGAGGACCTGGCGATGTCACGGGTCACATGAGCGATTTCATTGGCTGAAAGCGGCACATGACCCTTTTGAGCCAATCAAATCACTCACATGACCCATGACATCACCAAAGGTCCTATGGCTTGTTGGCTCTTAGCTAACATAGCAACACCCCCGAAGAACAACTGATTAGCAGCAGCACAAGTCGATTGAGCGACTTATCGCTCAGTGCCAGGTGTGTGAGCGCACACTAACAGGCAGATAACGCATCAATTGCCGGCAGCACCAATTTCTGCCGATGGTTGATGCATTTAAGGGAACCCAAAGGTATTCTGTAATATTCTATTTTTTTTAAGATAATATCAAAGTAGTTTTAATTGGTTTGTATTTTTCAGAGCATGGGGAAAATAAATAATGTCAGTGACAAAGAAAGGGCTAAGCAGTACAGGATAAGAAATGCAGATAATGTGCGAGAGAGCAATAAACTTCGAATGCAAGAAAAACGTAAACTAGAAAAGGAAAATCAAAATACAGTTGATCTACAAATTTTGAGAAGGAAAGAGAGGTTAAGGAAGGCTAAATACAGGAAGAGAAAAAAATCAGATAATGTAAGGGAACATACTACCAGCACTGCAGTCCCATCAACTTCAAGTGGAACTTATCGCTCGCCCCAGGCATTTGGAAAGGGTTTTAAAAAAACCTGTAATGCACTACCTAAATCTCCTTCAAAAAAGAAAGCAGTGCTTGCAAAACTTGTTGCAGACAAAGGTTTAAATTTGGAAACACCAAAGAAACAAACACTTAGCTCTAGGCTTGAAGTACAGGAGACGGTTATTCAATTTTATAACAAACCAGATATTGTTTACACTGCACCAGGAATGAAAGATGAGATGACTATATGGAAAAATGGAAAGAAAACCAAAGAAAGGAAATACTACTTGACTTTTAGTCTGAGGGAAGCTTATACAGTATTTTGTGATACCTTTACTGAAATTGAAGTGGGGTTTTCTACATTTTGTAAACTTCGGCCAGCTAATGTTCTCCTCCTACATGATATACCAGCTGATCAATGCAAATGTCTGACTTGTGTAATGCAGCGACTTGCTGGCATTACAGTAATGGTCCAGGATGTGTTTTACCTGACCATGTACCTTCCCCCTCAAGTGACTGGTCACATGACTGTGACATAGCACAGGTCCTGCGCGCACAGAATGTCTTTCTGATCACATGACTGTGACATCAGCAAGGTCCTGTCAGTATGTGTGTGTGTGTGTGCACGGGATGCATATATAAAACCTGCTTGATGGGAGACAGGTGTGTTCTGTGAGAGAGGCGTAAGGCCTGTTCCCGTGTGTGTGGGACACCGACCGTGTGAGGCCGAGTGAAGCCGAGTGAAGCCTGGTGCCTGAAAGGTCGAGACTGGATCCTGTGTGGATGCTAGTGGCCTTGGAAGGCAGAGGCTTGAGGAAGAGTCCTGAAAGGCAAAGCCTGGATCCTGTGTGGATGTCAGTAGCCTTTGAGGGAACGACGGCTAGAGACCCCTATCTGGGAAGCCACAAAGCCACAGTGGTGGCGGATTAAATGGACTGCAGCAACTAAACCCGGCAAAGGTAATACACTTTGTTACATGGACGTTGATATGGACATTGATAATTTATTTCCTTGCCGTAGGCTGTAACCTGGAGCAAGTGGGCCTGTGTGCCACTTGGCTCATGAATATTGTAGATATGTGTGTCGACGCGCCACGGAGTTGGACCCGGTGAACTGTGTGATAGGCGGTTTATGATAATATAATAAACTGCTATATTGAGAAAATACCGGAAGGACATTGCACGTGTGCTTAATTTACCCGGTGCAGCGAGTATCCCCCATTATGATGACTAGTGCTGCCTTACATATGGTTCGAGAATGCGGGCAACGACAACCCGGTTGCTAGGGGCAACTGCAGCCCGGTTGCTAGGGGCAACAGCACAGGACGACGAGTGTGGATTAAAGCATCTGGCTGCAACTCGGCGGGGTTGCGAAGATTGTCATCGCACTCAAATCCGGTTGTTTGCTGCAACTCGGCGGGGTTGCAAAGTTTGTCGTCGCACTCAAATCCGGTTGTTTGCTGCAACTCGGCGGGGTTGCGAAGATTGTCATCGCACTCAAATCCGGTTTTTCTGCAACTCAGCGGGGTTGCGAAGATTGTCCGCGCGCGCAAAACCTGGTTTGCGGTGGCTCGGCGGGGCCACGAATTTTTCCAGGGAGAGCGGTGGGTGAATAGTGTCCTGAGGAAATGCAGGAGCAGATAAAAATGGCTGTGAAGGGAGCAGCAACTGAGTCTGAAGCTATTGAGCGATTAGAGCGATTAAAGTGCCTGTTAAAACCGCAGCAGGAATTTAAGAAACGTCTACTGGACATGAAACTGGACATGGTGCAGGAACCACAGGAGCTGTGGGCACCATATGGAATGGCGGCAGTGGTCCATTCTATGAACTCTCCGGGGGCGCCAGTGTTGTCCCAGAGTGCCCGGGGAGGTGGTAAGAGCTGTTGTGAACTGAGTCCTAAGACTATTATTGATTTTTCTTGTAAAAATTCCCCTGCCGGTGTGGTTGTTAAAAAGGGGGCAGAGTCTAAAAAAGGGGCGGTTGTTCAAAACAGCGTGGAGGATAGAAAATAAAAAAAAATTACTGGTGGTGGGTTGGTACCTCCTAAAAATGACAATGTGACCGTTGATAACGGGGTAGCTCCAGTAGAAGGGGGTGACGTCAAAGTGGGAGGTGACTTGTTAGTCCACAACACCATGGGGAGTGACACAGACCCCGTAGCTGATGGTGACACTACGAAAGTAGAAGGAGAGGTCAGTCAAGAGGGGCTAGATGAGGTGAGAAAGTCCCCATCTCGTAGACGGCGCAAGGGCCACAAAAAGGTTGCTCCTGTAGACTTGGCTGAAAATGAAAATAAAGAGAATGTAGTTCTGTGTGCCTTTGCTTCAAGTGTGGATCCTCCATCAAAGGTAGAAGAGGAGGTGACGTTGCCAGTAGCAACCTCCGGTACGGTACAGAGTCAGAAGGATCTGACAGCCCTGAAAGAGGAGGCGGCCAGTCGTGACTAAGAGCTGGAGCCTATCGGCCAGCAGGGTCAGAGTGACGTGCAGCAATTATGTGAAAACCTGGGGAACGTGTCCTCAGACCAGTTGATCCTGGAGTCTGAACAGCAGAAAATACACCAGCTTGTGAAGAACTTACAGCGAGATCTAAAGGGAAACAACGAGGAAATTAACCAGTGGAAGGAAATGTTCTACGCAATTAAGGAGGACCGCCGCAAAATCAAGGAAGAGGTTTTGCAGTTGAAGCTTGAGAAGGAGGCGCGGCAGGATGGTGTTTCTGGACGCGAACAAATCCTAGAACGACTGCGCAAACAACTCAACCAGGAGCTGTGTGACTCCAAGAAGGAGTGTGGTGAACGCAGTAGGGAACTGCAACAGAGTAAGAGAGATTATGAGGATCTCCTCAAGGTGAAGGAAAAACTAGAGGAGGATAAGGCGGGTGCAGAGCAAGTGCGCCAAGTGGTTGAGACCACTCTGCAAGACACCCGTGAGGAGAATTATGATCTCCGGGGAAAGACCCTAGATCTGGAAGCTCAGGTGAAGGAGCTACAGATGTCCTGTGATACTCTCCAGAAGGCGGAGACGTACCTTAAGGAAACAGTCAGCAAGATGGAAGCTGAGCGAGAGAGGATGGAGGAGTCCATCGGAAAAGCCACAGACCAGGGCCAGGAGTTGACCGCTGGTGATGGGAGGTATGAAGCAGATACCTCCTCGAGTGATGTGGGCTCGGAGGGTTCGGTGGATGTCGGAGTCAAGCTGCTCAAGGAGTTGCTACAAACCCAGTGGACGCAAGAGAAGCGTGAGAGACTGGCTATTGAGAGCCGAGTGGGCACATTGGAGACGGAGAGGTCTGAGAGAACTCTGCTGCTGGAAGAGCAGTTGAAGCAGGAAGAGCTTCAGAGACGGGCCGCTGAGAGGCGAGTGGCGGAGCTAGAGGAAGAAGTTTCTGGGCTCAAAAGTCGCCTGACAAAGTATCACTCAGTGAATGAGGCCTTCTTGGAGAAGGAAAAGGGCGAACACATTGCACTCACTCCCTTATACCATGAGAAGGTGGACCTGAGGAGAGCTAAGAGAGTTTAACCACAGATAAATATGAGATGGAAGTGGTCAAGACGAAAATTCGTGAAGTTGTAGCTGTGAGTCAACTCAGGGAAAGCATACAGGGTGAAGAAGCTGGAGGTCAGTTGTCCCTGAAACCTGAGCTGGTTGATCGTCTGGAAACCACTGGTGAGACCGAAACGTCTCGGTACAAGTGCCTCGTAGATATACCCGAGGATTTGAGGGAAGAATGCACCAGTGAGTCCGTGCATGAGGAGTTTAAGAAGGCCGTGGGAGACTGTAAGGTGTACTTGACCTCAGAAGCTAAACAGCTGGTGGTCCTGTCCACGACCGAAGTCACAGTGAAGACGGTGGCTATCCTAAGTGACATGCACTGGCTATGTATTCACACGAAGCGGTTTCTCCGGTTGAAGACTGAACAAGCCGTTAGACAACTGGAGTTGATGAGGAAAGCTCACAGTATGCGTGAAGAGGTCATCCGGGTGCCTCATGTTCGGGTGAAGAAGCTCGTTGGGAGAAATGGTCGAACCATGCAGATAATGGTCAAGAAGTCTGGTGTGGTGAAAGTAAGCAGTCCACGTGATCGTCAGGACTGGATACCAGACGAAGACGGCATGGTATCATTCTCCGCTGTAGGAACAGAAGAAAGCCTGGGATATATGCGCATGCTGTTGGAGTACCGAGTGACCTACCTGCAAGAGGTAGAACAGTTGAATCTCGCTAGACTGCGAGTGGATAGACAGCATCATCTGAGTAGCAGAAGATGGCAGCCGTCTAGAAATTATGAGACCAGACAGAGAAAGGGCCCCCTAAATAACAGAACAGCTATAGCTGGAGTTAGGGACCTTTCAAGATGTCCTGAGAGTAGTGGGCGTGGGTTTAGAGGTAGTGAGACCTCCAGTAACTCAGGTTTGAGCAGCCCATACAAACGACCCAATAGAGGACGGGACAGTACGGAGTCGAACCGGACCTTGGATACCAGGGCATGTGAGTCACATCGCTGTACGACTGACCGCTGGGAGCGGGGGAGACCTGATAAAGTTACGACTAACCGCTGGGAGCGGGGGAGACCTGACAAGGTTACGACCCGGAAAGGTGACCTGACGAAGTCAGTGACAGTGATAAATGGTAGGTCCCTAAGGAATCGGCTAATGTTCCAGGGGCTGAGTAGCACTATTGTAAAGTACATGGTCTCTTGTGAGCTGGGGGTTATAGTGATTGTGTATATTATGTGTTCAACCCCACAAGTTTGAACAGAGGGGGGGGATATGTAATGCAGCGACTTGCTGGCATTACGGTAATGGTCCAGGATGTGTTTTACCTGACCATGTACCTTCCCCCTCAGGTGACTGGTCACTTGACTGTTGCATAGCACAGGTCCTGCGCGCACAGAATGTCTTTCTGATCACATGACTGTGACATCAGCAAGATCCTGTCAGTATGTGTGTGTGTGCACGGGATGCATATATAAACCCTGCTTGATGGGAGACAGGTGTGTTCTGTGAGAGAGGCGTAAGGCCTGTTCCCGTGTGTGGGGGACACCGACCGTGTGAGGCCTAGTGAGGCTGAGTGTAGCCTGGTGCCTGAAAGGCAAAGCCTGGATCCTGTGTGGATGCTAGTGGCCTTGGAAGGCAGAGGCTTGAGGAAGAGTCCTGAAAGGCAAAGCCTGGATCCTGTGTGGATGTCAGTGGCCTTTGAGGGAACGACGGCTAGAGACCCCTACCTGGGAAGCCACAAAGCCACAGTGGTGGCGGATTAAATGGACTGCAGCAACTAAACCCGGCAAAGGTAATACACTTTGTTACATGGACGTTGATATGGACATTGATAATTTATTACCTTGCCGTAGGCTGTAACCTGGAGCAAGTGGGCCTGTGTGCCATTTGGCTCATGAATATTGTAGATATGTGTGTCGGCGTGCCACGGAGTTGGACCCGGTGAACTGTGTGATAGGCGGTTTATGATAATATAATAAACTGCTATATTGAGAAAATACCGGAAGGACATTGCACGTGTGCTTAATTTACCCGGTGCAGCGAGTATCCCCCATTATGATGACTAGTGCTGCCTTACACTTGTGAAAACTTCTTTTTGAAATTGCAAGGTTTAAAAATACCCTATGATTCAAAATCTCTTTGGGAAAAAACGCTATGCAACTCTAATGAGAATTCTAATTGTTGGACTGGTTTATGTGATGTATGCAGCTCTGGAGTAAAGCTCAACACAGAACTTGATCTCACTCAAAATGTATGGTGGAGAGAATGGGAGAAGTCAAATGAGAACAGGATTCATTGCTCTCTTAAAGAGGCTGCGCTGCTGAACTGCAAGAATTAGCACAGGAAAATTTCAAGTATATGGCTCATCACTTGAATACTAAACGTATTCAGGCAAATGAATTTGCTAAAGACAAAGTCAACCCACAAGTCCGTACAATGCTAATTGATTTTGCAATGAACTATAGCTGTGAATATCAAAGTGAAGTTCAGAGTGCTCTATGGAGTAGAGGGAGTGTAACATTGTTTACTACAACTTTCAATGGCAACTGCCAAACATATCTTATATGTTCAGCTACAAAATATAAAGAGAAGAATACTGTTGCTTGCTTCATCAGTGCACTGTATGATATTGTTGAACCGAAACCAGATGCTATTCCAGACATTGATGAGGTCATATGGTCTGATGGCCCATCTTCAGAATTCAAAAACCGATTCATGACTGAGTTTTTAGAAGAATTAGGCTTTAAGAACAGAAAGCCATTCGCGTGGAAGTATTTTGCTACAGCTCACGGGAAGGGGATAGTAGATGGCGTTGGTGGCCAAGCCAAATCTCTCGTTCGCAGTCATGTTATGAGTAAATCTGCATCAGCACCAATTGTGCACAATGCTTCAGACTTTTCAAAATTAGTAAAAGAACTAATGCCAAAGACAAGAGTTCTCTTAATAAATGACCAAGACATTTCCAGAGACAGAAATTGTAAAAGTGTCCCAATTCCAGGGATTAAGTCCATGCATATACTTAAAGCTTCTCCAAATAAATGTTTGCTTGCTTTTAAGAATGCTCTTAGCCCTGGAGTAGAAATGAATGCAGCTAGTTCAGCCTGCTATAAAACAGGTGACTGGGTCATAGTCAAGTATGATGGGAAACTCTATCCTGGTGAAATAACGGGAAGAGTAGAGAATGAATATGAGATATCCATCATGGTACAAGCAGGTAAAACTACCTACTGGAAATGGCCAGTGAAGGCTGATAAGTTACTTTACTCAGTAGGACAAATTCTAAAGAAAACAACAACTCCAGTCCTGGTGAACTCAAGAGGACAGTACAAGTTTGAAGATAATGTGCTTTGAGCTGTGATGCACGGGACACATGATATATTGTTTTTTGTTTCTCAGTGGACCGTATGGAAATTATTTCAATTATATTATCTTAGTTATTACTCTGTTTTGAAAGTGTATTTCAATATTTAATAATATGTACAGTCCAGACCAAAAGTTTGGACACGCCTTTTCATTTAAAGATTTTTCTGTATTTTCATGACTATGAAAATTGTACATTCACACTGAAGGCATCAAAACTATGAATTAACACATGTGGAATTATATACTTAACAAAAAAGTGTGAAACAACTGAAAATATGTCTTATATTCTAGGTTCTTCAAAGTAGCCACCTTTTGCTTTGATGACTGCTTTGCACACTCTTGGCATTCTCTTGATGATCTTCAAGATGTAGTCACCGGAAATGGTTTTCACTTCACAGGTGTGCCCTGTCAGGTTTAATAAGTGGGATTTCTTGTCTTATAAATGGCGTTGGGACCATCAGTTGTGTTGTGCAGAAGTCTGGTGGATACACAGCTGATAGTCCTACTGAATAGACTGTTAGAATTTGTATTATGGCAAGAAAAAAGCAGCTAAGTAAAGAAAAACGAGTGGCCATCATCACTTTAAGAAATGAAGGTCAGTCAGTGCGAAAAATTAGGCAAACTTTGAGAGTGTCCCCAAGTGCAGTTGCAAAAACCATCAAGCGCTACAAAGAAACTGGCTCACATGAGGACCGCCCCAGGAAAGGAAGACCAAGAGTCACCTCTGCTTCTGAGGATAAGTTTGTCCAAGTCACCAGCCTCAGAAATCGCAGGTTAACAGCAGCTCAGATTAGAGACCAGGTCAATGCCACACAGAGTTCTAGCAGCAGACACATCTCTTCAACAACTGTTAAGAGGAGACTTTGTGCAGCAGGCCTTCATGGTAAAATAGCTGCTAGGAAACCACTGCTAAGGACAGGCAACAAGCAGAAAAGACTTGTTTGGGCTAAAGAACACAAGGAATGGGCATTAGACTAGTGGAAATCTGTGCTTTAGTCTGATGAGTCCAAATTTGAGATCTCTGGTTCCAACCACCGTGTCTTTGTGCGACGCAGAAAAGGTGAACGGATGGACTTTACATGCCTGGTTCCCACCGCAAAGCATGGAGGAGGAGGTGTGGTGGTGTGGGGGTGCTTTGCTGGTGACATTGTTGGGGATTTATCCAAAATTGAAGGCATACTGAACCAGCATGGCTACCACAGCATCTTGCAGCGGCATGCTATTCCATCGGGTTTGCATTTAGTTGGACCATCATTTATTTTTCAACAGGACAATGACCCCAAACACACCTCCAGGCTGTGTAAGGGCTATTTGACCAAGAAGTCACTAGACCTGAACCCAATTGAGATGGTTTGGGGTGAGCTGGACCGCAGAGTGAAGGCAAAAGGGCCAACAAGTGCTAAGCATCTCTGGGAACTCCTTCAAGATTGTTGGAAGACCATTTCCGGTGACTACCTCTTGAAGCTCATCAAGAGAATGCCAAGAGTGTGCAAAGCAGTCATCAAAGCAAAAGGTGGCTACTTTGAAGAACCTAGAATATAAGACATATTTTCAGTTGTTTCACACTTTTTTGTTAAGAAAATAATTCCACATGTGTTAATTCATAGTTTTGATGCCTTCAGTGTGAATGTACAATTTTCATAGTCATGAAAATACAGAAAAATCTTTAAATGAGAAGGTGTGTCCAAACTTTTGGTCTGTACTGTATGTACTTTTTATTTGCTCAAGAAGAAAAAATGAAGATTTTGCGTGATGCACGGGACAATGAAATGTGGAATTTAAAGTATAGTCTCAAGTGTTCAAGAATGCAACTACCCATTCTTTCATGTGTGAAATTTGTAGTGAACTGATGTGTCTATCATCATAAATAAATAGTTAAATGCAACTGATAGTTATTGGGTGGAACTTGTTTCAAAATAAGATACTTTTGTGTGTTTTTTTCCTATTAAGAAACATTCAAGTTTACAAAGCGAATTCTAAGACAATCTGCTCAATATTTATGTGGCTATAATTTTTTCCATTAATTTAGAGCGTGTTCTTTCTAAAAAGAATGAAAATTCAATCTCTAACACAAATTTGAAATTTGACACCATGGTTTCACTTTCTAGAGAATTGCCCTACATTAGCCAGGACCAGTGTTTCAGAAACTACAAACCTTGTCGGGATTCTCCTTGCAATGATATGAAGGCTATACTGATAATATTGTGATCAAAGAAAAACATCCAACATCCACATTTAAGGATGGTGGAGGTGGATTAACCCCTTTCTGACATTGTCAGTAATAGTACGTTCCCGTGACCTGGGCCTTATGGACCAGGTACGTACTATAACACACAATGTTATCGCACCCGCACAGAAGCCGTGCGGGGCGATCGGTGTCGGCTGATTCTCACTGCTGACACCTGGTACTATGTGCCAGGAGCGGTCCCGCTCTGCTCCCGGCATATTAAACCCCGAAATGCTGCGATCGAGGTCGACCGCAGGCTTTCCGTGGCAGGCAGAGGAAAGAGCGCCCCTTTTGCCTTCAATCGGAGACCTTGCCTTGTATGTGTGGGGTCTCGATCTTTGCCAAGGTGACCTGATGTCGTCATGATGATTCATCTGGGTCACCAGGCATCAGAAAGTTAGATCGTGCACTGCCCACAATCTGTCTAACTTCCGCCTGCAGGGCTGACAGCCTGCACAGCATAGGGGATGCTGCTGCATCTCTATGCTATGCAAGCGATCAGTCTGCAAAAAATGAAAATCCCATAGTGGGACAAAGTGTAAAAGTGAAAAACAGTGTCAGAAAGTGAAAAAAATTTTAAAAATATTTTAGAAAAATGAAAAAATAATCCAAAAAAATAAAAATATACTGTACCCATAAATTAATATTATGGAAAAAAAATAAAAGTACACATATTTGGTATCGCCACTTCCGGAATGACCTGACCTTTAACCCCTTCGCAACTCTGGGATTTTCCGTTTTTGCATTTTCGTTTTTTGCTCCCCTTGTTCCCAGAGCCATAGCATTTTTATTTTTTGGTCAATATGGCCGTGTGAGGGCATATTTTTTGCGGGACGAGTTGTACTTTTCAACGCCATTACTAGTTTTACCATATCTTGTACAGGAAAATGGGAAAAAAATTCCAAGTGCGGTGAAATTACAAAAAAAGTGCAATACCACAGATGTTTTTTTTTTTTTTTTTTTTTTTACCACGTTCATTGAATGCTAAAACTGACCTGCCATTATTATTTTCCAGGTCATTACGAGTTCGTAGATACCAAACATGTATAGGTTCTTTTTTATTTAAGTGGTGAAAAAAAATTCCAAAGTTTGGTAAAAAAAAAATAAATTAAAAAATGGCGCCATTTTCCAAGACCCGTAGTGTCTCCACTTTTCGGGATCTGGGGCCGGGTGAGGGCTTATTTTTTTGCGCACCGAGCTGAAGCTTTTATTGATACCATTTTGGGGTAGATCCGATGTTTTGATCGCCTGTTATTGCATTTTATTGCAATGTTGCGGCAACCAAAAAACTTAATTCTGGCGTTCGGATTAATTCTTTTTTTATATTGATAGATCGGGCGATTCTGAACGCGGCGATACCAAATATGTGTATGTGGTTTTTTTTTATTATTTAATTTTGAATGGGGCGAAAGGGGGGTGATTTAAACTTTTATACTTTTTTAATTTTTTTAATATTTTTAAAACCATTTTTTTTTTCACTTTTTGCTTGCTTCTATAGTCTCCATAGGAGACTAGAAGCAGCACTTGTCTGATCGCCTCTGCTACATACAGGGGACCAGTAGATCACCTGTATTTAGCAGAAATGGTCCTGTGCTATGAGCGCCGACCACCAGGTGGCGCTCATAGTGACCAGCTCATGACAACCACTGGAGTCTACTGCAGACCCAGGGTTGTCATGCCCACCCATCGGTGACCCGCGATCATGTGACAGGGTCACCGATGGGCTGGGTAAGTGACGCGCTTCCGGCGCGGTTCAATGCTGCTATCAGAGATTGACAGCGGCATTTAACATGTTAACAGCCGCGGGTGGATCGCGATTCCACCCGCGGCTGTTGCGGGCACATGTCAGCTGTAATAATCAGCTGACATGTTCCCGGTTCAGTGCGGGCTAAGCGCCGGAGCCCTCACTGAACCGGGGGATTACAGCCTGTGCGTACTAATACGGCACAGGCTGTAAAGTGGTTAAAACTGTCCCAATAGTTAACCACTTTAGTGAACGCGGTAAAAAAACAAAGAACGAAGCAAAAAACGATGCTTTATCATCATACCACCAAACAAAAAATAAAATAAAACGCGATCAAAAAGACGAATGTAAATAAAAATGTACCGCTGAAAATGTCATCTTGTGTCTCCAAAAACAATCCGCCATACAGCTCCATCACCGCAAAAATAAAAAAGTTATAGCTCTCAGAATAAAGCGATGCAAAAAATTATTTTTTACTATTTTTTATTATTGTAAACATGCTGACCTGAAGAATAAAGCTACCTTATCAATTTTACAACACGCGGAACGGCATAAAAAAAACAAATAAAACAAGCAATCAAAAAATGTCATTTGTCTAAAAATGGTACCAATAAAAACGTCAAATTGTCCCGTAAAAGCTCTTGCATGATTGTCGGTCGAAATATGGAAAAATGATTGCAAAGTCTAGTCTTTGCAAAAAAAAGCTTCTTTTAGTGTGTGACAGCTGCCAAACATAAAAACCCGATATGAATCTGGTATCGCTGTAATCGCACTGACCCTAACAATAAAGTAGTCTACTCACTTATATAGCACGAGGAACAGAGTTAAAAATAAACTCTGGGTTTGGGGTTGATGATGATATGGCTACTAGTGTTCAGCGTAAGTGCTCGCTACTTGAGTTTGCATCAGGTGCTCGGGTATGCATCGAGTATCGTGGGTGCTGGAGTGACATGCTCGAGTCTCCGCTCCATATGTTTCGCGGCTGTTATACAGCCAAAAAAAACTTGCGGGGATTGCCTGCCATACACAAGCGATCCCCGCATGTTTTTTTTTATGATGACCTAATGTTATCAAATTCTGTGTCGTACCTCTGGGTTCAAAATGTTTACTATACCCCTTGATAATATCCTTGAGGGGTCTAGTTTCCAAAATAGGATCACTTTTGGGGGGTTTCCACCCACTGTTTAGGTGCATCAGGTGCTCTCCAAATGCGACATAGCGTCCACTCTCGATTCCAGCCAAGTTTGCATTCAAAAAGTCACTTCCCTTCTGAACCCTGCCGTGCGCCCAAACAGTGTATCTCCCCACATATGGGGTATCAGCGTACTCAGGAGAAATTGCACAACAGTTTTTGGGGTCAATTTTCTCTTCTTACCCTTGTGAAAATTAAAAATTTTGGGGCTAAAAGATCATTTTTGTGGAAAAAGTATAATTTTTTTTTATTTTTTTATCTTCACGGCTCTACGTTATAAACTTCCGTGAAGCACCTGGGGGTTCAGGGTGCTCACCACACATCTAAAGAAGTTCCTTGAGGGGTCTAGCTCTCCAAACGCGACATGGCGTTCGCTAATTATTCAAGCAAATTTTTGCATTCAAAAAGTCAAATGGTGCTCCTTCCCTTCTGAACCCTGCCGTGCACCCAAACAGTGGCTTTCCCCCACAAATAGGGTATCTGCTTACTCAGGAGAAAGTGCACAACAAATTTTGTGGTCCATTTTTTCCCGTTACCCTTGCGAAAATAAAAAAAATTGGGTCTAAAGTAACATTTTTGTGAGAAAATGTTAAATGCCAATTTTTTTCTTCCACGTTCCAAAAATTCCTGTAGTTTTAAGCACCTTGAAGGGTGCAGTTTTTAGAATGGTGTCACTTTTGGGTATTTTCTGTCATAAAGGCCCCTCAAAGTCACTTCAAATGTTATGTGGTTCCTAAAAAAAATAATAAAATAATGGTTTTGTAAATTTTGTTGGAAAAATGAGAAATCACTGGTCAACTTTTAACCCTTATAACTTCCTAACTCAAAAAAAATTTGGTTCCAAAATTATGCTGATGTAAAGCAAACATGTGGGAAATGTTGTTTATTAACTATTTTGTGTGACATATCTCTAATTTTAAGGGCATGAAAATTCAAAGTTTGAAAATTGCAAAATTTTCGCCAAATTTCCATTTTTTTTCCCCCACAAAGTAATGCAAGTCATATCGAAGAAATGTTATCACTATCATGAAGTACAATATGTCATGAAAAAACAGTCTCAGAATCAGGGGGATCCGTTGAAGCGTTCCAGAGTTATTACCTCATAAAGTGACAGTGGTCAGAATTGTAAAAATTGTCCTGGTCATTAATGTGCAAACAGCCTTCGGAGGGGAAAAGGGGTTAATAATGTGGAAATATTTTCTTGCCACGTCCTGGTACCTCTGATATTTGTAAATGGAGATTTGGACACTAGGGATTACATAAGTATTCTGGCCAATCAAATTCATCTCTTCATGGAAGCTGTTTACCTCATGGCAGAAGAGCTCTCAAGGGTCCAATAATCAGGGGGCAGCGTGAGGGGAACAGTTTAAAGAGGAGGCAGTATGAGGCATGCAATGCGTGGAGATCATGGTTCATAAGTGAGGAAGGTGTTGTAGGTGTAATCCATAAGTGAGGACAATGCGGCAGTTGCAAATTTGTTTGGAATAATGATATTTAAGCAAGCTGAAAAAACATTTCACCCATGGAATGTTTTTCTTGTGTATCTGGTGATTTACAGCCTGTTTTAAATAGACTATTTGGTTGTCAATTATTGGCCAGTATGAATGCACATTAGAGATTTACTAGACTTTTTGCAGCTTTTTATATATGTTTTAAGCCCAGTGCAGATCAGTGAGGGCCCAGTTCACCTAGTTCAAGTGCTCAAAACAACTATTAGAGGTGCGTCTCTCTGGAGAGCACACACAGCGCAGAGCGGATGCAGTAGGAAGTCATAGGCTCCTGTCTCCTGACCTGTGCACTTTTAAAACTTCTTTTGAGAAATCTGTGGGGTCTCCAGACCCAACCCGACACCAATCTGCTCAAGATTAAAAGGCTTAAAAAAATTAGATATCCCTCAAAAGTTAAAGAAGCACTCCCACTATGTATTTTATTCATAAAATAGGTGTGTATGTACATGTAATGTAGTGTGAGTGTATTAGTATTCTCACTTTCTGCTGCTCTCTGCTGAGTCCATCTCAATTCTCTGCTTCCCAGTGATGTCACCGCTGTGCAGACTGTCCGGGTCACATTGAGCTCTGCATGACCCGGAGGTGACTTTTTCAATCGAAACCTATGGAGCATCAGAACTAAGCTCCATAGACTTTCATTGTAAATGAGACTTCAGGCTCACAAAGAGTATAGTGAGCAGGCTAGTCACAATTGCGGTGACGTCAATGAGAACCAGAGAAGAACGTTGTTAGACACCGGAGAAAGCAGCAGTATGTGAGTATATTAATACACTCACACTACATTACACACACACACACACACCCCACTTCATGAATAAAAAGCTTAGTAGGAGTGCTTCACAACCTGATGTTGGATGGTAACTACAACTCCCATCATCGCCTTTTCATTGTTAAGGACATAATAGGAATTGCAAGTCCATGCCACACAATTGTATTTGCTGGAGGCTGACCTGACATTAAATTTGATTGCTGTACTAAGATTGCGCAGCCAGGACTCACCGCAATCAGGCAGTGTTTAAATTAATATGCCTTGGAGATTGCTGTCACACAGCTCAAGAGTTGTGGACAGCTATCCAGGCTGATGTTTAGGTAATGGCAGTCTGCACTGAACCTGGAGCCAGGGAAGACTATGTGCGATATTGCTGCGAACCTGGTGTCAGCCCTACCCCACCAGGGCAACGTCACACACACGTGCTTTGCATGGCTCACTTCGTCAACCTGGTGGTGCAGCAATTTCTCTGCCACTTTCCCGGCTTGGATGCGCTGCTGCAGAAACCATGGTCGCTGTGTGCTCACTTCTGCCTTTTGCACCCCGCGGGTCATCGGCTTGCATCGCCACAGAGATCGATCGGCTAACCGGTTGATATGCAATGTGCCGACATGATAGTGTTCCACTCTGCACATGTTGCAGCGACTGTGGCAGCAGCGACTAGCCCTGGTGCAGTATGTCATTTTGCACAGCCTGGACCAACGCAGTACGGACATGGTGCAAATCACGCTTGCGGAGTGGGCACAAATGAAGGACCTCTGCACTTTTCTGCACAGTTTTAAAATGGCTACTGAGATGGTTAGCACTGATGATGCCATCATCAGCATCCCTATTCTGGTCATCTACATGCTGGAACACACTTTGAAGAGTGTGCAGGGGGAGGTGGTGGTCCCAGAGGATGCGGAAGGAATAACAATATCTCAAAGTTCCGGATTGTCGTCGCACAGGCGGGTGCCATGGGTGGGTGGAATACAGCGATCGATGGGGGCTCATGGTACCAGACAAACTATTAGTGAAGGTGCAGGAGAAGAAGAACAAATGGAGGAGGAAGAAGTGATGGACACGCAACAGTCAGGAGATGAAAAGGATAATGATCCCCTCTCTGTTGTTTGTGGTTGGCGGGAGGGGAGAGAGGAAACAAGCTTGAATGTTACCCCGCCACCAACACACCATGGACTTGGACCTCATGGAAGCACCTGACACATGAGCGCCTTCTTGCTGCACTATCTGCAACATGATGCCCATATTGTTAGGATTAGAAATAGTGCTGACTACTGGGTTGCCACTCTGGTTGATTCACAGTACAAGAGTAAATTTTGCAAGATGCTTTTCCCCCTGGAAAGGGACACGCGCATGCTGGAGTATTGAAACACGCTTGTAGACAATCGAGAGTGTTTTTTCCCAAGACTGCAGTGAAGCATGCAGTGTGCATCGCAGTTCTAGACTTTCAACCCCGGGAACGTCAAGTTGTCAATGCAAAAACATTAGCAGCAGAAGTGTAAGTGGCAGAAGCAATTTCTGTGAATCGTTTCACACATTTTTTAGACCAGCTTGTGCACCAGCACAAGAGTACAAGTCTGACACGTGGTGAATGACTGGAGAGGATGGTGCAGGAGTATCAAGAGCTCAATACAAATTCCGTCATGGAGAGTTTAAACTCTTTTTCTTCTTTTTTTACATTTTGGTATTCAAAAATGGAAGACTGGCCTGAGCCTACCTGTCTGAAATCTGGAGGCTCTCAAGTTGGGTCTCCATCTGGTTGGTTGCCTGTAGTGGAAGGGGTGTTAGAGCCCCATTTTACTATTTCTACTCTGGGGAAATTGATACCACTTTAGTGTTGTCTGCCCAGAATTTTCGGAAATGTTGGGTCTCCTTCATATGTGTTGCATGAATTTGGCAAGACTCTTAGAGCACCAAGCCTACACCTGATACTGATCAATGTTTAAGCTAGAAATGCTGGACCAAGCCCTCTCCTATGTGGAAATGTGGACTGAAATGTGGACTGCTGGCTGGACCACACAATTAGCACAAAGAATTTAGATGCTGAAATGTGCCCTGGTTTCTGGACCACACTATTGGCACAAAGAATGAAGATTCTGAAATGTGGACTCCTGGCTGGAGCAAAAATATTATCACAAAACAATTAAAAGCAGAAATGTGAGCTGTTTTCTGGACAACGCAAATAGCACAAAGGATTGATCTGGTGGAAGGTCGATTTCACAGTCACACAGGAACCTATTTATCTGAACTAGCTGACAATCTACCACCTAAATAACTATCTGACTATCCTGTAGCAGCAGGAGGAGCAGCAGCCTCTCTGTGCTGGTACACTGACAAAATGGTGCCAAAACAACATGTCCGTTCTTTATATGGAGAGGGACATGTGACTTCGGCAGCCAATGACACAAGCCCTTGTGTCTGGACACTGTGAATGGTTTCTGTGCCCTGATTGGCTGCCGGAATCTCCACACATTAAGTTAATAAAAGCTGCCGCTCCCCTGACCTCTCCCCACTAGTGATAAGCGAGTATGTATTGTTAACTCTTTCGGCGAGTACGCTTGGGTGCTCGCAGAGTATTTGTGGCGTGCTCGTCATTTGTTATTGTCATCGCGGCTGCAAGTGTCATGGCTGTGACACATGCAGGGATTGTCTGTTTGACAGGCAATCTCTGCATGTGTCACAGCTGTCTATCAGCCGTGGTGACACTAACAGAAATGCTGAGCAAGCCGCAAATACTCGGCAAGCTCATGAGCGTGCTCGCCGAAAGGGTTATCCATACATACTTGCTCGTCACTACTCCCCACCACCTCCCCTCATCAAATACGCCCCTCCTTCCCCTCTGATCATACAGCACTGCTATCCTAGCCAAAGTCCCAACAAAAGCGTTAGTGGAAACTCGATCATTTACTGAACTTTGGCTGAATTTTGCCGATTGTGAGGAAAATGCTCAGGGATCCGAACACGAATCTCAATGTGCAATGTTCGTGCTGACTTTGAGATTGGGAAATGTTTTCCAAACAAGTTTACTCATCTCTAGTCACCGCTCATCATTCCGGCTCTCACGCTGTACTCCGCGAGACCCAGCGGAGTGCAGTGTGAGACCTGGCAGTGGATGCTGCTTCAGTCTATGGAGCTTCAGTCTCTGAACGGGCTCCATACACTGGACAAAGAAGACTGGGATTGTCGTGGGACCGCCATTTGAATTACAGCTGACCGCTGTGGATTTTTATACTGAAATATACATCATTTACTTTACCAATTATATACCAAATACTGAACGTGACCTTGTAATCTGATAGCACACGTCCAATTTATATGCTGCATGAGCCCAAAAGATGTGCAATATTTTTCCTTCCCCCATGATGGCACTACGGAGAGAGGGGATTCGCCCTTCAAGGACATGAAATCTACAGATAAAAGGGAGGCCCCTCTCTCCTGCATCAGTTGGTTTCCTGTCCTTGACGGGGAACCTACAGTCGGCATACCTGGAGGGCCAGAAGAAAAGGATCGTCGTGGGTTGCCAGGCCCAGCCAGACCGATTCAGGCAGCGGGGGTTCCATGCCTCGGCTGGCGCGGTATCCTCGAGCACCACCGCTGGGGTCAGTGGGCCTCTAGGGTGTGCGGGGGGGATGGAGCGGCATCAGCTGTGGACGTGCTGCCTCTCCCTGGCAGGCAGCCTGGGCCGGCGCTGGTGAGAAGCATGCATCGGAACTTCTGGGTTTCAGTGCGCATGTGCGGGGACGCAGTGCCCCTATGACGCAGCGCCGCAAGGTATGACTGGGAATCCAGTCAGCGCATATGCGCGGCCTCTTTTGGAGATGTTGTGAGCGTGGGCGTCCCTATGGAAGGGACAAGCTGACATTCAGGTCAGTTGAATGTAATTTATATAAATAAAATAAAAAAAAGCCTGGGTATGAGTCAGCCGGAGGTGTTCTGGAGGTAGTGCAGACAGGGGGGGGGTAAGGAAAAGTGCGGGCAAGACCAAACACAGGATCTGTGCACTTTGCACAGAAGAATTACCCGTTACGTAGGAAAAGAGACCCTGCAGCTCTTGTATAGAGCAAACAATATGGGAAGAAAACCCGAAGTTTGCCTCAGAGCTTAGGGCCATAATAAAGTCACAGGTAGAGAATACTTTTTAGGTCCCTTCAGGATAAAGGGAAAAAAATGAAAAAGTCCAGAAACGGGTCCCCTGAATCCAGGTCTAGCAGTCTAGAGGATGAGGAGGGTACTCAGATACATCCAATTCATCATCATCTTTATCTTCATCCAGTGACAGAGGCAGTCGTAGCTGTTTCCCTATAGAGGAAACAGATAACCTCGTTAAAGCCCTTGTCCAAAAAGATCAGTTCAGGACATAATGTTCGGTGGACTAGAACAAAAAAAAGAGAAGATCTTTTCCTCTAAATGAGGTATCTAGGGGTAATATTTCTCCTTGCGGAGAGTGACGTGTTAAGTATGTCAGGTGAGGAGACTTCTAAATCCGCAATGCTCCTCTGGGAAATATGCAAATTGTCTCTTCAGAGAGGAAGAGGACTAGAACTAGAACTGGAAGTAGCAATCCTAAAAGTCAACAGTGATCCTTTAACGAGCCTTATCACATGAATTAGGATAAAAGCCAATACCAGAAGCTCAATTTGCAGACCCTGTGTTTCGTGGTGCTGCCCCTCGTCAGTGCAAAGTTTGCTACTTCCTGTAGGTGAGGTTCGCTAATGGTCTGACTAGTCCAACTGGAATCACAGCTGAGGGAAAAAACGTCTAGGGATACTATACTAGACTCCATCTCAGTAATGAAAGGGGCAGCTGCCTTCTTGGCTGACTCATCTGCTGACTCTGTCAGGCTGGCAGCCAGATCGGCAGTTTTTTCTAACGCAGCCCAGCAAGCCCTCTGGCTTAAATGTTGGCCAGGAGATCTCCAGACAAAGTCAAGGTGACAGTGACTCCCCGGCGCCTACGCAAAAGAACCCTGTGGCGCAGTGCACAGAGAGACCGGCCGAGAGGAAGCAAAGCGCGCTCTATGTGAGCAGCGCTTTGCCCATGTCCGGCAAGTGAGGGAGAATAGTGCACGTCACAGGGGCTGTGACGTGCAGGGGAGGGGGTGATTATGATAAATACACACATAGGTGTGGATTTCAGGGAATAATAAACAGTTAGGTGGGAATTTCTAGGCGTCCCCTGGACACCAAGCCTGTGCACAACAGAGTTTATAAAATCACATTTCTCTGCAATCAAACCTCTACTATGGGTCATATAGGTATGTATAGATTTACTTTTCTATAACCTGTATGCCCATAGTAGAGGTCTGATATTGCACAGAGGGTGACAGATTCTCTTTAAACACTCTTCAGGGACACCATGTAAAAGTATTCTCAGACAACCAGGTAGTAGTAGCATACTTGAATCATCGGGGAGGAACCCGGTCCCGCCCTCTGATGGAAGTAATGAAGACCATTTTTCAGTTAGCCGTGAACAATTTGGGGTCTCTATCTGCACTCCACATAAAAGGGACAGAAAATCGCAGAGCAGACTTCCTGAGTCGGACCTAGCTGAGACAGGGCGAGGGGGAACTGAAACAGTCAGTATTCAATCAGATTGCAGAAATGTGGGGACGTCCTACCATAGATCTATTCACCCACAGTCAGAACAAGAAGGTAGACACTTTCTGCTCAATAGACCCCAAAGGGAACCCCATAGCATTAGACGCCTTCATGATCCCATGGAACCATCACCTAGCCTATGCTTTTCCTGCGATTGCCCTGATTCTGGCAGTTCTGAAGAAGATTCAAGAAGACAGGGTAAAAGTAATCTTAATAGCCCCCTTCTGGCCAAAGAGAATGTGGGTTTTTTTTGGCTAAGGATGATGTCCATCTCAGACCCATGGTTACTCCCGGAATTCCCGGATCTTCTTTCCCAGGGGACGGTTCTTCAGACTCCGGTAACAAACTTACACATGACAGCCTGGAATTTGAGAGGGCTGAAAGGGTTTTCCCCAAACTTAATCTCCACGTTACTACAAAGTAGCACTGGCAGCATGGTGGCTTAGTGGTTAGCACTGCAGCCTTGCAGTGCTGGGGTCCTTGGTTCAAATCCCACCAATGACAATATCTGCAAGGAGTTTGTATGTTCTCCCCGTGTTTGCATGGGTTTCCTCTGGGTTCCCCAGTTTCCTCCCACATTCCAAAGACATACTGATAGGGAATTTAGATTGTGAGCCCCAATGGGGACAGTACCCACAATGTCTGTAAAGCGCTGTGGAATTAATGGCGCTATATAAGTGAGTAAAATAAATCAATAAAGTAGGAAACCTGTAACCACCAAACTTTACGGGAAAACTTGGGAGAAAGTTCCTTTCATCTTCAGGAGGGGCTCCACTGACAGCCATTTTAGAATTTCTGCAGAGGGGGTTGGAACAGGGCCTAGCTACAAGCACCTTGAAGGTTCAAGTCGCAATTATGACCTAACCAGGAATCGGTAGATTTCTAGATTCATCAAGGGGTCGGCTAGATCTAGGCCCATCCCTATTCGGAACCCACCTCCTTGGGATTTAAACTTTGTTCTTTCAGCTTTAACCAAACCTCCTTTCGAACCTTTGGCAGACACATTTCTAAAAATCCTGTCCCTTAAGACATCACTTTTAGTAGCACTCACGTCGGCGTGGAGAGTTAGTGATATCCAGGCATTATCTGCAGGGCCCCCTTTACACAAATCTTGGAGGATAGAATCATTCTCAAAACCGACCCAGCCTACCTGCCAAAAGTGGTGTCTCGTTTCCATAGATCTCAGGAGGTGACCCTTCCTTCTTTTTGCCCCAATCTCAAGAACAAGGGAGAAAGGGACCTTCATACATTAGATGTCAGAAGGTGCCTAATCCAGTATATGGCGGCCACACAAGAGTGTAGGAAGGATTGGGCTCTCTTTGTGTGCTTACAGGGACCTCGGAGGGGGCAAAAAGCTTCCAAAGGCACTTTGGCAAGATGGATAAGGGACGCCAACACTCTAGCATACTCGTCAAGTGGGGAAGCTGCCCCGGAAAGACTGAAAGCTCACTCAAGAAGGGCAGTGGCAGCCCCCTGTGTGGAAAGAGCTGAGGCTTCAATCGAACAGATATGTAGAGCTGCTACGTGGTCCCCGCCCTCTACATTCTTCAATCACTATCGGCTGGACCTAGCCTCTTCTTCAGACCTTGCTTTTGGTAGGAGAGTTCTGGAAGCGGTGGTCCCTCCCTAATGATACATTTTTTTCTGCAGTTCTCTCCGTGGTGTCATCATTGGGGAAGGAGAAAGATGTAGTTACTTACTGGTAACGGGATTTCTCAGAGCCCATGACGTCACCTGTACATTCCCTCTCTTCACACGTGGGTGTGCACACTTAATTTTGTTTTTTATACTTAGTCACATGGTATTCCTCATAAGCATCATAATAATTTTGTATGTTGTGTTATTAACCTGGAGGTCCTCTTGTGCTCTATAAACAACTGATGCGGGAGAGAGGTACCGCCCCTTTTATCTGTAGGTTTCTTGTCCTTGAAGGGCGGATCCCCTCTCTCCGTGGTGCCGTCATGAGCTCTGAGAAATCCCATTACTGGTAAGTAACTACTGTAAGTTTTTTGTATGGAGAATAATCACCACCAGATAAGATAAAGCTTATATTAAACCGTGCATAACTGCAAAATATAAGAGAGAGACACGCAGCTCAGCTCAGCTACATCCACATCGTACACACACGGCTCTGCTACGTGCACATCATAGTTAAAAGAAAAACAAGGTTTGGTACCGTGTTAGCCAGTTGAAAAAAGATTGCTCTCAGTGGGAAAAACAAGATAATCTTGTAGTTATACCTTTTAATGGCTAACTAAAATATAATAAATGATGTTACAAGACAAGCTTTCGAGACAACTTAAGTCTCTTCCTCAAGCATGGTATAACAAAATATATGAAGAAACACATATGCACAAAAAAAGACAGCGGCATGGCATAATACTGGTGCTACTCACAAAATTAGAATATCATCAAAAAGTTAATTTATTTCAGTTCTTCAATACAAAAAGTGAAACTCCTATATTATATAGAGTCATTACAAGCAGAGTGATCTATTTCAAGTGTTTATTTCTGTTAATGTTGATGATTATGGCTTACAGCCAATGAAAACACAAAAGTCATTATCTCAGTAAATTAGAATACTTTATAACACCAGCTTGAAAAATGTTTTTAAAATCCGAAATGTTGGCCTACTGAAATGTATCTTCAGTAAATGCACTCAATACTTGGCTGGGGCTCCTTTTGCATCAATTACTCCATCAATGCGGGGTGGCATGGAGGCGATCAGCCTGTGGCACTGCTGAGGTGTTATGGAAGCCCAGGTTTCTTTGATAGCAGCCTTCAGCTCGTCTGCATTGTTGGGTCTGGTGTCTCTCATCTTCCTCTTGACAATACCCCATATATTCTCTATAATAGATTCTCTATGGGGTTAAGGTCAGGCGAGTTTGCTGGCCAATCAAGCACAATGATACTGTTGTTTTTAAACCAGGTATTGGTAGTTTTGGCAATGTGGACAGGTGCTAAGTCCTGCTGGAGAATGAAATTTCCATCTCCAAAAAGCTTGTCGGCAGAGGGAAGCACGAAGTGCTCTAAAATTTCCTGCTAGACGGCTGCGCTGACCTTGGTCTTGACTGGAGCATTTTCCGTTTTTGCGTTTTAATTTTTTGCTCCCCTTCCCAGAGCCATAACTTTTTTATTTTTTTGTCAATATGGCCGTGTGAGTGCTTATTTTTTGCGGGACAAGTTGTACTTTTGAATGACATTACTGGTTTTACCATATAGTTTACTCAAACGGAAAAAAAAAAATTCCAACTGCGGTGAAATTGCAAAAAAACCTGCAATTCTACAGGTTTTTTTTTTCACCACGTTCACTGAATGTTAAAACTGACCTGCCATTATGATTCTCCAGGACATTACGAGTTTGTAGATACCAAACATGTATAGGTTCTTTTTTATTTAAGTGGTGAAAAAAAATCCAAAGTTTCGGATTTGGATTTTTGGGGTAAAATATAACATGGCGCCATATTCCGAGACCCGTAGCGTCTCCATTTTTTGGAATCTGGGGCCGTTTGATGGCTTATTTTTTGCGCGCCAAGCAGACTTTTTTTATTGATACCATTTTGGGGTAGATACTATGTTTGATCGCTCGTTATTGCATTTTAGTTCAATGTTGGGGCGACCAAAAAAAAAACGTTATTCTGGCGTTTAGAATTTTTTTCTCGTTACGCCGTTTACCGATCGGCTTAATTCTTTTTTATATTGATGGATCGGGAGATTCTGAATGTAGCGATACCAAATACAGTACAGACCAAAAGTTTGGACACGCCTTCTCATTTAAAGATTTTTCTGTATTTTCATGACTTTGAAAATTGTACATTCACACTGAAGGCATCAAAACTATGAATTAACACATGTGGAATTATATACTTAACAAAAAAGTGTGAAACAACTGAAAATATGTCTTATATTCTAGGTTCTTCAAAGTAGCCAACTTTTGCTTTGATGACTGCTTTGCTCACTCTTGGCATTCTCTTGATGAGCTTCAAGAGGTAGTCACCGGAAATGGTCCTTCCGACAATCTTGAAGTAGTTCCCAGAGATGCTTAGCACTTGTTGGCCCATTTGCCGTCACTTTGCGGTCCAGCTCACCCCAAACCATCTCGATTGGATTCAGGTCTGGAGGCCAGGTCAAATAGCCCTTACACAGCCTGGAGGTGTGTCTGGGGTCATTGTCCTGTTGAAAAATAAATGATGGTCCAACTAAACGCAAACCGGATGGAATAGCATGGCGCTGCAAGATGCTATCGTAGCCATGCTGGTTCAGTATGCCTTCAGTTTTGCAATTTTGAATAAATCCCCAACAGTGTCACCAGAAAAGCACCCCACACCATCACACCTCCTCCTCCATGCTTCACGGTGGGAACCAGGCATGTAAAGTCCATCCGTTCACCTTTTCTGCGTCGCACAAAGACACAGTGGTTGGAACCAAAGATCTCAAATTTGGACTCATCAGACAAAAGCACAGATTTCCACTGGTCTCATGTCCATTCCTTGTGCTCTTTAGCCCAAAAAAGTCGCTTCTGCTTGTTGCCTGTCCTTAGCAGTGGTTTGCTAGCAGCTATTTTACCATGAAGGCCTGCTGCACAAAGTCTCCTCTTAACAGTTGTTGAAGAGATGTGTCTGCTGCTAGAACTCTGTGTGGCATTGACCTGGTCTCTAATCTGAGCTGCTGTTAACCTGCGATTTCTGAGGCTGGTGACTCGGATAAACTTATCCTCAGAAGCAGAGGTGACTCTTGGTCTTCATTTCCTGGATTGGTCCTCATGTAATAATAATCTTTATTTTTATATAGCGCTAACATATTTCGCAGCTCTTTACATACATTATCGTCGCTGTCCCCATCGGGGGCTCACAATCTAGATTCCCTATTAGTATGTCTTTTGGAGTGTGGGAGAACCCGGAGGAAACCCACGCAAACACGGGGAGAACATACAAACTCCTTGCAGATGTTGTCCTTGGTGGGATTTGAACCCAGGACCCCAGCGCTGCAAGGCTGCAGTGCTAACCACTGCGCCACCGTGCCGCCCTAATGTGAGCCAGTTTCTTTGTAGCGCTTGATGGTTTTTGCAACTGCACTTGGGGACACTCTCAAAGTTTGTCCAATTTTTCGGACTGACTGACCTTCATTTCTTAAAGTAATGATGGCCACTCGTTTTTCTTTACTTAGCTGCTTTTTTCTTGCCATAATACAAATTCTAACAGTCTATTCAGTAGGACTATCAGCTGTGTATCCACCAGACTTCTGCACAACACAACTGATGGTCCCAACCCCATTTATAAGGCAAGAAATCCCAGTTATTAAACCTGACAGGGCACACCTGTGAAGTGAAAACCATTTCCGGTGACTACCTCTTGAAGCTCATCAAGAGAATGCCAAGAGTGTGCAAAGCAGTCATCAAAGCAAAAGGTGGCTACTTTGAAGAACCTAGAATATAAGACATATTTTCAGATGTTTCACACTTTTTTGTTAAGTATATAATTCCACATGTGTTAATTCATAGTTTTGATGCCTTCAGTGTGAATGTACAATTCTCATAGTCATGAAAATACAGAAAAATCTTTAAATGAGGTGTGTCCAAACTTTTGGTCTGTACTGTATGTGTATGTGTTTTATTTTGAATGGGGCGAAAGTGGGGTGATTTAAAGAGATTGACAGCGGCATTTAACTAGTTAACAGCCGCGAGTGGACTGCGGGCACATGTCAGCTGTCATGTGCTTGGAAAGGTGCGGGCTCAGCGCTGGGCCCGCATCAAACGGGGTTATGATAACGTGTGTTATACTCCTACGGCACAAGTCATAAGTTGCCTTTTAATATGACACCTTTCATATTGTTTATATTGTGTCCTGGACCACAGGAATGTTTGGCCACAGGTAAAGGGGGTTTTTATCTGTAATGATGTGGGGATGAGACCTCGTCCTTATACATCGTACATCCATATCATACACACACTTCTCCTACTCCACACACGTCGTATACACACGGTTCTGCTACATCCACACTGTAAACCCCTCCTGACCCCACACATAAACTTCCCCTCATCCAGCACCATGACACAGCAGAGTCCTGCATCCACTGAGGCCCCTGATCATGTGACCCCTGACTCCTCCCCTCCTGTGACATCATCACAGGTCCTGTAAGCACAGAGCAGCCATATATCCAGTGTGTGGCTCTGCAGATGGAGGAGGTATGTGGAGATTCCCCATTACTATTAACTCCCTCAGTCATGGGCGTACCCAGGATCAAAACTATATATATATATATAGTACAATGCAAAGATTTCACTTATTACATTATATGAGCGATATCTATTGTAAATTCTACAATAGCTCAGAAACCGGCGAATCGCTCCATACAGAATACTGGCCCCCATAAAATGCTCCATACAGGAGACTGGTCCCCATATAACGCTCCATACAGGATACTGGCCCCCATATAACGCTCCATACAGGATACTGGCCCCCATATAACGCTCCATTCAGGATACTGGCCCCCATATAACGCTCCATACAGGATACTGGCCCCCATATAACGCTCCATACAGGATACTGGCCCCCATATAACGCTCCATTCAGGATACTGGCCCCCATATAACGCTCCATGTAGGATACTGGCCCCCATAAAGCGCTCCATACAGGATACTGGTCCCCATATAACGCTCCATGCAGGCTGTTCCCCCCCACATAATGCCCCACGCAGGCTGTTCCCCCCCACATAATGCCCCATGCAGGCTGTTCCCCCCCCCCATATAATTCCCCATGTAGGATGTCACCCCACCTTATAATGCCCCATGCAGGATGACGCACCCCCCCTTCCTTATAATGCCCCATGCGGGATGTCACACACCCCCTCCCTTATAATGCCCCATGCAGGATGTCACCCCCCCTCCCTTATAATGCCCCATGCAGGATGTCACCCCCCCTCCCTTATAATGCCCCATGCAGGATGTCACACCCCCCCTCCCTTATAATGCCCCATGCAGGATGTCACACCCCCCCTCCCTTATAATGCCCCATGCAGGATGTCACACCCCCCCTCCCTTATAATGCCCCATGCAGGATGTCACACACACCCTTCCCTTATAATGCCCCATGCAGGATGTCACACATCCAGCCTCCCTTATAATGCCCCATGCAGGATGTCACCCCCCCTCCCTTATAATGCCCCATGCAGGATGTCACCCCCCCTTATAATGCCCCATGCCGGATGTCACCCCCCCTTATAATGCCCCTTGCAGGATGTCACACACCCCCACCTCACCCCCCTCCCTTATACTGCCTCAGGCCTCCATACAATAAAAAAAGAAAAAAACTCACCTCACATCTCACCTGCTGCCGCTGCTCAGGACTCCTCAGTGTCGCCGCCATCTTCCCGCTCTGCGCGCTGTGACTGCTCAGGAGAGAGCGCGGTGAAAAGACGTCACCGTGCCTTCTGACCTGAGACGTCACAGTGCAGCAGCCGCGGAGGATGCAGGAGCTGCTGCGGAGGCACGGGGAGAGGTAAGTATTGTGCCGGGTGCCGGGGCCCTGAGCAAGCAGGGGGGGGGAGCGGGCGCTGACGGTGAGGGGCCCCGCCGCCTGTACAGGGCCCCGGCACTTGCCAGGGTGCGCCGAGTGCTGACGCCGGCCCTGGTGTGCGGCTTGCGTGCCTGCTTCTAGGGAAGGCAGCTGCCGCCCCCTCCCCATGGTGGGTACGCCCATGCCCTCAGTGCTGAGCCTGTGATAAATCTCTGTATGTGACTATAATGTGATTGTGAGTTATACCGGGGGCAGGACGGGGCCATGACTGGATGTAGTGATCATTTGAAGCCGGTAACAGCTCCGGAGATTTCTTACATGGGAACTTTATGATGTTACATCGTCATCTTCTCCCCATTCAGGTCGCTACAATATCGGATCTTCTCAGTGGAGATCTTCTATATAAGAGAATATTCCTGAGTGACCCGTCAAGGATGGATAGGGACAGGGACAAGATGGCGGAGAAGATATTACACATCACCCTAGAGATCCTCTTCCTGCTTACTGGAGAGGTGAGAGATTCTGATGACGTCACATTACATCATTCTTATCTATGGGAATAACAGATGGACAGAACTGGAGAGGTGAGGACTCTGGAAATGTCTGTAGTGAGATTTATTAATGTGTCTCTCCATAACCAGGATTACACAGTAGTGAAGAAGACCTCTAGTGAGCGCTGTCAAGCCTCTGTATCTGAGAAATGGGGAAGACCCCTGAGCCCAATCACAGAACCTCCATCTCACTCCCTGATACATGGGGACATCAATGACCAGAAGATCCTAGAACTCACCTACAAGATGATTGAGCTGCTGACTGGAGAGGTGACACTGCTGGGAATGCTGGGACATTATTCAGTAACGCTATGAAGGGATCAGGGGGATGACGGTATCATTGTATGTGTCAGGTTCCTATAAGGTGTCAGGATGTCACCGTCTATTTCTCCATGGAGGAGTGGGAGTATTTAAAAGGACACAAAGATCTGTACAAGGACGTCATGATGGAGGTTCCCCAGCCCCTCACATCACCAGGTAATAGATAGGACTAAATACACACGGCCTATAATTATCTGGATGTAAAGAATGAATTCAGTCCCTGTATGTGTTTCCTCCAGATCTATCCAGTAAGAGGACAACACCAGAGAGATGTCCCCAACCTCTTCTTCCACAGGACTGTAAACAAGAAGATCCTAATGTTCCTCAGGATCATCAGGTAGATGGAGAGAAGGTGTCATGAGATCTCCTCTATGATGTGTAGAAGGCTGTGAAGATCTTGTGTTCAGTCTTGTTTTATCCACCAGTATTATACACTGAATGGAAAATTTATTAGAAACATCGGCACTTTCCTGATTTGAGCTTCATTGTGTGGAGTGAGACCTGTGACCCCGGAGTGTAGTATAAAATGAAGTGATGAGTTATCAGTCAGAATCCACATTAGAAATGGAAGAGTGAGTGATCTGAGTGACTTCAAACATGGAGATCGATGCTAAAAATTGGCCTGGTCATTAACGTTCAAACAGCCTTCGGGGGTAAAGGGGTTAATAATGTGGGAATATTTTCTTGCCTAGTCCTGGCACCGCTGATATCTGTAAATGGAGATTTGGACACTAGGGATTACATAAGTATTCTGGCCAATCAAATTCATCTCTTCATGGAAGCTGTTTACCTCATGGCAGAAGAGCTCTCAAGGGTCCAATAATCAGGGGGCAGCGTGAGGGGAACAGTTTAAAGAGGAGGCAGTATGAGGCATGCAATGCGTGGAGATCATGGTTCATAAGTGAGGAAGGTGTTGTAGGTGTAATCCATAAGTGAGGACAATGCGGCAGTTGCAAATTTGTTTGGAATAATGATATTTAAGCAAGCTGAAAAACTATTTCACCCATGGAATGTTTTTCTTGTGTATCTGGTGATTTACAGCCTGTTTTAAATAGACTATTTGGTTGTCAATTATTGGCCAGTATGAATGCACATTAGAGATTTACTAGACTTTTTGCTGCTTTTTATATATGTTTTAAGCCCAGTGCAGATCAGTGAGGGCCCAGTTCACCTAGTTCAAGTGCTCAAAACAACTATTAGAGGTGCGTCTCTCTGGAGAGCACACACAGCGCAGAGCGGATGCAGTAGGAAGTCATAGGCTCCTGTCTCCTGACCTGTGCACTTTTAAAACTTCTTTTGAGAAATCTGTGGGGTCTCCAGACCCAACCCGACACCAATCTGCTCAAGATTAAAAGGCTTAAAAAAATTAGATATCCCTCAAAAGTTAAAGAAGCACTCCCACTATGTATTTTATTCATAAAATAGGTGTGTATGTACATGTAATGTAGTGTGAGTGTATTAGTGGTTCATAAGTGAGGAAGGTGTTGTAGGTGTAATCCATAAGTGAGGACAATGTGGCGGTTGCAAATTTGTCGGGAATAATGATATTTAAGCAAGCTGAAAAACCATTTCACCCAGCGAACATTTTTCTTGTGTATCTGGTGATTTACAGCCTGTTTTAAATAGACTATTATTTGGTTGTCAATTATCGGCCAGTATGAATGCACATTAGAGATTTACTAAACTTTTCCGAGCTTTTTATATATGTTTTAAGCCCAGAGCAGATCTGTGAGGGCCCAGTTCCAGGAGCCTAGTTCAAGTTGCTTAAAACAACTGTTAAAGGTGTGTCTCTCTGGAGCGTACACAGCGCAGAGCGGATGCAGAAGGAAGTCATAGGCTCCTGTTTCCTGTCCTGTGCACATTTAAACCTTTTTTGAGAAATCCGTGGGATCTCAAGACCCAGCCTGACACCAATCTGCTCAAGATTAAAAGGCTTAAAAAAAAATTAGATATCCCCCAAAAGTTAAGGAAGCACTCCCACTATGTATTTTATTCATGGAATGTGTATGTATGTAATGTAGTGTGAGTGTATTAGTATAGTATATTAGTATACTCACCTACTACTGCTCTCTCCTGAGTCCATCGCAATTCTCTGCTTCCCAGTGATGTCACCGCTGTGCAGACTGTCCGGGTCACACTGCTCTGCATGACCTGGAAGTGACTTTTTCAATCGAAACCTATGGAGCGTCAGAACTAAGCTCCATAGGCTTTCATTGTAAAAGAGACTTCAGGCTCACACATAGAGTATAGAGTGAGCCGGCTAGTCACAATTGCGGTGACGTCAATGAGAAGCAGAGAAGAACGTTGTTAGACACCGGAGAAAGCAGCAGTATGTGAGTATATTAATACACTCACACTACATTACATGCACATGCACACACATTTCATGAATGAAAAGCTTAGTAGGAGTGCTTCACAGCCTGATGTTCAATGGTAACTACAACTCCCATCATCGCCTTATCACTGTTAAGGACATAATGGAAGTTGCAAGTTCATGACACAATTGTATATGCTGGAGGCTGACCTGACATTTGATTGCTGTACTAAGATTGGTGCGATATTCCTGTACTGATGAAATTCTGGTGCTGTATTTATGTACTGACAATGGATCTGGAGGTCTATACATGTACTGATTGTTCTGGCGCTGTTTTTTTTTATTCTGCTGGTGGTTCTGGTGATGAATACATGTCCTGATGTTGGTTCTCATCCTGTATTAATGTACATTTAGTAATCTTTAAGTTTCTGATACAATATCAGTGTGCTGTTCATTGCACACATTAACAACACACAGACTAAAAATACAACTGTCTGAATGAGGCCAGATATATCAACTGAACAAGTGTTTGAGTAAAGACCCCATACACTTAAGGTCGCTGGCAGCAATCTTGCATGACTCTCGTACTATGTCACTTACTCTGCCGAGCTCTCTTTTGTTTTCAATGAGAGAACTTCTGCTAGATATGTCTGCCAGCTGTTTACCTCTTAGGCTATGGTCTCACTATCAGTATTTGGTCAGTATTTTTCCTCAGTATTTGTAAGCCAATACCAGGTGAAGAACAATCAGAGAAAAGGTATAATAGAAACAAGTGCACCAATTCTGCATTTTTGACCCACTCCTGGTTTTCGCTGAAGAATACTGACCAAATACTGATAGTGGGGTCGTAACCTTAGAGAACAAAAGGGTCTGGAATCGGACATGATTATCTCCACTGACGTCATCAGTCTGAAGTACCGATACACATTAAACTGTCGGCCAACCCCTTGGTATCAGGAGGTTAGGCCGACATTACTGTAATGTGTATGGGAACCTTTATTATTAGGTAGTAAACGGTATGTGCACCCTTAGGGTACGTGCACATGATGTTCTTTAGCCGTTTACAAAACCGTTTTTTCAGATGGGTTCCAGGCAGAATCCCCCTGAAAAAGACATTGTGTGCACATACCCTTAGTGTAACTCACCAGTAGGGGACGTGACCATTTAAATTGCTTAGGGCACCATGAACACCAAATACGATGTAATTTTGGTCGCCATGTTCATTTACTATTTGTTTGTTTTTTAAATCAATTTACACAACATCTGTTTGTGACTTTTACAGTATTTATTTGAGGGTGAAGATCTGCCCCATATTAATACTACAGAGACATATGTGAGGGGCGATGAGCGGTGTAAAGAGGAGATTCCTACAGATAACCGCACAGGTGAGTAGTGACCACTAAATGCCGAGAAGCCACAGGTTCTACTCCTTCACTGTATGGTATAATTATGTGTAGAATTTTTTAAGGTCTTTTTTATACTGAGGTTTTTATGTGGATTTTACACCTAAAACAAAAATTATCAATAAATTCTTATCTCTCTGCTTTAGAAGGGAGTCTTCTGTATTCAGAGTCCTGTTGTCATGCATTTGGGGTCGAACCCCTGAGCCAGTGTCTCGTTGTCGGTTTCTCTGTCTGTCAAGATACAACTTTTCTCCGGGTGTTTAGTTTTGTTATCCTTGCAGCAGTGCTTTTAGGGTTTCATTTTCTCATTTGTCTGCTGGTGTTTCCTGCTGTTGAGCCTCATTTGGATGTCCGGCCATACTGCTGTAGTTTAAACCTGTGAGTGAAAGGCCAGCTAGGGTTTATCTCTTTGCTGTTTATGTTCTTTATCCTGCACCTATCTTCTGTTTCTTGTTAAGAAGTAGGCGGTTTATTTTCTTACAGTATGTATTTTATCCTTTGTTTTGTAGTTTGTTTGTTTTACTGCTTCTGGGACCTTTTTCTATTTCAGCACACTTTCCTTTCTGTAGGTAATCTACACTCTGCTCTGCCTCCCGGTTCTTTAGTAGGAATGTGACGCATTCTATGAAATTTCAGGCACAATTGGTCAGATTCGCCATTGTTTAGTCTCTGGTTATGGCTATCTCTGCTCACGCAGTTACCACTGGAGACTGCGTGATTAGGATTCTAGTCTGTACTGGAACTGGCAGGGTCAATTGTAGTATTTAGTGTGTTACCTTTTTCCTCGAGTGAAAAATTTTCAAGATAACCTCATGTCAATCATTGTGCCCTGTTTGGCGGGTTTTAGATCTTCAATGCACAGTGTAATTCGATATTCCTGCAAGGGAGGGGGCCGAGAGGCAGAGAGTGACATACCTCACAGCAGCTGTGAGCTGCACAGGATGCCCCCTGTGGACCCAGCCATGCGACTTCCTTTGTGTTCGATATTATAATTCTACACTGAGTTATGGATACATCCCAGTGATACAACAAGTAGATTTTTTGGAAACCAAAGAGAATGGGGAATGTTACCCTGGCTTTCAGCACAGTCCAGCGCGTAGGGAAAGGGATATACACGGCACAGCCTTGCGGGGGCCCCGGTGTTTGGTATCCACGCGTAGTAGGGGCCTGGATGTATCCGATGACATCAGAACCGGCTCCCAAGGATTGCCCGTTTTAGTTTTTGGCAGGTTTTAGCTGAAAGAGGCCAAGGGTGGAGAAAGGGGCAGTTAGGGGAGTGACCCAGAGAGGTTAAGAGCATCGGCAGCATTGGCTCCATTGTCTTTTTACTTGGGAGGTCATGACATCACGTCGTGTGGGAGAAGTCCTGCAACAAAGAGAGAGGGCCTCACAATACTCCCCTGTGGCAGCTTTTCCCCCGAAAGTCAGGCCTTTCATCTGACTGGTAACTGACTCTTAACTGCTTTATATCTTTTGTACCCCCACTATTGTGTTTGCAACTCTGACCATTGTGGATGTATAACCCTTATGTTTATAGTGTATTTTCTAGTGTGCCCTTAAGGTGATTAAATGTATAATTTAACCTTGGGCTTCTCTTTTATCTCGATCCACGAACTCACACGTCCGTTGTTCGACTTCCTTCCCTGGTAGCATGAGAATTATTTCTGGCCCGATATAACTCCCGTTAACAGACTGTGGACTTGTATGTAATAGAAACTGGTGGTAGCTCTACCAGTCCGACAAGGTTCTGCTTCACTGGAGCTAATGAAGGGGCTTCTTGGCCTATCTGGTGTGTGAGTGAGTGTAGTGCCACGTCAATGACTGAGAGGGCCTCCTCTTCTCACTCTGTGCCTTCCTGTACCCATGTTGACAGGGGGTGTCTCTGTAGAACTGTATCAATCTGACCTTACGCGTCCCCAAGGGGGTGTGGAACGTTACGTTGGTGGAAAGGGCAGATCAATATCACGTGTCACAACTACATCAGCCGAAACGTCTTGGCGGGTGTTGGGGTGTGGATTCATCACAAGTGGTGGCAGCGGGTGGGATTCTGCGGGGTCTCTCTGCTGCCATTTCTTCACATTGGTGGCAGCCGGTGGGATTCTGCGGGGTCTCTCTGCTGCCATTTCTTCACATTGATGGTAGCGGTGGGATTCTGCGGGGTCTCTCTGCTGCCATTTCTTCACATTGATGGTAGCGGTGGGATTCTGCGGGGTCTCTCTGCTGCCATTTCTTCACACTAGTCAGTCATAACACTTGTCTAACACCGGACACTGTGCTCAGTGAATGTCTCTAAATTTACTTTTGAAACTTGTCAGTGTTGGAGATTTAAACTCAGGACCCCTGATATGGAAGGCAGAAACATTACTAGTGAGCCACAGGCTGCACTGCTATGTACACAATACATTTCTCAGCCTGAAAACCTCAGTAATATTCTTCATTACAAGCATAATATTCCAGTATGTAAATGGCGCAATTGTTCTTAGAATGGTAAAAAAGTTGATTATGCAGAACTGTGTTTTCCTTACTTAAAAAGAACACATAAAACAACCCAGAGGGACCCCCAGTAAAAATGGGACTGATTGCATTGGTTGTACAACAGATCCATTTTGGACAAGAATCCTGTTTGCTTATTCCTAAAATGGAACAGAAAAAATAAAGCTCCCAAACAAAAGTGAACACTTTTTTATTATACTTTTTATCTATTACTTGAAATAAAATTGTTAGGATTTTATTATCTCAGTGTCAGAATCTCTTCTTATCTGGCGGTCATATGCTGTTATAGATCTTTTTGTGGTGTATGAATTGGAAAACCGCTGCTTTTTTGAAAACTGCAGCATGTCAATTCGATCAGTGTTTTTGCAGCATTTTTCACCCATAGAAAGTAAGAGTAAGTGCAAAAGAGCAGCAAAAACATAAAAAAACAGGTATAGCAGGATGTGAAACCCATTCATTTTTGAGATTTTCTCAAGTTTAAAGGGAATCTGTCACCCCCCTGGGACTTATCTGACCTCTAATATGGGCATACAGCTGAAATATAAATGTATACCTACCCGTATTCCTCATATTAGAGGTCTGGTTGCTGTGAAATGTCTTTTTATTCATTGAAGTTTTCCAGGGCTGGGAAGAAATCCCCGTCTACTGTGGTAATTTAAAATATTTCCCCCTCCCCTGCACTTACAGTGGCCAGATACCGCGCCTGCGCACTTGTACTGTGTATTATGCAGTCATAGTACTGCAGGGATCTTGTGCGCAGGCGCCTGTGAGTTACTGACTTCAATCTCTGGCAGTGGCATTTAACTCGCACAAACCAGATGCACGTCTTAGCTCCGCCCATCGGCGCCCGTGTCACAAGACTGCTGGTCACCGATGGGTTGACATTACAACCCGGGGTCTGCAGGAGACCCCTGTGGTTGTCATTGCCGACCTGCTATGAGCGCCGCCCAGTGGTCAGCGCTCATAGCAGACGAGCATTTTTGTTATACATAGCAGGGATATCAAAAGATCACAGCTTCTAGTTTCCTGTGGAGACTAATGATGGAAGTAAAAAGTAAAAGAAAATATTAAAAAATATATAAAAGTTCAAATCATCCCCCTTTTTGTCCCATTCAAAATAAAACAATAAAAAAAAAATATACACATTTGATAAAGTCTCGTTCAGAATCGCCCGATCTATCAATATATAAAAAGAAGTAATACGATTGGTAAACTTCGTGACGGGGAAAAAATGCCAGAATTACGTTTTTTTGGTCGCCGCAACATTGCAATAAAATGCAGTACCAGGCAGTTAAAACATTGCATGTAGTCCAAAATGTTATCAATATAAACGTCAGCTCGGCGCTCAAAAAATAAGCTCTCACCCAGCTCCAGATCACGAAAAACGGAGACGCTACGGGTCTCGGAAAATGACGCCTCTTTTTTTTTTTTCTTTTTTTTTTTTTTTTACAAACTTTGGATTTTTTTCTTCACCGCTTAAATAAAAAAGAACCTATATATGTTTGGTGTCTACAACCTTGTAATGACCTGGAGAATCATAATGGAATGCCAGTTTTAGCATTTGGTGAACATAGTAAAAAAAAAAATAAAAAAAAACAATTGTGGAATTGCTCTTTTTTTGCAATTTCAACGCACTTGAAATTTTTTTCCCATTTTCCAGTACACGATATGGTAAGGCTGTGTGCCCACTATGCGTTTAAGTGTTTCCGCAGCGGCAATTCCGCAGCAGAAACGCTTAAAAACTGCTTGGTAGAAGACCTGCCATGTTCCCCAATGATAATCCGCAGAAATTTCAGCTGCGGACTATCATTGCGGAAAAACACGCAGCACTACCAATTACTTTGCGGAATCGTGGCGTTTTCGCCGCCATTGAGTTGCATTGGAACGCATGGAATCCGCATCACTGCATCTGTAGATGCGGATAACATGCGTTTCAATGTGCGGATGGTACCCGGGTTTGGAGAAGACGAGACTCTCCTCCGGACCCGGGTACCATAGTACCTGTAAAAAAAAAAGAATAAAATAAAAAATATACATTATACTTACCTTCTGATGGCCCCCGGTGTCCTTGTCCTTGACCTTCCAAGTGATGCTAAAATCACTTGGAAAGCGCTTGACAACCCGCATGCGGAAATGCATGTGAAGAACGCTTCACATCCGCATGTCCCTGGCAGGAAAAACGCATGTACAATCCGCATGTACAACCCCCATGCGGAAATGCATGTGAAGAACGCTTCACTTCCGCTTGTCCCTGGCAGGAAAAACGCATGTAAAATCCGCATGCGTTTTTTCTGCCAGGGAGATGCAGAAACGCTCTGAAAAATTCGGAGCATTTCTGCATAGTGGGCACATAGCCTAACAGCAATAGGGTCGTTCAAAAGTACGACTCGTCCTGCAATAAGCCCTCATGGCCATATTGATGAAAAAATAAAAAAGTTATGGCTCTGGGAAGAAGGGTGGAAAAACACATGGTCCTACAGTCCCGCTCGTGCTACGGGGCGGGACTGTAGGCAGGGTCTTTTCTTGGTGCTATAGGCCAGATCAGCAAGAAAAGACCTGCCCACAGGCCTGCCCTATCTGTCTCTCTGGCTGTTTCTATGATGAGGAACATACTTGTGCTTTGGGGCGGGCCTGTGAGCAGGTCTAATCTTTGTGATCTGGCCTAGAGCACCTGCCTACAGTCCTGCCTGGAGCACAGGCATATCATTAACTCAAAACTGCAAACACTAATTACACAAGAACCACAAGATTGATTTCTTCACCTCCAGGTATAATTTTAATCCATGCAGTGACCCAAACATGACAATGCCTGTAGTTTACTTAGCAAAATCTTGCTGACAGGTTTGCTTAATGGACAGTCCTAGGGCGGCAGTCCTGGTGCCATTGGATGCAGACGGGCCCCTGCTACACGTGGAGACTAAACACATTGGTCCTATGGATTTCCGAATAGCTGTGCTATGTAACTCGCTATCCCTATGTTCTAGGCTAAGTCAAGACCGAGGCGGACATTCACCATGTCCTGGGGATTTCGGAAATCTATTTGATGTACGGTTAAGACGTATAGTATTTTCATAACTCTATATGGAATTATAGCTGTCTGAAGCAAAAGAAGACCGCATGGCTTGGATCCACAAGGGGGTCTTCCTGTAGTGCTCACCAGTTAGCTGGGGGGGGGTGTAACTCCTTTGTTTGAAGCTGGTCAGGTGTCTTGTTACAACTACACATGCTTACTGGATGATTGTGAGCTGCCATTACATCCCACCATCTTTCACATCCAGCTTCACAAAGATGCAAATGTATATTTGTGGATGATTACAAAAGCCGTGAAAACAAAATAAAAATATCTTGATAGATACGTCCTCGCACATCAATGTGTTTCCGGTACGTGACACCCTTAATCTGGAAGCACATAGACATTTTATACGAATGTGAGAATGTGGCATAAAGGAGATTATTTTACAAATAACAGAATTACAACATGTCATATATTACAGATACATAATAATATAAAATTACTTAGCACTCGCGTCTCATTTGATTGGAGTCTTTTTCTGTTGTTTCTTCTCCATCTGGTCAGACCTTCATGTCGACATCTCCCAGCCACCACTTGTTTTGTCACACTGATCACAGCAGTCCTGACAATAACAACGTCACATATATTGTGGTAGATCGCTCACTCAGCTGCACAAGGAGGTAGACACGACACAGGTATGCTGTCTCTTTAAATCTCTTGTTGGTTTATAAGAATGTGGCATAAGCCAACATTGAGCCCATGAAAATAAACACAGCCTGCTGGGTAAAACGGGAAAACAAACAAAACTATGTGTCACGCACAACACAGTCCTTGTGTTGGCAGGGGTCCGCTTGCTCAGAATTTAGCAACTTCACATGGTTCAGGTCAGCACAGAACACACATCTCCTGCCTAGAGTATGCCTCTCCCGATACACTGAACTCTGAATGCCTCAGCAGGCCTTGTATTTAAACCCCAGACCACACCCTGAGGTGGAGATATGGAGAACAACCTCCCACCCGCTCTATGGTTGTTCTCCTAAAAGCAAGCTCTTCTACAAATCGTGGTTTAACCCCTCTCAGCAAATAAAATGCTGGTTGAAACGTGACGGTTTTATCTCATTGAAGCGAATAGCCTCAGGGAAACATATCTCCCCTCCAGCAATTTACCAGTGACTTTGTCACAATATATATTTATCTCCTAAATAAAAAAAAATCCCCACACTGTGCTCCTAAATACAAATAGGTACCCCACCATTAATATGCTACACACCATTAAAAATGTATAGTGGTAAACTATCGCTGTGCCCCTACATTAACTATCGCTCCCTCCCTCCAATAAATGTAAATGAATCAGTCTCTATTTTTTATTTATTTATTTTACTCGCTTATATAGCGCCATTAATTCTACAGTGCTTCAGAGATTATCAGCACTGTCCCCATTGGGGCTCACAATCTAAATTCCCTATCAGTATGTCTTTGGAGTGTGGGAGGAAACCGGAGAACCCGGAGGAAACCCACGCAAACACAGGGAGAACATACAAACTTATTGCAGATGTTGTCCTTGGTGGGATTTGAACCCAGGACCCCAGCGCTGCAAGGCTGCAGTGGTAACCACTGAGACTCCGTGTTGCCCTCTATGCCTAACACCCCAATTCATTTTAAGGCTATATGCACACATTTTATTTTTATTCATACAAATATTCAAAATGCATATTATATTGAGTCCGGCTAGAGACATGACAAGCCAGTCACCCCGGTAATGCCGTAAAGAAGCAGTGGATTACTCACCATATAAACCTACATCTGGATATTTCATACCCAAAAAAACACTGACAATTAGAATATAAAATCAATCACATTTTATTGAAATCAAATTTAAAAATAATGTGTCACAAAACATACTAGAGGCACAGAATATAAGAGTTGTGCAAAGAGGATTTTACAGGTAGTGATGGTGAAAGTCAGAATTAACAAATCATTTAAGTCAGCATTGTTTATATCCACATAGTACATAGTACATACATAGATACATAGTTAGTAAAGCCGAATAAAGACTTGCGTCCATCAAGTTCGACCTGTTAGTTCTGTAATTGCTAAAGTTGATCCAGAGGAGGGCAAAAACCCCAAATGATTTAGCCAATCTTCACCTGAGGAAAAATTCCCTCCCGACTCTGAAACCAGCAGTCAGAATAAATCCCTGTATCAACCTACTATTTTATTTTATTTTTAAGTATATGCAGAAATCTGCCTGGTATCTAGAAATGCATCCAGTCCCCGCTTGAACTGGTTTAGTGAATCCGACATTACAGTCTCCTCACTCAGTGAATTCCATATTCTCACTGCTCTTACCGTAAAGAACCCCTTCCTATGCTGGTGCTGAAACCTTTTCTCTTCCAGTCTTAGTGAATGCCCTCTTGTTACCGTAATATCCCTCCTTTTGAACAAATCCCGGCCAAGGTCTCTATACTGTCCCCTAACATATTTGTACACATTTATTATGTCCCCCCTCAACCTTCTCTTTTCCAGGCTGAATAGTCCTAGTTTTGCCAACCTCTCTGGGTATTGCAGTCCCTCCATTCCCTTTATTAATTTTGTTGCCCTCCTTTGTACCTTTTCAAGCTCATTTATATCCTTTCTATATAGTGGGGCCCATAACTGAGCACAGTATTCCAAGTGTGGTCTGACCAGTGCTTTGTACAGTGGAAGAACAATGTTCTCATCCTTTGCAGCTATACCTCTTCTGATACATCCCATTACCCTGTTTGCCCTTACAGCAGCGGCCTGACTTTGGGCACTCCAATTTAGTTTGCTATCAATCAAGATGCCCAAGTCCTTCTCCATCTCTGAATTCCCCAATGATTTCCCATTCAGTGAGTACTGGTGACTTCCATTTTTCCTTCCCATATGTATGACCTTACATTTCTCCTCGTTAAACCTCATTTACCATTTAATGCTCCACCTACCCAGCTTATCCAAATCCCTCTGTAGGTCTGCACTGTCCTCTTTTGTATTAATTGTTTTACATAACTTTGTGTCATCTGCAAATATTGATATTTTACTATTTATCCCGTTGACTATGTCGTTAATAAAGATATTAAATAACATTGGGCCTAGTACAGACCCCTGTGGTACCCCACTAGTGACGCTTACCCAATCTGAGTATATTCCATTTATAACCACCCTCTGCCTTCTATCCTTTAGCCAGTTAGCTACCCACTTGCAGACATTTTCCCCCAGCCCCATCATTCTCATTTTGTATACCAACCTATTATGTGGCACGCTATCGAACGCTTTTGAGAAGTCGAGATACACGACATCCACTGGTTCCCCCTGATCTACTCGAGAGCTAACCTCCTCGTAGAAGTCAATCAGGTTTGTTTGGCAGGAGCGATTCCTCATGAATCCATGTTGGTTCGGGATTAAAAGATTATTAGCGTCAAGATGCTCCGTAATTGCCTCTTTAATGAAGCTTTCAAAAATTTTGCCCACAACGGACGTCAGACTCACCGGCCGATAGTTTCCGGCGTCACTTTTCGCTCCCTTTTTGAATATTGGCACTACATTCGCCTGTCGCCAATCAAGTGGTAAAGACCCAGTCTCAACAGAGTCCTTAAATATAAGATATAAGGGTCTGTCTATCACATTACTTAGTTCCCTTAGTACCCATGGGTGTATGCCATCAGGTCCTGGTGATTTGTTTATTTTAATGTTACTGAGGCGTTTCTGTACCCCAGCTTGGGTTAGATTTGTCATACTTAGTGGAGGATTAAGTTTGTCACTTCTCATTTCGCCTGTTAGTTCTTTTTCCTTTGTGAAAGTTGACGAAAAAAATTTATTTAATAGATTAGCTTTATCCTCATCTTTCTCTATGATTTTGCCTTCATCACTTTTTATCGGTCCAATATTATTCGATTTAATCCTTTTACTATTTATATACGTAAAGAACAGTTTGGGATTTGATCTACTTTCCCTAGCAATACGTCTCTCTGTTTCCTCCTTTGCTATTTTTATTTGTTTTTTGCAGGTTCTCGTTTTTTCCTTGTAACACATTAGTGCCTCCTTGCTGTTTTCCTGTTTTAATCTCTTGAATGCCTCTTTTTTGCTATTTAACGCCCCTTTTACGTTCTTGTTCAACCATATTGGTTTCCTCTTATTTCTGGCCCTTTTATTCCCATACGGTATATACCTCTCGCACTGAGTATTCAGAATTCTTTTGAAGGTTTCCCATTTACTATTCGTATTTCCTTTGATTAAGAACTTTGTCCCAGTCAATAAGTTGAAGGCTTTCTTTCAGCTGATCAAACTTCGCCCTCCTAAAGTTTAATGTTTTAGTTGTTCCCTTATTGATAACCCTACTGAAGGGCATTTTGAAATTGATAATATTATGATCACTATTACCTAGGTGCCCCCCTATCTGTACCTCAGTTATTCTATCAGGCCTATTAGTCAATATTAAGTCCAACACGGCCTTCCCTCTCGTTGGTTCCTGCACTAGTTGGGAGAGATAATTATCCTTGATATTTGTCAAGAACCTTTTTCCTTTCTGAGATCTACAGGTTTCTGTTTCCCAGTCAATATCCGGGTAGTTGAAGTCCCCCATTACAATCACTTCATTATGTTTTGCTACTTTGTCTATTTGTCCTAATAGCAGTTTCTCATTCTCCTCTGTTATATTGGGTGGCTTATAGCAGACCCCCAGTAATATTTTATTATTATTTTTTGCCCCCTCTATCTCTACCCACATGGACTCGACCCCCTCTTCTCCCTCTCCTATATCTTCCCTTAGTCTGGGCTTTAGACGTGACTTTACATATAAGCAGACTCCTCTGCCCTTCCCCTGTTTCCGGTCCCTTCTAAATAAACTATAATCTGTTAAATTTACCGCCCAGTCGTAGCTATTGTCTAGCCAAGTCTCTGTTATACCTACGATGTCATACCTCTCCTCCGATATAAGCGCCTGCAGCTCATCCGCCTTATTGGTCAGGCTTCTTGCGTTGGTCAGCATGCAAGATAAAACTTTGGGGTTATTTAGCATCCTATTCTTCTCTAACGATCTAACTGTACTATCCCCACCCCCCTCTCCACCCTCATTATATTCACTTCTCCCCTTCCCCCTTGCTTGCCTCACATCCCACCTATTTCCTTGGTCCCCCCCCCGTCTCTAGTTTAAAAACTCCTCCAACCTATTAGCCACCTTCTTCCCCAGCACCGCTGCACCCTCCCCATTGAGGTGCAGCCCGTCCCTACGGTAGAGCCTGTAGCCGACAGCGAAGTCGGCCCAGTTCTCCATGAACCCAAACCCTTCTGCCTTGCACCAACTCTTTAGCCACTTATTCACCTCCCTAACCTCCCGTTGGCGCTCCTGTGTGGCTCGCGGGATTGGTAGTATTTCTGAGAAAACTACCTTGGAGGTCCTTGCCCTAAGCTTCCTACCTAGATCCCTGAAATCATTTTTAAGGACCCTCCATCTACCACTCACTTTGTCATTGGTGCCAATGTGGACCATGACCGCTGGGTCTTCGCCAGCCCCACCCAGTAACCTGTCAACCCGATCCGCGATGTGCCGGACTCGAGCGCCAGGGAGGCAGCACACCGTTCGGCGATCCCGGTCTTTGTGACAGATTGCCCTGTCTGTCCCCCTAATAATAGAGTCACCCACTACCAGGACCTGTCTAGCCTGCCCTACACTTCCCCCCTCCCCCTCATTACTGGAGCATACACTCCCCCGGCGGTCAGAGGATCTGTCGTGCTCCAATAATGCCGGTTCTGAACCAGCCTTCCTATACTTCTTCCCTCTATCCCTTCTAACTGTTACCCAGCTCCCTGCCTGTTCAGCCTGCGCTTCCCCACTAAGCTCCACCCCCAGTGTTGACCCATTGAGTGTCTGCTCGGTGAGCAGCAAACTCCGTTCCATGTTGTCGATGCTCCTCAGTACCGCTATCTGAGCACTTAGATCCAGGATTTGGGCTTCCAAGTGCACGATATGCTCACATCTCTCGCAGCAGTATGGATCCCTGAGCGGTAGCTCAGGGAATGCATACATTGCGCAAGATGTACACTGCACGGCTCCGGCCAACATGGACGTCATTCTACCCATGGTGTGGGTAATGCAAAATAGTAGCTACCAACAGACCAAACAAACAAATGTCTATGACCGCCCTACATCCATACCGTTTTTTAGGCATAAACAGGGACTATGTCCCATTCTGACTTACCCATAGTACTGAGGGACCACTGCGCGCTTTCCAAAGTGCTTTTTCAAGGGGAGTGTATTCATACCTTGTGCGTGCCCCATATACAGCTGTGCTCAAAAGTTTACATACCCTGGCAAAATTTTTCCTTTCTTGGCCTTGTTTCATAGAATATGAATGATAACAAAAAAGCTTTTTCTCCACTCATGGTTATTGGTTGGGTGAAGCCATTTATTGTCAAACTACTGTGTTTTCTCTTTTAAAATCTTAATGACAACCAATATCATCCAAATGACCCTGATCAAAATTTCACATACCCCAGTTCTTTATACCGTGTATTGCCCCCTCTAACATCAATGACAGCTTGAAGTCTTTTGTGGTAGTTGTGGATGAGGTTCTTTAATTTCTCAGATGGCAAAGCTGCCTATTCTTCTTGGAAAAAGCCTCCAGTTCCTGTAAATTCCTGGGCTGTCTAGCATGAACTGCACGCTTGAAATCTCCCCAGAGTGGCTCAATGATATTGAGGTCAGGAGACTGAGATGGCCACTCCAGAACCTTCACTTTGTTCTGCTGTAGCCAATGACAGGTCGACTTGGCCTTGTGTTTTGGATCATTGGAACGTCCAAGTACGTCCCATGCGCAGCTTCCGGCTGATGAGTGCCAATTTGCCTCCAGGATTTGCTGATAACATGCTGCACTCATCTTTCCTTCAACTTATACCAAGTTTCCTGTGCCTTTGTAGCTTACACATCCCCAAAACATCAGCGATCCACCTCCGTTCTTTACTGTAGGTATGGTGTTCCTTCGATCATAGGCCTTGTTGACCACTCTCCAAATGTAACGTTTATGGTTGTGGCCAAAAAGTTCAATTTTGGTCTCATCACTCCAACTTACCTTGTTCCAGAAGTTTTGAGGCTTGTTTCTGTGCTGTTTGGCGTATTGTAGGCGAGATACTTTGTGCCATTTGCGCAGTAATGGCTCTCTTCTGGCGACTCGACCAGGCAGCCCATTTTTTTTCAAGTGCCTCCTTATTGTGCATCTTCAGAGAGTCCTGAATTTTTAGTTGATGTTATTTGTGGGTTTTTCTTTGCATCCCGAACAATTTTCCTGGCAGTTGTGGCCAAAATTTTTGTTGGTCTACTTGACCGTGGTTTAGTTTTTACAGAGCCCCTGATTTTCCATTTGTTAATGCCAGTCAGCAGCGTTCAAACTGTAATTATCAATTCCTTGGATATTTTTTTTGTATCCCTTTCCTGTGTTATACAGTTCAACTACCTTTTCCCGTAGATCCGTTGACAATTCTTTTGCTTTCCCCATGACTCACAATCCAAAAACGTCAGTGGCTAGATGCAAGAGTCTGTCTGGATCCCAGAAACTCACTCAGCTTTTATGCACACACACTGATTACAAGCAAACAGGTCACAGGTGAGGATGTTACCTTTAGTAGCCATTCAAACCCATTTGTGTCAAATTCTGTGCATGTTATCAGGCCAAAATCACCAGGGTATGTGAACTTTTGATAAGGGTCATTTGGATGTTTTTGGTTGTCATTAAGATTTAAAAAGGAAAAACACAGTAGTTTAACAATAAATGGCTTCGCCCAACTAATAACAATGAGTGGAGAAAAAGTTTTTTTGTTATCATTCATATTCTCTTAAACAAGACCAAGAAGGAAAAATTCTGTTGGCGTATGTAAACTTTTGATCACAACTGTATATACCAAAGATATCCAGGTCCTGGCCAATTATCTTAGCGCATGCGAGAAACACCGGCGCCTTCAATTCCAGCATTCAATACCACCGCTTGCCTGTGGGGAATATCCCTGTTACGTCATCGATACGTGCCAGTAGTGTTAAGAAGCCATCCTCAATGTGGTGATCCCAGGTTAAGTGCACATGCGCAAATCTGCACCATGTTGTCGAAGCCAAAATAGGAGACACTGCGGGTTACATATTAATGGATAATGTGAGTTCAGTATGGTCTGCCCGCAATCCAAGAATAGTTTTTATAGAGGTAAAAATACATATTAAATTCAGTGGAGGCGTACCAGCCATACAACACACATAAGAGATATATAGAAACCATCAAGTATTTACACCGCTGTCGGAGAATAGAGTACACAAATATGAACATAGGTAAGTATAACAACAAAAATGCTATTCCGTCCAGAACATAAAATCATACTATATAGCCATTATCCACAACAGAATGCATTTAAAAATCCAACTGGCTGTTTGGACCTAGTTAATCATTCCAATTATATGTAAAAAAAAAAAGGACTGACAAATGTCAGTATATGTGGTATATTGCGTTCAAGACAGAGTTGAGAAAGAATGTTACCCAACGTGCCAAAACTGCCTCAAATGGATAGGGGTACTAAATGTATATTCTCAAAAAGATCAACCCACTATACCATCTGGCATATAGGCCCAAAAAAAACAAAACACATAAGAACATCCATATATATCCATATACCGCTCTGCGGCTACAGTGTGCCAGCTATTGAAGAGACTGAATTGTCACTGCTCCCCACGCACAGAGTCCTGGCGTGGGGACCAGTGACTATTCCGGCTCATCACTGCACTGTGTGAAGTGCGTCCCTGCCATCCGCGGCTCACACAGTGAGAGTGTCGGCAGCAGAGCAGGACAGCGCTGGAGGAGAGAGGAGGTGAGTATGATTATTTATTTTGTTGTGGGCAGCGTGATGGGGGCTCAAGGGGCGCCATGCATACCAGGATGGAGGATCAAGGGGTGCCATGCATACCAGGATGGGGATGAGGGCCACGTATACCAGGATGGGATGGGAGCCACGTATACCAGGAAGAGAGGGGCCATACATACCAGGATGGGGCATCAAGGGGTGCCATGCTCCCAGGATGGGGGATCAAGGGGTGCCATGCATCCCAGGATGGGGGATCGAGGTACCATGCATACCAGGATGGGCATGAGGGCCACGTATACCAGGAAGGAGGAGCCATACATATCAGGATGAAGGTTATTAACAGAATTGGGGGACATTACCCCAATACCAGTGTCAGCAGCAGAGCCTCTCCCGCATAACAGGGCATCATGACCACATTTTTTGCTTTATTTTTTTTTCCTATTTTTCTCCTCTAAAACCTTAGGTGCGTCTTATGGTCCGGTGCGTCTTATAGTCTGAAAAATACGGTAATAGTCACTGATTTGTGCTCTACTTTTTTAGTCAATTGGTAATTTATTTATATTAAAATTTGCATTAAAATGTATAAAATGTAATATGATTTTAGTGTAGTAATAATAAATTAAAATAATTTTTATTCTTTACAGATGAGTGTACCAGGAGCTCAGCGGTCCATCTGATACTTTCAGATTTCGCAACAGATGATCACGGTATTACCCCAGTTACATATGAAGAATATGCCATTATCCCAGATACACCTCAATCCCTTCTCAGAAGAAGTCTTTCATCTGATCCTTTTCAACAGGTCCTTTCTTCTTCTTCATCAATGACCGATATGCAAAACAAAAGTCATAGAAAGACCATTGGACATGAAATACCTCTTAAAAAAGAGAAGCCATATTCATGTTCAGAATGTGGGAAATGGTTTAATGATAAATCACATCTCCTTGAACATCAGAGAATTCACACAGGGGAGAAGCCATATTCATGTTCAGAATGTGGGAAATGTTTTAATAAGAAAGTCAATCTTGTTAGACATCAGATAATTCACACAGGAGAGAAGCCATTTTCATGTTCAGAATGTGGGAAATGTTTTAATATGAAAATCGATCTCATTACACATCAGATAATTCACACAGGAGAGAAGCCATTTTCATGTTCAGAATGTGGGAAATGTTTTAATAGGAAAAGGAATCTAGTTACACATCAAAGAATTCACACAGGAGAGAAGCCATTTTTGTGTCCACAATGTGGGAAATGTTTTAATATGAAAATGAATCTCGTTACACATCAGAGAATTCACACAGGGGAGAAGCCATATTCGTGTTCAGAATGTGGGAAATGTTTTGCATGGAAACCATGTCTTGTTAGACATCAGAAATTTCACACAGGGGAGAAGCCATATTCATGTTCAGAATGTGGGAAATGTTTTAATGAGAAATCACATATCCTTGAACATCAGAGAATTCACCCAGGGGAGAAGCCATTTTCATGTCAGGAATGTGGAAAATGTTTTACAAGGAAAGCACATCTTGGTAGACATCAGAAAACTCACACTCTGGAGAAGCCATATTCATGTTCAGAATGTGGCAAATGTTTTAGTGAGAAATCATATGTAACTGAACATCAGACAATTCACACAGGGGAGAAGCCATTTTCATGTCCAGAATGTGGGAAGTGTTTTAGAAAGAAATCAAATCTTGTTACACATCACAGAACTCACACAGGGGAGAAGCCATTTTCATGTTCAGAATGTGGGAAATGTTTTGCAGAGAAAGCAACTCTTGTTGGTCATCTAAGAACACACGCAGGGAAGTAGTGATTTTTTTTTTTTAATTGAAAACTTTTAACGAAAAAATGCAAGTTACTATATAATAAAATCACACATCTACAAGAAAGAGGAAAAACAATTTGGAGCATTAGATGATTATTAGAAAATGTAAACAGTTACCAGTTATTGTTATTGAAAAAGCAGTTTGTGTTCATATGTAATACATCTATGTATGAATCATATACAGTTAAAACCAGAAGTTTACATAAACTATATAAAAAGACACATATGCAATATCTGACATGAAATCAGAATAAACCTTTTCCGCTTTTTCAATTAGGATTACCATAATTTTTAATATTTGCCAAATGCCAGAATATGAGAGAGAATGTTTTAAGGCATTTTTATTACTTACTGCAAAGTCAAAAGTTTACATACACTAAGATTACTATGCCTTTAAACAATTCTAGACTGCCCATATGATGATGTCATGTGTTTGGAAGCTTCTGATAGTTTTTTTGGCATAGTCTGAGTAAATTAGAAACACACCTGTGGATATATTTTACTGCACACCTGAAACACACTGCTTCTTTGTGTAGCATCATTGGAAAGTGGACTTGCACAATTCTGGCTGATCCTTGGATACAATTTCAACATACCTGAAGGTGCTTGGTTCATCTGTACAAACAAGATGGGAATGTCACGCTATCATACCGCTCAGGAAGGAGACAGATTCTGTGTCCTAGATATGAACATGCTTTGGCCCGACGTGCATATCAACCCAAGGACGAAAGCAAAAGACCTTGTGAAGATGATGGCAGAAGCTGGTAAGATTGTATCAATAACCACAGTGAAACAAGTACTTTACCAACATGGGATAAAAGGCCACTCTGCCAGGAAGAAGCCATTACTCCAAAAGAAACATAAAAAAGCCAGATTAATGTTTGAAAATGCACACAGGAACAAATACCTTATTATTTGAAGATGTGTCCTGTCATCTGATGAAACTAAAATTGACCTTTTTGGGTCAATGACCATCGTTATGTTTGGAGGAAAAAGGGAGAAGCTTAGAAGCCTAAGAACACCATCCCAACTGTGTAACACGGGGGTGGCAGCATCATGTTCTGGGGTTGTTTTGCTGCAAGAGGGACTGGTGCACTTCACAAAATAGATGGCATCAGGAGAAAAGAAGATTGTGACAAGACTGAAGCAACATCTCAGTCATCAGCCAGGAAGTTAAAGCTTGGGCGGAAATGGGTCTTTTAAATGAACAATGACCCAAAGCATACTGCTAAAATGGTAACAAAGTGGCTTAAAGGGGTTGTCCACTACTATTAATAATTAGCCCATCTATTTTAATGTTGAAAAGAAGTATCTTTGTAAATGCCTTGCGTTGCTGCTACTGCCTGTGATCGGAGCTATCGCTGGCCGCTCACAGGCATCACGTGACCCCCGGCTGCAGCCAGCTCTGACATCTGCTGATGTCACGTCAAGTTCTGGATGCAGCCGGGGGTGACTCACTGCTGCGTTCCACAGTGGATCCTGGGCTGTGGGCAGGGTTTTCCCGCGCGTCACACCCAGCATCCACTGCGCGCTCTCCCTCTCCCCATTCATTGGGAAAGCGCGTGGTGGATGTTGGGTGTGACCCGTGGGGTAACCCCGCCCACAGCCCAGCATCCACTGCGGGGACCGCATCACTGTTGTCACGCCTCACTTGACGTGACAGCGGGGGGGGGTCACATGATGCCTGTGAGCGGCCAAGGATAGTGCCGCTCACAGACAGTACCAGCAGCGCAAGGTATTTACAAAGATTCTTCTTTTCAACATAAAAATAGATTGGCCAATTATTAATAGTAGTGGTCAACCCATTTAAGGATAGCAAAGTCAATGTTTTGGAGTGGCTATCACAAAGCCGTGATCTCAATCCTATTAAAAATTTATGGGCAAAGCTGAAAAGGCAGGTGAGAGCAAGGCGACCTACAAACCTGGATCAGTTAGGGTGCATGGACACGGTCAGTAAACGCTGCGGATTAGATGCAGCACTCTTGCTGCGCCCAATCCGCAGACCGCTATGTGGAGACCACTATGCGTCTCCGTGCTCCTGCGGCTCACCCTCGGAGACGGACATGCAGCGCGTCTTCACAGACTGCAGCATGTCGATTTGGCCCACGGACTGGAGTTTGACATGCATGATATAGATGTATAAAATATTTAATATTTACATAAATTGGGGCGTGGCCTGGCTATGGAGGAGTGAGGACGTGCAGCAGTTCAGCTACTGCCTGGGTAATGTCTGCAGACCCAATTAAGAAACACTATTTACCCCCAAATGTCAGCTAAGAAGTGTTCCAGCTCTGGCTAAGCTAATAGACGTCCTTCAGTGGTGCCTGCGACTGGTATTTCCCAATATCTGAGGAGTTCTGTGGGCCCTGCACCGGAGCTAGCAAGCTCTCTGACTGGAAAGAAGATGGAGGATGGAGGAGCAGCATTATCTACATCAGGGACTGTGAGCTGCATAAATAATACTGTCGGGACTTACATGATACAGGCCTCTAAAGATGATATCCAGGGGCAGAAGGAGGCATCTCATGCTTCTTATTCACAAGCAGTGAGCAGCTGAGGGATTTGTCCTGTGTTATTCCTGAGACTTCAGAGACCCTGGCAGGCAATATATCTATTCAAGCACAGTCTGTAGGATGATCTTAAGGCTCATATATGTGCTATTCCCACAAAAGAGGATATGGAGAACTATATCTCTAGGCTGGAAGCTTCCTATAGGGCTGAGACTGCTGCTATCAGAGGGGAACTTCTGCAGCTTTCTGAAAGGGTGGCTAATGATGAAAGCCATACAGAGGCCATCTCTCAGAGATTACACACACAAGAACGGACGGCTGCAGCTCACTCTCAACAGTTGGAATATCTGTCTGACCTGGTGGACGACATAGAAAATAGAGGGAGACGGAATAATATCAGAATTAGAGGCCTCCCAGAGTCTGTGGAACAGAATAAGCTGGAGGAGTCCTTACGCTGTATCTTTAATTCAATACTAGATCTACCACGAGATTCATAGAATTTGACAGGGCTCATAGATCTTTGGGTCCCAAGTCTGCTGATACAAACAGGCCTAGAGATGTCATACGCCGGATACACAGATATAAAGTAAGAGAGAACATTCTTTCTAAAGCCCGCACATTGGAGCCTATCATCTTTAATGAACATGTTATTCAGATTATGCATGACCTGTTCTGGTGCACACTTCAGAAGAGACGTGCCTTGGAACCCTTGCTCGACATGCTGAGACAACATAAAATCCTGTATTCCTGGGGCTTTCCTTTTAGACTTCAAGTGAGACAATCTGGAACTATACATGTCTTGCGAAGTCTGGGAGACTTATCAACGTTCACTAATGGACTGGAAATTCCGTCAGTCCATGTGCCCATCAGAGTGGCCAGGCCTTCCTAGAGGCCTTGGAAAGAGTGATGCACCTCACCCCTAGAGAAGAAAGACTCACAACCATGGCATGAAAAATGGAGGTCGCAATTTGGAGGAAAGAGGAGCGTCACCTCCGGATTGACTGGCTTCACTACTTTCACTCATTGTTCTCCTTGATACTGATTGATGTTTAGCAATCAGGGAAGCGTTTACAAGTTGATATATGCACACATGCATAGATATTGAATAGCTATTGTTATATGCAGGTTGGGCATTCAAGTTCGGGTAAATAGCATAAGTGTCTCATAAAATTAAATGTTTTAAAGCTTTGGGGTCTGAGGACCAATCCTAGGGGGGAGCTAACCTTCATAGAAAGCTAAGGGCATCTGCATCCCGCTGGACGGGTGTGGAATTTTCTTCTTTTTTCCCTAATAGTCCTCCTCATTGAGGATCCTTCTTGTGGTTGGGAGAGGTTCCCAATTGATTTCTCCTTCTTCTTTCTTGTGTTTTCTCTTTCTTTTCCGGTCTTTTCCTGAGAGGAAGGAACTATTATCACTTAGACAGAGTAACTGCCTTTCTTTTAAGTTTTCTTTCTTTTTCTTTTTTACTAATCCTCTCAGTCCTATCCCTTGGTCCTCAAAATGAGCAGTCAAATTCTGTTCACTAAATGCTAGAGGTCTTAATGTCCCTCAGAAACGTTCTCAGATTCTATACCCATTTCAAATCTGATCATGTTCCTAAAATGAAAGATAGATATTACAACAACTGGTTTCATACTACAAACCCTGAAACAAAATCTAAAGTGGTTTCCATTGCAGTTCACAAGTCATTAGCATACACTTTACTTGACACACTTCTTGACACACAAGGCAGGTACGTATTTCTCAAGATAAAAATTGTAGATTCAATATACACAATTGCTAATTGGTATTTGCCTAACAAGAGTCAGATTATTGCATGCCGCGCATTTTTTACTGCATTGTCTAATTTCTCAGAAGGTACAGTGACCGCAGGGGGAGACTTCAAGTTTACCATGAACCCAAAAGTAGATACCTCTTCGGGTAGGGAAACAGTCCCCGTGAGACAGCTTCGATCTCTCAAAAGGGCCCTCCGACTGACTGATGTATGGCGGATAATGAACCCCCAGGGTGAGGGTTATACATATTTTCGCATATACATAACTCATATAGTCGCGTAGACCTCTTTCTTTTGAGTCATCATGCTTTGTCTTGGCAACCCGAGACCACAATCGGAGATATTTTGTGGTCGGACCACGCTCCGGTTTTTATGACAATATCGCTTTCATCCCTAGCCCAACGCTCCTGGACTTGGAGATTAAATGATAACCTTATTAAAGATATTCTGTGTAAATCCGCGTTAAGGGAGTCTATCGACTCTTTCTTTCAAATTCATGCTTCTGATCAAACCTCAATCTTTTTACAGTGGGAGACTTTGAAATGTGTCATGAGAGGGATCCTGATAAAGCATGGCTCAAGACTAAAGAAAGAGAGGGCTTGGAAAATAGGAGAATTATTAAATCAAATTCACTCCTTTGAAACTTTACATAAACAAAACCTCTCTGTCTCCACTCTTGTTGATTTGACAAAGAAAAAAGATGAATCAAAAGAAATTCTAGATAAAAAATATTTGCAATCCAGGGAAAAATCAAAACGTTTCTTCTACGATTTTTCAGATAAATATGGGAGACCATTGGCCAGAATGCTCCACCCACGTATGACGGCTACATTTATCCCAAATGTTAAGGGGAAAGAGGGCAGGGATGAACATAATCCCCAAAATATTGTTGATCTTTTTTGGTCTTACTATGAGAACTTATACAATATTAAGAATCAATTTGCCGACATGTCTCTCTTTAGTCCGATCCAATAAGATTAAAGAATATATCTAGGAAACACCTTTACCCAAGTTGAGCAATTCAATGGTGGAAGCTTTGGAAGAGGTGATACCCATAGATGAAATTGATTCTGCGATACGGGCCTCCCCGTCAGGTAAATGTCCTGGCCCAGATGGCTTTACGCCGGCATTTTACAAACTGTTTAGAGAGCAACTCTCTCCAATAATGGCTAAAACATTTAATGCAATTAATGGAAACACTGGATTTGTCCCCCAATCTAGAAGCACACATCAGCGTGCTTCCCAAACCAGGAAAAGACCCCTCAATAATTGCTAATTTTAGACCAATCTCTTTATTAAATATAGATATTAAACTATTTTCAAAAATACTGGCTGACATGTTAGCTCATTTACTCCCCTCTATAGTCAACAATGATCAGGTAGGCTTCGTCAAAGGACGAGAGGCTAGGGACAATAGTATTGAAACGCTACTCATTATCTCCAAAGCAAGAAGTGGCTCCACTCCATTAGGTCTTCTATCTATAGATGCAGAGAAGGCTTTCGATAGAGTTCACTGGGGGTTTATGGAGGAAGCCTTGAAACAGATGGCCTGTGCCCTTGTTATCTACAGAAAATAATGGCCTTGTATAAAAACCCATCAGCAAGGGTAAGAGTAAACAATTCTCTTTCTGCCGAATTTGCAATTAACAATGGAGCCAATCAAGGGTGCCCCTTGTCCCCATTGTTATATGTAGTGGTAATGGAGCATTTGGCCAATGCCCTCAGAAACAATAGTAATATTCATGGATACAAAGTGGGATCTAAGTCTTATAAAGCAGCTCTGTATGCAGACGATTTTCTTCTTTACATACCCCAACCACAAATATTGTTTCCAATGATCCTAAAAGGATTTGATAGATTTGGAGCAGTTAGTAATTTTAAAGTCAATTATTCTAAAACAGAGGCCTTGAATATATCTATTCCACAGACTGAAATCTCAAAAGTTATGACTAAATTCCAATTTAAATGGCAGAAAGAATAATTTAAATACAACCCCTGGCAAAAATTATGGAATCACCGGGCTCGGAGGATGTTCATTCAGTTGTTTAATGTTGTTGAAAAAAAGCAGATCACAGACATGGCACAAAACTAAAGTCATTTCAAATGGCAACTTTAGGGCTTTAAGAAACATTAAAAGAAATCAAGATTAAAAATGTGGTACTCAGTAATTGTAATTTTTTTCAGACAAAGCAGAGGGAAAAAATTATGGAATCACTCAATTCTGAGGAAAAAAATATGGAATCACCTGTAAATTTTAATTTCCAAAACTAACACCTGCATCAAATTAGATCTGCTCATTAGTCTGCATCTAAAAAGGAGTGATCACACCTTGGAAAGCTGTTGTACCAAGTGGACTAACATTAATCATGGCTCCAACACGAGAGATGTCAATTGAAACAAAGCAGAGGATTATCAAACTCTTAAAAGAAGGTAAATCATCACACAATGTTGCAAAAGATGTTGGTTGTTCACAGTCAGCTGTGTCTAAAATCTGGACCAAATACAAACAGCATGGGAAGGTTGTTAAAGGCAAACATACTGGTAGACCAAGGAAGACATCAAAGGGTCAAGACCGAAAACTTAACGCAATATGTCTCCAAAACAAGAAATGCACAACAAAACAAATGAGGAACGAATAGGAGGAAACTGGAGTCAATGTCTGTGACCGAACTGTAAGAAACCGCCTAAAGGAAATGGGATTTACATACGGAAAAGCTAAACATAAACCATCATTAACACCTAAACAGAAAAAAAACAAGGTTACAATGGGCTAAGGAAAAGCAATCGTGGACTGTGGATGATTGGATGAAAGTCATATTCAGTGATGAATCGCGAATCTGCATTGGGCAAGGTGATGATGCTGGAACTTTTTTTTGGTGCCGTTCCAATGAGATTTATAAAGATGACAGCATGAAGAGAACATGCAAATTTTCACAGTCACTGATGATATGAGGCTGCATGTCAGGTAAAGGCACTGGGGAGATGGCTGTCATTACATCTTCAATAAATGCCCAAGTTTACATTGATATTTTAGACAGTTTTCTTATACCATCAATTGAAAGGATGTTTGGGGATGATGACATCATTTTTCAAGATGATAATGCATCCTGCCATAGAGAAAAAACAGTGAAAACATTCATTGAAAGAAGACACATGTAACATACCTGGCGGCGCCCTTGCATGGTGGTCCATCTCCCACTGTGCAAGAGCGCGCACTTGATCTCCAGTCCAGAATGTCTCTCTGGCTTCCCTCCATGCTGTCTGTTTGTGTCTGTTTCTGCTGCTTAAGGGCGGCGCCCGATCACTTCCTGCTTTTTGTACCTGCTGTGGGTCACACCCCTTGTGCGTCCTCAGCCTATTGCTGTCTGTCACCTGGTATATAACCCAGCTGCTCCAATCAATCCCTGCCTGAGCATTGTGCTTCATTCAGTGTGTGCTTGCACTCTGAAGGTGCCAGGTCCCGTTCTGTGTTTCTCTTGTCTGCCTATCCTGGAGGCTGTATTTCCAGGCCTGTCTGAACACGCTCCTAGCCTGTTCCCCCCGCCTTCTAGGGGCTGATTACCTAGACCCGCTCCTGTATCTTGTCTGTCCTGTCTGAACACGCTCCTAGCCTGTTCACCCCGCCTTCTAGGGGCTGATTACCTAGACCCGCTCCTGTATCTTGTCTGTCCTGTCTGAACACGCTCCTAGCCTGTTCCTCCCGCCTTCTAGGGGCTGATTACCTAGACCCGCTCCTGTATCTTGTCTGTCCTGTCTGAACACGCTCCTTGCCTGTTCGTCCCGCCTCTCTGGGGACCGTATTCCCAGACCCGCTCCTGTATCCCACTGCAGTGTCGGTCTCTTCCGTACACTCAGTTTCAGTCTGAACTCTCTCCTATCCTTTACCTGTTTTGCCTCTATGTCCGTTCCTTTCCTTTTTCTGCAGAGTCTGAACTCGTACCTAACTCCTGCTTGTTGTCTCTGTACTCCCGTTTGTGAGTTTGTGGTCCACTCGCTGCTTCACTGCGGGTGCCCTGTGGGTGTCTGGCTCTGCCTTTCCCTTCCTGTCTGTTCCGTGTGAACAGAGCCCTGTCCGTCCTGCTCTGACTCCTTGCTCACTGCTCCGGCAGCCTTGCTCCGCTCTGACCCTTTTGCTCACTGCTCCGGCAGCCTTGCTCCGCTCTGACCCTTTTGCTCACTGCTCCGGCAGTCTCGCTCCACTCTTATCCTTTTGCTCACTGCTCCGGCAGTCTTGCTCTGACTCCTTGCTCACTGCTCCAGGCGGCCTCGTCCTGCTCTGACTCCTTGCTCACTGCTCCGGCAGTCTCGCTCAGCTCTGACCCTTTGCTCACCGCTCCTGGCGGCCTCGTCCTGCTCTGCTCTTGCTCACCGCTCCAGGCGGTCTCGTCCTGCTCTGCTCTTGCTCACCGCTCCAGCCGGTCTCGTCCTGCTCTGCTCTTGCTCACCGCTCCAGGCGGTCTCGTCCTTCTCTGCTCTTGCTCACCGCTCCAGGCGGTCTCGTCCTGCTCTGCTCTTGCTCACCGCTCCAGGCGGTCTCGCTCACCACTCCAGGCGGCCTCGTCCTGCTCTGTTCTTGCTCACCGCTCCAGGCGGCCTCGTCCTGCCCTGCTCTCGCTCACCTCTCTGGGCGGCCTCACTCTGCTGTGTTTGTCCGCCACATCTGTGGTTCTGTTCCAGAGTCCCAGTGTGTACTGGGTCCTATCCCGCCTGTGTTCCTACCTGCTAGTGCCTTCCTGTCTGCACTCTAGCCGTGCTTGCCTGTACCCCTCTGCCTGCATACCCGCCTGCCTGCATACCAGTCGTGCCTGCCTATTCCCACCAGTCTGTGTGCCAGCCTAACCAGTCTGTTCCTGCATTCCCCTGTGTGGGTCAACAGCCGTGTCCGGGGTCTGTCCTGGAGTAGCACCTGGTCCCTCTGCTCGGTTCCTCCTTGGTGCACTGGCGTCGTATGCCGTCGTGCGACCCTGGTCGGATCGGGTGAATACCTAGTTACGCCCCTCCAGGCATTCACTCTCCGGCACGGTCCAGTGGAATCACACGCACACGCCGCTCAGCCCGGGCGTGTGCATTACAGCATGCTCAGGCCATGGTTCCCGTTGAGCCCCACGGCCTTCGCTCTCTGAGATGTTTTCCAGCGAATACGTGCATTAAAAATAAATAAATAATTTTTTTTTTCCTTAGCTGAGTTCCAAGCGAATTACGCACCCGTCCAGATGGATCTATCAGCTCTCGTTCCTGCGGATCCGCCACGTTACTATGGGGATCCAAGACAAAGTCGTGCATTTGTGGAGCAATGCATGCTACACTTCAAGTTCTACCCTCTATGTTTTCCCACAGATCGGGTTAAGGTGGGATTCATGATGTCTTACCTAGCGGGTGATGCCTTGAATTGGATCATTCCCCTATGGGACACACAGGATCCTATCGTCCTAGACATAATGGCCTTCCTGGTGGCCTTTCTAATGGTCTTCGATGATCCTAACCCGGAGGCTCCTGCTGAAGCTTCACTTCCCAGTATCCCGGAGCAGCCCCGATGGGTAATGTGTGTGGGTAGCGCAATAGTACTCCAGCCCAATGAGACTACTGCCTACCCAGAATCCTCACAGGGTGACTATGCTCTCCGGAATACTTCTCCCAACCTCAAGAGGCAGTCCAGACGTGCTAGACGTAGAGGCAAGCTGTCACGCCAGGGTCTGTCCTCCCTGAGACCTCCTGACCCCAACCTTGAAGTCCCTACTGAAGCTTCATCTCCCTGTATCCCGGAGAAGCCCCAACGGGTAATGTGCGTGTGTAGTGCACCAGTTCTCCTGCCCGAAGAGACTACTGCCCATCCAGACTCCACACAGGAGAACTTCCTGCACCCGGCATCAGATACTTCACCCACTTTAACCGGTGTACATGTCCAAGGATGCTCCGAAGCTGTGATTACCTCAGAGTCTGTGCACCTCTACTACCTGGCGGAGGACCCCCAGTTGCCTCCTGAATCCTCCGGGATACCACTCGATGACAAATGGAGAGAGACTTCTCTACACCTGGTACTCGATACTTTGTCCGCTCCGTCCTGTGAGCCTGACAATGGGTACCTCAAAGTGGTAGATACCCCCGAGTCTCTACACCCCTCCGACCAGGCGGAGGACCTCCAGTTGTCTCCAGAACCCTTCGGGGTGCTACCTGGTAGCGAAAGGACAGAGACTCTCCTATACTCTGTACCTGATACCTCGCTCGCTTCGTCCAGTGAGTCCAACCTAGTGTACTCTGAAGCAGAGGTTACCCATGAGTCTCTACACCCCTCCGACCAGGCGGAGGACCTCCAGTTGTCTCCAGAACCCTTCGGGGTGCTACCTGGTAGCGAAAGGACAGAGACTCTCCTATACTCTGTACCTGATACCTCGCTCGCTTCGTCCAGTGAGTCCAACCTAGTGTACTCTGAAGCAGAGGTTACCCATGAGTCTCTACACCCCTCTGACCAGGCGGAGGACCTCCAGTTGTCTCCAGAACCCTTCGGGGTGCTACCTGGTAGCGAAAGGACAGAGACTCTCCTATACTCTGCACCTGATACCTCGCTCGCTTCGTCCAGTAAGTCCAACCTAGTGTACTCCGAAGCAGAGGTTACTCCCGAGTCTCTACACCCCTCCGACCGGGCGGAGGACCTCCAGTTGTCTCCAGAACCCTTCGGGGTGCCACCTGGTGGTGAATGGACAGAGACTTTCCTATACTCGGTACCCGATACCTCGCCTGCTTCGTCCAGTGAGTCCGACCTAGTGTACTCTGAAGCAGATGTTTTCTCCGAGCCTCTGCACTCTTCTGACCCAGCGGAGGACCTCCAGTTGTTTCCTGAATCCTCCGGGGTACCACCAGATAACAAAGAGACAGTGATTTTTCCTCATCCTGTACCTGATAACCCGTCTAATTCTTCCTGTGAGCTTGACAAGATGTACCTCGAAGCAGAGTTTACCCCCAAGTCTCTGCTCCCCTCCAACCCGGTGGAGGACTTCCAGTTGTCTCCTGTACCCTCTGGGGTGCCACCTGAAAATATGTGGAGAGAGACTTCCTTGTGTGCTGTTCCTGGTACTCCACCCATTTCGTCTGTTGCTGAGGATGTCTGGATAGGAGGTAGCATCCTAGCTAACCAGATGAGACCAGTTTTTCCTGTGGACAGTGGGAGTGATCTCCTTAAAGTGAAGGATTGGCCCTCGAATTCCCTGCGGAAGATTCTGGCAGGCCTGAAGAAGAGGGGGCGTAAGGTGGGGGGTACTGTAACATACCTGGCGGCGCCCTTGCATGGTGGTCCATCTCCCACTGTGCAAGAGTGCGCACTTGATCTCCAGTCCAGAATGTCTCTCTGGCTTCCCTCCATGCTGTCTGTTTGTGTTTGTTTCTGCTGCTTAAGGGCGGCGCCCGATCGCTTCCTGCTTTTTGTACCTGCTGTGGGTCACACCCCTTGTGCGTCCTCAGCCTATTGCTGTCTGTCACCTGGTATATAACCCAGCTGCTCCAATCAATCCCTGCCTGAGCATTGTGCTTCATTCAGTGTGTGCTTGCACTCTGAAGGTGCCAGGTCCCGTTCTGTGTTTCTCTTGTCTGCCTATCCTGGAGGCTGTATTTCCAGGCCTGTCTGAACACACTCCTAGCCTGTTCCTCCCCCCCCGCCTTCTAGGGGCTGATTACCTAGACCCGCTCCTGTATCTTGTCTGTCCTGTCTGAACACGCTCCTAGCCTGTTCCCCCCGCCTTCTAGGGGCTGATTACCTAGACCCGCTCCTGTATCTTGTCTGTCCTGTCTGAACACGCTCCTAGCCTGTTCCTCCCGCCTTCTAGGGGCTGATTACCTAGACCCGCTCCTGTATCTTGTCTGTCCTGTCTGAACACGCTCCTTGCCTGTTCGTCCCGCCTCTCTGGGGACCGTATTCCCAGACCCGCTCCTGTATCCCACTGCAGTGTCGGTCTCTTCCGTACACTCAGTTCCAGTCTGAACTCTCTCCTATCCTTTACCTGTTTTGCCTCTATGTCCGTTCCTTTCCTTTTTCTGCAGAGTCTGAACTTGTACCTAACTCCTGCTTGTTGTCTCTGTACTCCCGTTTGTGAGTTTGTGGTCCGCTCGCTGCTTCACTGCGGGTGCCCTGTGGGTGTCTGGCTCTGCCTTTCCCTTCCTGTCTGTTCCGTGTGAACAGAGCCCTGTCCGTCCTGCTCTGACTCCTTGCTCACTGCTCCGGCAGCCTTGCTCCGCTCTGACCCTTTTGCTCACTGCTCCGGCAGCCTTGCTCCGCTCTGACCCTTTTGCTCACTGCTCCGGCAGTCTCGCTCCGCTCTTATCCTTTTGCTCACTGCTCCGGCAGTCTTGCTCTGACTACTTGCTCACTGCTCCAGGCGGCCTCGTCCTGCTCTGACTCCTTGCTCACTGCTCCGGCAGTCTCGCTCAGCTCTGACCCTTTGCTCACCGCTCCTGGCGGCCTCGTCCTGCTCTGCTCTTGCTCACCGCTCCAGGCGGTCTCGTCCTGCTCTGTTCTTGCTCACCGCTCCAGGCGGTCTCGTCCTGCTCTGCTCTTGCTCACCGCTCCAGGCGGTCTCGCTCACCGCTCCAGGCGGCCTCGTCCTGCTCTGTTCTTGCTCACCGCTCCAGGCTGCCTCGTCCTGCCCTGCTCTTGCTCACCGCTCCAGGCGGTCTCGTCCTGCCCTGCTCTTGCTCACCGCTCCAGGCGGTCTCGTCCTGCCCTGCTCTTGCTCACCACTCCGGGTGGTCTCGTCCTGCCCTGCTCTCGCTCACCTCTCTGGGCGGCCTCACTCTGCTGTGTTTGTCCGCCACATCTGTGGTTCTGTTCCAGAGTCCCAGTGTGTACTGGGTCCTATCCCGCCTGTGTTCCTACCTGCTAGTGCCTTCCCGTCTGCACTCTAGCCGTGCTTGCCTGTACCCCCCTGCCTGCATACCCGCCTGCCTGCATACCAGTCGTGCCTGCCTATTCCCACCAGTCTGTGTGCCAGCCTAACCAGTCTGTTCCTGTATTCCCCTGTGTGGGTCAACAGCCGTGTCCGGGGTCTGTCCTGGAGTAGCACCTGGTCCCTCTGCTCGGTTCCTCCTTGGTGCACTGGCGTCGTATGCCGTCATGCGACCCTGGTCGGATCGGGTGAATACCTAGTGACGCCCCTCCAGGCATTCACTCTCCGGCACGGTCCAGTGGAATCACACGCCGCTCAGCCCGGGCGTGTGCATTACAACACATAAGGTCAATGTCATGGCCTGCAAATAGTCCGGATCTCAATCCAATTCAAAATCTTTGGTGGAAGTTGAAGAAAATGGTCCATGACAAGGCTCCAACCTGCAAAGCTGATCTGGCAACAGCAATCAGAGAACGTTGGAGCCAGATTGATGAAGAGTACTGTTTGTCACTCATTAAGTCCATGCCTCAGAGACTGCAAGCTGTTATTAAAGCCAGAGGTGGTGCAACAAAATACTAGTGATGTATTGGAGTGTTCTTTTGTGTGTTTGTTTTTCATGATTCAATAATTTTTTCCTCTGAATTGAGTGATTCCATAATTTTTTCCCTCTGCTTGATCTGAAAAAAAAAAATACCCTGACTGAGTGCCACATTTTTAATCTTGATTTCTTTTAGTGTTTCTTAAAGCCATAAAGTTACCATTTGAAATGACTTTAGTTTTGTGCCATGTCTGTGATCTGCTTTTTTTCAACAACATTAAACAACTGAATGAACATCCTCCGTGCCTGGTGATTCCATAATTTTTGCCAGGGGTTGTATATAGGGGTTCATATTCCCTCAGACCCTAATAAATTATTTGAGCTTCATTATCAAGCTTTATTGCACAGAACATATGGAGATTTCTTGAAATATGGCAAACTGAAGCTATCTTGGTTTGGAAGAATGAATGCTATCAAAATGGATATATTACCTTGTTTTTTATATATTTTTCAAACAGTTCCGATCTCTTCTCCTCAGCTTCTTTTGTAAACTAAGATCAGCTTTAATCAAATTCATTTGGGGTAAGATTAAACCCCACATAAACATACGAGTTCACTCTCGTCACAAATCATTAGGAGGAGCGGGCTTTCCGAATATTTATAGGTACTCTCAGGCTTCTGCCTTGATGAGGATTTCAGATTGGCACTTTCATGCAGACTCTAAACAATGGGTGGGGGGTAGAACGGGAGGGCTCAGAAGTCCCTTTATGACATTTACCATGGTGCCAAGAAGACTCGGTGACCTTGGCCAAATGCAATCTAACTAGGGAAACACTTAAAACATGGCACTCTCTGAGGAAAAAGATGTTTCCAGGTAGAACTATTAGCCCACTTACATCAATATTTTATAACCCGTCCTTTCTACCCGGATATTTGCGCGGATCTTTCCTCGGTCGGAGGGTAGTGGAGGACACCCAATTGTTTCAGATTTTGGAAAATGGCATGATGCCTACTTTTGTATCTTTACAAACAAAATCCTCAAATGTTAATATCAAGTGGTTTGAATATTTGCAAATGCCATCCTTTCTAGCAGCACACAATCCTAATGTAAATTGACTCTCAAATTACACCTTCTTTGAAAACATGTTCCTTCAGGAAAGTGGACCGACTCATGCTATCTCTATGATATATGAGGGATTGGGCAGAGAGGAGGGAACGGAGAAACTGACATTTCAGCAGGCATGGGGGAGGGATTTGGGAGTTAGTTTATCCCCTCTTAAGTGGGCAAAAGGGTTCCTCTTTACAGATAAGCTCACTAATGCTGGGACTGAACAAGAAAAGAACTATAAAATACTTACATGATGGTATCACTACCCATCTAAACTACATGCAATGTTCCCTACAGTTTCGGATGTTGGAGATGTGAAAGTGAAGTGGGTTCTATGATTCATATATGGTGGGAGTGTTCTAAAATTAAACCATTTTGGGAGAAGGTATTTGACAATTACCAACATATCACAGGAAACAGAGTATTGGGGTCTCCTCAAATAGCCCTTCTGTCAATTCTGCCTTCCTCAATAGGTGAACAAAAGAAGGATTTACTTAGATTTTGCTTAACAGTGGCACGGACGGTAATTCCACGGTTTTGGAAACTTAAACCCCCCCTAACATATTAGATTGGTACAAGGAAATGGTGAATCTATGTAGAATGGAAGAGTTGTCTGCAGAATGTAATTATTATTATTTATATATAGCGCCATTGATTAATGGAACCAATGATAAATTTAGTAGGGTTTGGAGCGGATGGATTCTGTTCCAGGACTCACCTGATTTTCATACCCTGTTCTAATAGTTTCAACAGATATGTGATTGTGTTCATAATTAGTCGCCATAGGCACAAGGACTTCCCCCTTGACCCTTTGCCTATTCTTTTCTTCATTCTTTTCTTTTTTCTTCTTATATGGGCTTTTCAGATATATATTGAGGAAAATTCTATATTATATGATTCTCTTATACCTTACAAATATTATATTGTTCATTATACTACCATTTGAATTATTTGAAAAAAGTGACCCTATTTGAACTTTGGCCATTTTTCTAGAATTCTATTTTGTTATATTTTCTTCAAAATTGAATATAATATATTTTTCTTGATTTTCAAAATGTAAAATGATTAATAATTAATGCTTAATTGCGTCTGATGCCGCTCTCTTCTATGTGATGTGACATCGGCATCGGAGAGTTGCTGCTATAGATCAGAACAGTTGCCATCCAACAGCTAGCCCGTCTGTTAACAACTTAACGACCGCTGATATGAATTTTAACGGTGACCATTTAGGGTCCTTTTTCCTCAGCTTAAAACGGCGGTGTGAAGTAAGTAAATGGCGCACCCCCCTAGTTAAAATCTGTCGGGGGTGACAGTTGTATTTAACATTTTAATGACATTTGTATCTGACATCAGAATGCACACAAATCACAAAAACTAATTTTGCCACTGATAATGTATCCTTTGTGTTACAATTAAAAAAAACCTTCAGATAATTAGTATCGCAGGATCCGGAACAACCCTCGCTATAAAACTTGTCTCCTTATTTATTCCGTATGACAAACACTGCGTGAATGTAGTTGTTTTTTTTTTCGTCTTACTGGCAAACTGCTTTTTATTACATTTTTTTCATACAATCAAAAAGTCATATGTAAAAAAAAAAAATGATAGTGCCAAATTGTCCCGTAAAAAGCAAGCCATAATATGGCTCAATCGGCTAAGAAATAAAATCTTTACATTTTTCAGAATATGCAATGGAAAAAAACAAATAAATGTAAAATATTGTTTTTAGTGTGTAAAAGTAACGAAGCATAAAAAAAGACATAAATCTGGTATCACTATAATCAGGCTGACCCGAAGAATAAATTGTTCTTAGCACTTTTACCGCATGGTAAACCACACCAAAAAGAAAATAAAAACAATAACTGAATTTATCTCTTTTGGCCAGTCTGTTTGAAAAATCGTAAGAAAAATCGATAACTTTTTTTTTTATCTACCCCAAAATGGCACCAAGAAAATAAAAATGTCGCATAGAAAATAAACCCTCATGCAGCTTTGTTTGCCAAAAAATTAAAAAGTTACAGCTCTCAGAATGTGGCAACCAACTTTTTATTTTTTTTTTTTTAAAAAAAAACAGCAAAACTTTAAAAAAAAACAAAAAAACAAAATAAGTTTGGTATTGCTGTGATTGCACTATCTCGAAGAATAAAGTCATCTTATAACTTACACAGCGCGAAAAATGGCATGAAAAAAAAAAAAAGAACTATTTGTTATACTGCTGTATATTTGTTTATCCTACCTTTCAAAAATCGGAATAAGGCTCGGTTCACATTTATCCTCTGCTGAGCGATGTAAAGAACCCAGTTTTTCCACCTGCACAGTAACAAGGCCATGACCCAGGTAAGTTCAATTCAATGAAAATAACAAGTCTTTAATTGCCAAATACACAATTTAAGCACAGACCTTTTACGTCCAGATTGCAGCCGGTAACGTCCCCTTCCAGTTCGGTACCGTGGGCACCTGCACTACCGTAGGAATCTAGAGTTCTGCGTCTGCTTTTACCCAGGTCTTTAGCACCTGCACACCTGTAGGAATCTCGAGTGCGGCATCAGCTTTCCCAGGTCTCTGGCACTGGTCTGTGTTCACCTCACACAGCCAGGCACACTCAGAACCTTCAGCTCTGCAACACATGAAACAAAACCGGCCATGCCCTGCACTTTCCTGCAGGTGTAAATGAGAACCGTGGCCATGGGCCACTTGCAAGACCCAGTCTGGAGGGAACAACCCATCCCACTACCTTCCAACAAATCTTCAAAAATAAAAGACCATGTCAGGTTTTTTAATTTGTCTTGGTGAAATAGCTTGACCCAGTCCACACTTGCTTTTATTTTGCGCTTTATCCACAACTGTGGCCTCAGTGTAAATCCACAAAACCATGTTTCAGAAAAAACTCAGATGGAACCACTCACTATAATGAGGCCGATGGCGTCACTTTGGACTCTGGTCTCTGTTCCGGCGGTGGCCCATCATTTTAGGCATCTTTTTAGTGCACAAGTGTGGTTGACCAAGGTTCTATGCAAACCTAAAAAGATGGATACCACCAGAACAGACACTAAACGGAGTCCAAAATGTCTCCAACTGCCTCATTATAGTTATGAGTTTCGTTGGGGGTTTGAACTGAATTGCATTTTTCTGGGATTTACACAGAAAGCCCATTGTAAGTGCTCAGCGTAGAACACAAGAATGTGATCCCAGCCTTATACTGGAAGGGATCAAAAAATATTATGTACTCTAAAATGTTACCAAAATGTTACCAATGAAAATCCTAACTTATCTCTCACAAAACCAGCCCAAACACAGGTCCATCATCTGTCATTGGAAATAGAAGGGGTTCCCACCAGGGCCGGCTCCAGGTTTTTGTGGGCCCCGTGCAAAAGAGTCTCAGTGGGCCCTTTTAACACATACCATGATTCATGATGCAAAGATATGGCAGAGAAATATATACATAGTACAATCCCAAAGATTTCACTTCTTACATTACATGAGCGATATCTATAGAAAATTGTACAATAGCTCAGAAACCGGCGAATCTTTGCAGCGCAGACTGGACAGTAAGGTCCTCCATACAGTATTATGGGCCTCATATAACACTCCATACAGAATACTGGCTCCCAAATAATGCTCCATACAGAATACTGGCCCTCATATAACGTTCCATACAGGATACTGGCCCCCTTATGATGCTCCATACAGGATACTGGCCCCCATATAATTTCCCATGCAGGCTGTGCCCCCCACATAATGCCCCATGCAGGATGTCACTCCCCCATATAATGTACCATGCAGCATGTCACTTACCCCTCCCCATATAATGCTCCATGCAAGATGTCACTCCCCCACCCCCATATAATGCCCCATGCAGGATGTCACTTTCCCCCCATATAATGCCCCATGCAAGATGTCACTTCCACCCCCATATAATGCCCCATGCAGGGTGTCACTCCCCCCCCCCCCCCCAATATAATGCCAAATGCAGGATGTCACTTCCCCTCCATCATATAATGCTCCATGCGTCGATACATAAAGAAAAAAAAAATTAAATACTCACCTCATTTCTCACCTGCTGCTGCTGCTCCGGACTCCTCACCCGTGCTGCCGTCTTCCCTCTCTGCGTTGTGACGGCTCAGGAGAGGGCGCGGTGGAAAGACGTCACTGCACCCTCTGACCTGAGATGTCACAGTCAGAGGATGCAGAACTGGAGCTGCTGCGGAGGCACGGGGAGGAGTAAGTATTATGCCGCCGGCTGCCGGGGTTCTGAGCAAGCGGGGGTGGTGGGCGCTGGCACCACACCGCTCACGGGTCCCATAGCGCACAGGGGTGCCCGACGGTGAGTGGGCCCCCCCGCCTTCTCAGGGCCCTGGCACTTGCCCGGATGTACTGAGTGCTGACGCCGGGCCTGGTTCCCACATTACTGGTAGAACAAGCGACTGCTCTCACCCCCTCAAATAAAATTCACTGCAATCTGTGCTCCCAAATGCGCCCCACTGTGCCTAAATCGCATTAAGCTGCCACATTTTTTGTATCATTGTAGTGGGGAGAGACGAATTAATAATTTTCGGGGTGCTCGTCTCCAGCTGGGCACAAGCTGGGAACAATGTATGAGGGGTATTGGCTACAATATATGGGGTACTACACAAAAAAGGGGCACAATGTATAGGCACTAAACTGGCATATTTACAATTCTCCAGAATGAAGCCTGGCATGGATGTTTAAATAGTTACTGTATCTGTAGATTAATTCAGTGAGAGGTACAGTTTAGCAAATGTCGCCCGCAAACTATTTCAGCAAAAGCTGTGCTCCAAGAGCCAAATAGGTTTCCTTCCTTCTTCTTGTGGGATCCAGATTCACCCTTGTGTAACTGTCAAATTTGCAGCTAATAAAAAAAATTACATTTTTACCACTAAAATGTTATGTTTTCCAATGTTCTACAATTCTGTGAGGCACTTGTGGGTTCAAAACTTACTACATCCCTAGATGATTTCTTTAAGCAGTTAAATTTCCAATATGGGGGGACCCTGCCTGGCTATGGAGGAGTGAGGATGTGCAGCAGAACAGCTCCTGCCTGGGTGATTTCCGCAGACCCATTTAAGAAACGCTATTTGCCCCCAAATGTCAGCTAAGAAGCGTATCAGCTCTGGCCAAGCTATATTTGTGACCAGTATTTCCCGCTATCTGAGGAGTTCTGTGAGCCCTGCATTGGAGCTAATAAAATCCAAAATGGTGGCGGCACATGCTGCTGAGTGCACGCTGGAGGAGAGGAGCGAGGAGGATACCCTGGGAGACATACCTCATCAGCGGCGGCTCTAGAGTCCACGTGTAGCACCCTGAGGACTCGGCTGCTACAGGGGTATTACACCTCAAGCCAGAGGTGTGGTATTCCACTCCCGGGTAAGGATGGAGTGTGGGACTGAGCTCAGATAGCTGCATACACTACATACATCTCATTTCCGGGGGACAGACCGACGGTACTCCCACCAGTATATGTGCAGGTACGACAGTGTCTGTCCCTGGCTGGAGTGGGAGGGGGGTGGAACATCCCAGTAGTGTAGGGGCAGATAGGGGGAGCAGTCTGGGTAAGGCTAGGAGCTCATTGGGTGCTGGTCACCTGAGCTCACACATAGAGGGAGTATATAAGGTGGGCACCATCTTAGATCAGGGTCAGTCTGTCAGAGTTTAGCCTGAGGAGCAGAGCAGAGAAGCTCAGCCAGAAGGGCTGACAGGGAGTTGTGGTTCCGGCTGGGCCCAGCTCCAAGGCCAAGTCTGAGGGAGAGAGAGGAGTCAGAAGGACCCAGAGAGAAGAAGAAGGAACCCCAAGACCCCAGAATACAAACAGCAGGGTGAAGGGTTGGCACCCAGGGTACCGGATCCCAAGCTGGCAGAGAGAAAAGCACACCTTAGCCAGGAACCGGAGGTCGTGGGCAGGATCTGCCACGACCCTCACCAAATCCACTAGAAAGGCATACCAAGCATAGGGTCAGGGAGCCCAGAGGAGGCTTGACCAACAGGAGACCCGAGGGAGCCGGACATAAGTGGATCCCTGGTGGGAACGGCCAGTAGGAAGGACAGTCAGAAAGGAGCTCAGGACCACGCTCCAGAATTGCTTGGGGGTTGGCCGAGTCCAGGACCTGGTGGACGCAGCACGGCTCGGGTGGTCGCTTCAGGCCAGAGTGACCATAAGAACACCCGTAAGTAAAAACCCCTGAACTGCACAGCCCGACTCTGAGTCTTCTTGCTTGATCATCCTGCACCTTCACAACCACCATCCTCTACATCTGACCCCCTGAGGCTATACCCCTCCCGTTGGGGGTTATACTACCACAGCTGCACACATACCACCAGCCTCAGCGGACCCTTCTGCAGCGGCGGCCTTTTGACCGCAAATCAACGGGTGGCGTAGTCGACACTAAGAACATCAATAACATCTATCAAGACTGCCACACACTGAGTTTGACACCCTGGGCACGGACCGGGTCGCCGCCACTCGGAGACTACAACCCCCATCTGATCCGGCTCCGGGTATTCCCCAAACAGCACTGGCCCAGGGGGCGCGTCACACGCATACAGCACAACAAGATGAGGCTGGAGGAAGGCAAGGAGCTGCAGTGGGCAGGGGAACTGCGGAGGCAGCGGGAAACTGGCTGGAAGGAAAATGGCGAACGGAGGACCAGCATTATCCACATCAGGGAGCGTGAGTTGCATAAACAATATAGTTGGGACTTACATGATACAGGCCTGTAAAGATGATATACAGGGGCAGAAAAGGATGGACTCATGCTTCTTACTCATATGCAGTGAGCAGCTCCTTACATAGGCTGAGAGACTAATCCTGTGGCATTCCTGATCATTCCGAGGGCCTGGCAGGCAATGTATCTATTCAAACACAACTTGTATGGGAAAACCTAAAGGCTCATATATGAGCTATTCCCACAAAAGAAGATATGGAGAACTATATCTCTAGGCTGGAAGCACCCTATAGGGCTGAGACTGCTGCTATCAGAGGGGAACTTCAGCAGTTTTCTGAAAGGGTGGCTAATGATGAAAGCCATACAGAGGCCATCTCTCAGAGATTACACACACAGGGGCGGACAGCTGCAGCTCACTCTCAACAGTTGGAATATCTGTCTGACCTGATGGATGACATAGAAAATAGAGGGAGACGGAATAATATCAGAATTAGAGGCCTCCCAGAGTCTGTGTAACAGAATAAGCTGGAGGAGTCCTTACGCTGTATCTTTAATTCAATACTAGATCTACCAGGAGACTCAGACATAGAATTTGACAGGGCTCATAGATCTTTGGGTCCCAAGTCTGCTGATTCTAACAGACCTAGAGATGTCATACGCCGGATACACAGATATAAAGTGAAAGAGAACATTCTTGCTAAAGCCCGCACATTGGAGCCTATAATCTTTAATGAACATGTTATTCAGATTATGCATGACCTGTCCTGGTGCACACTTCAGAAGAGACGTGCCTTGGAACCCTTGCTCGACATGCTGAGACAACAAAAAATCCTGTATTCCTGGGGCTTTCCTTTTAGACTTCAAGTGAGACAGTCTGGAACTATACATGTTTTGCGAAGTCGGGGAGACTTATCAACGATCACTAATGGACTGGGAAGTCCGTCGGTCCATGTGCTCCCATCAGAGTGGCCAGGTCTTCCTAGAGGCCTTGGAAAGAGTGACACACCTCGCCCCCAGAGAAGAAAGACTCACAACCCTGGCATAAAAATTGAGATCGCAATTTGGAGGAAAGAGGAACATCACCTCCAGACTGAATGGCTTCACTACTCTCACTCATTGCTAAACATCAATCAGTATCAAAGCGAACAATCAGGGAAGCCTTTACAAGTTGATATATACACATATGTAAAGATATTGTATAGCTATTGTTATGTGCAGGTTGGGCACTCAAGTTTGGGTATATAGCATACGTTTCTCATAAAAGTAAATGTCTTAAAGCATTAGGGTTTGCGGACCAAACCTAGGGGGGAGCTACCCTCCATAGAAAGCGCATTTCCACGAAGGGCATCTGCATCCCGCTGGAAGGGTGTGGAATTTTCGTCTTTTTTCCCTAAAAGTCCTTCTCATTGAGGACCCTTCTTGTGGTTGGGAAAGGTTCCCAATTGATTTCTCCTTCTTTCTTGTGTTTTCTCTTTCTTTTCCTGAAACGAAGGAACTATTATCACTCAGAGTAACTGCCTTTCTCTTAAGTTTTCTTCCTTTTTCTTTTTTTTTACTAACCCTCTCTCAGTCCTGTATCCCTTGGTACTCAAAATGACCACAATCAAATTTTGTTCACTAAATGCTTGAGGTCTTAATGTCCCTCAGAAACTTTCTCAGATTCTATACTCCATGCGCAAACAGAGGGTTCATATCCTCATGCTACAAGAGACACATTTCAAATCTGATCAAGTTCCTAAGATGAAAGATAGATATTACAACAACTGGTTTCATAGTACAAACCCCGAAACAAAATCTAAAGGGGTTTCCATCGCAGTCCACAAGTCATTAACATACTCTTTACTTGACACACTTATTGACACGCAAGGCAGATACGTATTTCTTAAGATAAAAATTGTAGATTTTATCCCCGTCAGGTAAATGTCCTGGCCCAGATGGCTTTACGCCGGCATTTTACAAACAGGTTAGAGAGCAACTCTCTATAATAATGGCTAAAACATTTAATGCAATTGATGGAAACACTGGATTTGTCTCCCAATCTCTAGAGGCACACATCAGCGTACTTCCCAAACCAGGGAAAGACCCCTCAATAATTGCTAATTTTAGACCAATCTATTTATTAAATATAGATATTAAACTATTTTCAAAAATACTAGCTGACAGATTCGCCCCTTTACTCCCCTCTATAGTCAACAATGATCAGGTAGGATTCATCGAAGGACGAGATGCTAGGGACAATACCATTAAGACGCCACTCATTATCTCCAAAGCAAGAAGAGGCTCCACTCCATTAGGTCTTCTATCTATAGACGCAGAGAAGGATTTCGATAGAGTTCAAAAGAATTTGATAGGTTTGGAGCAGTTAGTAATTTTAGAGTCAATTACTCTAAAAAGAGGCCTTGAATATATCTCTTCCACAGACTGAAGTCTCACAAGTTCTGACTAAATTTCCATTTAAATGGCAGAAAAAAATCATTGAAATATTTAGCGGTTCATATTCCCTCGGACCCTAATAAATAATTTGAACTGAATCATCAAACTTTATTGCACAGAACATATGGAGATTTCTTGAAAAATGGCAAACTGAAGCTATCTTGGTTTGGAAAAATGAATGTTATCAAAATGGATATATTACCTTGTTTTTTATATATTTTTGAAACAGTTTCGATGTCTCCACCTAATAGCTTATTTTGTAAAATAAGATCAGCTTTAATCAAATTCATTTGGCGTAAGTTTAAACCATGTATAAACATATGGGTTCTCTCTCATCACAAATCATTAGGTGGAGCTGGTCTTCCGAATTTCTATAGGTACTTTCAGGCTTCTGCTTTGATGAGGATTTTAGATTGGCACTTTCATGCAGACTCTAAACAATGGGTAGGGGTGGAACAGGAGGGCTCAGAAGTCCCTTTACGACATTTACCATGGTGCCAAGAAGACTCAGTGACCTTGGCCAAATGCAATCTAACTAGGGGAACACTTAAATATGGCACTCTCTGAGGAAAAAGATGTTTCCAGGTAGAACTATTAGCCCACTTACATCAATATTTTATAACCCTTCCTTTCTACCCGCATATTTGCGCGGATCTTTCCTCGGTTGGAGGGCAGTGGAGGACACCTGATTGTTTCAGATTTTGGAAAATGGCATGATACCTACGTTTGTATCTTTACAAACAAAATCCCCAAATGTTAAAATCAAGTAGTTCGAATATTTGCAAATGCGATCCTTTCTAGCAGTACACAATCCTAACGTAAATTTACTCTCAAACTACACCATTGAAAACATGTTCCTTCAGGAAAGTGGTCCGACTCATGTTATCTCTGTGATATATGAAAGATTGAGCAGAGAGGAGGGAATGAAAAAATTGGCATTTCAGCGAGGATGGGAGAGGGATTTGGGGGTTAGTTTATCCCCTCTTAAGTGGGAAAAAGGGTTCCTCTTCACACATAAGCTTTCTAATGCAGGGACTGCACAAGAAAATAACTATAAAATACTTACACGATGGTATCACTACCCATCTAAACTACATGCAATGTTCCCTACAGTTTCGGAAACATGTTGGAGATGTGAAAGTGAAGTGGGTTCTATGATTCATATATGGTGGGAGTGTTCTAAAATTAAACCATTTTGGGAGAAGGTATTTGACAATTACCAACGTATCACAGGAAACAGAGTATTGGGGTCTCCTCAAATAGCCCTTCTGTCAATCCTCCCTTCCTCAATAGATGTAGAAAAGAAGGATTTACTTTGCGGCACGGACGGTAATTCCACAGTTTTGGAAACTTAAAAACCCTCCTAGCATACTAGATTGGTATAAGGAAATGGTGAATCTATGTAGAATGGAAGAGCTGTCTGCTGAATGTAATGGAACCAATGATAAATTTAGTAGGGTTTGGAGCTGATGGATTCTGTTCCAGGACTCACCTGATTTTCATAACCTATTCTAATAGTTTCAACAGATACATGTGATTGTGTTCATAGTCACACAGGCACAATGACCCCCCCTCCCTTGACCTTTTGCCTTTTTTTCTCTCTTTTCTCCATCCTTTTCTTTTTTCTTATTAATAATAATAATAATAATAATAATCTTTATTTTTATATAGCACCAACATATTCCGCAGCGCTTTAATGGGCTTTTCACATACAATATAGAATTTTCTTCAACATATGATTCTTTTACAGGCTGTTATCTTACAAATATTATATTGGTCAATATACTACCATTTGAATTGTTATTTGAAAAAAGTGACCCCATTTGAACTTTGGACATTTTTCTATATTTCTGTTTTGTTATATTTTCTTCAAAGTCGAATACAATATATTTTTCTTGATTTGCAAAATGTAAAATAACTAATAATGTTTATTTGATGTTTAATAAAACAGATTAAATATAAATTTCCAATATGGGGTCTCCTGGGGGAGAATTCTGCTGATCTGACACCTCAGGGGCTCGACTAGTAGAGCCCCACAATCTATTCAAACGGAATCTGTCTTCTAAAAGCCAAATAGTGCTGGTTCCCATCTTCTCCAAGATGGCCCATTTCACTCCACTATCCAATCTCCCATCTGCTCCAGTGCTTGCGGAGAAGTTCATTCTTCATATTTTCCGTCTCCATGATCACATTATCTCAGATGCAGGCGTCCAGTTTAATTCCCGTTTCTGGAGGGCCATCTGCAAATCACTAAATGTCACTCTGGATTTCTCTTTAACCTACCATCCTCAATCCAATAGCCAGGTACATTGGGTCAATCAGATCCTGACAAACTTCTTGGTCACTTCAAGGCCCACCACAGTGACTGGGAAAAAACTCCTGCCTTGGGGCAAATTCTCATGTAACAACCATGTGAGTGAATCTTCTGCCAAACCTCCATTTTTTTGTAGTCTACGGTCCCAATATTTCGTTCCCTGTTCCTACCCTCTCCGATATTCTTGATGCTGAATCCCTTGTCAAGGGTTTTTTGAAGATCTCGGAGGACACCAAGTCCTCATTATTGAACTCCTCAGAACAGATGAAAAGACACGCAGACAAGAGACGTCTTGATCCACCTCGGTTTCGTCCTGGGGACAAGATCTGGCTGTCCTTTAAATATGTCTGTCTCAAGGTACCATCCTATAAATTGGGTCCTCGTTTCATCGGTCCACTTGAGATTCTGAAACCGATTAATCCGGTAGCCTACAAGCTGAGACTCCTGGCCTCTCTACGGATTCCCAATTTTTTTCATGTGTCTCTCCTCAAGCCTCCTCAAGCCTGTCAAATCCTACTCCAATCAGCACTGAGGACATTTTCGAGGTAGAGAACATTCTGGCCACCAAGAGAATAAGAGGAAAAACTTTTTTCTTGTGGATTGGGAGGGGTTTGGTCCTGAGGAGAGGTCTTGGAAGCCTAGGAAGAACATCCATGCGCCTCTCCTGGAGAGATTCCTTGTGGGCTTGAAAAAGAGGGGCGTAAAGGGGGGGTGCTGTAGTCATGGCGTCTCTGTCTTATGCCTCCCTCCTCCGGCAGAGACACTGACACACTCACTGCTGTGACCCCTATCCCACACTCCTGGTCCAGCTGCTGATGCCTGGGGTGTGCGCAAATCCTTGGGAACTTTGTTTAATACGCGCGCAGCCCCGTCCTCTTAAAGGGACAGCGATGCGCCGTCCTACAGTGTTCCAAGCCAATGGCTGAGAGACCCTGATTATTTAAGGCACCTCCACCTGATGCAAGGTGCCTGTGAAACATTGTATGCTGTCACTAACACACTTGCTATTGCTAGTTCTAGGGTCCCAGTGCTCGTATCTAGAATAATGTCTTTTGGGTGTTAGCTGCCTTCCACCCGAGGTCAGTCCTGGTGTAGCACCTGGTTCCGCCTCCCTCATCTCTCCTCGGATTGCAGTGTCCTCAGCCGCCATGCATTCGAGGTCGTACTTGGTGAGATTCCTAGTCACGTCCCTCTAGGCTCTCCTCAGTTCCCGACACAGTGGTTCCAACACTCGGTCAGTTACATATACCAAGGAGGATTATTATTAATATTATTATTTATTATTATAGTGCCATTTATGCCATGGCGCTTTACATGTGATAGGGATATACATAGGAAAAACATTTACTTAATCTTAACAAAACGAGTCAGCGACTGGTACATGAGGAGCGAAGATCAGGGCCGTATTTGCTCTTAGGCACTTGTAGGCACGTGCCTAGGGCGCCGGAATTCGGGGAGGGCGGCGCCTGAGCGTGTTTTTTTTTGTGTGGTTTTTTTTTATTGGTTGGTGCCCCGAGCCGGCCGGGTGGCTCCCCCCCACACATACTGGCAGACAGTATGTGCCCCAGCAGCGGCGCATGGCCGCTGCTTCTTCTCCGGCCGGGCCAGCACTGCAGCACTTAACTTCCCTGTGTGCTGGCCCGGCCGCGTCACTGCTATTAGACACGGCCCTGTGCGCAGCCGTGTCTCCTAGCTGTGACGTCACCCAGTGCGCGCCCGGCCTACAGTGCTGCCCCGGTGAGGACTGGAGCTGAGCCGGGGGATGGTGAGTCTGTGTATGTGAGAGAGTGTGTATGTGTGAGAGTGAGTGTGTGTATGTGTGATTGAGTGTGTGTGTGTGCAGGCAGATATCATTGTGTGATGTCTGTTTATATGTATTTTTGTGTTTCAAATGTGTTTATGCGTGTATGTATATGTTTGTGTGTGCGTGACTGCGTGCGGCCTCCCGCTGTCTCTGGGGGGGTGCCGTGCGGCCTCCCGCTGTGTATAGATGGCGCTGTGTGGCCTCCTGCTGTGTATAGATGGCGCTGTGCTTCCTCCTGCTGTGTATAGATGGTGCTGTGCGGCCTCCTGCTGTGTATAGATGGTGCTGTGCAATCTCCTCCTGTGTATAGATGGCGCTGTGCGGCCTCCTGCTGTGTATAGATGGCTACGTGCGGCCTCCTGCTGTGTATAGATGGCGCTGTGCGGCCTCCTGCTGTGTATAGATGGTGCTGTGTAACCTCCTGCTGTGTATAGATGGTGCTGTGCGGCCTCCTGCTGTGTATAGATGGCGCTGTGCGGCCTCCTGCTGTGTATAGATGGCGCTGTGCGGCCTCCTGCTGTGTATAGATGGCTACGTGCGACCTCCAGCTGTGTATAAATGGCTACGTGCGGCCTCCCGCTGTTTATAGATGGCTACGTGCGGCCTCCTGCTGTGTATAGATGGCTACATGCGGCCTCCTGCTGTGTATAGATGGCTACGTGCGGCCTGCCACTCTGTATAGATGGCTACGTGCGGCCTCCCGCCGAGTATAGATGGCTACGTGTGCTCAATATTGAGTCATACAATTAATGTAAGGCTATGTGCCCACGATGCAGAAATTCTTTAGATTTTTTTTGAGTGTTTCTGCATCTCCCTGGCAGAAAAAACGCATGCGGATTTTACAAGCGTTTTTCCTGCCAGGGACATGCGGATGTGAAGCGTTCTTCACTTGCAATTCCGCATGTGGGTTGACAAGCGATTTTAGCATCACTTGGAAAGTGCTTGACAACTTGGTCACACTATATAAATCCATGCAACAGGCATGGATTTATATAGTGTGACCGTAAAAGAATGGTAAAAAATAAATATATAATTACCTTCTGATGGCCTGCCAACGTAAGCGGTCGCGTGACCCGTCACATGACTAAATGACGTCACGGCAGATCCTTTTCAGACCATCGTGAGCTGCCGGCAAGCCTGGACGCATCGGATAAAGACACCGGGGGCCATCAGAAGGTAAGTATGATATTTATTTTTTATTTTATTCTTTTTTTTTTACAGGTACTATGGTACCCGGGTCTGGAGGAGAGTCTCCTCTTCTCCAAACCCGGGTACCATCCGCACATTGAAACGCATGGATTCTGCATGTACAGATGCAGTGATGCGGATTACATGCGTTCCAATGCAAGTCAGTGGCGGCGAAAACGCCGAGCTTCCGCAAAGTAATTGGTAGTGCTGTGGATTTTTCCACAATGATAATCCGCAGTGGAAATTTCCGCAGCATGTGCACAGCACATGCGGATTATCATTGGGGAACATGGCAGACCTTCTACCAAGTGTTTTTTAAGCGTTTCTGCAATGGAATTGCTTAAAAAACGCATAGTGGGCACACAGCCTAAAAATAAATATTATAATTAATATTGTGCCAAATTAATTTCACGTGAACTATCACATGATCTATCACAGGGGATCATGTGACATGTGATACATCAGGTGTGTGTGTGTGTGGGGGGGGACCACGCCTTCTAAACTGCCCGGGGCCCTTGCTACTCTTAATCCACCCCTGATCGCGCCCTCTCGCCCTCCGGTCACGCCCACCCACCTCACCTCTCTAGTCTGCTCTGCTGCTGCAATCTGGAAAGAAGAGGAGGAGCCCGGGCACTTGAAGTTCCCGCGGAGGCCCGGGCAGCACATCGCTGGCGGCAGCTCATCTCAGCAGGCAGTTCCGGTAATTGTGTCCTGTTGTGGTGTGCCATTGCGCCGACACTGCCACCCGGGCTGCAGTGCCGGAGCATGATGCTGGCTGAGGAGCTACCGCTTCTGCAGACAGTCTGCTCTGCAGCATAATTGATGATGGCGGGCGGCAGGCGGCGAGGCGGGGGGGTGGGATCATAGTTTAGGCACAGACGCGCAGTCAGCAGCTGCCGCCGGTACTGTGTTCTGTGCTGTGCACAGACAGTACAGCCAGCGGGCAGCAGTGCCAGCCTGACAGAGCCCAGACTGCCTGAGTCTCTGACTAGTCTCAGACTCTGAGAAGTCTGACTAGTCTGTGACTGTTGTCACTGGTCAGACATGATGGCAGGCAGCAGCAGGGAGGGACACAGTGAGGTCTGAATCCCAGACATGGGCTGCATCAGGCACTGCAGCATTGCATATGGGCCATATGCAATGCTGCAGTGCCTGCTGCAGCCCAGTTCTGTGTGGGCCGCTCCCATCCCCCCCACCCACCCCCATGTACAATGCTGCAGCCCTGTGGTCTGTGTGGGCCGCTCCCATCCCCTCCACCCCCATATGCAATGCTGCAGCCCTGTGGTCTGTGTGGGCCGCTCCCACCCCCCCCACTCCCATATGCAATGCTGCAGCTGTGTGGGCCGCTCCCATCCCCCCTACCCCCATATGCAATGCTGCAGCCCTGTGGTCTCTGTGGGCCGCTCCCATCCCCCCCCCACCCCAACCCTTTATATGTGCTACATGGAATGGGGGTGGAGAAGCTACATGAAACTTGGGGAAACGGCCGCGACGGGGGGGGGGGGATATTGGATGCGAAGGGGGCACGACGTGGGGGGGGGTGTGACGGGGGGTGAGGGTGGGCGTGACCTGGGGGGGGGGGGGCAACCACTGACAGTGCCTAGGACAGCAGAAACTCCAAATATGGCCCTGGTGAGGACCCTGCCCACGAGGGCTCACAGTCTACAAGGGATGGGTGAGGATACAGTAGGTGGGGGTAGAGGAGGTCATGCAGTAATGTGGTGAAGCGGTGATTACTGCAGGTTGTAGGCTTGTCGGAAGAGGTAGGTCTTCAGGTTTCTATTGAACGCTTCCATGGTAGGCGAGAGTCTGATGTGTTGGGGTAGAGAGTTCCAGAGTAGGGGGGATGCATGAGAGAAATCTTGTATGCGATTGTGGGCAGAGGAGATAAGAGGGGAGTAGAGAAGGAGATCTTGTGAGGATCGGAGGTTGCATGAAGGTAACTACCAGGAGACTAGGTCACATATGTATGGAGGAGACAGGTTATGGATGGCTTTGTATGCCATGGTTAGGGTTTTGAACTGGAGTCTGTGGGCAATGGGGAGCCAGTGAAGGGATTGACAGAGGGGAGAGGCCGGGGAATAGCAGGGGGGACAGGTGGATTAGTCGGGCAGCAGAGTTTAGGATAGATTGGAGGGGCGCAAGAGTGTTGGAAGGGAGGCCACAGAGCAGGAGGTTGCAGTAGTCAAGGCGGGAGATGATGAGGGGATGCACTAGTGTTTTTGCAGAGTCTTTGCTGAGGAATGCACGGATCTGGGAGATGTTTTTGAGTTGGAGTCGGCAGGAAGTGGAAAAGGTTTGGATATGTGGTTTGAAGGAGACATCAGAGTCCAGGGTTACCCCAAGGCAGCAAGCTTGTGGGACTGGGGAGAGTGAACAGCTATTGACGTTGATGGATAGGTCAGATGGGGATATGAATGAGAGGGTGGAAAGATGATGAACTCTGTTTTATCCATGTTGAGTTTTAGAAATCTGGCAGAGAAGAAGGATGAGATGGCGGACAGACATTGTGGGATTTTGGTTAGTAGGGAGGAGATATCGGGTCCAGAGAGGTAGATCTGTGTGTCATCAGCATAGAGGTGATACTGAAAGCCGTGAGACTCTATGAGCTGTCCCAAGCCAAAGGTGTACATGTACATGGAGAAGAGCAGAGGTCCTAGAACTGAACCTTGGGGGACGCCGACAGATAGGGGGCGAGATGAGGAGGTGGTGCGTGAGTGGGAGAAGCTGAATGTCCTGTTAAGTATGAGGAGAGCCAAGATAGGGCCAAGTCCGTGATGCCAAGAGATGAGAGAATCTGTAGTAAGAGGGAATGGTCCACTGTGTCGAAGGCAGATGACAGGTCCAGAAGGAGGAGGATGGAGTAGTGTCGCTTGGATTTGGCGGTTAGTAGATCGTTGCTGACTTTGGTCAGGGCAGTTTCAGTCGAGTGATGCGGTCGGAAGCCAGATTGTAGGCGGTCGAAGAGGGAACAGGAGGAGAGGTGGGAGGACAGTTCAAGGTGGACATGTTGTTCTAGTAGTTTTGATGCAAAGGGGAGAAGTGATATGGGGCGGTAGTGTTATGATCTGCTACAAGCACTAAGGAAAGATAGGAGAACTGTCCCTACAATAGGACTAAGCTGATTCCCTACGATGCAGCGGGGGACCTGTTCCTTGTGAACAGACCCGCCTAAGTCCTCGGCTAGTCTGAACGCAGACCTATAGATATAAGGGAGGGGTCCCTACAAGAACTAAGGACTGGGATATAGTTGGACACCTCCTAGCAGAAATTGTAGCAGAATTATATAGGCAGAAAGTCATGTGACCAACAAAATAGAAAAAAAACTAACAAGAGGGGTCTAACAGGTAGCTAGTCAGAGAGGATGGGTCAAGGGAGGGCTTTTTGAGGATGGGTGTGATTGTGGCATGTTTGAAGCATGAGGGGAAGACACCGGTTGTTAGTGACAGGTTGAAGAGGTGGGTTAGGGTTGTGATGAAGACTGTGGTAAGCTTAGGGATGAGGTGGGATGGGATTGGGTCAAGTTCGCAGGTGGTGAGGTGTGATTTGGAGAGTAAAGAGGAGACTTGACCTTCTGTAATGGTGGAAAAGTGGGGTTTGGAGGAGGAAGGTTGAGTAGATATGAGGAGGGGTTGTGCGGACTTTAGGAAAAAGCTTTGTGTGATGGTGTCAATCTTCTGCTTGAAGAATGAGGCAAAGGAGGATGTCACGATAATTCTTATAATAAACATATAGTGGTTTATTGGATTAAAAAAAACATAGTGGTTTATTGGATTCTCTATTTAAAGTAGTTATTTTAGAAAAATACAGAATAAGTATAGAAGTTACAAGAAAATAGTCCATTTATCCATAGTAAGTCCATTAAATTGGTTTAAGGTGGTATCTCATCTATCTTTTCTCCATATCCTGAATGGAAGGTTTGTATCAGCAATTTGTGCCAGTGACAATCAGAATCCAAGTGCCACAGAGGCCTTGTGTCAGCCCCCGAGTCCACTCCCTCCGAGACCTCGTGTTGATGTAATTATATATATATATATATATACAGGGTGAGCCATTTATATAGATACACCTAAATTAAATGGGAATGGTTGGTGATATCAACTTCCTGTTTGTGGCACATTAGTATATGGGAGGGGGAAAACTTTTCAAGATGGGTGGTGACCATGGCGGCCACTTTGAAGTCGGCCATTTTGAATCCAACTTTATTTTTTTCAATAGGAAGAGGTTCATGTGACACATAAAACTTATTGAGAATTTCATAAGAAAAAACAATGGTGTGCTTGGTTTTAATTTAACTTTATTCTTTCATGAGTTTTTTTTACAAGTTTATGACCACTTATAAAATGTGTTCGAAGTGCTGCCCATTGTGTTGGATTGTCAATGCAACCCTCTTCTCCCACTCTTGACACACTGATAGCAACACCGGAGAAGAAATGCTAGCACAGGCTTCCAGTATCCGTTGTTTCAGATGCTGCACATCTCGTATCTTCACAGCATAGACAATTGCCTTCAGATGACCAAAAAGATAAAAGTCTAAGGGGGTCAGATCGGGAGACCTTGGTGGCCATTCAACTGGCCCACGACGACCAATCCACTTTCCAGGAAACTGTTTATGTAGAAATGCTCGGACCTGACACCCATAATGTGGTGGTGCACCATCTTGTTGGAAAAACTCAGGGAACGTGGCATCTTCAGTGCATAAAGAGGGCAACACATCATCATGTAGCAATTTCAGATATCCAGTAGCATTGAGGTTTCCATTGATGAAGAATGGCCCCACTATCTTTGTACCCCATATACCACACCATACCATCAAGATGCGAGATGTGCTGATTGGAGCATGTATATTGTATCTGTTGTATAAAACCATTTATTGATGGTTTAATGAGGATTCACTGTGGTTCAAGACTCAAACAGGTGTAACTCAGTCTTATTTCATCATCCGTATTAAGGCCACAGCGTTGCAGAGTTCTAATAATAATTTTATTTCTATAATGCCAACATATTCCGCAGCACTTTATAATTAAGTGAGGGCATGTACAAACAATAAAAACAATACAAAGTAACACAACAGTTACAAGAGGAGTGAGGCTCCTGCTCGCAAGCTTACAATCTATAAGGAAAGAGAGGGACACAAATGGTAAAAAAGTGTTTGTCGTCTACGGTGCCCTCATCATTGTAATAAATAGGGTATTTCATATAAAGCTGCAGGATCCGGTTATCTGTCAGTAACTGTCTAAGTGCAGTTACTGTGTGTTATTGGGTGCATGGAGGATGTGGAGACGGATGTGTGGCACCCCAGAGGGTCTGGTTGCCACAGTGGTAGTAATACCATGTCTGGGAGCAAAACAGGAGTTTCCTGGTCAGGAACACATTACATGCAACACCTCCTGCCCCAGACCAGAAAGGGGAGGATCCTGCCCTTTATAACTGGATCTGGGGGCGGGGTCAGTTTAATCAGTTTGTGGAGTCAAGTAGGACACGAAGGAGTAAAGAGCCAGGGACTGGAGCAGGAGTGAGCTCGTCCTGGATAGTATCCACAGAGGACCGGAAGCCGGAGTCCGAGGCTGTGGGGATTGCATACCCAGCAGCAGATACCGCAGGGCAGGAGATTGCAGGTCTCCTGGCCCAACAGAAGCCCGGAGGCTCAGCCACATGAAAGGACCCATACCGCCACAGAGGAGCGAGGAATCCACAAGGTCCAAGTCGCCAGCCATACGGGTGAGTGCAGTACGTTATACTCAGGGACGTGGGCTACAACACAACTATAAGCGGGATAGCCAAAGAGTATAGTCAGAACGGCAGGCCTACAACTTCACCTGGCCAGGAGGACTCTAGGATTGTTCCGAGACTGATCAGGCCCTCATCACTAGCCGGTACTCCCGTTGGGGCCCATGTAATTGCCAACAGTAAAGACCCTGGGACTGCACTGCAAAGACTCCGTGTTGTCGTTACTGATACCTTGCACTACCACCACCATCATCCATACACGCTGCACTGAAGCTCCACTCTTCCTGTGCGGAGTTACATCACCTTGCTGCACATACCACCAGCTTCAGCGGACTGCTCCGCAGCGGCGGTTCCCATAACCGCATTCCACAGGTGGCGTAGTCGGACTATACATAACAGATATACATAAACTACCCTTAGATTGACCACCTGGGTCACGGACCGGGTCACCGCCACGGTGACAACAGCCCCCAGCATCTACAGGCCCGGCTCCGGGTACCCCACGGCCCAGAAGGCGCGTCAGATGAATTAGAGGAACCAAATTTTGAGGACCATTTAGAAAGAGAGAACGGTGGAGAATAAGATTAGTAAAGTGATAGGCCTGTCTAAAAATATATAGTATGTTTTTAAAATGTAGGGGCTAGGTATTGGTCGGATCGTCTGGGGTAATGCATTCCAGAAAACTGACACAACACGAGAGACGTTTTAGAAATGGAGGTGGTAAGTTTGAACTATGGAAGATGTTAGTCTTGGATCAGTTGCAGAACAGACAGCACGCTGCGTAGGGTGGTAGACAGAGATGAGGGAGTAGAGGTAGGGTGGTGCAGAACTGTGGAGAGCTTTGTGGGTGAAAGAGATAAATTTGTATTGCATTCTGTAGCGAATGGGCAACCAGTGCAATGACTGGTTACAATGGTTCAGCTCTAGTAGAGTGTGGCTGAGCAGAGTATTCACAGCTAGAAATAGAGTAGCCACAATCTTTTAATAGGCAATGCTGAAAATACACCATAATAAAGAGGCGAACTCCAGTGACACCTGTATGGGAATTATATACAAAGTTATTGTATCCAGTGTAAATTATGGGGAAGGAAAATGTTTGAAAACCAGTATTATGTAAAACATACATGGAGAAATCATAGAACGACCGTCTGATACATGCTGCCTGTGGATCGGGGAGCTTGTATCTGTGTCACGATCCCTTTAACCCCTTCACAAAATCGCTGTACATGCATCACGCCACGGGAAGTGTGTTCCCTCAAACCGCCATATAAGTACAATTGTGCCAGCTCAGCAGTAGAGCCGGCAAAATCATCAATGGGAGTGAGCTATATATTGTAGCTGACACCCTGCAGTAACACCCATTATCAGTGCTAACCCTGATTGCCGGTGTTTAACCCCTGTGATGCCGCTGTTAATAGCAATAGGGGCATCAATCTGCTTAGTGGAGGGAGGGGGCTCCCGCTTTCCTCTGATTGGCATGACATTCCTATTTGACTGACAGTGTGAATACGGCTCTATGGAGAACACCCTTTCCTCACTTCTAGGGTTGTTTAAACTCTTTGAATGTTAATTCAGATATATACAGCAGTCACGCTATAATTGCATTTAAACAGCTTGCTCCCTATGCCTGCACACAGTATGCATGATTAAAAAGAAATTGCATAGTTGGTGACTATTTTAGCTCTTAGAGGGTTAAACACTAAAGTCAGCTACATTTGTAAACTTTATATGCAGCTATATGCTACTTGCAAAATATTATAATTTTTCTATTGTTTTTGTTTTCTCATTTGTCAATGCCCAGCTCATGTTTTTTTAATGTTTTTAATGTTCAATTTGTTTGTATGCACATTTATTTTTTGTGTTTCTTTTTTCTACTAATTCGTATACCTGAAAAGCACCCAAATTATTCACTATTTTAGACAATTTGAGTACCGTATTTTTCGGACTATAAGACGCACCGGACCATAAGACGCACCTAGGTTTTAGAGGAAGAAAATAAAAAAATAAAAATTTAAGCAAAAAATGTGGTCATGATGCACTTTTAAGGGGGAGGGGGTCTTCTGCTGACACTGGTATAGGGGTAATGTCCCCCAATTCTGATAATATTCCCCATCCTGGTATATATGCCGCCCCCCTTCCTTTTATATGTGGTCCTCATCCCTATCCTGGTATGCCTGGCATCCCTTCATCCTGGTATGCATGGCACCCCTCATACCTATCCTGATATGCATGGCTCCCTCATCCTTATCCTGGTATGCATGGCACCCCTCATCCCCAATCCTGGTATGCATGGCACCCCTCATCCCTGTCCTGGTATGCATGGCACCCCTCATCCTTGTCCTGGTATGCATGGCACCCCTCATCCTTGTCCTGGTATGCATGGCACCCCTCATCCCTGAACTGGTATGCATGGCACCCCTAATCCCTGTCCTGGTATGCATGGCACCCCTAATCCCTGTCCTGGTATGCATAGCACCCCTAATCCCTGTCCTGGTATGCATGGCACCCCTAATCCCTGTCCTGGTATGCATGGCACCCCTCATCCCTGTCCTGGTATGCATGGCACCCCTCATCCCTGTCCTAGTATGCATGGCACCCTTAATCCCTGTCCTGGTATGCATGGCACCCCTAATCCATGTCCTGGTATGTATGGCACCCCTCATCCCTGTCCTGGTATGCATGGCACCCCTCATCCCTGTCCTGGTATGCATGGCACCTCTAATCCCTATCCTGGTATGCATGGCACCCCTCATCCCTGTCCTGGTATGCATGGCACCCCTCATCCCTGTCCTGGTATGCATGGCACCCCTAATCCCTCTCCTGGTATGCATGGCACCCCTAATCCCTCTCCTGGTATGCATGGCACCCCTAATCCCTGTCCTGGTATGCATGGCACCCCTCATCCCTATCCTGGTATGCATGGCACCCCTCATCCCTGTCCTGGTATGCATGGCACCTCTAATCCCTATCCTGGTATGCATGGCACCCCTCATCCCTGTCCTGGTATGCATGGCACCCCTCATCCCTGTCCTGGTATGCATGGCACCCCTAATCCCTCTCCTGGTATGCATGGCACCGCTAATCCCTCTCCTGGTATGCATGGCACCCCTAATCCCTGTCCTGGTATGCATGGTCCCCCTAATCCCCATCAGACTGCATATTAAAAAAAATAAACACTCCTACTCACCTTTCTTCTCTCCTCCAGCGCTGAGTCCGGTCTGCCTGCATTGATCTCTCCATGTGAGCCGCGCATGACGTCACTGACATGCACGGCTCACAAGGAGAGATCAGCTGCCGGAAGTCACTGCTCCCCACGCCGGGTCTGTGTGCGCGGGGAGCAGTGACTTCACTCTCCTTCATAGCCGGCACACAGCGGAGCCACGCTGCGGCTGCTGCTGCTGCCGGCTATCTCCTGTGCCCGCTCATTAAAGGGCATGAATATTCACCCCCTCCCCACGCACATAGGTGTGGAGAGAGGTTGAATATTCATGCCCTTTAACAGCGGGCACAGGAGATAGCCGACAGCAGCCGCAGCACGGCTACACTGTATACCGCTATTAAGGAGCATGAATATTCAGTGCTCCCCATGCCTTATGGGCGTGGGGAGCAGTGAATATTCACTTTCTTTAGCAGCAGGGACAGTGTAGGCTGCAGCAGGCAGCTGCTGCTTCCCGTGCCCCGCTCCTCCAGCGATACCGCTCCCCCCACACCCCACATAAATATACACCCATATACAACATTCAGACTATAAGACGCACCCCCCATTTTCCTCCAAAATTTTGGAGGAAAAAAGTGCGCCTTACGGTCCGAAAAATATGGTATATACAGTAATTTCCCTTAGGTATGGCCCTTTATATATTTTCTTCTGTTTTCTCTGCTTCCTTCTGCTGCATTGGGAAAAATAGATTTATAAATATTTGGGTCCATTTCCTTATTCTTTGTCAAAATTTTTAATTTACTAAAACAACATTTTTGTGTAAAACAAAAAAAAACAACTTATTTTTTCATTTTCATGGCCCAAAGTCATAAAATTCTGTGAAACACCTGAGGGTTTAATATGCTCAGCACATCCCTAGATGAATTCCTTGAGTGGTGTAGCTTCCAAAATGGGGTTACTGCCCTTCCGATAGTACAAGGGCTCTATAAATGTGGCATGGTGCCCGTAAACCATGTGAGCAAATTCTGCTTCCCAAACCGGCACTCCTTTCTTTTGGAGTTCAACTGTGTGCCTAAGCAGTAGTTTTCCCCAATATTTGGGGCATTAGCGTACGCAGGAGAAATTGCACAACAAATTGTATGGTCCATTTTCTCTTACTGCCCTTGTGAAAAGGAAAAATTTGGGGCTAACATGACATTTTTGGGGGAAATATGTATTTTTTTCATTTTCACAGCTCAACGTTAAACAATTCTGTGAAGCACCTGTGGGTTTAAGGTGCTCACCACACAAGATCCTTAAAGGGGTTTTCCCACAGACAAAAGATTAATTTAATCAATAGTTCTTGAAATAATAATAAGTTCCACGATTGGATGTGTTAAATAACATGTTCCTGTGCTGAGATAATCTTATACAGGTCCATCTCACTAAATTATAATATCATCAAAAAGTTAGTTTATTTCAGTTTTTCAATACAAGAAGTGAAACTCATATATTATATAGAGTCATTACAAACAGAGTGATCTATTTGGTAGCATCGGCGTCCCTGCCCTCTGCTAGGCAGGGACGCCGTCCCTCTCACCTCCGCGCTCCTCACGTGGGTCCCTCCAGCGCTTCTCTCTCTCGCCCCCCGGCTCCTGGTGCGGCTTCTCCCTGCGCTCCGTTCCCTGCTGTGGCCGGCGCGCGTCCCTCCTCCAGCAGAGTGCTTAGGGCGTGCGCACTCCCCCCCTCTTAAAGGGACTGCGCGCGTCTTCCTAAAAAGTCCCCGGCCAATGGCCAGAGGACTTCCCACATTTAAGGCACCTCCTCCAAAATGGATGTGCCCGAGCAACAGTTGTCACACTGTGTCTTCACCTCTGCTTCAGCCCTCAGGTCCCTCTGCTAGCCTGACTAGTCCAGCCTGATTCCTGCCTGTCTCCTGTCTGCTACCTGGAAGCACCGGCCAGCACCCGCTGAGTCTATCTTCCTGCTAACCTGGAGCACCTGCCAGCACCCGCTGAGTTTATCTACCTGCTTATCCGGAAGCGCCCACCAGCACCTGCCACGGCTATCCACCTGCTTACCCGGAAGCACCTGCCATGTCTATCTGCCCGCTGGGTTGAAGGTACCTGCCGTCTACCCAGAGACTGTCCCCGTCACTTGCCGTGACCTCCTGCCTGTCTACCCAGAGACTGTCCCCGTCACTTGCCGTGAACACCTGCCTGGCTACCCAGAGACTGTCCCCGTCACTTGCCGTGACCACCTACCTGCTACCCAGAGACTGTCCCCGTCACTTGCCGTGACCACCTGCCTGTCTACCCAGAGACTGTCCCCGTCACTTGCCGTGACCACCTGCCTGCTTACCCAGAGACTGTCCCTGTCACTTGCTGTGACTACCTGCTTGCCTTCCCTGGGAGTCACCCGCTTCCTTACAAGGACTTCCCGTTTGTATTGCAGCTCAGAGGTTCCACCTCCCGGACCCGTTACATATTTCAAGTGTTTATTTCTGTTAATGTTGATGACTATGGCTTACAGCCAATGATAACACAAAAGTCATTATCTCAGTAAATTAGAATACTTTATAACAACAGCTTGAAAATATAATTTGACTTACTGGTAATTCGGTTTCTAAGACCCTCCATGACAGCACCCTAGGAGGTTGCCTCCCCATCCTAATTAGGGACTGGAAACACAAGAGGTTAAATAGCCCTTTCCCACCGCCATCCTCAGTGTTTTTCTAAAGGACCACAGAGTATGAATGCTTCAAATATTTGAATCACACCAAAGAATTAATAATATAAGGAAATTTACAAGGCCGGGAACTACCCGTGGTGTCAAGGATGGTCTTAGAAACCGAATTACCGGTAAGTCTAATTCTATTTTCTCCAATCCCCTCCATGACAGCACCCTAGGAGTAGTACCAAAAAATAATATCTCAGGGAGGGACAACAGCTTGAAGGATCTTCCTTCTGAAGGCTAGATCCCTGTTAGCTGCCACATCTAAACGATAATGTTTTGCAAAGGTATGAACTGATGACCATGTCGCCACTCTGCAGATCTACTCGAACGATGCACTCGCACTCTCAACCCAGGAGACAGACATTGCTCTGGTAGAATGTGCCTTTAAAGATTCTGGAAAAGTTAACCCCTGAGTCTTGTATGCTTTGCCAATCACTTTCTTTATTCAATTTGCCAGTGTATTTTTGGATATCTTCTTCCCTTTGTTGGGCCCCCCATATTGGACAAAGAGACTTTTATCTTTCCTCCATGTCTGGGTTTGCTGTAAGTAATGTAGAATAATCCTCCTGACATCCAGGCAGGGCTGTGGAGTCAGAGTCATGGAGTCGGTGTCCATTTTGGTGGAGTCGTAGTTGGTATAAAATGGACCGACTCCAACTCCTAAAATATATAATAAATTGGCTACAGTAGTTCAATGCAGTTTGTGGGGAATATCTTTTTCATAAGAATTTGGGAAAGCTATGAAATGTCCTATAAGAGTCTGTCCTATTCCCGATCTAAGGGTCTAGACTTTTAACTGAGATTAATCTGTGCTACAGTAAAATAATCACTTAAACATGAGCCATGTATGAGGGAGTCGGAGTTGGAAGTTTGGCTTACTGACTCTGTGGCACCCCAGGGGTCTGGTTACCACAGTAATAGAAATATTACGTCTGAGAGCAAGTGGGAGGTTTCCTGGTCAGGAGCCCTTAAACATGCAACACCTCCTGTCCCAGACCAGATAGGGGAGGAACCTGCCCTATATAAACTGGATCTGGGGCGGGGTTAGTGCAGTGAGAGCCTGGAGAGCAGTTCCAGACACAGGGAAAGAGACAGCTAGGAGCTCTGTAGGAGCAGGAGCTGAGTGCCAGGGACTGGAGCAGATATTGCTCGTCCTGGCTGAAGACACTACTACCAGACAACGGGGTCCGAGGCTGCAGGGAACCTCTAAGTCCAGCAGCAGAAACCAGCCAGCAGGGAATTCCAGGTCCTCTGGCCATAGAAGCCCGGAGGCTCAGTCACGAGTGAGGGACCAGCACCGCCATCGAGGAGCAGAGGCTAACAGAAGGCCCCAAGTCACCAGCCATACGGGTGAGCACCACACGGTATACTCAGGGACGTGGGCTACTTCCACTCGCTTACAGCAAGGTATCCAGGAAGAGTGCAGACAGATGGGGAGGCCTACAACTCCACCTGGCCAGGGGGACTCCGGTTTGCTCGCAGACTGACCAGGCCTCTTATGCTAGCCAGTACTCCCAGAAGGGTCTGCCTTATCAACATCAGTAAAGACCCTGAACTGCACTGCGAGGCCTCTGAGTCGTTCCTGTTGCGCCCGTGCACCATCACTCCCATCATCCACACTCTCTGCCCTGAGGCTATACTCCTCCTGTGGGGAGTCATCCCATCCTTTGCTGCGCACACCACAAAGCCTCAGCAGTCTGCCTCGCAGCAGCGGTACACCCTGACTGGAATCCACGGGTGGCGTAGTCGGACATTAAACCATAAAAACCCTATAAAAGGCTGCCACTGGTTTGACCACCCTGAGCCACGGGACCGGGTCGCCGCCACGGAGACTACAACCCCCAGAGACCCGGCTCCGGGTAACCCACACACGTGCACACACGGCCCAGGGGGCGAGTCAACTTCACAGCCCTGCATCCAGGGTATGGAATACTTCTTCTCCACTGTTTGCAGGGTTTTGACAAAAAGAAGGGAGGATTATAGGTTGGGACCTATGAAAATCTGTTACCACTTTAGGAAGAAACAAGGGTTTTAGCTGGAAAACTATCCTATCCCCTGAGATCTTCAGATAGAGTTCTCTGATGGATAGCGCTTGGATCTCGCTTACTCTTTTTGCCTTTGTTATGGCTACCAGAAACGCAGATTTCCATGACAGCTTGTCAGTTTGTACCTCCATGATTGGTTCAAAGGGCTGCATAGTAAGACCTTTAAGTACAACATTCAGATCCCAGGAAGGGACTGTTTTTGTAGGATTTATTCTGGAGGCAGCTGTAATGAATCTTTTAATCCATCTGTGATTTGCTAGATCTTTATCAAAATAAGAACTCAGGGCTGATTTTTGAACTTTGAGGGTATTTGGACGTTGTGCCTTTGACAGGCCTTCTTGTAGGAAATCTAGAATTTTGGCTACATCTGGATGAAAAGGGTCTGGTATATGAGGACCGTACCATGCGCTAAAAGCTTTCAAGATTTTTAAATTAATATAATTAGTAACCAGCTTCCTCCTCCTCTGGAGGATCTGGATCACTCCTTCCGAGAGGCCTCAGAAGCCAGGCTGCTAAATTTAGACTCTGAGGATCCGGATGGATGATTGGGCCTTGCTGTAGTATGTTGTGCACTGGAGGAAGCAATATACAGGTGCATCTCACAAAATTAGAATATCATCAAAAAGTTAATTTATTTCAGTTCTTCAATCCAAAAAGTGAAACTCATATATTATATAGAGTCATTACAAACAGAGTGATCTATTTCAAGTGTTTATTTCTGTTAATGTTGATGATTATGACTTACAGCCAATGAAAACACAAAAGTCATTATCTCAGTAATTTAGAATACTTTATAACAACAGCTTGAAAAATGTTTTTAAAATCTGAAATGTTTTCCTAGTGAAATATATGTTTAGTAAATGCACTCAATACTTGGTCGCGGCTCCTTTTGCATCAATTACTGCATCAATGCGGCGTGGCATGGAGGCGATCAGCATGTGGCACTGCGGCTCCAGTAGCGACTTCTTTTTATCCGAAGCTTTTTCCAACAGCTCATCCAAGGCTTCACCGAATAAATATTTTCCTTTGAACGGAATAGTACAAAGCTTAGATTTGGAAGTACTATCCCCACTCCACATTTTCAACCATAGCGCCCTTATCGCTGAATTAGATAAGACCAATGATCGGACTGCCATCCTAACAGATTCTGCCGAAGCATCTGCCGGGAATCCCGTGGATTTTTCTCAGCAAAGGTAACGCGGCTAGCAACTCTTCTCTTGGGGTACCTTTGGCAATATGCTCTTCCTGCTGTTGCAACCAGCGGAAGATGGACCTTGCCACACAACTTGATGCGATATTAGTATTTAACAACGATGAGGATGTTTCCCATGATTTCTGTTATGCACACGCCCGGGCTAAGCGGCGTGTGCGTGTGATTGGTAGTGATTCCACTGGACCGTGCCGGAGAGTGAATGCCTGGAGGGGCGTGACTAAGTATTCACCCGATCCGACCAGGATCGCACGACGGCATACGACGCCAGTGCACCAAGGAGGAACCGAGCAAAGGGACCAGGTGCTACTCCAGGACAGACCCCGGACACGGCTGTTGACCCACACAGGGGAATACAGGAACAGGCTGGTAGGCTGGCACACAGACTGGAGGGTATAGGCAGGCACGACTGGTATGCAGGCAGGCGGGTATGCAGGCAGGGGGGTAAAGGCAAGCACAGCTAGAGTGCAGACAGGGAGGCACTAGCAGGTAGGAACACAGGCGGGATAGGGCCCAGTACACACTGGGACTCAGGAACATTACAGGCAGAGGGGTACAGGCAGGGCAGGACAGGACTGCCGGAGCAGCGGGCAGAAGCAGGGCAGGACAGGACTGCCGGAGCAGCGGGCAGGACAGGACTGCCGGAGCAGCGGGCAGAAGCAGGGCAGGACAGGACTGCCGGAGCAGCGGGCAGAAGCCGGGCAGGACAGGACTGCCGGAGCAGCGGGCAGAAGCAGGGCAGGACAGGACTGCCGGAGCAGCGGGCAGAAGCAGGGCAGGACAGGACTCTGTTCACACGGAACAGACAGGAAGGGAAAGACAGAGCCAGATACTCACACAGTACTTGCAGAGACAACAAGCAGGAGTTAGGTACGAGTTCAGACTCTGCAGAAAAAGGAAGGGAACGGACATAGAGGCAAAACAGGTAAAGGATAGGAGAGAGTTCAGACTGGAACTGAGTGTACGGAGGAGACCGACACTGCAGCGGGATACAGGAGCGGGTCTGGGAATACTGCCCCCAGAGAGGCGGGACGAACAGGCAAGGAGCGTGTTCAGACAGGACAGACAAGATACAGGAGCGGGGCTAGGTAAACGGCTCCTAGAAGGCGGGAGGAACAGGCTAGGAGCGTGTTCAGACAGGACAGACAAGATACACAGAAAGGACTCAGTTCAGACACGGGAACTAATACCGCAAAGCAGGAGACATACAGGACTTAGTTCAGACACGGGAACTAATACCGCAAAGCAGGAGACATACAGGACTTAGTTCAGACACGGGAACTAATACCGCAAAGCAGGAGACATACAGGACACAGTTCAGACACGGGAGCTGATACCGCAAAGCAGGAGAAATACAGGACTCAGTTCAGACACGGGAACTGATACAAAAAGCAGGAGACATACAGGACTCAGTTCAGACACGGGAACTGATACAAAAAGCAGGAGACATACAGGACTCAGTTCAGACACGGGAACTGATACAAAAAGCAGGAGACATACAGGACTTAGTTCAGACACGGGAACTAATACCGCAAAGCAGGAGACATACAGGACTAAGTTCAGACAGGCCTGGAAATACAGCCTCCAGGAAAGGCAGACAAGGAAACAAAGACGGGACCTGGCACCTTCAGAGTGCAAGCACACACTGAAGGAAAACACTATGCTCAGGCAGGGATAGAAGGGAGCTGCTGAGCTATATACCAAGTGTCAGACAGCAATAGGCTGAGGACGCACAAGGGGTGTGACCCACAGCAGGTACAAAAAGCAGGAAGTGATCGGGCGCCGCCCTTAAGCAGCAGAGACAGACACAAACAGACAGCATGGAGGGAAGCCAGAGAGACATTCTGGACAGGAGATCAAGTGCGCGCTCCTGCACAGTGGGAAATGGACCACTATGCAAGGACGCCGCCAGGTATGTTACAATTTCCTTATTAAGCTGTCTGTTTTTCGGTCCATGGGATCTCTAAGCTGAGATGAAACTTCAAAAGGTATCGTCATCTTCTTCGCTACTCTTGCCACTTGTATATCCACTTTGGGATTTCCGTCCAGTATTTTGCGATGTCTTCATCTAGGGGATACTGGTTTTTCATCTCTACTGGGATACTCAGCCTTTTTTCAGGATACTCCCACTCATCTATTATCAGACTTTGGATATTATCATGGACGGGGAACACCATTTTCTTCTAGGATTTTTGTCCTCCAGACATTTCGTCCTGTGCTGACCGCCTCTTCTCCTCTTCCTCCACTCCCATCGTATTTCTTACGGCTGTTAACAGTTCGTCCATATCCTCAGAAGAAAAATAATATATTTTATCTTCTTCTGAATGTTGGACATCTACTTCTCCTTCTTCTAAAGATTCATCTGATAAACATATCTCTACGTCAAAGTCTGATGAATCTCTAGGGTCGTACTTCGTATTTTTAGCAGCAGGAGGACCCCCAGACTAAGAGAAGGTTTTTGAGAATGAGGCTAAGGATGATTGCATTTCTTGACGGACCATCGCCCTAACTTCGTCCATCATGGAAGGTTGTATCTGTTTAACAATTTTTTCCGTACACTTCTGGCATAGTGCTTTTTTAATGGCCAGAGGGAGATTTTTGCTACATTTGGCACATTTGTGCCCAGTAGTTTTTTCCCTCACTCTTGATGCAGGCTCCTTGTCTCCCTAAAAAGAGAGAGAGGGAGATAGCATAAGTATGGATCCTGCTGCAAGACCGTGGAAAACTCCCCCAAACCCAATTTACTTACTGGGGCTAGGTCTGCGTTGGGCACTGCAGGTGCAGATCTTTGGGAACCTACAGCATCCGTGGTCAAAATGATTTTGTCCTACCTTAAGGTGTCTTGCTATCGGGGTTTTCTTTATAGGCAGAAACCGTGATCCAGCGCTTTATTTCATCCAATAGGTCAAAAGATTCCTCCTTCTGGCTTTAATCCAACAATCTTGGCGTTCAAAATTCCCTTTTTTTAAAAAATTTCCCGCCGGTGACGTCATGCGTTCCACGCTGGAACGCACCAGAAGTGACTTCACCTGCTACCGATACCAGAACTTCCGGTTTTTCCTGCAGGTGCGCAGAGCGCGATGGAGGAAGATCAGGGCTGGGGAGCTATGGGAGGCCCCCAGCCCTCCACATCACTCAGCGTTACCTTACGGCGCAGGCGAGTAGCGGGGTCCCGCTCCGGAGAGCGGGAGTTGACAGAGGAGGAGGGCAGGAGTGGTCGACCTCTGCAGCCCAGCTTCCAGGTAACATAGGGGGAATACTGATCGCCGGCCACAGCACCCCACAGATAACCTCTTCATCCCAATAGGGACAGGAAAAACACTGAGGATGGTGGTGGGGAGGGGCTATTTAATCTCTTGTGTTTTCTGTCCCTAATTAGGATGGGGAGGCAACCTCCTAGGGTGCTGTCATGGAGGGGATTGGAGAAAAATGTTTTTAAAATACAAAATCTTGGCCTACTGAAATGTATGTTCAGTAAATGCACTCAATACTTGGTCGGGACTCCTTTTGCATCAATTGCTGCATCAGTGCGGCGTGGAATAGAGGTGATCACCCTGTGGCACTGCTGAGGTGTTATGGAAGCCCAGGTTGCTTTGGTAGCAGCCTTCAGCTCATCTGCATTGTTGGGTCTGGTGTCTCTAATCTTCCTCTTGACAATACCCCATAGATTCTCTATGGGGTTAAGGTCAGGCGAGTTTGCTGGCCAATCAAGCACAGTGATACTGTTGTTTTTAAACCAGGTATTGGTACTTTTGGTAGTGTGGACAGGTGCCAAGTCCTGCTGGAGAATGAAATTTCCATCTCCATAAAGCTTGTCGGCAGAGGGAAGCATGAAGTGCTCTAAAATTTCCTGGTAGACGGCTGCGCTGACTTTGGTCTTCATAAAACACAGTGGACCTACACCAGCAGATGACATGGCTCCCCAAACCATCACTGATTGTGGAAACTTCACACTAGACCTCAAGCAGCTTGTATTGTGTGCCTCTCCACTCTTCCTCCAGACTCTGGGACCTTGATCTCCAAATGAAAATTGGAACTCTGGGACCTTGTGGAGTATGTCAGTGACTGCCTTCTGGACATCTATCAAGTCAGCAGTCTTCCCCATGATTGTGGTGTTTACTGAAACAAACTAAGAGACCCTTTTAAACGCTTAGGAAGCCTTTGCAGGTGTTTTTTGTTAATTATTGTAATTTACTGAGTTAATGACTTTTGTGTTTTCATTGGCAGTAAGCCATAATCATCAACATTAACAGAAATAAACACTTGAAATAGATCACTCTGTTTGTAATGACTCTATATAATATGAGTTTCACTTTTTGTATTGAAGAATTGAAATCAATGATGATATTCTAATTTAGTGAGATGCACCTCTAAATGTGCCGCTGCTGTGTATAGTGTAATGGCTGTGTCTGACCGTGCAGGAACTTGGTCTACCACAGTTTTTCAGGGCGGGGAAGGAAGCAAAAGAGAATATACAGACATTACAGCATGGGATCACAGCTGATTCTTTCTTTGAAGTAAAACATTGTTTAAAAACAGGGAAATGTTTTGCCTCACAAATAGAATCAGCTGCGATCCCCTCCAGTAATGTCTGTATACTCTTTTTCTTCCTCCTCTGCCCAGGAGCTGTGGTATGATCAGACCATGTTCCTGCACGGTCAGACACAACCATTACACTCTTCACAGCAGGAGCACATATATAAGATTATCTCAGCACAGGAACATTTTATTTAAACACATCCAATTTTTATTATTATTCCAAGATCTATTGCTTAAAATCAACTTTTGTTCTTGGGAAAACCCCTTTAAGGTGTGTGGTTTCCAAAATGGGGTCACTTGTGGGGGGGTTTCCACTGTTTAGGCACATCAGTAGTTCTGCAAACATGACATGGGCTATCTATTCAAGCCAATTTTACCTTCAAAAAGTCAAATGGTGCTCCTTCCCTTCCGAGCCTTACTGTGTGCCCAAACAGAAGTTTTTCACCAAATACGGGGTTTCACTGTACTCGGTCAATTTTCTCCTTTTGCAGTTCTAAAGTTGAAAAAAATGGGGCTAAAGCAACATGTATGTGGAAAAAAATAAAATTTAGATTTTTTTCCTTTCTCATTGCTTTAAGTTATGTGTCGCACTTAAAGGGTTAATAAATTTCTTGAATGTGATTTTGAGCAAGTTGAAAGGTACGGTTTTTAAAAATGGTGTCACTTTCTGGTATTTTATGTCACATAGGCCCCTCAAACTCACTTCAAACGTGATGTTTTCCCTAAACAAAAATTGGTTTTGTAAATTTTGTCGGGAAACATGAAAAATTGATGATAAACTTTTAACCCTTCTAACTTCCTAACAAAAAAAAAATGATGCTTCAAAAAAGATGATGTAAAGTATACATGTGGTAAATGTTATTTAGTATCTGTTTTGTGTGGTATAGCTATTTGGTTGAAGGGCATAAAAATTCAAAGTTTGAAAATTGTGAAATGTTCAAATGTTTTGTAAAATTTTTGATACTTTCATAAATAAATGCAAATGATATCGACCTAAATTTACCACTAACATGAAGTAGAAAGTAAACAGAAAAAATATTTCTATTTTCTAGCGCAGTAATGCTATTCAAATTTCATGTTTACATACTTAGCGTTGCAAAGGGCTACTTTATTTGTTAATTGTATATGGAGGTAGCTGCTCCTAGTAAGCACCTGTTCACACCTATTTCTTGTCTTGGATGTGCCAGTCAGTGGTTTGGGTTTTCCAGATGTTTTTGGCTGATTCACCAATTGCGACTTTTTAAAGAGTTGCAAACTATGTGCACAAGTGTACTCCTGTGACCCCTGCAGTTATTGCATGTACATCTGGAATTTTTATGATGTTTAGTGTAACATGAGACTTTTTGAGCCAAAAAGGTTAAAGACAAACATAAAGAGCATTTCTGATTTTGCACAAAATTCAAAATGGCGCATGGTTGATGAAGAATTTGGCACAAAAACATCAACAAATATAATAGAACAAAAAAGAGAAAAAAACAAAACAAAATGCAAATGATGAATGGGGGTCCATGTGTCCAGAGCTGTAATCATAACTGTGCTCCAATGTCATAGGAAAAATTAAAGTCCCATAAAGCCTCACCAGTAAGGGGGCATTCACCCCCCTCTCTCACACAAAATCTCTCAAGGAGAAAAAAGCTGACAATCTAAGAATCTTTCTGAATTAGAATTGCACAGTTGACATATGGGAAGTAAGGAAATTATATCTGGCTGAGAAGTGAAAAAAATAATTAAGACTCCCTACAGAATACAGGTAATTAAACAGGAAAGATCTTTTCCAAGATCTCTTTTGTTCCCAGGAAGCACATCCTGAGTTGAAAGGAAACATTACATCCAGGGCTGTGGAGTTGGAGTCGTGGAGTCGGAGCCCATTTTGGTGGAGTCGGGGTCGGTATAAAATGAACCGACTCCGACTCCTAAAATATATAATATATTGGGTACAGTAGTTCAATGCAGTTTGTGGGGAATATTTTTTCATAAGAATTTGAGAAAGTTATGAAATGTCCTATAAACGTCTGCCCTATTCCTGATCTAAGGGTCTAGACTTTTAGCTGAGATTAATCTGTGCTACAGTAAATTTATCACTTAAACATGAGCCATGTAGGGATTTCTACAGTTATTTACAAATGAGGCATGCCATAACACACCAACTCCCACATCCTAGGATGCGAATTTTCAAATACCCATTAATAAGAGTACTAAAAACTCAAGGACCCACAGGCGTGGTATCCTCTCTATATACCTTTCTACTGAACTCTACAATCGCTTCTACCCAACTTGTTGTAGAGAATAAATGGCGGCAATTAATCCCCTCTATAACTGATGATCAGTGGAATGATGGGCTGGAAGCGTATATGGTGATGTCACCAACGGCCAATAATAAATTAATTCAATTATATATACTCCATTAATCTTACCTGACCCCAATAAGACTGCATAGATTTGGTAGAATGGCATCTGATGAATATCACAGATGTGGGGAATCGGGAGCGGATTTCTGGCATCTTATTTGGAATTGTGGTATAATGCGAAAATATTGGAGTGAAGTGATAACTACATTGGAACGGATAGTTGGGATGCCAATTGAATGTAGTCCAGAGTTTTGTATCTTGGGTATTGTGGACGAGGAAATGTGGACACACTATGATCGGATATTCCTTCGGGAGGTTATATTTATGGCCAGGAAAGCGATAGCACTAAGATGGATGGGAGAGAAATCTCTTATCAACCAATACAAAAAGTTAGTGAATGATACAATACCATATGAGAATATAGTATATAGAAATAGGGGATATCCCCAGAAGTTCCAAAGGATGTGGGAAAGATGGTGTGATTTGACCTTAACACACCTATCCCCTAGTGCCATGAGCTCGTTAATCTTATGTTATGAGTCCTGATATATGCCCTTTTGAACACATGGGAAATGATATATGATATTTATGGACTGTAAGAGTGTACCTCTGCTACAACCATAATTGATATATGTACTGAATTCTGATAAGGAATCGGCTGGTTTAGTAAAGAGTGCAGTGCTCCATAATGAAACTTATGTTTCAAATAGTTGTTTTTTTCTTTAACTGTTTACTCTGATTGAGAATGTGATGTAAACTGTATTGAACTGAGAATGGTCAATGTTTGGATTACCCTGACCTTATGACAGTATTTGTTTGTAACCATTATCCTGTGAAATTTTTAAATAAAAAGAGTAAAAAAAAAAAACATGAGCCATGTATGAGGGAGTTGGAGTCGTGGAGTCAGTGGCATGGAAATTGAGGAGTCGGAGGTTTGGCTTACCGACTCCACAGCCCTGATTACATCTGCAGCTAGTTGGTTTGGTGCCGATGGGAGGTTATTAATATTGAGGTTTGTATAGATCCAATATTGATGGGACATACATTTTCAACTTCGGGACTAATAGGGGAAGAATATGCATAGTTTTTCATAACTGTGACACATTGCCTATGAGCCCCATATTAAGCCCAGCTCTCTGACAACAGCCATGCCAAGTTTCCTATCTATTGAAAGTGTAAGGCAGCACTAGTCATCATAATGGGGGATACTCGCTGCACCGGGTAAATTAAGCACACGTGCAATGTCCTTCCAGTATTTCTCAATTCAGCAGTTTATTATTGCACTTCATAAACCGCAGTTCACACATATAAAGTCCACGAGCCTTTCCAGTGGCAGCTATGCCCACTTGGCTCCAGGTAAACTATAACACTTGGCTTCAGCAAACGATAACAATGTCCATATATCACAATGTCCATATAAAGTACCGCTTTTACCTTTTGCAGGGTCTTAACGGTTCCAGGTTTAGTTTGCCACCACTTTCACTTTTAGGCTTCCCAGGTGGGGGTCTCCAGCCCTCGTACCTTCGAAGGCTACTGGTATGTTTTCACTCACATCCAGTCTGCGCCTTTCAGGACTCTTGTATGCCAAGCCGGCTCTCCCTCAAAGGTCACTGGCATCCACGCACAGGATCCAGGCTCGACCTTTCAGGCTGCCAGGCTTCACTCTCGGCCTCACTAGGCCTCACACGAACGGTGTCCCACACACACGGGAACAGGCCTCATGCCTCTTACAGAACACACCTGTCTCCAATCAAGCAGGGTTTATATATGCATCCCGTGCACACACACACACATACTGACAGGACCTTGCTGATGTCACAGTCATGTGATCAGACAGACATTCTGTGCGTGCAGGACCTGTGCTATGTCACAGTCATGTGACCAGTCACCTGAGGGGGAAGGTACATGGTCAGGAAAAACACATCCTGGACCATTACCGTAATGCCAGCAAGTCGCTGCATTACATATCCCCCCCCTCTGTTCAAACTTGTGGGGTTGAACACATAATATACACAACCACTATAACCCCCAGCTCTGTTCAAACTTGTGGGGCTGAACACATAATATACACAATGACATTATAACCCCCAGTTCACATAGAGACCATGCACTTTACAATTGTGCTACTCAGCCCCTGGAACATTAGTCAACGACATTAGCCCATTCCTTAGGGACCTACCATTTGTCACTGTCACTGACTTCGTCAGGTCACCTTTCCAGGTCGTAACCTTGTCAGAGCTCCCCCGCTCCCAGCGGTCAGTTGTAACCTTGTCAGGTCTCCCCCGCTCCCAGCGGTCAGACGTAACCTTGTCAGGTCTCCCCCGCTCCCAGCGGTCAGTCGTAACCTTGTCAGGTCTCCCTCGCTCCCAGCGGTCAGTCATACAGCGGTGTGACTCACATGCCCTGGTATCTAAGGTCCGGTTTGACTCCGTACTGTCCCGTCCTCTATTGGGTCGTTTGTATGGGCTGCTCAAACCTGAGTTACTGGAGGTCTCACTACCTCTAAACCCACGCCCACTACTCTCAAGACATCTTGAAAGGTCCCTAACTCTAGCTATAGCTGTTCTGTTATTTAAGGGGCCCTTTCTCTGTCTGGTCTCAATTTCTAGACTGCTGCCCTCTTCTGCTACTCAGATGATGCTGTCTATCCACTCGCAGTCTAGCGAGATTCAACTGTTCTACCTCTCGTAGGTAGGTCACTTGGTACTCCAACAGCATGCGCATATATCCCAGGCTTTCTTCCGTTCCTACAGCAGAGAATGATACCATGCCATCTTCGTCTGGTATCCAATCCTGACGATCATGTGGACTGCTTACTTTCACCACCCCAGACTTCTTGACCATCATCTGCATGGCTCAACCATTTCTCCCAACGAGCTTCCTCACCAGAACATGAGGCACCCGGATGACCTCTTCACGCATACTGTGAGCTTTCCTCATCAACTCCAGTTGTCTAACGGCTTGTTCCGTCTTCAACCGGAGAAACCGCTTTGTGCGAATACATCGCCAGTGCATGTCACTTAGGATAGCCACCCTCTTCACTGTGACTTCGGTCGTGGACAGGACCACCAGCTGTTTAGCTTCTGAGGTCAAGTACACCTTACAGGCTCCCACGGCCTTCTAAAACTCCTCATGCACGGACTCACTGGTGCATTCTTCCCTCAAATCCTCGGGGAGGAGTCCTGAGGAGATAATTTGCATATTCCCACTGCATTTTGGGGTAAGTGAAGAGTCTCCGCGAGCTCAAAGAACACTGGATTTTGGCTGTTGGAGCTGAAAAGAGGACATCGGCAAACCAGGGGAGGAGTCCTGAGGAGATAATTTGCATATTCCCACTGCATTTTGGGGTAAGTGAAGAGTCTCCGCGAGCTCAAAGAACACTGGATTTTGGCTGTTGGAGCTGAAAAGAGGACATCGGCAAACCAGGGGAGGAGTCCTGAGGAGATAATTTGCATATTCCCACTGCATTTTGGGGTAAGTGAAGAGTCTCCGCGAGCTCAAAGAACACTGGATTTTGGCTGTTGGAGCTGAAAAGAGGACATCGGCAAACCAGGGGAGGAGTCCTGAGGAGATAATTTGCATATTCCCACTGCATTTTGGGGTAAGTGAAGAGTCTCCGCGAGCTCAAAGAACACTGGATTTTGGCTGTTGGAGCTGAAAAGAGGACATCGGCAAACCAGGGGAGGAGTCCTGAGGAGATAATTTGCATATTCCCACTGCATTTTGGGGTAAGTGAAGAGTCTCCGCGAGCTCAAAGAACACTGGATTTTGGCTGTTGGAGCTGAAAAGAGGACATCGGTAAACCGCGTGCCTACAGGCGCGCGCATTTTGAAGCTTCTTTTTTTTTTTAAGCTTTTTTCACTGTTTTCAGAACATTAACAATAAGAACATGGAAGAGTCCAGGAGCCATTTGGTGAGCTGCATATCCTGCTACATGTTCACAGACTTGCCAGTGGAAAAGCCAAACTTCACATGCCAGAAATGCAAGCTTGTGTCCCTGTTGGAGGAAAAGTTGCGAAATCTAGAAGAGAGGTTAACTACCTTGAAAATCATTAAGGAAGGTGAAGAGTTCTTAGACAGAGCAGAATTATCTCTTCATGATTCAGTAAGAGAAGAAATTCGAACTGCACCTGACGAAACAGAGGAATGGAAGCATGTGACCCACAGAAGCAGGAGGATCGAGAGGCAGTCAGCACCCATACTGCTCAGGAACCAGTACCAGGCTCTCACGCAGGAGAACCATGAAGAAATACAGCAAAATAAGACTTTGCCAGCAATGAATAACCTTGTAAGCCCTCAGAATCCTCCTGGATGGAGAAAGAAGAATGTTGTGAAGAAAAAACAGAGAGTGGTGGTCATGGGGGATTCCCTGTTAAGAGGAACAGAGGCCGCTATCTGCAGACCAGACATAACCTCAAGAGAAATGTGCTGTCTTCCAGGAGCAAAAATTAAAGATGTGTCTGACAGGATATCAAGACTCTTCAGACCTACAGATCACTACCCATTCCTGCTAATGTGGGGACAAATGACACCGCAAGAAAGGACCTGGAAACCATCTGCAGTGACTTTGAAGACTTAGGCAAGAAAGTGAAAGAATTGGGAGCCCAGGTGGTCTTCTCATCCATCCTCCCAGTGGATGGCCATGGAACAATGAGGTGGAATAAGATTCTACAGGTGAACAACTGGCTACGTCGATGGTGCCGTCAACAAGGATTTGGATTTCTGGATCACGGAATGAATTACCTATATGATGGACTACTTGCTAGAGATGGGGTGCACCTTACGAAGACTGGAAAACATGTATTTGGAAGTCGCCTTGCTACACTCATCAGAAAAGCTTTAAACTAGAACAATGTGGGAAGGGAAGCAAAAGGCCAGAAAAAGCCATACAGCTGACAAATACTATTGAGATCTCTGCTACTGGAAGTGGAAAGGAAGAACAAAGACAAAACAATTTAAATAATAAAAATATGGGAGGAAGAGAAACCAATCACAAACTAAAATGTTTTTATACAAATGCACAAAGCATGGGCAACAAACAAGGAGAATTGGAACTACTAATGCAGGAAAAGGAATATGATGTCATTGGAATCACTGAAACTTGGTGGGACGATACACATGATTGGAATAAAAGGCTAAAAGGATACAACTTATTTGCAAGAAACAGACTTGATAAACGAGGAGGAGGTGTTGCATTGTATGTTAGAAAAGCGTATATCTGCACAGAGATTGAAGCTTCAGAGACTGGGAGTTCTGTGGAAACTGTTTGGGTAAGAATACAAGGAGAGAACAACGGAAAGGACACCATTGTAGGCATTTACTACAGGCCACCTGGGCAAGCTGAAGATATGGATGAACTCTTTATGTATCAAATGACCAAGTTCTCCAAAAAATATGACGTAGTGGTCATGGGAGATTTCAGCTATCCAGACATTTGTTGGGAATCTCTCTCAAGTAAAACTAACAGGTCAAGCAAATTCTTATCCTCTCTTGCTGACAACTTTATCTTCCAAAAGGTAGGGGAGAAAACAAGGGGATCTGCTACTTTGGATCTAATCCTTATAAACAGGGAGGAAATGGTTGAGGAGGTAAAGGTGGCTGGGACCCTAGGAGGCAGCGATCATGCTATTATAGAATTTTGGATAACTAGAGGAGGAAGACATGTGAAGACTCAAACTTCAAGGTTAGATTTTAGAAAGGCAGATTTTAAGAGACTCAGAAAGAGAATAGGAGGGATCCAATGGCTGGATGTCCTTAAGGACAAAAATGTCCAGGAAGGATGGGAAATTTTTAAAAATGAGATTCTCAAAGCACAATCGTTAACAATCCCGAAAAGTAGGAAGAATGGGAAGCATTTAAGGAAACCAGGATGGATGAACACAGAACTTAAACACATGCTAAAAAGAAAGAAAGAAATGTTTATTAAATGGAAAGAGGGAGGCATATCTAAAGAAGATTATAATGCAGTCTGCAGATCCTGTAGGGCACGTATCAGGTTAGCTAAAGCTGACAATGAATTAAGGCTTGCAAGAGATGTCAAAAGCAATAAAAAAGGATTTTGGGGGTATGTCAAAAGTAAAAGAAAAGTCAAAGATGCTATAGGATTTTTACAGGATGAAAATGGAGAAATGGTAAGAGAGGATGTTGAGAAGGCCAAACTTTTTAATTCCTATTTTGCATCTGTTTTCTCTCAGAAAGAAAATGTAACATCAACTGATCTTCACTGTCCTTTTAAAGGAAGAGAGGAATCCAAGTTATCTGTAAACAGAAAGATTGTGAGGGAATATTTAGCTAACATAAATGAGTTCAAGTCTCCAGGTCCAGATGAATTACACCCCAGAGTACTGAAGGAGATCGTAGAAGAAATTTTAGAACCACTCTCCATAATCTTTGAAAATTCTTGGAGAACAGGAGAAGTCCCAGAAGACTGGAGAAGAGCAAATGTTGTTCCTATCTTCAAAAAGGGGAAGAAGGTGGACCCAGGGAACTATAGGCCGGTGAGTCTGACTTCTATACCAGGAAAGATCTTTGAACAAATTATTAAACAACATGTATGTAAGTACATGGATAAGAATGAAGTGATTAACCAGAGTCAGCATGGGTTTGTAACTAACAAGTCATGTCAGACTAACTTAATTTCCTTCTGTGACAGAATCACTGACTGGGTGGATCAGGGAAATGCTGTAGATATAGTATATCTTGACTTCAGCAAAGCATTTGACAAAGTATCTCACACCATCCTTATTGAAAAAATGACCAAGTATGCAATGGACCAGGCAACTGTTAGGTGGATTCATAACTGGCTTAGTGATCGGACTCAAAGGGTGGTTGTAAATGGCTTCACATCCAGCTGGATGAATGTCTCAAGTGGGGTACCACAGGGCTCCGTCCTGGGACCTGTATTGTTCAACATCTTTATCAATGATTTAGATGAAGGAATTGAGGGTAAACTGATTAAATTTGCTGATGACACAAAGCTAGGAGGGATAGCTAATACTAGAGAAGAGAGAGAGAGGATTCAAAAAGACCTAAATAAACTGGAGCAGTGGGCAGCAACCAACAGAATGGTTTTTAACAGGGAAAAATGCAAAGTACTACATCTGGGCAATAAAAATGAAAAAAGCATATACAGAATGGGAGGAATAGAGCTAAGCAACAGTACATGTGAAAAAGACTTAGGTATACTAATAGATCATAGACTGAACATGAGTCAACAGTGTGATGCAGCAGCAAAAAAGGCAAATACAATTCTGGGATGTATTAACAGAAGCATACAGTCTAGATCACGTGAAGTCATTATCGGTCTTTACTCCTCTTTGGTCAGACCTCATCTGGAATACTGTGTACAGTTTTGGGCACCACATTTTAAAAAAGACATAGACAAACTGGAGCAAGTTCAGAGAAGAGCGACCAGAATGGTGACTGGTCTGCAAACCATGTCCTATGAGAAACGGTTGCAGGATTTGGGAATGTTTAGCTTGCAAAAAAGAAGACTGAGAGGAGACTTAATAGCTGTCTACAAATATGTCAAGGGCTGTCACATTGTAGAAGGATCATCTTTATTCTCATTTGCACAAGGAAAGACTAGAAGCAATGGGATGAAACTAAATGGGAGGAGACACAGATTAGATATTAGAAAAAACTTTTTGACAGTTAGGGTGATTAATGAGTGGAACAGGCTGCCACGAGAGGTGGTGAGTTCCCCTTCAATGGACGTCTTCAAACAGAGGCTGGACAGACATCTGTCTGAGATGATCTAGTGAATCCTGCTTTGAGCAGGGGGTTGGACCAGATGACCCAGGAGGTCCCTTCCAACTCTACCATTCTATGATTCTATGATTCTACGAGGCACTTGTACCAAGATGTTTCGGTCTCACCAGTGGTTTCCATACGATCAAAGAGCTCAGGGTTCAGGGACTTTCAGCTTCTTCCCCCTTTACGCTTCCCCTGAGCTGACTCACAGCTACAAATTCACCAATTTTCGTCTTGACCACTTCCATCTCATATTTATCTGTGGTTAACACTCTCTTAGCTCTCCTCAGGTCCACCTTCTCATGGTATAAGGGAGTGAGTGCAATGTGTTCGCCCTTTTCCTTCTCCAAGAAGGCCTCGTTCACTGAGTGATACTTTGTCAGGCGACTTTTGAGCCCGGAAACTTCTTCCTCTAGCTCCGCCACTCGCCTCTCAGCGGCCCGTCTTTGAAGCTCTTCCTGCTTCAACTGCTCTTCCAGCAGCAGAGTTCTCTCAGACCTCTCCGTCTCCAATGCGCCCACTCGGCTCTCAATAGCCAGTCTCTCACGCTTCTCTTGCGTCCACTGGGTTTGTAGCAACTCCTTGAGCTGCTTGATCTCGGCTCCGACATCCACCGAACCCTCCGAGCCCACATCACTCGAGGAGGTATCTACTTCATACCTCCCATCACCAGCGGTCAACTCCTGGCCCTGGTCTGTGGCTTTTCCGATGGACTCCTCCATCCTCTCTCGCTCAGCTTCCATCTTGCTGACTGTTTCCTTAAGGTACGTCTCCGCCTTCTGGAGAGTATCACAGGACATCTGTAGCTCCTTCACCTGAGCTTCCAGATCTAGGGTCTTTCCCCAGAGATCATCATTCTCCTCACGGGTGTCTTGCAGAGTGGTCTCAACTACTTGGCGCACTTGCTCTGCACCCGCCTTATCCTCCTCTAGTTTTTCCTTCACCTTGAGGAGATCCTCATAATCTCTCTTACTCTGTTGCAGTTCCCTACTGCGTTCACCACACTCCTTCTTGGAGTCACACAGCTCCTGGTTGAGCTGTTTGCGCAGTCGTTCTAGGATTTGTTCGCGTCCAGAAACACCATCCTGCCGCGCCTCCTTCTCAAGCTTCAACTGCAAAACCTCTTCCTTGATTTTGCGGCGGTCCTCCTTAATTGCGTAGAACATTTCCTTCCACTGGTTAATTTCCGCGTGGCTTTGCTCCACGTCTCGCTGCCAGTTCCTCATAAGCTGGTGTATTTTCTGCTGTTCAGACTCCAGGATCAACTGGTCTGAGGACACGTTCCCCAGGTTTTCACATAATTGCTGCACGTCACTCTGACCGATAGGCTCCAGCTCTTGGTCACGACTGGCCGCCTCCTCTTTCAGGGCTGTCAGATCCTTCTGACTCGGTACCGTACCGGAGGTTGCTACTGACAACGTCACCTCCTCTTCTACCTCTAATGGAGGATCCACACTTAAAGCAAAGGCACACAGTACTACATTCTTTTTATTTTCATTTTCAGCCAAGTCTACAGGAGCAACCTTTTTGTGGCCCTTGCGCCGTTGACGACGAGAGGGGGACTCTCTCCCCTCGTCTAGCCCCTCCTGACTGACCTCTCCTTCTACTTTCATAGTGTCACCGTCAGCTACGGGGTCTGTGTCACTCCCCATGGTGTTGTGGACTAACAGGTCACCTCCCACTTTGACATCACCCCCTTCTACTGGAGCTACCCCGTTATCAACGGTCACATTGTCATTTTTAGGAGGTACCAACCCACCACCAGTAATTTTTTTTGATTTTCTATCCTCCACGCTGTTTTGAACAACCGCCCCTTTTTTAGGCTCCGCCCCCCTTTTAACAACCACACTGGCAGGGAAATTTTTACAAGAAAAATCAATAATAGTCTTAGGACTCAGTTCACAAAAGCTCTTACCACCTCCCCGGGCACTCTGGGACAACACTGGCGCCCCCGGAGAGTTCATAGAATGGTCCACTGCCGCCATTCCATATGGTGCCCACAGCTCCTGTGGTTCCTGCACCATGTCCAGTTTCATGTCCAGTAGACGTTTCTCAAATACCTGCTCCGGTTTTAACAGGCACTTTAATCGCTCTAATCGCTCAATAGCTTCAGACTCAGTTGCTGCTCCTTTCACAGCCATTTTTATCTGCTCCTGCATTTCCTCAGGACACTATTCACACACCGCTCTCCCCGGAAAAATCTTCGTGGCCCCGCCGAGCCACAGCAAAACCGGATTTGAGTGTGACGACAACCTTCGCAACCCCGCCGAGTTGCAGCCAGATGCTTTAAACCACACTTGTCGTCCTGTGCCGTTGCCCCTAGCAACCGGGCTGCAGATGCCCCTAGCAACCGGGTGGTCGTTGCCGCTAGCAACCGGGCTGCAGTTGCCCGCATTCTCGAACCATATGTAAGGCAGCACTAGTCATCATAATGGGGGATACTCGCTGCACCGGGTAAATTAAGCACACGCGCAATGTCCTTCCGGTATTTCTCAATTCAGCAGTTTATTATTGCACTTCATAAACCGCAGTTCACACATATAAAGTCCACGAGCCTTTCCAGTGGCAGCTATGCCCACTTGGCTCCAGGTAAACTATAACACTTGGCTTCAGCAAACGATAACAATGTCCATATAAAGTACAGCTTTTACCTTTTGCAGGGTCTTAACGGTTCCAGGTTTAGTTTGCCACCACTTTCACTTTTAGGCTTCCCAGGTGGGGGTCTCCAGCCCTCGTACCTTCAAAGGCTACTGGTATGTTTTCACTCACATTCAGTCTGCGCCTTTCAGGACTCTTGTATGCCAAGCCGGCTCTCCCTCAAAGGTCACTGGCATCCACGCACAGGATCCAGGCTCGACCTTTCAGGCTGCCAGGCTTCACTCTCGGCCTCACACGAACGGTGTCCCACACACACGGGAACAGGCCTCATGCCTCTCACAGAACACACCTGTCTCCCATCAAGCAGGGTTTATATATGCATCCCGTGCACACACACACACACGCGCACACACACACACACACACACACACACACACACACACACACACACACACACACACACACACACACACACACACACACACACACACTCACTCTGACAGGACCTTGCTGATGCCACAGTCATGTGATCAGTCACCTGAGGGGGAAGGTACATGGTCAGGAAAAACACATCCTGGACCATTACCATAATGCCAGCAAGTCGCTGCATTACAAAAGGTAAAATTTCGATAAAAAATGTGACGTCGATATCGAACTCCTGTGATCGTCAGGAGTGAAGGTTATTGTGAATGTTAGAAATATCATAATCTTATGAAACTGAAGCCACATCCCATGTCCAGCTCTGTTATCAGTCAACAAGGGGAGATGTGTTGGTGTAACTTAAGTGCCGATAAAAGGACTAGGCGAATTATGATGTGTGTTCCATGCAGAGAGATACATCAGTCTATGTATGATTCCCATTCACGTGACGTTTCCAATCAAACTGCTCTCCTTTACTAAGCTGAGCCATCTGTGCTCAGCGTAGTAAGTTCCTTTTGTTTATCCTTTTATTTTATGTAACTGTATATGCTGTATTGTTTATCCCCTTTGTAAAATATTTTGCATATTTTTTTATAAACACTGCCTATTATTCAGCATTAAATATAAAATGCAATAGTTTTGTTTCTTTTGTTATGTAAACCACACTACTGAAAGCCATACGCTACTGGAAATCTGGCATCCAGACTGTATAAAAGACTGGTAGTGGCAGCGAGTAGTTCTTTGGTTTTCATGGAGTTAGCAGTGACTGTACGGGGTATATATATATTTCATGTGTTGGAATCGGAGGTGTATATACCATATTCTCACTTTTAGTTCTCCAATACCCGGCCTATTAGTGGTAACAGCCGCAGCCTCATCCGTTAATCGTTGGCCAATTGTGTAATTGTCTTGAAGATAGAGGGCTGTTTGTAATAAAAAGTTAACAGCGGGGTGGATCAGTGTGACTCCCCTGGTTGTGATCTTTGACGTAGGAAGCAGGAAAAACTCCTGATGGGAGGGATCACCAGAGCAAGAAAAAGGAAGATCTGGACTATAAAATAGAGTAAGGGTGGCTGCAGACGAGAGTATGAAAACGGACCGTTTACGGATGTCAGACGGATGTAAATCTTAGCACATGGATGAAAATTTGATGAAAGGTAGAAAAAAATTGGACAATTTTTCTGGTTGAACCTATGACCATTTTTCATACTCTCATCTGCAGCCACCCTTACTCTATGAAAAATGGTCATAGGTACATCCAGAAAAATTGGACAATTTTTTTCTACTTTTCATCAAATTTTCATCCATGTGCTAAGATTTACATCCGTCTGACATCCGTAAACGGTCCGTTTTCAACAACTACATAAAACACATTCACATACAGCTCCCTGGTTTTAGAATAGAAATCTATCTGTAAAAACTGGATGCTGCTCAGATTTTCAGTGTAGGATCCGATATTCCTCACGTGCCCATAGACTTGAATGTGTGAGTCTCATCTGAGAATCAGAGGAAAGTAGCGCAGGCTGCGGATTCTCTCATGGACAGTCAGAACAAGGAAAATATCATTCATCTGCACAGCCCTATTGAACAACATGGGTCCGTGTGCTGGCCGATTAAGGCCAAGTTCACACGTTTAGTATTTTGGTCCGCTTTTTACTTCAGTATTTGTAAGCCAAAACCATGAGTGGAACAGTCAGGGGAAAAGTATAATAGAAACACGTCACCACTTCTGTATTTATCACCCTTCCCTGGTTCTGGCTTACAAATACTGAGGTAAAAAACTGACCAAACATTGAACGTGTGAATGTGGCCTTAAAATCTCATAGCACACATCCGATTTATATCCTGCATGAGCCCTAAAGATGTGCAATATATTGTATGGAGAATAATCATCAGATAAGATAAAGCTTATATTACACCGTGTTTAATGTCAGAATACAACAGATAGAGACACAGCTTTACTACATACACACAGCTCTGCTACATACACATAAGGCTCTGCTACATCTACACTATAAATCCCTCCTGACCCCACACATATCACCTCATCCAACACCATGACAACCAGCACAGCAGAGTCCTGCATCCACTGAGGCCCCTGATCATGTGACCCCTGACTCCTCCCCTCATGTGTCATCCTCACAGGTCCTGTGTGCACAGTACAGCCATATAGCTAGTGGGTTGAGCCACTAGATATTGGCTCCTTCCAGGTCCTGACTGCAGCCCATACATTATATTATTGAAGGCAGCAGAATGTATGGGCTTCTACCTGGTATACATTACTCATAGCTCCCAACTGTCCCGTGTTTGGCGGGACTGTCCGGTCACGGCACACCTGTTCTCCTGGGTTCTGTTTATACTCAACTCTCCTCTGATGTAAAATCACTGTGTAGCTCCTCCTTGGGGATGACTGGGGGGGGCTCACTGAATAAATTAAATTACTCCCCTCTTCTTTCTTCTGTGAACAGATCTCCTCAGGACTCAAACTTGCATCAACTGGGATCTCAGTGTCCAGAGGCTGTTGCTCTAACCACTGAGCTACAGCTCTCAATGTTAAACATGGGAGAATTTGGTTATCTTGACTCTACAATGCAGGCAATGAATCCAGAAGCAGTGTATACATCTCCATAGAAATACATGGTGTATAAAATGTATTTTTATGGTGCCTGTATGCTGAGCTGAAGAAAAATATCTTTTTGGTCGTATAAAAGTAGTACATTTATGAGCAATTACAAAAATGTATTTTTTTTTTTTCTGTGAGTCCCTGGTCTTGAACCCACAACCTTAAATCATTATTAACACAAACATTTAAGCCACTGAGCCACCAGTGATGTTGTTAGTAGAATTCTGTTTACTTGAGAATGTACTGATAGCAATACACTGCTGTGTACAAATGTATTCTTATTCTACAGGGAGAATAAGAGATTTTTTTTTCAGCCTATAAAATTGCTAGAAAATGATTATGAAAAATGTGATAATGAAAAAATATTTTTAATGAAAAAAATAATGAACATCAGAAATCAGCACATAAGATGGACATATTTGGTGCCCCTCTAATTGTAACGACCCGCACAACACAGCGATCAGATTATTTACAGGGATCGGTAAATGGTGTAAAAACATGGCGTGATTGATATTTTTTTCTCTATTAAACACATAAAAATGCAATAAAACTGTAATGCTGAGGCCGTGTTCACATGTAGCGTAAAAGCTGCATTCTTTCTGCTGCTTTTTTTCTGCAGGTGTTCACATCACACAACGCATTAAAAATCTTCTCTGATTATGGCGTCTTCGCTGCGTTTCTTTTATGCGTTTTCCCGCTATTTGATGCGATCTTGCTGCAGAAATGAAGCAGAGTTTTTAACACTTTTTAATACTATAGAAAAGCTTTGATTCTACACTTAAACGCGTTTTTTCATGCGTTTTTTTTTTTTCAGAAGAAACCGAGGAGAAAATGCTCCAAAACCGCAGAGTTCAGCAGCGTCTTCAAACCACAGAGAGCGGAGATTTCATGGAATCACATCCACTTTGCTTCAAAATTTAGACCTTGTTCACATGTAGTGTAAACGCTGCGTGTTTTCTGCTTCTTTTTTTTTTTTTGCACAAAAATTCTGCCGTGTTTAATTGTCGAAGTGGATGTGATTTCCACCCGCTATTAGAATTCAACAACGAGCATTTTACATTATTTAGAAGTTAGTATTTATCTCTATATTCCTGTCTCTCCAGGTGTTCTTCCTTTCCCTTTTCTTTCCTTGCCTTTCCCGTTCCTTTTCTCCCCCTCCTACATCTTAAATGTTTTATATGTAAGGTATCTTATATGTGTATCGTGACCCCTTTCCCTTGCCTATCCTGTACATACCAATCTTTTCATTTTCCTTCTATCCCATTACATTTTTTATATTTCCGTTTTTCCCATTTTCCTTAATCTAATATATATAATCGTCTTATCCCGTCTGTCCAGGAAATCCCGTGTCGCTGATTGGTCCGGCCGCGGCCAATCTGAGACGCGGGATTTCAGAAAAAGATGGCGGCCGTTAGCGGCTCATCTGCTGCAAGGAGGTCAGCGGCGATGCAGCCGGGAGATGACCGGCGCTAGCTGATCATCTCCCGGCTGCTTGCAGCAGAACTACCCCGACCGGCAGCGCCGCTGACCTGCATGCGGCTACCGTCGGGAGATCAGCGGATAGGGCCGCTGATCTCCCGACGGCAAGTGTGAAGGGAGGACCGGGGAGAGGCGCCGCTGGTCGGGATACTTCTGCTGCGAGCAGCCGCTCATCTCCCGGCTGCTCGCAGCGGAAGTACCCGCACACGCAGCGCCGCTCCCCGGTCCTCACTAATACGATTCGCTGATTGGTCGCGACCAATCAGCGATATTGGCGCCAAATTTAAACACCGCTCTGCTGATTGGTCGCGACCGCCGCCCGCGACCAATCAGCGATTTTGGCGCCAAATTTAAACACTGCTCTGCACAGAGGTCAGCGGCGAAGCAACCGGGAGATGACCGGCGCTAGCTGGTCACCTCCCGGCTGCTCGCAGCAGAAGTACCCCGACCGGCGGCGCCGTTGACCTGCATGTCAAGTGTGAAGGGAGGACCGGGGAGCGGCGCCGCCAGTCGGGATACTTCTGCTGCGAGAAGCCGGTCATCTCCCGGCTGCTCACAGCGGAAGTACCCGCACAGGCAGCGCTGCTCCCCGGTCCTCACTAATGCGATTCGCTGATTGGTCACGGCCGCGACCAATCAGCGATATTGGCGCCAAATTTAAACA